>NC_090929.1:1556085380-1556685380 GCF_040938575.1 Ambystoma mexicanum | reverse complement strand
TTGGAGAGCAATGTCTGGGGCATGCATGTAAACATCCATCTCAGAATCATACTTGGGTCACTGCCAACATGCTGGTACATGCACAACACACATGCACCGTAGAGCAGTGCACCACATGGCTACTCACCAGTCGACTCCAGATGTTGGCATAATTCAGAGACCTGGGAATGCAGCGTTGGGTTGAAACTCTCCAGGACCCACATGTTGTTACCTGACATCTTGCACATATGTGTACAGTGCCCCTCTGTGGTAGCACCGGCCTGGATGTAGTGGCAGGCCTTGCCGTGCATTCCTAGATTTCAGAACCTCACATCACCTGTGTGCAACCTTGAAGGCGCAGACTGCCACCCCCTCTGCATTGATGGCATCCGTGATCCCGTCCCAGATCTGCTGACGTCCTTCCTTGCTGCGTTGCATCACAGGGTGAATAGGGCATCATAATGCTACAGGACACCCAGCGGTGAAGTTGACAGCCGCTCCCTCGCTGCCATGGGGTTTCCGCTGTGGTCTGAGGATGATGGTGCTGACATGGCATGACACAGATGTGGATGGGCAAGATTGTGGAGTGGTGGTGATGGATTTATATGATATGATATGGCATTTTTAATGTGCCTATACACAAGTGTTTAAAGGTGTGACGAATGGCATGGTGGGAGTCCAATGAAGCAGCTGAGGTGGTCACCGCGCTGGAGACAGGAGTATAGGCACTCCAAACACAGTGCAGGTGGGCAAAAGGCAAACACACTGTACAGGCAGCAGTAAATTGCAAAGTTGGAGGCAGAATAGGGCAGGAGGAGGCAGTTAAAATGGCATGGAGGCAGGCGCATTGGTCTTCTATGTCTCGCAATGACGGTAGCTGGAAACAGAGTGGAGGGACATTGCGTGTAAAAATGGAGAAAAGCGTGGAAATGTGAAATCGGAGGAAAGGTCCTCAGCGCGTAACTTATGTGACATGTGCTGTGAGCAGGTGATGAGCATGTCATATTCGGGGATACATATGTACGTGTAAAAGCAACTGCGAATGTGCGTGCGAAGGGGAGGAGATGGACAAGTGGAGTACTGCATATTTTTGGGTGCCACGCATTCCCTACTCTTCAGGGACCGTACATGCTTCTTATTTTGGTGGGGGGTTTGCCTCTGCCCATAAGTGCATCAACTTTTGATTTTTGCGAGGCTAACAGTGAGTCGCGTACACATTTTGTTCCAACTCTGGGTGCCCCTGTGTATCGCATACCACTATTCTTACCTTTCAGGTAGCTTTCCGGGGTTTGCATATGACTTTTTTGTGTTGCTGGGTGCCACTGCGCATTGTGTCCCGCTTTTTTCTTATTTCAGAAGCTATCCTGGTATTGTGTATGCATTATCCTTCATTTTAGGGGTGCTTGTGCATTACACGTAACGTACTATCCACACTTGGGGTACATGTGAGCATTGCTGGTCCATAGAACTACGTCTTCTATCACGTAGACTGTCCCCTCACTCATATTGCCCAGGACAATTACGTGGTGTGCCTTCCATATTTCTGTTACACCTGGAACATGAGCGGAAAGGCCACAAGAGGAAAAGGGGGAAGACAGGGCCGGGGTCAGGGGCATGCTGTGGAAGCAGCTACCTGAGCCCCAAGGTGTCAGGGGCGTGCTTTGGAAGCAGTTACCCCAGCCCAAAGGGGTCAGGGGCATTCTGGGGAAGCAGCTGTCCCAGCCCCAAGGTGTCTGAGGTATGCTGTGGAAGCAGCAGCCACAGCCTCAAGGAGTCAAGCCATGCCCCAGGCCACTTGTGGTCCGGCATCTGGATCCCAAATTAGTCCCAGCCACTTAGGGGTGGCACCAATACCTCGTGGAACCCATGGCAAGAAGGCTGAGCCTGCACAGAAGGAACATGCTCAACCCCATGACACGACTGAGGACACTGGCATGTTGAGAAAGAAGAACTTCCATGATGAAGAACTCCAGATCCTCATGGACTATGTGGCCAATCACCACCGTGACATGTACCAGCATCTGGGGAGCACCCCATACAACTGCTCAGTGTCTGGTGCATTGGCAGCATGTCACCGACGATATCAATGCCTTAGTGTCTGAGAAGCCCACTGCTGCGCAGGTAGTGAAGCGCTGGAATGATCTCACCCATCACACCAAATCCAAACTGGGTGCCAACGTGGCCTCTGCTCTGGCAACTGGAGGGGGCACACCAGAGGTGGAGGAGCTGACCCAGCATGAAGAGGCTATGCGCAAATTCATACCACTGGAGCAAGTACAAGGCGTGGAATACCTGGAAAAGTACAAGGACACGTCCGGTGAGTGACCAGCCTTGTGCATCCTGAGCATGTGAACTGCATCAGCAAGATGTATAATTGTGGTGCACCTCTGGCTCCATTGGAATGACTACCCTGGGTGAACCATGTCATGTGGTGGACTGACTGCTGTCCGTGTGGTGTACATCAGTGGAACATGTCAGTTTGACAATATTCATCCCCCACAATCATCCCACACACAACATATGCCACATGAAACCACTACGTGCACAGTTGTTTGCTGCATCGTTCATGTGGTTGACCCTGATCTGCTAGAAATGTGCACGAGTCCCAAATCCTAGTTACACTTCATGCCATGCAGGGTATTGAATCTCTTTTCTCATACGTACGTATGTGCTGCTGTGCTACATAGACTATCCAAGCTGATACAAAACATGCCTTATGGCATGCCCTGAGTGAGTGTGTATATGTTCAGACTGTACACATCCCTGCTGCCCCAATGGCAATGACTCCAGAGGCAAATCTTTGTGACGCCTGCTCCCTGGTAACCTCCCACACTCAGCCCACAATCCATGTACCTTTGTCCTATCTACAACTACATTAACTTACTTTCTCCACTTCACGGACCATGCCTATGTGGTCCTCTTACAGCCTACATCACCTGGCACTATTTGCTTTTTTCATAACTCACGGCATGCTTGCTTTGACTAAAGTCCCTGTACCAAGACGAGACTGGTGTGGCATGTGATGGATGCAGCCTTGTATGTGCATATGTGTGGCTACCTGTTGTCATGTAATGTAATTGCACTTCACAGAGACACATGTCCATGCCCATTTCACTGGTATTAGTCAACAGTGTGCGGTAACATGGCCCCTAATGTTCTTCTTAACAACCATGTTGGTTGACAATGTGTCCACTGGCACCATGACCCTGGGCAGGGAGTTTGTTGGCCAGTCTGCATATGCCATGCTCATATTGCTTGTTGTACATAGTGTGTGGGTACTGTATTTCTTCTGACTACATGCCCTGCATTCTGTTGCATGGCAGCCATGTGATACACATGTTTACTGTAGATACGCTGCACATGACTCCATGTCTTTTTCTGTCCATGTGCAGGTGAGAATGCAACAGACGCAGAGGGCGAGGAGGATGAAGAAGAGTCTGTGGTGCTTCAGACCACCAGTAGAGGATGTGGCGTGGCAGGCCGTGAGAACCCACTGGTGCTCCAGACCATCCTCATCCGTGCTGCAGACTCTTCGGAATCTTTGGACTCAGCTTACTCTGATGCTGAACCGGAAGTGCAGTCCTCAATACAGGCAGAGGTGACTGCATCAATGGGTGGAGCAGTTGTGGCCCATGAGTCTGCAGGGGGTCAGGTGCCTTCACAGGGCCAGCCAGTGTTACCCCCCCTTCTGCTGTGGTTTCACTGCAAGGCCACCCTACCATGTATTGGCTTTTGGTCCTGGGACAGATGTCCAAGGGAGTGTTGCAGACCTGCAGCCAAGGACAGGGGCATCAAAGCAATGGCAATGCTCACTTGCATCAGGCAGGCAGAGGCCATGCACACGTGGGGGATGTGTGCAGCCTGGCAGACAGAGTGGGAGCAGCAGATGTTGCATTCTGCACACTGACAGGGTGCTGCCTTTGAGAGTTTGGCTGAGGACATGGATAGGGTGGCCACTTCCATGGCCCCCCTAGCAGCACAGGTGGTGCAACAGCTGCAGGTCATGCGGTCCACATGCCACTCCCACAGACTTCACATGGAGGCCAACATCAGGGGCCAACAGGCAGATATGCAGTGTCTGCAGGCATCCCTGCTTGTAGAAAATTGTACACACAGGGATGACCTGAGGCTTAAGATGTTGGCCCACAGGGCTGCAATCTGTGAGGAATATGCACCCACCAGAAGACTGTTCCAACAGGAGGTGATAGCATTGAGCAGACAATCTCAGAGGAACTCCCTGCAACCTGTGAGGTTGTGCATTGTGACCTCACAACCCTATGTCTGCTGGTGCATTCATCAGTGTTACACATGGCACATGGCGGCTTCCACTGAGGACCAGGCCAGGGCATTGCATGGTGAGCCTCCAGCACGACTTTCACCTGCAGATTCAACGCAGGATGGGGGTGCCAGCACAGACATGCCTCCCGGTCCACCATAGCCGTGAGGTCCATCAGGCAATGGAGTTTTTTGTTATTATTATTGGACGTCCACCCATGTGTATGTTGACATGCACACTACACCTCCCCCCTCCCACCACCCCCGTCCATGATGGACATTTGTATTTTTTATTTTTTGACACGTTTTTAGACCCCAGCCCTGGATGTTGGCATTTTATTTTTGAGTTGCCCTTTCCAGGGTTTATTTTTTATTTTTTAAATTTTCTTTTTTTTAACTTGAGTTGTGCAGCTCCCTCTCAAGGCCATGACATATTCAATGGTGGACATGCAGACATGCAGAGTGAAGTCAACTTGCATGGTTGCATGGTGGTGCATAGGATGACATGTGCAGGTAACTATGGGTTCAGTGTATCCTCACACATGTGTACTTTGTGAATGGTACTTAACTATGCCTGTTGTAATGTCTTGTCAAATGTTGTTTAAGTAATCCATAATGAGGCAGTGACTGCTGTCCCGGGGGAAACACCCTGCACCCTTTGAAATCCATGCTCTCCATGCCCTCTGTCAGGTAATGGCCCTCCTGTCACTCATTCGGAGGTCCTGATGAAGGTGATGCAAGATTCACACCATGCTGGCTAAGCCAGCCGGTACGCATGAGCACTGTCTTGCATGTTTATCATGCCTAATTGCTCCCCACTTTTGCTGCATGTGGAAGTTTCCTATATATATGTGCTTTGCATGCTTCCATGCCAGGATGGTGTTTTAAGTGATATTCATGTCACTGTCTTCCTCCCTCGGTCAACTCAGCTATGTCCGGAGATACTGTGGTTTAGTGCATGTCTCTGTCCATCCCCAATCCTGACAGTGTACTCCTTGATGTGTTTTTCACTTGGCGTTCACTCTCACTGTCACTCTGTCTGTTGTGCTATGCTGCACTCATGGGCAGATCACAATCTATGTCCTTTCACCCACTTGCACCCTGTGGTCCTTCTGCAGTGGGTTATTCACACCAAATGTTCATGCTTCATTCATGTGTTGTCATGGATGTGGAGGTTCTTTCTGTTGTTACTATGCATGTAATTGCATCTAGGGAATATGGCACCCGGTGGGTTGCATCTTATGCAAGGCAGGTGGGTACCCTGTGCAGGTAAGTGAAGGGCATTTGCAGACAGTTGTATGGTGTTTGGCTGGGAGTCTTGCACTGTGTGTGATCACTTTGGATTGACTTGCCTTGTGGGGCCATGGTACTACTTCATGGGTGCATGTGTCGCATGGTGTGATTTTGGTCACAGGTCTGTCCATGGTGTGGTTTCTATAGATTAATGGGGCAATAGGTTTCAGATTCCAAATTGGGTGAGTTCCAACTGTCTGGGCCTTTCCTGGTTGGTTGGGAGTGAGTAGCAGGGCCAGCTGTTTGTGGCCTGTGACAGGTGTTGATGGTTGTGCTAGTATGTGTTTCATGCACTTTGCCCATGTGTACTAAGTGACACTTTGCATCCCATGCAATGTTTCTGGGGGGATGGTTCAATGGCACATTTGGCCTCTCTTGCTCAGGGTTCCACTTTGATTGTGTGCAGCCCCAGTTATGATCCACAATCAGGGCACCCTTGATGTACATTTTTGTGATGCTATGTTGTGAATAGGCACACTACGTTGTGCAGTATTGGTATTTTCACATGCATGTCCCATGCATGCTGCACCATGGTGTTTGCAGCTTCAAGTTAACTGCAGCTAGGTGCATGGTGCTGATGCATTTAATTGAATGCACAATTGAACCAACTGTATGCTGTCACAATGAAGTATGCATTGACCTTGCACTTTTATCTTGCATCCTACCATTTGCATGCATTTGTCCTTGCTTGCAGCCTAATTGGCCTGTCTGGTTTGGACAAGAAGCCTTTGGTGGGTGTCCTGTCTATGTGGGTCCATTCATTTAGTTGCTTAATGAGGACTTCTCTTGGAGGTGGATGAGGTTGGCCTTCCTGGCACCCCTTCCGGGGGGGGGGGGGCTGTTTTTTTTTGCTATTGTGTTACAGTCAATATAATTTAGCAATTATGACTTTTCACAACATTTTCTATACGTATAAACAAAGTAAATACATTAGATAAAACAAATTACATTCTTAAAATATACAATTTCAAACAAAAGATTAAAAAAAATGAAAAGGAGAAAAGGAAGGCGAAAAAGAATCATTTCACATAGTTTACCCTTCAATTCATATGATTACTTTAAGAGGCTGAGCTCACGTAAAAAAGTTATCACTGCCCATAGTCAGTAGACTTTTATGACCAGAGCTAAGGGGATCCCAAAAGGATTGGTTCTCCATCCACCAAACATTATCCACAAACCTAGCGAACTTTTTCAATCTATGCAAACCAGTGCCTGGACATTCAATGAGAACATGGTGTAAGGTCTCCACACATGCATCGGCATAACATTGGCATATACTGTCACTGCAGATTTCCTCTTAATTAATTAATCTTTTATAATACACCTAATACCGGACACTAGTCTCTAAGTACAGGAGTTGGATACGAACCTGTGTTGCTCTGCACTGTCTTGCTTTTAAGACAGCCCATTGCCACTGAGCTATCTTACTAGCTCAGAACTATACCCTCTTGTGGATTTAGTCTGTTTTCACGGTTGTGCAGAGATTGTTTTAGAATGCCTGTCCAAATACTGACCTCTGTGTTCCAATATTTTGAATCTGGTTGTAGTTTAGGTTGGCAAACTGCAATGACAGTAGTACAGTCTTGTTATTCTCTTTGCAACGGGACACACGTTCAAGTATCTCAGGCCAGGTGATATATGGTGCCAGGGCACAAGTCCCAGAATAAGTCTTGATTTTTGATTTTCGGTAAACTGCCATTTTAATGGCTTTTGATTCGTTTTTTTGTTGCTGTAGTAAGAGTTTAGTAATGACAATGATACCTAGATTCTTTACCTGGTCTGCCCATTTGAAAGGAAGTGTAGTCAGGGTCAAGTTGCAAAAGAAGATCATTTCTATTTTTGAGGCATTAAGGCAGAGGTTGTTATCTATGGATAGATCCTGGAGTCTATGGAGGAGTTCAGGTACACATTGGTTGTTATCCGCTACCACGTTGAATAGTGCCCGAGAACCATCTGAATATAATTGAAACATTTTTATAAGAGATTAAACTGTCTGCTATGGGTTTATTGTAAACATTAAATAGCCATGGGGATATGCTAGAGACCTGTGGGACACCACATTTCAGGAGAAAGGAACATAGTTGAATTGATGTCTTCTATTTTACGTTTTAGGATGTCATACTAAAGGCAGTTGTTGATCTACTTCAAGGTAGTACCATTTATTTCCACTTGAACTTGTAATGATTGTATCAGTGCCTCATGGTTGACTATATTGTAGGCATCAAATAGATCAAGTGCTTTCAGAATGTCCTTCTTTCCTGTTTGAGCAAAATGAAATCAGTGGACAAGCAGTTGGCTTGAAGTTATTCTATCCAGAATGTTAGCAATGGAAGCAATGTTTGATATGGATATGGGTTAGATAGGGTCTGTAGTATGCATGTATCTCTGGGTCTATACTCAACTTTCTTAGGAGGGGTGTTACAGTCTTTATCTCAGGATACTGTCTGATACTGGCTGATTTTCGCGGTGTGTTCCACAATTAAGGCAGTCGTTCCTCCGGGTTAATTATATATTCCTAGATCGGAGTGGCTTGACCTGGGTGTTCAGCTGAGGCATTCAATTTATGTGTAGTATTAATCAGCTCTTCAGTTGCAATGGAGTTGCAGTCCATAATCCTGGGTGGGAGGCCCTTGTGTATGGGGGTTGATCCATCTGATTGTTTCTGGTGATCAATGTTCTCTCGAATCCTGGCAGTTGTATTCTGAACACCCTAGAATGAAAGTTGACCACGGCCTGTGTTGATTATTATTTCATTTTGATTGGGCTTGTGCATTGTTGATTTTGCAAATGTCTATAGTTTTACATTGTGCAGAAGCGATATGGTTTTGATAGCATTGTTTTTTATTTCTTACAATGATATGCTATGGTAGCCCCTGCTATGAATGTTGCCTGACACTTTTTCATTAGGTGACTTTGATTTGCTGACTTTAATTCCTAGATTGTGGACTGTATTTTTAAGGGAGGCCAATTTGTCATTGAACCATCTGTTGTTGATTTTGGTTATGGTTTTTATTCTGTTGTGTTTCTTTGGTGCAATAATGTCCAGTGTCTTAGAGAGTTGCATGTTCATTTTTTTCTAGTAAACGGGAGGGGCTGTTTCTGACATTATTTTTGTTCACAGGTGGTGTGTATTTTTTTTCAAAATGTTGTTTGTTGACTGTGTTCATTTGTCTGATAAGAATAAGGTGTTTTTGTTGTCCTTTGTAGTTAGTTTATGTTTGTGGATCTCCCATTTGTTTAGTACCTGGTGGTGCTTGGACCATTGCAGCTCCATTTGTGTGGTCTGTTTGAGTTCTAGCTCAAATGAGTAAATGATGCCAAGGGCATTCCCAACTTTGTGTATTTATTTATTTATTTATTTATTTTATTCGCACTTGTAAAGCGCACGTACAGCCCAGGGGCATCGTGGCGCTTGTTACAAGAGTTTGCAAAGAATTTTCATTGGTGTGGTTACATCTGACCAGAAGGTCTCTTGGTTACAGGATACAGTTAGTCAACATTTTCTTTGAGTAATCAGGGAAAACCCCCGATTACACATGGTTTAGGTGAATCGTTTGGAATTTGGATTATCTGGTTGGTCAAGCCATAGGGACATTTCCCCAATTACAAGGATTTTATTTGCAATGGCTTGTATACTAGTCATTAGGTCTGTCAATTTCTGGGAAAGGGAAGGGCTCGTGCCAGGAGAGTACTAGACCATAATGACTATCATGGAAATGCTATTCTTGATGTAGCAATTGCACACTCATTTTTCAAAACTCTGAGGGCTAGGAGTGTCCACCTGGGATATCCTTAGTCTCTCTGGGTCGGCAAGGGCTACTCTTCCTCCACTATTTATAGTTCTATTTGAGACAATTACTTTATAGCTCGATAGTAAGACAGCTGGTAAAAAACCTCAGTGGGTTGAGTTCTCACTGCTGAGATCTTGTGTGATCATCTGCAGGTTGTGGGTTGGAATCCCAGAAAGGTCAACTCAGCCTTTTATCCTTCTGAGATTGATAAATGAGTACCAAATTCACTTGGCTAATAAAACATGCGGAAAAAACGTTCTATATATACAGCACTTTGTAGAGAGTGGTATATAAATAACATTATTATTATTATTATTATTATTATTATTATTATTATTATTATTATTATTAATTTATTATTATTGGTATTATGGAGTCAATTACTTTTTCGGAATTGTCAGTAATCCACGATCCTGTGATTCTCAGTAAGTTCACTTTGAACTCTTCTGTGCATTGTTAGATATTTGTATTTTTTACAGCTGATCTACAGTTAACTGTGACTGTTTTTAAAGATGTGATTTTTGATTTCTTGGGTGCAGAGAGTTGTGGGTTTGTGGGGGTTTAGGCTGATAGCTGGAGTAGGGTCTTGTATAGAATACCATGGGATTTTGGAGGGTCCGAAGCCTAGTAGCTTTTCTGAGTTTATGCACATTCATTGCTGGATCCGTGTTCTGGGGGATTTCCTGAGTTGGTTGGGTGTAAGGTTGGGTTAGCTAAAGGTTCGTACTGTCCTTAAATCTAAAAAACGAAAAGAATTTGGACTTTTATATCAAGCTTCATGCCAGAGACCAGCCTTTAAGGACAGGGCAGGGTATTAAACACATCCTGCTCCATGTTGCTTTGCTTATAAAACAAGCACGTTGCCCCTGAGCCATCCTCCTGGCCCAGATATCTCATAAGTAGGCGTAGCCTGTTGTCAAGTCCAAGGGGCAGGATTTTAGCCTGAAAGATGATGCTTCCATTAGTGCATTTTTTAATGGTCCGGTTGTTTTTCTGTATTAGAGGCTGGTTGAGTCCCAGCATAGTGCTGCCTTTATAAGGCTTTCAGAACATTCCTTGAAAAAGGTTTTAGGGTTCTCTGAAAGCGATGTAGGTGATTAGTAAAAATGAGAATGTCAGTACTACATTCTTTGTTATTATGGCCCCCAAAAGCAGTCAGTTTCAGGGGTGTCTAGGTTATTAGGGAGGCAGTTATTTTATTAATGTCTATGTCCATTAATAGAGGTATTTTTAGGTGGGACGTTTATGTAATTGTAGTTCTTAAGGGTATTGCAGTGATTATTATTAATTTCAGTGAATGGTTGTTCCTGAGAAGTGTGCCTATCGCTTTCCCTCTCAAAAACAGAGCAAAAAGAAGATAAGTGGGGTTGGGAGGGGTGGAGGGGATTGTTTGGAAGGGGGGGAGAAAACACTTACCTGAATCCCCGGCGGGGGAGGATGGCTGTCCCCAGCCGTGTGTGGCTCAGAGCGGGGATTACCCCATAACGAGCCTCCTCATTTGCTGAGGTGCTGCCAAACCTCCCGGCCGGGTATATGAAGCCGAGGGATTCTGCGTCGGGTAATGCCTGCCGAGCGCCAATCAGATGGTTTGTTACATTCTGATTGACCCTCGCCGGGTACTAATATACTTTTAATACTGGTTAGGTGCAGCTTAAATGTAATCATGTTTGAACAAGATTTTAGGGGCCATGTAATTTTGTTTAAAAGCAGGTGTGGTGCAATATAAATGTACATGTACATGCAGATCAGATGCAGAATAAATGATGCAGGGCCTAAGGGCCCAGATTCATTTTTATATGCTTTTCAGAATCATATTAAATGTTCTAGCGTTAGGGATCAGGTGCGATTCTACCTTTTTTCGTCGAGGTGAATTACTTAGTGGTTATTCACTTCAATGCATTTACTTCACTTTTTGTGTGAGTTTGTTTTCCTATAAGACTGCTTTATTCATAGCAGGTTAACAACCTAACTATACCTTGTTCAAAAGATTGAAACACAGAGAGAGATCCATCAGAGTATACGGTCTGACATTCTAAAACAACCCACTCAAAATCCTGAAAAAAATACCTCAAGATGTTTAAAAGGAATGGGGAAATCTTGCTCCATTAACAGAAGAACTTACTCTGATCTCACCTTCCTGCCTGTGTAGTGCACAGTTTAGGCCATCCAGGAGAGCTTGAGGCTGTGGCATGACGTACTAATTCAGCCATTGGACTAGATGAGTGAAGACAGCATGTGTGTGTGTATGTGTGTTTGTGTGTGTGTGATATGTGAATGTGTGTGCATGTTTGTGTGTGTGTGTGTGTAAGGGTGTGTGTTTGTCTATGTCTGTGTTTGTGAGCAAGGTGTGTGTGTGTTCGATGTCTGGACTCAGTGAGGGAGGCCAATGATTGTGAGTAGTTAAGTAGGACGACTTACTGATGTCTTTGATGTGTGGAGCAGAGTCAAGTGAAGGTGTCACTGTATTCAATAGGGCCACAATTTCAAGAGCGCAACATAGACAATATCGGGCATGCCGTAAATAGGACATGCAAGCTCAAGAAATTAGTCACCCCAACCTTGAATGAATCATTAGACATGGATTACCTCGGGTATGATGACAATGGCCAGCACAGGAGCTCTTTTCTCAGCTACTCACTGCAGCGGAGGGAGCACTCAGCTTCTCCACTAGGCCTGCTTTGTTTTCTCTATTGTGAATGAAATGTCATTGTGATCAGCTACGAGAATATGTACTCCTCTTTTAGCCATACATGATGTCGACTCAATATAATTCCACATTCTGGACAAGGTCCAAGACGAATGCACGTTCAGCAATAACCAGGGATATTAACCAACATCTTCATGTACATGAGAGGTGAAGAGGCAATCATTAGAACTGAAAGAACCCCTTAAACAAAATAAATCAATGTGTGGTCAGCATCATAATTGTAGGGACCCTACCCGAGTTTTCGTCCATTAAACTCTGTGACGTTTCTGTGCTGCGTAGGCAAACGCGCCCAGTCGTCTTCTACGCGACTTCACACAGAACCCGGAAACCAACATAGATGAAGTCACAACACAGCGCGCCACATTTCGGAATATGAAACTGTACTTTAAAATCAAACTACAACACGGTACATTTGGTAAAGTACATTTATTTGACATTAAATGTTTATAGAATATTCAGCAATTGCCATATTATCTCGGAATGCGATTTATTTTCTTTTATCTCTATCTGCAAAAACTGTTCCGTTTTATCGTGAGTCACGCGTTGTTCCTTTACGGTACACAGGGTGTTGGTTTTCGTTAAAAGAAGCACTTTGGTCGCATGGTGAACCACAAGGCTGTTCCATCAAGTAGGCATCCTTGAATGGAGACACACTTGATTCATTTAAAAAATCGAAACAACCGTTGGTAAAATATGTGTGGTGTTTTATTTTGTATCTTATTTTGATGACACATAAATACAAAACTTTACACATTGTACAGGTCAGGTTGCAGCACAGTGATAGAAAATCCCCTGTATTGACCGCTGTCACTCGGGAACGTTTCTCTTATGGCACGAACGGCACAGGCGGGTATTACTTTTCGAACGCGGTGTCCAAGCCTGACGGGAATCCACCATGTAAAGGAACGATAGGCCACCAGCCTGTACCACCTGTGAAAACGAATGAAACAAACTGTTTTTAAATGACCAAGATAAGTTTAATAAACGTTTGTTGTCAATCACAATTCTTGTAACTAATGGCATTCTGCTCGGACAAATGCTATCTAGACACTGCACACTATTGAACGACTTTCATACGTTACAATGATATGTATATGTAATTTTGGATATAGTAGAAGACCATGAAATAGGAGTGGCATGACAAGCAGAGTATACTTACTCGTTACTCGGATTACGAGGACGAACAGTTGCGCGAAGTTCGTGCATAAGCACCATCAATATCCTCAACACGGACCGTGTGAGGCAGGCTGCCCTGAAGTCTGGCAGCTCGGTGATGCATTGCGGTTGTGGCTCGCCTTCCGAAATGTAGGCCACGCATCCTGAGTTTTTACAGCAGCAGCAGTTCTCGCCCTCGGTTGGCATTAGCTCTCACCGATTGCATGTGCACCAGGTGGAAACACCGTCCATGCGACTAGGTCCAGGCTCTTCAGCTGTTGAATCGTCCTCCCAACTGCCGTCCGAAGACCCATCGTTTTCGCGTGTTTCCCTTTCTAGTAGTTCCTCCTTGCTATACTCGGGCTCATACATGTAGGGCATTATTGTAGCCATTGTGTGTTAAACAAACTAAAATAATTTATAGCGGTGGTACTGGTATCTGTTCACACGGGCTACAAGCAACGAAGGTAGCTGACCAGAGTACAGAAATGAGTCACAGAATACTCAAATTAACACAGAGAGAGGAATGGAATCGAAAATCTGTTGCTGTGTGTTGTGAAACGGTCTGTTTATACTTATTGAGGAAAGAGGCGTCCTGCCATTTCCATGATGACACGTCATTAGCTGAAGAGCAGCGAATGTTGACACGAGACGTGCTTTGGCGTTGTGAAATGGGTGGTACGCGTTTGCTGATGACAGGCTCAGGGGCGGGGATATGATTTAGTGCTGCAAGCGCAGGTCAGCTAGGGCGATGCGGCAAGTGATAGGATTATCACAAAATGGCGGCGCCCTACTGCCTGTTTTCGCGTGTGTTTAATGGATGAAAACTCAGGTAAGGTTCATAGGAAATTTTTCTAAAATCGAGCGACTTAGGCTTAAAAACACATGGCCGACCCGTAGGGGCAATAAAAAATGTTTACCGAACCATTCCTTTAAAAAGGACATTGTTCAAATGGACTAGCATTGTAAACAGGGTCAATTTAAAATGCTATAATATTATTTTCTAATAATCACTTCCATTATACATTTTAGTCATAATATAAATGTGACACATGTCTTACTGGGCAATGAACAATATCAAAACCTAGCATAACCATACACATTTCTCCGAAGAAGAAGGTTATCATTCTACGATGGACTATCATTCTAAGATGGATGATCTGGTAGACTCCTAATAAGCTCTTTAAAAAATACCCCTATGAGAAAACTGAAGAGGGAAAACAGCATCAGTGAGGGTTCCTGGCTGCTTAGCAGAAAATCAAATAACATCTGGGGACATACGACTGTTTAGAGATCTTTATATTTCAGTAATATGTCTGTAATTAATGGGTTGTGTGCTTGAAACACTAAGTACATAATGCACACTGACCTTATTGTTCATTCAGTTTTTCACAAAATTCTTCCTAACGTTAAAGTCTTTGCAACCACAAACGGAATGCACGCATTTCGACAGCTTCGGGATTTGGATGCTAGAATGCAATTGCAGTGAAATCTCTCATTCCTGTGGGGTGCAAGGACCATCGAGTCTAGCAGAGTTTTAGAAGAGGATGGTGGTTAGAGGGGTGGCCATTTCTCAGGGTAAGCTGTTTCTTTATGTGGTTGTGTGCATGCCTGATATCCAATGCACCAGCTCCTTTGGAGCAGTTTGTACACACCCCCACACACACACACACACATATATTTGTATGGTTGGGAAGGTAAGTTTTAAGAAAGCTGTTTCATAATATTTCTTTTTTAAACAGTCTCCAGTATGCATAGGGAATACCTTAAAAAAAACACAATTGCACTTTGAAACTTTCTGAATAATGTACCCTGTTGCTGTCAGACACCTGAGTAGATTTTTACTGTTTGAGTATAGAGAATTTGGGAAACTTTATTCAATACAGTATGATGTATTTCACAATTCTAATTATAATTTCACAGAATCATTTTATGACATAAAAGAGCTTTCTGAACTGCCATGAAGAAACAGATGCTCCAACACCCGAGGGGTTATTCTCTGAAAATATTCTTCAAAACACCAACAAGCTGTACCCAAAGCCCGAGCTTTAAAGCTCAGCCCTCCTGTAATATTAACACCTCGCCTAACAGGGAAGCGATTTCCTCTGCAGAGAGAGACTCGTTTCAAGCCTATGCCATGAAACACCACATTTAATTAGAGATTCTGGAACGTTCTGCGCCTTTGCAAGTCTTAGCAAGCCAGTCTGTTTATAAGTCTTGCATTGGCCGAGAAAACGCAATTTGCCTATTCTCGGGTTCTTTATGGGATGTTCAAAGTCTATCGCCTCAGCGGGGAACGCCGAACATGAAAGTTTTCGTCGAAAGCTCCCTGGGCTCAATGTCTTATTTATTTCAAATAAAGCAAAGTTGTAAGCCCTATGTTGGATGTTCCTCCTGGTTAGCTGGTATTGTTGCAATGCATTTTCACCTGATTTAATTATTTAAAGTAGAAGCAACTGGACAGACAAAGAACCACGTAGTTAATGATATGTAGGAGTATTAATAAATGCAAACCTTTTCATGACCCCGTAAAATCTACATAGCATTTTCATTGAAAATAGTGGAGCGATTGCCATACTATATTATTTTACCGAACAATGACTGGTTGTCTCAAATATTTTATCATAAGTGAGTACTTTCTTTTATAACTAATGTTTAAAACCTGCACAGAAATACTATATAAAAATAAATGAACAGACAAAATGTGTTTTCTTTTAATTCCATCAGAACTTGCGTGCTGAGAGAAGTAAAGACAGGAAATAGCATATTATCGTGACGCAAATGCAGAGACTGAAGTAGACAATTATTCTGAAAAGTATTTTCTGTCACTGAATATATGACAAAAAACAGCTACAACTAAGTTGTTTCCAATTGGAAAATCTCTGAGTATTTGTCAAGAGCCAGCTGTCGCCATTTTCATCACATTTCAACTGCTGAAGGAAACTTTGCCTCTCAACCTTCACTGCTGGTCCAAGTAACGTTTTCCTTCTCTTCTCAATCCTTACAAAGACCCTATCCTTGCACCCCATGCACCCCATGCATAGCCAGTGTTGGGGGTGGCCTGCCATGGACATCCGGCAGACGCCCCTGGGTGCTCTTCCTGTGAGCACATCACAGGCCCACTATGTGTGGGGGTTGGGGCCTGCCCTGGACATCCGGCAGGCCCCTAGGCGGTATGGACATCACCGCCATCGGGGTGGGGCACAGCCTGCCAGGCCCCTGACCGTGCGGACATCGGCCACCATCCTGGCATGCGGGTCCCACGGCATCAGGGCATGCAGGCCTGTGCCTCCACGTGTACTGCGGCCTACATCAATGATGAGACACGGACTCAGTCGTTCCTCTTTGGGAGTCTGCAGCCGTTCTGTCTCACGTACCTGCAGGGGCTCCTTTTATTAGCTTGGGCCATGACACAGTCATGGCCCATCTTAAAAGGGCCATACACGTGAGGAAAACACATCCCCTTAAAGGGGCAACGCACACAGGAGGGTCCCACCTAACACTCCTCCTTTTTCATAATGAACAAACAAACAGTGCTGAGACATACAGGCATCCCACCTGTTACAACAATAAAATGCTTGTCAGTTTAGAACTTGTGGGGTAGGCAAATAATAAGATATGCCACCGCCATATACTTAGCTTGCTCAAACAGTTACAGACCTAACACATACTAGTTACAGACCTAACCCATACTAACTAATTCTAAGCATACCCCGCGGATGACAATCGTGAGCAGTGAGCTGCAGGTTAAGTGTATGTAGTCCCCCATACTTTAAAACCCTTTATTAACTTGGGGTTCGGAATTGCCCCTCTCAACAAGACGCCAGACATGCACACCCCGCAACTGCAGGACCACAGCTTCACCTTATTGTTCTTTACTTAGACCACTTTAAGCATGTGCCTACTAGACAGGTTCACAGCATCAAAACACACATGAATCACGGAGTACTCTTTAAGCAATTGCCAGAACGCAGGAGACCAGTTCGTCTTCCATCAGTGTCCGTTCAGGAGCCGCTTCCCGAAATTCAGGCCCATTGATGGTACAGTTCACGGCTGGCAAAGCCGCACCTGGCAGGTACCAGGGGCCACATCGGCATAGTCCTTTGATGTGTGCAGCAGCGAGACACAAATTGCCAGGCGTCCACGTGGCTCCATGTGCTGTTGATGGGGGTGACAGGACACCACTCACCCCTTCCTCGGCAATGTTCCCCAGTCTGGAGTGCCTCTTTCCTTGATGAAATGGCGAGCAGGGTGTCATTAGTGCCAGGCGGTCCGGGCCTCCGCCATGGGAGGCAGGGAGGCCTGTGTTCCGATGGGGCTGTGCCAAGAGACACCCGATTCTGTGCTGGTAGGCCTTCCCTTTGCTATTGCTGTTACAGGACACCAATCCTTGGCTGGCTGGTAATACCGGGCTGGATTGGTGTCCCAGGCACGTGGTGGGCGCCATCCTTTCAGACCACCTGACAACGCCTAGCGGCTCCTCCTCGGAGTTGGGGCCACTCACTTTGTTCAGCCCTGCGCAGGCAGCACCCCTTGCTCATCCATTTTGGTGGGATGAGCAGTGCACAGATTTCCTGTTGCTCATGGCTGTGAATCTTGAGGGGAATGAGGGTGAGGGTC
Organism: Ambystoma mexicanum; assembly: GCF_040938575.1. Lineage (NCBI taxonomy): Eukaryota > Metazoa > Chordata > Amphibia > Caudata > Ambystomatidae > Ambystoma > Ambystoma mexicanum. Next base: position 1,556,667,560 of record NC_090929.1, on the reverse strand, counting down.
CCACGTCGGCCGCAGGGATCCCATTGTTGGTGCCGGGTCACTGCCATACCACAACTTCACAGGGCAGTCTTTGGTGTAGAGTCATTTGTCCATCATGTCCAGCCTCTTGGGCACAGTCCTGGTGGTGAGGTACGCAATGCATGGAGTGCAGTGCGCTCAGGCACCCCGGGCTTGGAGACATGACGCAGCGCTGGTGCATTAGCTCTGCACTGTGGCATGTGTTTACATGGCGTACCTGACTACTCATATCCCCTTGGATGGATCGGATACATCCCGACCTGCCCACCCTGCTGGCGTTTGTGGAGCAAACTTGCCTCCTCATTTCGGCTCTGGTCCGGAGCATCTTACAGTTGCCCCTTCCCCTCTGCACACCCTCTTGGAGTATAGGTGCATGTTTGCTCTCACTGTACTTCTCCAGACTGGAGCACATCCTCACTTTCCTGGCCAGTGGTTGGCAGTCACATCCCCGGAGGGCAGGCTAGGCGACTGCAATGGCTCGGTGGTGGGGGCACCTCACGGGGCAGGCGGTCAGGGTGGCCTCCATTGCATTGTGTTAGGGCACTTATACGACAAAGTGCTGAGGCCACTGCTCCCTGCGGGTATTGGATTGGCCAGGATACGTGTGGTAGTGGGGCCCCGTTGACCCACCAATGAGGCCCTCTCGACATCTCCCCCACCCCAGGCAGGGGAAGGGCACTCCGCAGGGGAGGGCACACCTCTGTCCTCCTTGATTGTGTGGCCGCCAGATCACAGTGCAGATTACCCCCGCAGGGGCAGCCCTTCTTTCACGGCTCCCGGCCGGAGAAAGCCCTTGTGTGGCCCGCCGGGTGATATTAGCAGGCCGGTAGGGCCACCAGCTCCTTGATCCTCAGATGGTCCAGTAGGGGAACTTGGCGGGAGGGTGTCGAGGCCATCTGCAGGGCCGGCAAGGAGTCTTCCGGGTCAGGGAGACCTATTTCCGATGGCATTGTTATTGAAGTGTCCAGAGTACAGGGCGTCGGATGCTGAAATCTCTTGGCTCTGGGTTCTGATGAGTGTCGATCAACAAGTTGCCACCTTTTGTGTGCCGAGGCCATTTGTTCTTCAGGCAGGAGGGCACACCCATGGCCGTGGGGCACCCGTGACAGTTTGATGCTGACAGCGGGGTTCTGTGAATGGTATCAGCAGTCACCTGCGTCTTACTCAGTTCCCCGGCCAGGCGTCTGTGCTTTTTTTATGCATTTAGATCACCCATGCACTGCCACACGACCATCATTGCTTCCCCTTTTGTTTTCTTGGTGGCACTGTGCAGGGAGGTGATCACCGGTGCAGTGCAAAGCACTTCACATCATTACTTGTGTTCCCAGAGTTCCATTGGACGACCCCGCCCTCTGACCTGGAACGCCTTACCATCGCATGCACTCAGGTGTTGGAGCATGCCACCTGCCTTCAATCATTGCCAGCTGGGCCCCCGGATTACCAGAGAGCCCTCACTCCACGCCCTTCTGTGCCGATGACTGGCGCCTCAGTTACTTTTATTTATTTATTTTCACCGGAGGCCCAAGATCACACGGGGGGAAAAACCGCAGGGCGAAATCCTTGTTCCCGGAGGGGAACGCACCTTCCCCTCATGAGCCTTCTCCTTTCTGGGGGAAAACAGGACAGCACATATTTTCACGGCAGCGGTCGCTCCTTCTCTGGGCGGGGTTTGTACCCCCACCGCGGCTGCACCATTTCCGGAGCGGATGCCACAGGCTTTGCGGGCAGGCTCCCTCCCTCAGGGATCTTCTTCCCCACTACGGCGGGGCCAGCAGCAGCACACGCGGCCGACGCCGCTTTCCTTTGTTGCTTTTTTTTTTCTTTTTCTGGGCCCGGTTGATGTTGGGCCCGCCTCCCATGGGGGGGGGGGCGCGTCAGCTGTTTGGTGGCTCTCCTTTGCCTGCATCAGTGGCCACATCTGCAGCGCCAGCACAGCATGCCACGCGGGTGTGGGAGGGGCAGGCAGCTTGCCTCTTTGTTATGGCTCCAGTGGGGGAGGCGGGGAAAGACATCCTCATTGCAGGGCAGCCTGCAACCATTCTTCTCCAGCGGCGGAGGGTGGACAGCCGCCTTCATTTGATCCGTCTTTTTTTTCTTTTTTCTTTTTTTTTTTTCTCTGCTCTGGTTCTCGGAGCACTGTGCTGCCCTCGTAGGCCCTGATGGTGGGGGGGGGCACCTTATGGCGGGGCGAGGATCTGTCTCCCCACGTCCGCGGCCACCTCCACCACTAGATTTGTCCTCCCGGGGAGAGGGGCAGCAGCTGGCGCCACCCCCCTCATGCATCAAATGCTGCCTGAATATGCATTTTCGCAAGGCCGACGCCGTGGATCAGACCTCCTCCACATGGTTGGGGGAGGTGGCTCCATCCATGTCACCTTTGCGGGCCCTGTTGGAGATGGGCCCACATCTTAATTCTTCGGCGATGGAACGCTCCTCCCCTTGCGGCCGACACCGCTTTCACACCACGGGCACCAGGCGGCCCGCGCCCATGTGCAGCACAGGGCCCTGGGCAGCCCTTAGAGCGGCCGACGCTGCCACACGCATAGGGCTCCAGCCCTCGTCACCATTGTTGGGGGTCACCTGCCCTGCACATCCGGCAGGCCCCTAGGCGGTATGGACATCACTGCCATCGGGGTGGGGCACAGCCTGCCAGGCCCCTGACCGTGCAGACCTCGGCCACCATCCTGGCATGCCGGTTGCACAGCATCAGGGCATGCAGTCCTGTGCCTCCACGTGTAGGCCTGCGGCCTACATCAATGATGAGACACGGACTCAGTCGTTCCTCTTTGGGAGTCTGCAGCCGTTCTGTCTCACGTGCCTGCAGGGGCTCCTTTTATTAGCTTGGGCCATGACACAGTCATGGCCCATCTTAAAGGGGCCATACACGTGAGGAAAACACATCCCCTTAAAGGGGCAACGCACACAGGAGGGTCCCACCTAACAGCCAGGATTGTCTAACAAGTGGGGCCTGAAGCTGATCTAGTTGGGCCCGCCCCAATGACATTAACATCTGTAAATGCACACACAGCTCTGTTCAGTGGGCATGTGCAGACATTGGGTGGGCCTTGCCCGCTCAGGCCCTACCCTGTCTATGCCTCAGCCTTGACTTAACCAAACCCTCTTACCATAGCGCCTCATATCTGCACTCCACTCACATCCCCACACACTCTTTATGGCCTTCCAGGCTACACTCTCCCCCAGGCCCGCAAGCACAGCTCTTATCCTCCTCTCTCTGTGCTGATGACTTTGCCTATTTCAACTCCAAGATTACAAAAATATGACACCCTGCCCACCCTCCTATCCCTTGCTCCCACTCTCTCTTTCATGCCACCTCATACCACCCCCAACTTCTCCCCTATTTCTCTCCCACCCCCCACTGATATCGTACCCATTCTCAGTTCAGCTAGCCCTTCCTGTGCACCTTTTGGCCCATTCAGAACACACATATTGAAAGAGCTTCTGCCTTTTACCACTGTTACCTTCTCCTCCTTCCTTAATCTTTCCCTGTCATTAGGCACATTTCAGGTCTGCAACAAAATAGTCTCAGTCATCACAAAGTTAAGGCCTATCGCTCTTCACCCCAACACTAAAAAAAAATCCTCAATATATTTGTCTTTGGTTAACGATCACTCTATTCTTCTAACTGTCTCCACCTTTGGCTTCATACTTGACTAGGTTGCTCCCTACCACTATAACCACTCCTTTTTCCAGAAACTGTAATAGCTCCTACACCGCACTACAAATAGTGTGTAACTTCCAATTTTCGGTCCTTGTCTTCAATTTTTTGACCTTGTCAGGCTGATTCATGGAATAAATGTGTGCTGAAAATCGCGTGCGTGCGAATCGTAGTGCAAGCGTGCGAAATCCGCGCACATCGATTCAAGAAAAGTCTGTGCGTGTGTAAAATCACGGATGTGTGCTAAAATTCTGCGTGGCGCACGCAGGCGCACACATCATCAAATTGCGTGAACTACGCGCACAGTGAAAGAGCACATAGCGCGGCCCACACAACAAAAGTAGGCGGAACACGGGGCATAACACGCGGAATGGGGAACAACGTGTGAAAATGTGGGCGTTACGGGGGAAGTACAGGAGGCAAATGCGCGGAACGCCCACACGCGCCTACAACACGTATTCATGGAATCGAAAAGGGCAAACGCGTGCGCCAAAAAAGATGCGCTAATCCGGAAACACGTACACCAGCAGGAAGCAGGCGTACGCGGACCCACGCAGCATAAAAGTGCATGCAAACAACAAACAAGCTCAGACGCTATGATGAATATACCATTCCTCGCAGCCGTGGTCGTGGGACACCGCAGGAGGAGGAGGATTTTTACACCCAGGACCAGCCTTTTTGGGATGCCTGATGACCATGTGTATGGGAGGTACAGGTTTCCACCTCACATAATACTCGACCTGGTGAGTGAGTGGGAGGATGACCTCACATCACCCACCCTGTGCTCCCAAGCACTGAGCCCCTTGGAAAAGGTGGTCAATGTACTGCACTTCTTGGCCACTGGTTCATTTCAGTGGACAAGTGCCATAGTGCGGGGGGTGTCACAGGCCACGCAGTCACGCTGCCTACACCAGGTGTTGGCCATCATGACTGCACGGCCATCAGTCCGCAGGCACATATACCTACCCAGAACACCTGCAGAAAGGCAGGCTGCCGTCCAGGATGTTTACAGGGTGGCACACTTCCCCAAAGTGCTAGGTGCCATTGATTGCACCCATGTGGCTCTACGTCTTCTCAGGGCAACTGAGCACATCTATAGAAACTGCAAGCACTGGCATTCCATCAACGTGCAGGTAGTATGTGATGCCAAGGGAATCATCACCTCAGTATATGCCAACTATCCAGGGTCCACCCATGACAGTTTCATTTACAGAATGTCAACCCTAAACCGGGACCTAGAAGCTGGGCGGCATGGCGATACATGGCTGCTTGGTGAGTATAAATGTCACTGCACATGCATGCATGTCAGATACTGAGTAATGTCACAACCCCACTAATGATACCCATCATCACCTCCCCAGGGGACAGTGCCTACCCTCTGAGCACCCACCTGATGACACCAATTCGGAACCCCACCACACCACCCGAGGTAAGATACAACAAAGCCCATATTGCAACCCGGGGCATAGTGGAGCGCACATTCGGAGTGCTCAAGTCACGCTTACGCTCCCTTGACCGCTCTGGTGTGCAGCTGCTATACGTGCCCCCAGTGGTGTGCAGGATCATTGTAGCAGCATGTGTCCTGCACAACATTGCAACCCACCGGGGCCTGCCGGTGGAACTGGTGGTGGTGCCCCACATCCCCAACCACATGCACGGCCGCTACGCATGCAAGGGGAAAGGGCACGTGGTGAGGCAGCCCGTATTCAGCTGATGGCTAATTACTTCACCTAAAATCACACCCCTGTGGAGTGCACACAGCCCTGGTACATACCAGCTGACAATCAATGATGATGACATAAGGGACAGTCAACTGTCACAACCATACCAGCCTGAGATTGGTCACCTGGAAGTGTTACATTGTGTGCATCCCTACCTACCGAAAGACAACCAATGCTGTGTCACAAAAAGACACACATTTATGCTGCATGAAGGACTACCCCCTTGCAAAATACAACATGAAAACACTGCCATGTCACCCAACCCCTCCCCATCTCTGCTACCCAACACACCCTGGCATGTCATGCAATGTGAAAGCAAACAAAGGAATGCACAACACATGACACAAGTGTCACAAAGTGCACTGTCCCAAATGGAAACAGGCCAACAGACAATATGCTCCCAGTAATCAATAACAAACAGCACACATGACCAAATACTTACCAGCAACACAATACAGCAACACAGGATAAAACATTGGCAAAATATGACAGTACCAAATAAAAGTAGTGCAAGTTGTACAACCTGAATAAGCCAGCTCAACCACCCCTTCCAACTGCAGAGTGTTGACGTCAGGCAAATGTGTCAATGTACTGCATACAACATGAACTGCATCCGCAAAGGAGACGGCCTTGTGAAGACATGAACAAGGTACCTGTGAATAAGGAGGAAGACATGGATGCGCAAGCACATATCAATACACCATTTTGTGTTCAATACAACAACAATCCCCACTAGGGATGTACTCACAGTTTTGACTACAGACTGCCCACACAGCTCATGGGAGCCCAATGTCACTGTGTAAGTCACTGTCACTTGGTCACACCCTTTGCACCCCATGGAAAGGAAAGCAGGAGGGGTGTGTGTGTCAGGAACCCAAGCATCTAACCCAAACACAGGACAAGCCTGCATGTGCCCAGCTGGAATACACAGTGGATGCCCACGGGAGCCACACAAGGCAACACAGGGCAAAAAAGAAAATCAAAAATGGCCATGTGGGGGCCATGTGGGGGTTAGGCGGGGGAGGCCACCCAGGAGGTTCGAGGACAGGGTGCACACCAACAGCCCCCTGCGTGGATGTTGCGAAAAAAAATATACCTCCATGGGCTCATGGCCTGCACGGCTACGCTAGTGTGGGAGGATTGGTGCTGTCGCTCTCATCACCCTCTGCTGCTGCATCAGGAGGTGGTGGTGCTATGGGAGGCAGCCCACGCAAAGCCCTGTATGGTCCTCCATGGCAGCAAGCATGCGGGTGTGGAAGGTCTCGTTCTGAAGGATGATAGTATGGAGATCCCCATGCAGCACCTGGCGGGTTGCCTGCATTTATACACGCATGGCCTCCCGTGTTGCCCGGATCTCCTCCTGAGTTGAGGAGCTGAGAGCGAATGTGTGAGCTGCTCCAGCTGCTGTTCTGACCTTAAATTTCGGGAAGCCTCAGGTTCACCCAGAGGTTATGGAGTTCTACCCTCAGGGCTTCCCTGTGGCCCTGTGACTCTATAGATATGGCTTTGCGCAGAGTCTCCAGCGCCGCCCCTCGGTCCCTGTTGGACGCCAACATGTCTTCCCTGTGTGAATGGCAAATGGAGTCTGTTGCCTGCTGTTGTTGCTCCATCTGCCTTTCAGGGGGGAGAATGGAAGTGGCCACCCTCTCCATTGCCTGAGCCATCATTTCAACGGATGCTCCCTGTTGGGCTGCTATACTGTAACTGGAGTTTTCCCATACAGTATTCCCTGGTGGCATACGGCCACCACGTCGGTGGGCACCACACCTGTTTGGTGCAAGGCGATCTGCACCTTACTGTGCTGGCACTGCCTGAGGCTGCAGGACTGCATTCCCCCTCTGATCTGCTGGCCCAGGAACAGGATCAGATGTTGTGGAGTGTGACCCTGCATCCGTAACCACCAAAGGCGGATTTACCAATACTGACATCCCCATAGAGGGTTCTAGCCCTGGTGCAGGTGGGTTGGACAGAACAGAATCCCTGCCAGAAACACTCACCTGCGACGGCACGTAAGTCTCATCATCCGATTCAGCACCTGAATAGAGGTCTTGGGAGGTGCACCCAGAGAAACCCTGGACAGTATGGTCTGCAGTAAGATTGGGTTTTCACCCACCACCACACCACGTCCCCCACTGGTGCCCGGTCATGCCTGAGATTCCTCCTGGGTCTGCACCATCTCCTCAGGTCTGCACCATCTCCTCAACCTCAACACCATCAAGTGCGTCATCCCCTGCAAAAACATGAAAGACAAAAAATGGAAACAGGCATTAGCACCATAGCACACACATAGGCCTGACAAGCCAGAGAACCAGTACATGATTTACACATGTCCCACATGACTATAACCCTGGCATGCATGCACTGTCAATGAGTTGGAATGGGAGGCAAAAAGCAGACACTGACGACAAGATGGAAAAGCAACACATTTGCTGCATGCTGAGTAGCACTGGCATCACACATTAGCCTGTGAGTGGCATGTCCAATACACATACATGACACATGCCATCACACAGATGGCATGTAGCATAGTCATGGTACATTTGACAAGTACAGCCATATGTCAGTGAATGAGTACTGTCACCCATCCATGTGAGATGGACATGATGAGATGAAAAATGCAAAATAGTGTGACAAAATACGCATGTGCCACACACTGCAACACATCCAGTGTATAATAATACAGTGATGGCAGGCAGATGTAAACATCAATGGTTGGTCACTTCAACATGACAGGTACCAAATTCAAACAGGCACCAGAAATCAATGTAAGCAGGCAAATACTCAATCAGCCTGAATGGTCTAATCATTCACATGACAAGGTAACAAATGTGGCCCAATGAGGGGTGTAATCAATGACAGAAGCATGTCAAATATGTGGTATTAGGGCAGACAAATGCGTTGCAAAAATTGGAGAATTGAAACAATCAGCCTGAATGAACCCTGAAAAAATCTGAACAATGTTGTTGCAAGATGACAGTTCAAGGGCAACTGCAGTAATGTGGCGCTAATTGGCTACTGTGGGCAGAAGGGATACTGTCATACCCAAATTCAAGGCCGGTGAATGTTTTGGAGGAAGCACATGGGTGACCCATACCACTCAGGAGTACACACCCTCACCAGGCACTCAATCAGAACCCGTCACCCAAACAACATACACATGGATAACACACACATGCATGGGCACTCACCGGACAATGCATCGTAATCTGGTAGGTCTCCCACGCCTTGGATCTGTTCCTCTGTGATGAAGGTTCCAGCAACAGACTCATGTTCAGTGAGTTGGTTGTCCTCTGGTGGAGACGCACTGCCAGTCACCAGAGTAGAGGCATGATTTGAGGCCAGCTTGTTCTTTGCTCAGCGTTTCAGGTCATTCCACCGCTTGTAGCAATCATCAGCTGTGCGCCTCACAAATTCAAGGGCACTAATGATGTCCACGATGGTCTGCCAGTGTGCCTTACGTTGACCAGGTGTGGTCTTACACCCTGCAGTCACCACCATTTCGCAGCTGTGTGCTGACACATAGGCCACAAGTGCATCAAGTTCGGCGTCATTACAGCTAGGCTTCCTTGACGTGCCAGAGTGTGTAGCCGTGTCTGGGGTCTCAGCCTGTACTGCCAGAGCACCCTTCTTCTTCTTTTTCAAAGGTGGTGCGGATCCTGAGTGGCTTACACTGCTTTGGTCAGTAGGGGCAGAAGCGCCGGTGGACTGGGTACTAGGAGTGTGCAAATGCACAATGACCATAGGCAGGGCCAACGTCGGTTTGATAGACCTGGACAGACACTGCCCCGGCTGGGAGACTCAGAGTTGGTGTGTATAGAGCTGCAGCTGCCCCTGCAGCCTCCCCACCCTGCCTACTTGGGGCAGCAGATGACATTGCTGCCCCAGATCCACGTGGCCTGGTGACAGCAACTTGCACTGCCACACGTGGCTTAGACTTGCTGACCTGGAAGTCAGCCTGGGAGTCATCCTGTGCCGGTTCTGGTGCCAAAATGGGCTGGTCCAACAAGGGCTGAGCTGGTATGGTGTCAGCTACGTTTCCCACAACCATGGGGGGGCATGGGTGTCCCTGATTGGTCCTCCACACACGGGGTCTATGGGCACCCTGCAAATCCTGGCCACGTCCCCTACCGCGCCCACCACACCCACCTTTTGGAGGTCGGCCACTTTTGCCTCCATTTCCGCTTGGTTGCCTCCCAACCATGGCACTGCTGTTGTTGTGCGTATGGGAGTAGCAGTAAACAATTGTCCTGGGCAATTGGGGGTGAAAGGGGTAGGGTACTAGATGGAATTCGTACCCTAGTGCTCTAGCAAGGCTGTCTGTGACCCCTGGGGGAAGATGACGAGTCATGCAACGCACAGGCACCCCGAAAACAAAAATGAACGTATGCGTAATACACGCAGCCTACACTAACCTCTGAAGGGGTATGCGACACACGGGGCAAGCACAGTTGGTAAATACGTGCGCGACTCACCGTATGCCTGGAAAAAGAACGTGAAAAAGACGCGCATGTGCGCGTTGGCAACACCCCCGTCAAAAGAAGAATTGTACGCTGTCTGAGGAAACAGGACAAAAGAAGAAGTGAATGCTGTTTGAGGAAACAGGCCAAAATAAGAATTGAACGCTGTCATAGGTAACAGGGAGTACGTACTTGAACCGTTGTGAAGTAATCGCGTGTGAACCGACTAGAAGTACAAAATTCACCCACTCGGTCTCCATGAAAAGCACGTACAAGAAAATGGCGTCCTACACGTACCTTTTCAACCGGCCCACACGTACAACATCACTTACGCATGTATGCGCTAAGGCCCTTTCCTCCAATTACACGAGCTGACACTTGGACGTGCAGTTTTTGCACCGGTACGATGAACATGCACCCGTGTTGATGGAAACGCCCTTGCGCGTCACGTCACAGACGCCCTTACGCGCTAAAGGGCCTTTGGTCCAATTAATTCCTGTGCGTGCGGTGTCTTCACGTGCTGATTCACTATGCACCCATCATGAGGGAAACACTCGCGTGCGTGTAACGTCACAGACACGCTTACGCGCCAAGGGCCTTTCCACTAATTACACGCTGATTTGCAATTTTTTCACATGCCAAATCACTCCGTATCATGCTGGCCACACAACAACACACAGAAGACCACGCTCCTACCCAGAAGGCCAAATTACTGCCCCCCAGAGCCCCAAGCACGCTCCCACCTGCCATCTGCTGCTGCCTGCCTGCCTGCTGCCCACATGCCCTGCTATTTACACGCAGCCTACACTGACCTCTGAAGGGGTATGCGACACACGGGGCAAGCACAGTTCGTAAATACGTGCGCGACTCACCGTATGCCTGGAAAAAGAACGTGAAAAAGACGCGCGCATGCGCGTTGGCAACACCCCCGCCAAAAGAAGAATTGTACGCTGTCTGAGGAAACAGGACAAAAGAAGAAGTGAATGCTGTTTGAGGAAACAGGCCAATACAAGAATTGAACGCTGTCAGAGGTAACAGGGAGTACGAACTTGAACCGTTGTGAAGTAATCGCGTGTGAACCGACTAGAAGTACAAAATTCACCCACTCGCTCTCCATGAAAAGCACGTACAAGAAAATGGCGTCCTACACGTACCTTTTCAACCGGCCCACACGTACAACATCACTTACGCATGTATGCGCTAAGGCCCTTTCCTCCAATTACACGAGCTGACACTTGGACGTGTAGTTTTTTCACGGGTACGATGAACATGCACCCGTGTTGATGGAAACGCCATTGCGCGTCACGTCACAGACGCGCTTGCACGCTAAAGGGCCTTTGGTTCAATGAATTCCTGTACGTGCGGTGTCTTCACGTGCTGATTCACTATGCACCCATCACGAGGGAAAACTCGCGTGCGTGTAAAGTCACAGACACGCTTAAGCGCTAAGGGCCTTTCCACTAATTACACGCTGATTTGCAATTTTTTCACATGCCAAATCACTCTGTATCAAGCTGGCCACGCAACAACACACGGAAGACCACGCTCCTGCCCAGAAGGCCAAATTACTGCCCCCCCAGAGCCCCAAGCACGCTCCCACCTGCCATCTGCTGCTGCCTGCCTGCCTGCTGCCCACATGCCCTGCTATTTGCTGCCTGCACATCAGTCATCTGCAGAGGTGCAGTTGCTGTGACCACCCCTGCTGGAACTGAAAACTCCCGACTGGGATACCATTGCTCCACAGCCCAGCCCCAGGACCCAGTTGCCCACCCACACCTGCCTCTGGCGTTGATGTCGGGCACACCACCATCTGGCACCACTGGCAACCCCCAGCTAGAGAGGCAGAGGGCCACCAGCTTCAGTGCCAGGGAAGTTGGTGTCCTGGTGGAGCAAGTCCTGGGGCAGTATGATGCCCTCTTTGGAAGTTTGCACGCCGACTATGAAGGAAGGACCAGGATCTGGATGGACATCGTGACTGCCATCAACGAGGAGGGGGTGGCAGTCCGCGACATCAAACATGTCAAGAAGCGCTGGGAGGACTTCAGGTCCAGGACCCTCGACAAGACCCGGCACCTCTTGAAGGCACCGGATGCCAAGGGGCGCCGGGGCCACCTGTCCGACCACCAAATGAGGGTCCTGGAACGCGTATGCCCAGCGCTCCACGTCCAGGTCCTTGAGAGGCATACCCGTCTGGAGTCGAGCGGTAAGTGTACATGCATACTGATTGGATGCTGTGCGTGTCGTGGTGTGCCAGTAGTGTGCAGGTTGGACATGTGTTTTTGTAGGGCCATGTATGGATGTGTATGTACAGGGGCGTGAGGCTGACACATGTGAGTCCTCTCATGTGTGAGACACATGGATGGTGTATGTGTGGGTAAGCATGCAGGCCAAATGCAGATGTGGGAGCACACATGTTTGAATTATTGTGTATGTACGTTGGCATGGTTGAGGTGTCACACATGGATGTTGGTTCCAGCTGCATGTATCTGCACTGTGTGCATGTGCATGTGTGTGTATTTGACAAGTGTGCAACTGTGATGCAACATGGATGCATGTGACACTGATATGTAGAAGGCTGAACGCCAGATGTGACATGGATGGCGATCTCATCACTGCGACAGTTGGTGGAGATGTACACATGCATGTAAGTGTGGTGGCGTGTGTGCATGTCTTGTGCACTCCCTGTGTTTCATGTGATGTCAGGATCACCGTCGACTGCTCATGCTGTTGTATGTGTATGGATGGTGCTGCCTGGTGTGATATTGCTGTGGAATTGCTCATGTGTGTGAGTTGAAATTACATGTGTGTTGGGGATTGTGATGCCATGTCTGAGGTTTGACACTGCCATTCATGTGCAACTGTCATGTGTGTATCAGTCCATTGTACAGTGCCCTGATGCCTGTGTCCTATCTCTCCCTGTCTGCAGCGTGAACTGATGAAGAGGGCGGAGAGGGTGCTGTGGAGCAAGGCGGCAGGGATCGGACCGCCAGCCGGAGATGCAAGGCCCGGCTCCCCTCCCAGGTGGTCATCTCGTCAGGGAGTGAGGAGTCCGGTGCCATGTCCCAGGCCGCAGCTGCCGAGGGTAGGTCCAAGAGGCGGAGGTCGGAGTTGGACTCCTCGGCAGCAGAAGGGGCAGCTGAGATCCCACAGGGTCCGACAGAGGAAGATGGCACAGAGTCATCCAGGTTGGTGGGGGGTTTGGTGGAGGAGGAGGCCGTGGAAGGGACACACACGGGATCTGGAGGTGGGGATTCCACTGGTGCTAGTCGTGCAGTGCAGGGGCAGGGACAGGAGGCAGCACAGGCCGTCGCGGAGGTGCCTGTGTGTAATCCTGTCCCCGATCCTGTGACTGCATCATCCCGCACCAGCAGGGATTCCTACGTCCAGACCCATTTTCAGGGAGGGGATCCGCTTACAACAACTGGCCTTCCTCTCCCTGCGGATGTGGCTATCTGGGACCGGGTTGAGCCTGTCCTGAGTGGGATGGCGTTGCGTCAATGGGTTATGCGAGGTGACCTGCAGTGTTTTCGTGAGTCACTGCATGTCATCTCGAATGCCTCGTTGACCGCGTTGACCTAGTGGGATGGGTCACCAGGGCTGGATTCCTCCGTTTTCTGGACCTTGTTCCGACCCCCTCCTCACCTGAACTCCCTATGCGTCAGTCGTCCTCCATGCCATCTTCCGACCCATGTATCACCTGGGTACCCTGTGGAGCTGCCTCTGACCCTGCGGCCAGGCTGGTGGAGGACACATCCCTGCCACAGTGGGGAGTCGGACGTCCAGCAGGTGTGGCCACCTCAACAACTGCACCCCAGATGGAGGAGGACGTGCAGGCAGCAAGAGCCAAGGAACAGGCACAGCAGCAGCAGCAACAAGGTGGGAGCCATGATGGCTCGGGGCCTTCAACATAGGAGGGGCAGGCATCGGCCAGAGGGCAGGAGGACCCAGGATTGGAAGTGTCTTACGTGTGGCAGCCGTTGGGCCAGGCCGTAGGTGCGGAGCGGCGGCGGGCAGAAGAGGCACGGCTCACAATGGTCAGGGCGGAGAACTCCATGCGAAGGGCTCTGAGGCGGCCGAGTGCCTCGAGGCAATTTGCAGGGAGTTGGAGGTCCACATGTCATCGTCCCTGCGAACCCTCAGGGCCATGGAAGAGGACCTCCTCCGGGACATCGAGCAGGAGTTCGATGATGCCCTGGCCCGGGAAATCGGGAAGTGAGCCGTCGGACTAGCCCGCTGCCATTGTACATAGTTTTTAGAGTTAGGTTTCCTTTTCCTTTGATTTGGGGTGAATGAACTATGCCCCACACATTTGAATATAGTTTTTTTCTTAGGTAGTTTCTTAGGTAGGTTTCATTTCATTCGTTGGGCTCATGGACCCTTGACAATGGATTGTATATAGTTGGACAATGGATTTATTTGAACTTTTTCTTTTAATTTCTCCATGGATTAATAGATTTTTCTTTTTACGTTTACTTTGGATTTGCGTTGGTGGAGGGAGAGTTTGGACTATTTTTCTTTCGGATTTATTTGTATTGGTTATACTTTTCATTTACTCATCTTTTGCACATGCTTTTCATTTCATGTTTGCTATTTTGTTATGCTTTCATTTCATTGCTTTATTTTTGAACATAATACATTTTGATATTTTACTTCCATGTGTGGGATTCGTTCATTGGGTTCATGCATGTGAAAATGTGGGTTTACACAATCAATGCCAACCAGTGTGTGTGTGTGACGGATATGTGTTGATGTAAATAGTTGACTTTTGGTTTGTGTCTTGAGATAGGCATGTCAGTGTGGGGTGGATTGGGAAATCATTGCGTCTCAAGAATGGGGTGGCGTGCTGTGGTATTTTGGTGTAGAAGTGGGCCATGATTGTGCATCTTTATGTCATGTAGGGGGGACATGAGTGGGGGCCTGCTGGCAGGTGCCCCTCACTGCTGGGGGGTGGGGGTGCAGGGGGACATGAGTGGGGGCCTGCTGACAGGTGCCCCTCACTGCTAGGGGGTGGGGGTGCAGGGGGACATGAGTGGGACATGGGTGGGGGCCTGCTGGCAGGTGCCCCTCACTGCTGGGTGGTAGGATTGCAGGGGGACATGAGTGGGACATGAGTGGAGGCCTGCTGGCAGGTGCCCCTCACTGCTGGGGGGTGGGAGTGCAGGGGGACATGAGTGGGACATGAGTGGGGGCCTGCTGGCAGGTGCCCCTCACTGCTATGGGTGGGGGTTTTGGGGGGCATGAGTGGGGGCCTGCTGGCAGATGCCCCTCACTGCTGGGGGGTGGGGGTGCGGGGGGACATGAGTGGCGGCCTGCTGGCAGGTGCCCCTCACTGCTATGGGTGGGGATGCTGGGGGACATGAGTGGGGGCCTGCTGGCAGATGCCCCTCACTGCTGGGGGGTGGGGGTGCTGGGGGACATGGGTGGGGGCCTGCTGGCAGGTGCCCCTCACTGCTGGGGGGTGGGGGTGCTGGGGGACATGAGTGGGGGCCTGATGGCAGGTGCCCCTCACTGCTGGGGGGCGGGGGTGCTGGGGGACATGAGTGGGGGCCTGCTGGCAGGTGCCCCTCACTGCTGGGCGGTGGGGGTGCTGGGGGACATGAGTGTTGGCCTGCTGGCAGGTGCCCCTCACTACTGGGGGTGGGGTGCTGGGGGACATGAGTGGGGACCTGATGGCAGGTGCCCCTCACTGCTGGGGGGTGGGGGTGCTGGGGGACATGAGTTGGTGATCATATTGCAAGGTGACATGTGGCTTGGCTGGGGAGCATGCCCATGGTGGATGGGCTGCCTGCGGGACATTACAAGGGGCGCACGGTAGTCCCCTGTGGTGTGGGCTGCCTGCAGGGGCCGTGGAGGGGGTAGAGGGGACACCTGGGAGGATCCACACTGCCAATTAACATGTGGGACTCCCCGCACACCACACTGGATACACGTACACCGCTCTGACAACGGAATTGCTTGTGAAACTTCATGTGCACCCCTGAAATACACGTACCCCGCTCTGAGAGCAAAATCACGTGTGAAACTTCACGTGCACCCCCAAAATACACGTACCCCACTCTAACAGTAAAATTGCATGTGAAACTTCATGTGCACCCCCGAAATACACGTACCCCGCTCGCACAGGGCCAGTCACGTGTGAAAATCCCTGCAAACCCCAGTAATACACGTACCCCGCTCGCACAGGGCCAATCACGTGTGAAACTCCCCGCGAACCCCAGTAATACATGTACACCACTCGCACAGGGCCAATTGCGTGTAAAACTTCCCGCGAACCCCAGTAATACATGTACCCTGCTCGCACAGGGCCAATTGCGTGTGAAACTTCCACACACCCCGAAATACATGTACCACGCTCGCACAGGGCCAATCGCGTGTGAAACTTCCCATGCCCCTCCGAAATACACGTACCCCGCTCACACAGGGCCAATCACATGTGAATCTCCCCGTGAACCCCAGTGATACACGTACCCCACTCGCACAGGGCCACTCGCGTGTGATACTTCCCGTGCCCCTCCGAAATACACGTACCCCGCTCACACAGGGCCAATCACATGTGAATCTCCCCGTGAACCCCAGTGATACACGTACCCCGCTCGCACAGGGCCACTCGCGTGTGAAACTCCCTGCGCCGGGGTGTACTTGTATTCGGAGGGGTGTGCGGGGAGTTTTACAGGCGTTTTCTGTATGCTGGTCCAATGGCCTGTGCGCCATTTACGGGATTTGTGTGCCGTGCATGGCGCACGGGGAGGGGTTGGGGGCGTAACTGGCGCTGCTGCAGGGTAGCTGTGCCACTCTGCGCCACGGCTGGTTTTGGATGTTAAAATCCATGAATACGCTGTGCACGGAAATGGATTTTAGCACACGCGGCTGGCGCAGACTGTCGCACGCGCACACTGTGAGCATGCCGCGTGCGCCCCTTGTGCGCTCGATTCTATGAATTACCCCCTTTATCTTGAGACACTTATTTCACCCTGTGGCTTATAGTATCAGTTCTTATTTAACCTGTGACACATGCATATTTTTTTTCCTTCCCCCCCCCTTTAACCCTCGCATACTGAACATATCAACAGCTTCCTTCCAGCCAACCACCATTGGATGGCTCTACACTGCTGGATGTTGAGCTCCTCCAAAAAGGAAGCTATTTTTCACACAGCCTCTGTAGCTCACCCCGCTCTCACATCTCCTTCCCTCCTATCCTCTTCTCACACTCACCCAAGAATCACACAGCTATTAACAAAAGGACACTATTTCATTGTATTGTCATTGCCAACTAGTTCTTTTTAAAGATTTCCAATGTTAATTTCCATTGATCAATTCTGGTATATATTTTAGTCATAATAAGAATGTTACACCTATCCTCTTATTGGAATACATCACTTGAATTAGACTTTTGTTAGTCTCTGCATTGTACCTATGTCCAGCATTTACCAGACTAGCCTACCGCTACATGATTGCTTATTCTGAATTAGCCTACTTCTGCATATTGAGTTGGACCTGCGGCCGGTATACATCAGAATAGCCTGACACTGCTATAAGATTGCATATTCTGAACTAGCAACTATCTGGTCATTGTACCTGCATTTACCCACCTTATCTAGCCAGCCTAGCTGTCCAATCCCAACATCCTATCCTACACCTTACCTTAACTTGAGACATCCTACTTAGTACCTACTCTCCAAAAATGGGCGCACTAAGAAGAGTGACCCTCACTATGGCCACCATCCTCCCTCTATTCCACAACATATCACCATTCAATCTCCCTCCCAACACATGGTCCAAAATACTGGCCACTTCACCATCCATAGCCACCTTCCTCCTCAACCACTTCTGTCACCATCAGAATGGATCTCTAAATTCACCACCGCCCTACACTCTCATCCCATGCCCCACGCACATGACAAACACAAGACTAGGCTCCCGCACTAACACGCCTAACACCACAAGCCTCTACTTCACATGTCTCACACACTTGAGAAATATAAGACTAAGCTCCCGCACCAGCCTCAAAACTTTACCTCCAAGTTCCCACAATTTACCCTCAAGAGACATCAAATCACTGCCCACCATTCCACCAGTGCATTACACTGATAAACTCAATGACCTCAGCCCCTCTACATCATATGATCTCCCACTAGATGACTGATTGCTTCCCTCTACCACTGTAAAGGGCACCCCCATCAATGCGCGATCATTAGTAGCCCATACTCTTGATAGTGCAGACGTGATATCATCCAACAACTTATACTTCCTTACAGTAACGGAAACCTAGTTACATCCCGCTGCCGCACCCTCGCTTTCAATTGCCATCCCTGAGAATTACTCTATCGTCTGAACAGACAGAACATCTGGTATAGGGGGGGGGTAGCCTTCATTGCAAAATCCAACCTAAACATTAAAGAAGTCACCAGTTCAGACATACCATCAGTAGAACTCCTATCCTTCAAACTCCCACTATCTAACTCCCGAACTATACTGTTTCACCTCATATAAAGACCCCCAAGTGCAATTACTTCCTTTGAGGAGGATAGTTCCCATCTACTGATATCCAATACAAAACCAGGCTCCCAAATTACATTAGGTGACTTCCACCTAGGCCTTCAGGACCCTAACGATGCAAACGCCTCCTTGATTAATGATACCATCACTCAACTAGGCCTGACACAACGCATCAACAAATCTACTCATGCCAAAGGTATAACCTTGGACTAGCTGGCCGACGTCAATTGTGACATCTCCTTAACGGACATCACACCATGCGCCTGGTCAGACCACCATCTTATCACCTTCACCATACCTTCACCACCCAAAGTTACTCAAAAAAGCAAACCCACTACTGCTGCATTGCAAACCCTAGCCAGGAACAACAACCTTAACATTACCATTGAGAATCTTAGACCCCACTACAGCCATTCACCCGGGCTGATCTCACTATCGCCAATCCCAATCCTACGTCACTAGTTGAACTCTATAACGACACATTGGAACAAGCTCTGAACCAAATAGCACCACTTAAATTAAGAAAGGTCAAATCATCTGCACATGTGAACAAATGGTTTTCATCAGAATTAAAATCTCTTCACAATCTCAAAAGAACAGATGAAACCAGCTGGAGAAAAAAAAAACTCTATCTCTACCAAAGAAAACTTCTCCTCGGCTGCAGCCACATACAAAGCTGCTATCACAAATTCCAATGCTAAATCTGGCATGAAAGAGTTATTCTCCATCCTAAAAGAATTGTAATCACCTGTGCCCCCCTCTGATGACTGCATCAAGGACAAAGCCTGGTGTTACAATATCCAACAAGCTCTCTCTAATAAAATAGCTCTCCTGCAAGCCAAGACAGAATTTAAAAAACCGAACCTTGCAGCCAAAGACCACTCCAACAATACACATAGCCCTCCCCATCTCGACTGCCCCCTCTTCCACTAATCACAACCTGAGCAGATTACAGATTCTTCAAAACAACGCCCTCTGATGTGCCCTCAATCTTCCCCGCAAGGCTCACATCTCCACCATCAGAAAGGAGTCTAACTGGATCCCTATCCGTGAGAGAATTAAACTACGAGCACTAGTCATCACACACAAATGCCTCTATCTGACAACCCCACGTTACCTATTACACAAATTTACCAGACACAATTCTACCAGACCCACTAGATCCCCATACTTACACCAACTTAACATCCCTAAATTCAACGGCAGGGGGAGCTAGTTTCCCTGTGCTAGCAGCGAAATGCTGGAGCAAGCTACCTATGGCAATTAGAGCTGACTCATCGTTCTGGTCATTCAGAGCCAAGGTAAAGGAATTGCTCATATCTCAGCAATAAACTTCAACTGTCCTTAGCATTATCGTATGTCCTTCTAATTGTGTGCTGATACTGCTGCAACCAACCTGTAACGTGATCCGTTTAACTTCCTTGCCATTGTTATCACAGACCTTTCTGTAACCCACTCCCACATATTATCTTTTTGTACTGTATCATACCCTGCTGTCTTTCGTTTGTACAACATTCTGTAACCTATGTTGCTCTTAAAGTCAAATCGCCCAGTTACCCCAGGGTTTGGCTTCACGATACAAATAAACAAAGTAAACTAAACTACTGAGCAAAGCATATTATCAAAACTGAAATAACCATATGAAGGAGCATTTTGTGAGCATAAGACTCCTCATAGATCTTACATTTGACAAATATGTCTGTTATATAAGGGTTGTGTGTTCGAATCACTAAGCACAAGATGCACATTGCCTTGCCATTCATTTAATGTTTAACATTCATTACATTTTTCACATCACTCAACCTAACATTAAAATGTGTGTAGCAAAATCAAGCAAACACAACACAAAATGTAAAAATAAATGTCACACACGTTACAATAATCACTCCTATCAAAAGATTTGAATAATACATAATTGATTAATTATTTTAGTGAAGTTCACAGTAAAGCAGGTCCATCATTGAAGAGGACATTGACTGTCATTTATTGTGCATGATATGGACCCGACATGCTTCAGGTCAGGGCGAACTGACAGCCATATCGGTGTAGATGTGGTTGAAATTATGAATCAATGCTGTATACGTTAAATATTTTCACATGAGGGATAATTGCAATTTGCCTCCCCATTTTCTGACAGTTTGTGTTTTGTTTGCTTTATATTGTTATATCCAGCTGCTTGTGAATTATTTTGTATGTTATCTTCTACCACATGATGCTGGTCCTTGATGTCTTAGGTGATATATGAAGATACGTCATTAAAAAAGACCTTGTGAACTTTTTTGCACTCGGAATTTCCAGGTGTCATTGAGCAACCACATTGTCCTGCTCCATGTTCCTAGTGAGCACCCATCCTTTGACAAGGGCCAACCGTGTTGAGTATTTAACATTTGAGGAAACACTCCCGGACTCTGCGACATTAGGTATTGTTGTACTTTAATTAATAGACTAAGACAAAGTGTCTTTTAAATTCTAAAGACACTCGCATCCCCTGCACACCATATAAGCTGAAATAAATTAGTCAATACACTTTTTAGATTTTCACATATGTATAATAAAGTTTAAATAATGAAACAAAAAGTAATGCATCGATAATTTCTAGTTAACAATCAAGTATAAAAATAAAATCACAGGCTTCACAAATTGCCATCATGAAAAAAGAAAAGAAGAGAAAAATGTTCTTGTGTCGAGACGAAATTTGAAGCTCTACACGTTTCGGGGAAACACCCCTTCTTCAGGAGAAAAACAATCTGCAATCACATATTTACACAAAAACTTTAGTCAACTCATAATTCAACAGAATTTCAATATACTTGAACGAATCAAAGCAGGTGTTATTGCTGGACACATTTCCAAAGAATCACTGTATTGTGCAAGTAATTAGTTATTATTTCAATGCACTATCCCTTCATGCAAAGTGTACATCAATTCACACATGGTGTGACTCCAAAAAGTAAAACTGAAAGTGAAATAATGGAAGAATGAATTCCTGTCATGTACCTGTCAACAGGGACGTGTTCAACACAGTATGGAGAATATGTGCTCTTCACACAGTATACCAATTCAAGATATGCACGGATCCCCACCAAGGAGAGTTCCATGTTTACTGTCTTTTCCGAAGTAGCTAATACTCAATCGGGTCAAGGGATGCTCTATGGAGGATAGAAAGGATAAACAGTTTGCATAGGGTATTCTGAATCTGCTTTAACAAAGATGAGATTAGGTAGAGAAGAGAGCTTACCCAATTGCCCTATGGGTGCTGCTAATTTAAGTACATCCTAAAAAACGCTTTAGGACGGGGGATAATGGCTGTGGTAAACACATTGTGAAGTGGAACTGAAGTGCCTAGAGTCAATGGGTCTCATTACACGGTAGGCGCTAAGGGATTACCGGTACCGGTAAGGTCACCGGTGCCGGTAATCCCTTAGAACCCTACTAAAAGGTCCCTAAGTGGGTCGCGTCCTTAAAACCTGGTCTGACAAGGTGTTAAGGACGGGACCCGCTAAGGAACCTCAGAGCTAATAACAGTACCGCAAATTGCGGTACCATTATTAGCTCCTTCCACATTCCCATTGAGCCCTATGGTGGCTCGAATGGGAATGGTACTTGGCATGGGGACTTACCGGGTCCTCCAGGGTCGGAATGACCCGGTAAGTCCCCATACCTCCTACCCAGACCCGGTATGCGGTAAGGGAGTAGCCATGCCGCTAATAGCGGCATGGTTACCTCCTACCGTATAATGAGGTCCAATGTCACAGTAACCGAAGGGACTCTTCACAAGCCTCGGAGTTCTGAAAAGACCATTGCACAGAAAAAGATACAATCAGAGCCTGTATATGCCAAATAGATTACAGAGCTATTATACTAAAAGAAGAAGATTTTTCTCTAATCCACATTGTTTACCTCTTGGTCTTATTACAGAGGCTGTTCCTCGTTCGGCAAATCCAAGTACCCCCACGTCGGTTTTCTACTCTCAAGTCGGCATAAATGTATGCACCCTGTGTGTGTGTAAAGTGAGAAATCACTTAAACACTCGTAAGTGCATGTTGCTAAACTTGGAAAGACATATGCCAGAATGTCACGTTACTGCTGGCTGGACAAAATAAACCAAGACTTATGATGTATTAAGGACGTACACGAACATTGGCTTGCACCATCTCCTTACCTACTAACGTTCTTCAAACAATCCTCCTACCCCAACTTCAACCGGAGTTGCTACTTCCAGAAACACATGCGTCGCATCCGCGTAATGCGTGTGTATTACCTAGACTCTGAAACTCTTCCGGGAGGTAAGCATTTCACGTGACAAAGTCACCTGACTTGGAAAATTCCCTATGTTCACCTGAGTGATGAATCTACACCTTTCTTAAAATGGTTTACAATTCCTATACTGCTTAAAACCTTACAACGCCAGGTACACGGTAGAAAAAAAATGAATGATGAAAACATCAAAAAGAGTGATAGATATAGGGAACCAACTAGACCGCCGAAAACCTAATCCATCTCAATTCTAGAGGATCCTAAAAAATAGTAATAAATAAATGGTGACCCCTAAAATAGAAATCGTTATATCACAAACAGTAATAGATATAGAGGAAAGACTCAAGTCCCAACAGAACTTTCATTCAAGTGCCTGATAACAGGGAAAACATAAAGAATAATCTTAAGAAATAGATTATAATCAATAGTCACCTATAAATAGATGAACCTGCATAAGGAAATAGATGAAACCTAGTAGGGAAAGTGCCTGTTAGGAAATTCTGAAAACCCATAAAGTAACGTGTATCAATGAAAATAAGAAATCTCTTGATATTCAGAGCTACATAGAGGTGAGTAAAAAATAAGATGATGTAGGTGAGGAGTCACAAAACTCACATGTAATTAAAAGTATTCAACAAAACCAGTCCAAACATAACCAATTGAAAAATGTCCATCTAAAGAATTAAAATGTCAGATAAATGATGCATATCTTAGATGAAACAATTGAGGGAAAACTCCTCATTAAGCCCTTTAGGGGATATAGTGTCCAAAAGATCGATCCAAAATATCTCTCTTTGTGCAAGAGTCCTCATATAATCACCACCTCTATAAAGTCTATTTACAACTTCCAGAATATTAAATGTTAGCTGTGCAATAGTATGGCAAGCAGCTGTGAAGTGTCTGGCCACATTACTAAACCGTCATAACATGCTTAACATTTGAGGAAAAACTCCCGGGCCCTGCGCCATTACATATTGTTGTACTGTAATTAAAACTCAGTAAAAATAAGACACCCTTTTCTTGATTACACGTGTTTCAGCTCGGCCGAGCCTTTCTCATGTCACTTTGCCTGCGAGCCGTATGTTGCAAAATCCAAATTAGACCCAAGATTGAGCACTTCTTGTCTGCAGCCTGTCCTATTTTAGGTCAAAGATTAGGATACCCACACTCAATGATGACAATGGGCCTCATTACGAGGTAGGAGGTAGCCATGGTGCTATTAGCACCATGGCTACCTCCTTACCGCCTTCCGGGTCCGGGTTCCCGAAATAGGGACTTACCGGGTCATTCCAACCTTGGAGGACCCGGTAAATCTCCATTCTGGGAACCATTCCCCATTGCCATTCGAGCCCCCATAGGCCTCAATGGGAATGGGGATGGAGCTAATAACGGTACCGCAATTTGCGGTACCGTTATTAGCTCTGAAGTCCTTTAACGGGTCCCTTCCATAACACCTGGTAAAACCAAGCGTTAAGGAAGGCACCCGCTAAGGGACCTTGGAATAGGGTGGTAAGGGTTTACCGGCACCTGTGTCCTTATCGGTACCGGTAATCCCTTACCACCTACCTCGTAATGAGGCCCAATATGATTGAAGAATTGTCCGATTGAATACAAGCAGTGTAGATGATTATATTATTTTACAAGGCCATTAACCTAGAACCAGGCTCTTGAAGGGTTGGAAACACAGATGTTGTTCAAGCCATTTTTTCAGATAATCATTACATACACAAATGACTGTAGGTTGAGTTAATGAGTGGCAGGACACTATCACTACAACCAGGTTTACTTGTCATTGAGTAGTGATATGTGTATTGACAGAGTCATTCGTCCAGCCTGTGCCATATTCTCCAGCTACATTCCCCTTGATATCGCTAGCATGTATACCCTTCACATTTACATGTCGATTCACAAATGCAAGCATTGACCACAGAAATTATACTTGGTTCAAGGCCTTGTAAAATTAGGATAATATTAGGTTCTATTACAGAGACA
This sequence comes from Ambystoma mexicanum, assembly GCF_040938575.1. Lineage (NCBI taxonomy): Eukaryota > Metazoa > Chordata > Amphibia > Caudata > Ambystomatidae > Ambystoma > Ambystoma mexicanum. Next base: position 1,556,642,943 of record NC_090929.1, on the reverse strand, counting down.
AGTAGCTAGAAATGTAGAGCGACGAGTCCTTAGAAATACAGATGAATGGGTATAACTGTTATATTAAGTTTGCATAATTTCATGGTACAATTGTTTTGATTGTACTGTTTTTGTATGAAAATAAAAAAAACATTTATTCTAGAAATACAGATGAAATCTCCCATATGCTAATAGCAGCATAAGGTGCACGCTAACCAAAGCATAATGAAAATATAAATAATGTTCCTGGCACTTATACGGGCGAAAAAGAATTAGAGTAAGAACAAATTCTCCTGGACTCTATGTGCCAGATTTCTGAGCAATGAAGTTCTTGATTGTCATTTTCTTAACCATTTAGATTGTTACCAGATTTGCATGATAGTTGTATGTGCATCTGGACTGTTTTATGCTTTGAAGACTGTCGAACATAGCTTTGTTGATAAGGATATCTTTTCTCAGCAGCCATATTTGTGCTTTTATTTCTCCGACTAGTACCTTTCATGTATGCTCCAAAAAGCAGCCCGGGGATAGAGATGTTTAGATTAAATTTGCCTGGCCGTGGATCCCAGGTGTTTAGATTAAACACTGCTGCTTTTGTATGAAGCGTCCTCCACAAACGTATTCAATAGGGCATCAAAAGTATCCCGATAAGGAACGTACACCAGGCAAGAAGTAACTGTTAACTACAGCTGGGGACGCACAAATTTAACAGTACAGTGCAACAGAAATGGTTGATAGGAGCTTACAACACCCCCCACTGTGGTCAGACATTTTATACATTTAGAGGTTATTTGCATAGTGCATCGTGCATCATGCTGACCTCTGCGACTTTATTATCCTGCCATTGGTCAGCACACATAGGAAAAGACACAAGACACGCTCACGCTGAATATGTGGGAAGGAAGACATTCACATGGAATCTGACCAATGAGATGCCCCGCGGACACGAGCGAGAACACAATATACTTGTTACCTTTGGGGACACCAACACTCACATTTGGATTGGCTCCTTCCGTATTAGCACCTTGTCCCACATCCTTATTACCAGGCCCACCTGCCAAAGGGCAATTTGAAACTGCTTACCACACTGCGTGAGTGCCTTCGTGAATGCGTTTTCATTCTCCCTGGTCCCTGGTACCAACCCGCACTCGAGAGCCTGGCTCTCCGACCTTGTATGTATCTGCTGGACACTGTTCCCAGCGACTACATTATCCAGGGAACAGTCAGCTGGCATCATACTTCCCACTCCCCATTTACTGTGGAGTTCTCATGCAACTTTATGTTTGCCTGTCATACAGGGCTTGTCAGTGTTATTCCCATGTGATTTATTTAGCTGTGGGTCCCATCATAGTAGTGGTTAGGGGTCCCCCCTCACGTTAGGTTACCCTAGTTATCTCATCCTCATATCCCACACTCCTGCTGCCCCTGGCTTCTGGAGCTGCATTGAATAGGGAAAATCCGAATGTCCCTTCCCTCCCGACGGGGCCCCTAACCAGAAGAAGCACTTCAGACAGAACAACTATCGACTATCCGAGATTGCACCTGGTCCCACCGCCCTCAATGTAAGCTCACATCACGACAGACTTCCAGCCATCCGCCCGCTCTATCCTGCGATGGCACAAGCCTTAGCCAACATAACTAATGATAACCAAGACCGAGCTAGAGATGACTATATGGACCAAATCGATTGACGTCCCCACAAGCCATGTTGCAGGTCGTTAGAGACTTCATGACGACATAGCCGCGTTAGACAGGAAGCACACATGCACTAAGCACAATTGGGACACTCACACATCAACCCACATGAAGAACATACACGTACAGTTCTATGAGCCAGAGGACAGTGACACACATCCTGTTTGCACGTTTGTTATTATTCATATAGGCCGCTATCGCCCGGCAGAAACGCAAGATGCCAGAAGAGCTTGTGTATATGCTTGCAGATGCTACTCGCTATTTACCCTATGGATGGACAGGAGCACTCAAGGGACCTGACCACTCATTGCACACTTCTAAACCCTTGAACAATCATATTGGAAGGATAACCAGAATTTAAGTTGGCCACAGACCAATCCAGCACACTAAACTCATTTCACAGAGATCTCGAAGCTGCAAGCTGCTAAACGAGCAGAATCGCCCTGGAAGGGACTGCCACCGCCAAGGCCACAATGTTGCAAGTGACATTCCTCACTCACAGTGCCACAATGAGCCCAGCTACAGGACAGAATGCCTCAAGCTAAAATACAAATTAAATCAAAGTAATTCGACTTCCCCAGCAGTCTCCTCACATGTGATCCATCCGACCTGACATGATGCCAAGGCCTAGAAGCTGGGAAGAATCAGCTGTCTCACGTCTGAGACTGCACCTTGCCACATAATTGCAACAAGTCATCTACAATATGCTCTGGGATCGGACTGCTCTCATGGCATTAGCAAAGACCTCATTGCTACACACTGTCACATAGTCACACTTTATTATATGAGATCAGGTGTCTTGTGGGCTGGGAACAATGATGGTCCCAGGCAAGGGGGCCCACAGCCTGACCAATAAGGACACTAGGATTAGGGGCTGGTGGCCGGAATCTCCACCCAATCATCAGGGGTTCCAATGTTACATTTCTCAGGTAGCAATTTTTAGGCATGAACCAAGTGTACCACCTTACATCGGGACCACCAATAACCAAACTCCCTTTATGTCTCCTTACTGGACCTACCACTCTGGGAGCCAACCCAGAATGGCGTTAGGTGCTGGGAAGGATTTTGGTAAGTGACGACGATTTTGACATCACAAGTGTACAAAAAGGGCCTGCGAGCCCGAAATCGTTGAGATATACTGGAACTTGATGCCTCATATGTTGTCCATGCTCATTCGACATAATAAAACGGCAGTTATTCTTTGTTCCTTGTGTGGACCTCAACTTCTTTGGGACATTGGAAGGAATTAGGGCCTTCTGTGAGTTGGAGGTCCGCGGACCCTAGGTACGGCTCTGCCGACCCCAGAATTTACCCTAACAAGTTGGTGGCACTGCTGAGATGCGCTCCTAAAACCCCGGCAAGATCGCTTGTGATGTCCGCTTGGCGAAGAACGGCCCCCTCTTCCGTCGAACCTCAGAGGACTGCAGGATTGCAGAATTGCGACACCACTGGACAGCGCAACCGGAGATTGGCCATTAGGAGCTGACTGCAAAAATGTATCCTGCCTGTGGTTGGCGAGTGTCCACACGTGGTCCAGAAGAGGCGAGGTGAGCCAAGTGGGAGGGAAGCCAGCAGCCGAGCGGTGCCTGCAGACGTGCACCTAAATGTAAGTGTGGTCTGCACAACGAACAATAACATATTGTGTGGGTGGGGGGAGGATGTGTGCGTAGGGTGGAGGGTGGTATCACATTATCATAATGTTCGTAGACAAGGTGATGATCGGCACGTGTATAAGTAAAGGGAACAGAGTGGAGGTAGTGCCTTCTTGTGCAGGCTAACGTCTTGGGGGCGAGACAGTGGGTCCCCAGGGGACGGAAAGGTTGTTACGCCGACAGGTCTGCACAGTGAGCACATGTGTGGGGGGGAGAGTATGGCTTTCCTATGAATCTACGTTGTAGTTCGGTGAATAGATGTGGTTTTCCTATTAATTGAGTGTTTTAGCTCAGTAAATAGATGTCAGATTACCATATAAGTGGCTGTGGATATCTTAAGATTGCGGAAGGTAGTTGACTGATTAAGGTTCTGGCATAGGAAGCGTATCACACATCAGGTGATGCGACGGGTGCAGTACAACTACAGAAAGAGAAGAGGTGGTTGATGATATATACTCAACTCCGGGGGAGGTGGGAAGACAGCTGTGGCGATTGTGGATTTTATATGTGGAATTTAAAAGGTGGGGGTATGTGTATGATACGTGCATGAACTGTTAGTGTGAAGAGTTAGCTTGGTGACGTCACCCATAGGCCATTGCATAGGACATTGTGCGATCAGCAGTTGCAGAGCTTGCGGCTCGGCGCTCAAATTACAGAACAGATTGATTCACAGCAGCACGCAGGCGGCTCTGGCACGTGGTCAAGGGGCGTGCTGAGCAATGGCAGCCCAGTAAAGGCGGGGTGGTACAAGAGTATGCCGCCACATTGAAGGGGCTTGCAGGGAGGTGGCAACACCCATGAAAGTGGATTGTACTGTACAAGGTATAAGGCCACAGGGTGCCATAGACTTTGGGGGCGTGTGCTGGATAGCGACAGCGCCTTACAAAGCAGTGCACTACGAGAGTACAACTCACACGAGGTGTGGCTGTTAAAAGACGCACGTTGCACAAATTGAACATTGAACTGTATAACGAAAAATGTTCTCCCCGTGTCCTAACAACGGAAAGTCGAAACCCTCAATTTGAAGTGACGTAAAACATACGAGTGAAAAACAATGGGCCTAATTACAAGATAGGAGGTAGCCATGGTGCTGCTAGCACCATGGCTACCCTCTTACTGCATTCCGGCTCCGGGTTCTCGAAATAGGGATTTACCAGGTCATTCCATCCTTGGAGGACCCGGTAAGTCCCCATTCCGGGAACCATTCCCCATTCCCATTCGAGCCCCCACAGGGCTCAATGGGAATGGGGATGGAGCTAATAATGGTACCGCAATTTGTGGTACCGTTATTAGCTCTGAAGTCCCTTAATGGGTCCCATCCATAACGCCTGGTAAAACCAGGCATTAAGGAAGGGACCCGCTAAGGGACATCGGAATAGGGTGGTAAGGGATTACCGCCACTGGTGTCCTTACCGTTGCCGGTAATCACTTACCACCTACCTCGTAATGAGGCCCAATGATGTACCACGGGGTGGGGGAGGAGCACTATACGGGGTACACAGGGCAGTACTGACCCCAATCCAAAACATCTGTAAAACATTGCCTAATTATTGAGACAAAATAGTGAAGTACAGTGCAGAGTGGTCTAAGGGTACAGATGGGAAAATAACGGTACCATAGCCACCTAACAGCAGTTTCTCGAAGGATATATTACAGTCACTACTCACTTACTTACACAATACATACAAGGAAAAGAAATTAGCAAGCCGCCTGGAAATATTCGAGCTGTGGCGAATGTTCCAGGGGTATTACCCTAGGATGTTGAACTTACAGGAGGTAAAGAAAGAGGGAGGGGACACATGTGCTCCACCTCCTTCACCTCCCAGCATCGCCTCGGCCGATGCGGACGAGGAGCAGGAACAGGGATAATACCTGATTAGAGAACTAAAAGAATCTACGGAACCCTGGTAATTAATTGAGGACCACTCAAACCCCACATACAAACCACCCCCATATGCAGAGGTAGGTAGCCCAGATGTTGGAGAGGGAGAGCTGAGACAGGCGAAGTGCGAATTTACAGGGATAGGCCCAGATGAGTGGATAGCGGCACAAGTACTATTGAAGTTACAAGGGACTACCACGGGAGAAACCGAAGGAGCAACTAAAGCAATAGAGAAATTGGAGTTGGGGAACGGATGTAAAGGCAAGCCAAAGAATGACACGGAAGAGGAACAGTTAGGGGAGGAGGAGGAGGCATAGCTAGAAGCAAGGATCGCAGAGTTGAAGGAAAAGAGGAACACGTTAGCGAAGCAGTTAGAACAGAAGGAACAGGAACGGGAGACGCAACTAGCAATAGAAAGGTGGGAGAGGGCGGAGCACGAAAGCAAGAAATGGGAGGAGCTACTGGAGAAAGAACAGAGAGAGGTGGTGTGGAGGATAGCAACGGGAGGGACGAGTAAGGTAAATACGGAAGTGAAGGGGCGTCAAACACTTGAGAATGAAATGGTTGAATCTGAATGAGAAATGGTGTTCTGGAGACAAAAGATACTGCTAGATAGCACACGAAAGTACAAGCAGGCTGAAGGAGTTAAGGTTATCATTAAGAGAGGAAGTGCGGAGTCCGAGAGAAGAGGACGAGGAAGCGCTACGGAAGGTGCATGAAGAGGTGATGGAAGACATAGATAGGACACGGGCGGGCGTGGAAGAAAGAGAGGAGCACCAGTCCAGATGGATACCGATGGGACACACAGGGAGTAGCGTGCGGATGGCCGGCGTGCATCAGACAGAGTCCGTACAACAGAGTGGAACAGCAAAAGAAGATGCAGACGCGGCAACCTTAACGAACATGGATCTGAAAAGCATAACGGTGCGGTACCCAATACCATGCAAACTAACATTCTCAGGTGGATTCTGTAGTGAGGAAGATGAAGATAGTAGTGGTGTATTAAAGGAAGTGCTAAGTAGAGTGTACATTGCACAAACAGGCACAGGAATATCATGGGAATGTAGGACTCAAGATGAAAAGAATGGGGGACAAAACACTGGCACCACTACAGAGGACGCGGCAACAACAGTGGCACCACACACACCCAACACGAATAGGCTCCGAGACCTCCCTGGGCACAGAAGAGATGGGGCAGCAGTTACAAACAACAGGGGACGCACATGTCAGCGGGGTGGCCACACAAGACCCTGGGAAGCATCACACAGAATACCCAATATAGACATCACAGACATCGGGGTAGACATGCCAGATGAGAGAGACCCAATACAGATACGACAGTATAGATGGACACCAGAGGAAAGGGCTGAATATTCACAGATGCCATGATTCGAGAGAGGGGGGAGTAGGCCGCAATATATACCCTTGAAGCAAGCAGACAGGGAGAATGTTAAGAATAGGTTGCCATCACTTAGTGGAGAGGCAGGGAAATGGATATACAAAATGGAAAAACAGACAGCCGGGCACAGGCTGGCAGTGGGGGAGGTGAAGGGGCTGCTAGTATCAATACTGGGTGACGCAGTAGATGACATCTGGAAGAGGGCAGGATTCCCAGGGGTAACAACACAAAACACTACACATGAAGGATCCCCATTTGAGAATTGCAGGCACGCAGTATGGCAAGCACTAAGGATACAATACCCTGATACATCAGACATGGGGGCAATTACGTCATGCAAGATGCGTGACAATGAAGATCCCGTCAGTTACATTCAAGAGATTCAAGAACTCTGGCACCTTGAAACTCAAGAGCCGTGGGACAAAACACTGGCTATCTTCTATCATATCTTGATACAGGGGTTACCAGAGTCTGTACAGAGACAACTGAAGAAATTAGTGGGAATGAAGGCCAAAGCATGGTCAGAAATACAACCAACGATAGTGCACCATTGTAGGCTATGGCAGGAAAAGATGAAACAGAAGGCGAGGACAGGAAAGCGGATGAGGCCAAATTAGTACAAAAGAAATTTTCAAAATACACCGTAGAGTGAGCGTTAATAACAAGCCCTGCACCGCCAACTCAGACAGCAGTGTCCCAACCCCAACCACAACCACAACTACAACTACAACAATTGCCACAGCAGCTGCCACAATACAACACAGCCCAGCAGTACCAACCACAAATTGGGAGGATACATGGGTATGGGCGGTTACCACCAAGACTTTAGAGGAAGGGGAGGGGAAGTAGGGTGCAGGGCTTTGGGCCACCAGCACACTACCCAGGAGGAGGGTTCAGAGGTCACCCACAACAGGGTTGGAAATGCCAAGGAGAGGGAGGAAGAGGATTTCATTGGCAAGCGTGAGAACCGCCCCAATGTGGGACATGCAGACTGGTAGGTCACATCTCTGTATGTGCAGATACAGAGCAGTGCAACAGGGGTGGGGTGAGCAAGGGCAACAAAGCTACCAAAGGGTCAGAATAGGTATTATCAGCAGGCAGGACAACCACCCACGGTACAACAGCAAGGCATGCCCCAGCCACAAACACAACATCAACATGTACAAGGGACATTGCAACCACAACAACAGCAACAACAACAACACATCCTGACAGTACAAAAACTGACACAATTACAGGATGACATACAACAGCCAATGGACATGACAGCGGTAGTACCGGTAACACAGATGGGAGGGGTGACTATAATGGGACACAATCCTTACACTGGCAACGGACAATCCTAACCCTGCGGAGGAACCTCGCATAAAGGTGGCGATAGGTGACAAGACGTTTTCCTTTTTGGTTGATACAGGGGCCTTGAGGTCATGCGTTGTTAAGATGGATTTCTGAACTCTGTCCTGGAGGGGCAGAGGTTCAGAAGGCCAGCCTAGCTTCTTGGAACAGGGTAACCTCTGGACAAGCCAGACCAATCAGGGTAGTGATGGCGGCGGTCAAGACTAGGTCTCAAGAGGGGTGAGGGTGATTGAAAGCCTGCAATGAACACACAAAGCAAAGACGCTTACAAATTACTCCAGACAGGTGTTATATTAAAAATATAGACACATTTATTACAAGGCCTTTGTAACATCGACCATAGTAAAGAATCACGGTAAAACTCCAGTAAAACAACACATCACAATCATTACAATATATATACAAGACCGAGGGGTCTAAAGAGTTAGAAGCACGAAATATGCAGACCACCTAATGGGGAGGAAAACAGGCAGTGCAAGTAATCGTTAGACCCAGTTCGACATCAGAGGCCACCTAACTAGGAGGAAGTCCGAGCCCTACGAAGAGTGGAGCCTTGTGCACAAAAGTACCTGCGCATGCGGGTGCCAACGGGCAAAGGGGAGTCTCTTCAGGGAAATCAGGCAGTTCAGAAAGGTGGACGAAAAGATGGTGAACAAATCCCTGTGACTCAGGCAAGGCCTCCGCTTGGGGGCAGAAGCAGGGCGTGAGTACGGGAAAGGGTTGCTGTTTACAACAGCGATGGAAACCCAAAGGCTCCTGCGGGAGGGCGACCGGTTAGGATATTGACTACTCACCGGTCCCCGATGCAGGCAGACCCAGGCCTCTCTAGTTCAGTTTCGGTACTGGCAGGTTTCGGATGCGATCAGTGGGACGTCTCGACGCCGTGTAGATTCCACAACAGCAGGAGTCAGGGTCGAGGGTGTCCCCGATGCAGTGAACACGCACAGGGTTGTTACCACAGCAGGGCAACTCAGCAACCACGTGTATTCCGGTCCCAAAGCACACACCTCACTTCAGACCTGGGAACGCCAACTGTACAAATCGTGTGAGAGTGCCGAGGACATGGGATTAGCAGTATGCCAGATGGCGGTGACAGAGCAAGATTCCTGTGTAGGCTGGTCAGTCCACTGGATGACCACGGGACGCTTCCGAAGGCTTAAGTACAGGATTTGGTGAAGATGCCGAGAATAGTTGTTCCCACTATTCTAAAGGGTCGAAGCGCCTTTGCCGACCTTCTCGTTCGATCAGAGGCCGAGTGGTCTCGCAGGACGACAGCAGTACAGGGTGTCAAACCTTCAGCGGGTCACCAGCGATTCATCGACTCAGCTTCTTAGTTGCAGGATACTTGGCTCCTTACCCTTTGTACGTGAGAACTCAGGAGATCGACATGGTAGTGGTGTTTTCAGCCTCCTCTTATCCAAAGTTCCCTTCGCGCCAAAACGGCGAGGGCCCAATGGGAGATCCGCTCATGAACACTCACACCATACGTGGACCTATCATGGACCACGGTGGTCCCAGGCATTCAGGACATTCTAGACTCTCTGGCACCCAGGATGTGTATTGGGAACAGACATCCCAGCCCACATCCTGGAGGCACACACAAGGCATGCAGAAGCCCGCGAAAGCGATGTGTTTTGCGGGAAAGTGCATGACCAAATAAGGACTGCCCCGCGTCGGCTCGACCTGGATGACGGTGAAGGGGCAAGACGGTCAGCGGACAGGACAAAGAACCAATTGGCATGGCCATTTTGGAGGACAGGCCACCCATTTGGGCCAAATGCGGGAAGCGTGGTTAACATGGCAAAAAGGGGTTCAAAAACACAAAGAAACGATAGCTGCCACCAGTCCCGTCCGTGACACACTTGCACATTTCATAATAAATCCAGCAAGAGTTTCGAGGGCCTTTGGAATGACTAGAGACCCAAGAGCGCTGTAATGTAAGTCACGGTGCACTCTTGTTTCATGTTGCTCAAAAGCTGCAACATGAGGAAAGGACTAAGGGAAACAAAGTCTCCCGGTACTGACTGTCTTAAGGGCATGTTAGTTTCCCTGTAAGAATTGAGCGAAAGCCCAGAGGAGTGCGGCGGAAGGCTGCGCTTCTCTGGCAAAGTCTAGATCAGGGTGTAAAACAACAGCAAAAAGTTTGGGGGTTGCCACATGGAAGGAAAATTACCTACAATTATGAAATCTTTCCTAACACTCGCCCCTCCCAGACTAAGGACAGGGGGAACTAATCCACCCCTGGATGAGTTTCTTGTTCAGGTCGGTTAAACATTCTGCACAACCCATCAGCATTGCTATGTTGGACACCTGGCCTATGCTCAATAGTGAAGTCGAAGCCTTGCAGACTTATGGACCACCTAAGCAACTTTGGATTCTCTCCCTTCATGTTCATTAGCCACTGTAAGGGCTTATGGTCAGTTTGCACAGTGAAGTGGGTCCCATAGAGGTAGGGCCTCAGCTTCCGTATGGCCCACACAACAGAGAAACATTCTTTCTCTACTGTGGACCATCTGAGCTCTCTGTCCTTAAACTGGCGACTAATGAAACCAATAGGGTGTTCCTTACACTTCTCATCTACTTGTGATAGTACAGCTCCTATCCCAGTGTCAGAGGCATCTGTCTGCACAATAAGAGGTCTTTGGTAATAAGGTGCCCTGAGAACAGGGGCCTGGCACAAGGAGTCTTTTAAGCCATTGAAGGCCTTCTCACACTCTTCAGTCAACGTTACCTTCTTGGGTTTATTCAGAGTGGTGAGAGCAGTCAGAGGGGCAGCTATGGTACCATAGTCTGCCATGAAGTTGCGGTAATACCCCGTGAGTCCTAAGAAGGCTCTCACTTGGGTCTGTGTAGTGGGGTTAGGCCAGTCTTGTACTGCTTGTACTTTACTGGGTAGAGGCTGTATCCTCCCTGCACCTACTTCATGTCCAAGGTAAACCACGGAGCCTTGTCCGATCACGCCTTTACTAGCCTTTATGGTCAAGTGTGCTTTCTGAAGAGCCTGTAGCACAATCCCGAGGTGTTTCACATGGTCTTCCCAGGTGGCGCTGAAAACTGCTATATCATCCAGGTATGCAAGACAGAATTCATCCAACCCATTTAACACATGATTCACAAGCCTCTGGAAAGTGGTAGGTGCATTCTTCAACCCAAACGGCAATACTCTGAACTGGAAAAGACCGTCTGGAGTTGAGAACGCTGTCTTCTCCTTGGCATGTTCTGCTAGGGCTATTTTCCAATAGCCTGCAGTGAGATCAAACGTGTTGAGACACTTGGAGGCAACCAAGGTATCCACCAGCGCATCTGTTTGAGGCAAGGGGTGTGCATCTGTCTTGGTGACAGCATTCAGAGCCCTGTTATCCATGCAGAACCTCAATTCAGAAGTACCTGCCTTTGGAATCAAAACCACACGGCTGGACCAAGGACTACTAGAGGGTTCAATCACCCCAAGATCTAACATTTTGTTGACCTCTGTCTTAATGTAAGACTGTACTTTGTCTGGCATTCTGTATCCTCTACTTTTGGTAGGTACGCTGTCTCCTGTGTCTATGTTATGTTTGCACCAAGGTGTCAAACCAGGGGACTGCGAAAACAGGGGGGAAAATTGCCTAAGCAAACTTTTCACCTCAGCCTGCTGATCAGAAGTCAGATGAGGGGCCACTTGGACACCCTCAAAGGAGCTATCTGAAGGACCGCTTTGGAACAGGTCGGGGAGAGGTTCAGACTCCTCTTCCTCAACATCTGAAGGCAGTAGCAGTGCTGCGATTTCGACTCTTGGGTCGAAAAGTCTTAAGCCTATTTACATGGGCCACTTTTGAAGCCTGTCCACGCCTTCCAAGGTCCACTAAATAGTTGACCTCACCCAGGGGCTCCACCACTGTGTAAGGGCCTGACCATTTATCCTGTAGAGCTCTAGGCCTTATGGATTTATGATCAGGACTTGCTGACCAGGTGTGAAGTTGATGAGGGAAGCTTTCTGGTCATACCAATGTTTCACCAGGGCTTGTCCTGCCTTCAACTTGTCACTAGCCAGACCCATCAGGAGTACCATCCGTTTTCTGAGCCCTAACACATAGTCTACTACGTTGGTAGCAATAGGGGGAGTGGGCATCTCCCATCCCTCCTTGACTATGGCTAAGGGTCCCCGCACAGGGTGACCAAACAGAAGTTCGAAGGGGCTGAAGCCAACACCCTCCTGTGGTACCTCTCGGTAGGCAAACAGTAAGCATGGTAAAAGAAGATCCCATTTTCTTCTTTGAGGTTCTTCCAGAGCCCCAATCATACTCTTTAACGTTCTGTTGAACCATCCACCAGACCATTGCTCTGGGGGTGGCATGCAGAAGAGAACTTGTAGGTGACCCCACATTCTTTCCACATAGCCTGCATATACTTTGACATAAAGTCGCTGCCTCTGTCAGACACAACTTCTTTAGGGAAGCCAACCCTAGTAAAGATGCCAAGTAACGCTTTTGCAAATGACTTGGCAGTTACAGTTTTTAATGGGATGGCCTCAGGATACCTGGTCCCAGGTTCTGTTGAACCGTTCCACCAGACCATTACTCTGGGGGTGGTATGCAGAAGAGAACTTGTAGGTGACCCCACATTCTTTCCACATAGCCTGCATATACTTTGACATAAAGTCGCTGCCTCTGTCAGACACAACTTCTTTAGGGAAGCCAACCCTAGTAAAGATGCCAAGTAACGCTTTTGCAACTGACTTGGCAGTTACAGTTTTTAATGGGATGGCCTCAGGATACCTGGTCCCATGGTCGACCAGCACCAGGATAAACTTATTGCCTGCGGATGTTTGCGGGTCAAGGGGACCAACAATGTCGATCCCTACCCTTTCGAATGGTATTCCCACAACTGGGAGTGGTACCAATGGAGCTTGGATTGTTGAGCCACTCTTACAGATAACTGGCAGGAGGCACAACTCCTGCAGTGACTTTATACTTGCACCCCCACCTTGGGCCAGTAGAAGTGCATGGATAACCTTTGCTAGGTCCTCTTAATACAAAGGTGACCAGCAAGGGACACTTCATGCACCAGCTGCAGGAGGAAGGGTCTTACATCAAGGGGAACCACCAACCTTCTATGGTCTCCTTCTGTAGACTCTGTGGGCTCACTATACAGGAGTCCACCTTCCCAATAAATCCGATGCTTCCCAGGAGGTTCACCCTCAAGCTGGGAGCAGGCCTGTCTCCTTAGGCCTTCCTGAGATGGGCACTCATGTTGGCCTTTACTGAATTCTTCCCTGTCAGGACCACCTTCTACTAACAAGTCATTTAGTTCAGGATGGGGTCAAATACTTCAGGCATCGCCGCCTCCTCGTCAGGTCTGGGAAATTGACCAACTTCCTCCACCGCAGTGGTAGGTTAGTTTGGGGAAATATTTTCTTTCCCTCGTTTTGGTTTTCTGACTCCTTTAGCCTGGGGTTTCTCCTTTGGCGGGGGCAGCTTACTGATCTTGGTCAGTGCTGCCCTTGTTTGATACCTTGTGCAGGGTCTGTCAGCAGTGTCTTCCACAAGCCCTAATGCTCGGAGATCATTGACCAACAAGACCTTTCCTGGAACGCTTCTCTGAGTGCTCACTGGAATCCTGACTGCTGTACCATTGATAGTAAGATCTACAGGTATTAATGGGAACATGAGAGGTGGGCCGTCAGCCAACTTAGTGGGCATCAGAGTAGCTCTGGCAACTTCCTCTGAGTCTACCAAGGCAGAATTCACTACAGTTCAACTGCACCCACTATCCCTAAGAGCTGGAATATCTATTCCATTGATCAGCACACTGTCTTTAAAGTAGTGCTTGGTGTTATCTGGAATCCTAGCATAAGCCTCTGCGACTTAGACTCCCAGGAAACCAGGGAAACTAAAACTACCTCAGCTTCTATTCCACTGGGGAAGGAGTCTGAGGAGAAGGATGCTCCGGTAATCTCTTCTTCCTCGTAGGAGGAGAAGGCCAAATTAGCAGAGTGGACCCCCAAGGTTTTGACCTTACATATGGGATCCCCCTTCACGTGGTCAGTTGCTCCGCAAGCAAAACACGATCCATTGGGTCGTTTTACATAGGGAGGCTTACTATAACCAAAGTTCTGTTTCGGAGGCTGACCTCCACTACCCTGTGAGTTCTCTTGTGTCTTACCCTTATTTTTCTTTTTGTGGCCCTTTTGGGAAGAAGATTTATCAGTTTCCCCACCCTGCTTACCAGGATGAGTCTTGCCCTTATGGGACACTCGAAGTGACACCCATAAATCTGCTGCAATAGCAAGCTTCTTAGGATCTATCTCCTTTGAATCTGCCAAATGCTGCTTAAGCTCCGGGGAAGAAGATGCAAAAATATGTTCCAGCATCACAAGACTTATCATATCTTCAAAGGTAGAAACCTTATAACCTTTGACCCAGCCAGTCAAGTTTTTTAAGCAGTCTGTTACATAAGATACCCAAGTACCACCTTCTTTTTTCTTATACTCTCGGAATCGTTTTAAATATTGGGCAGGAGTCTTTCCAAACTTTAAAATGAGAGTTTGCTTCAACATTTCAAAATCTGCTCGCTCAGCCTTCGACATTACCATAATGGCACTGCAGCCAGAATGGGGCAGTCTGTTAAGTAACCAGGCAATTTTATCAGCATTGCCAGCTTGTTGAACTTCACATGCATACTCAAATGTATTCAGCCAGTCCATAATGTCATTCTTTTCCTCATACACACTGAGCAGATCTTTTGGAAACCGTGGATGAGAGGAGGCCCAGACCCATGTCCAGGACCCTTGGATCCATTGGCAACTTGAAGCTTGGCCAGTTCCAACTGGTGATCCCTGTCTTTCTGTTTTTCTGCCTGTTCGATTTTTTGTTTGGCCATATTGAAATCAAGCTCCTTCTGCCTAAACAGCAGTTCTTGCTTCTTGAATTCAAGTATGGCCTTCCCATCAGCATTGGCAGTGGAAACATTGGCCATTTCATCCTCCCTGTCCTCATGGTCGTGGTGGACCAGTGCAGCGGCAGAACTGTCAGTTCTACCAGTGTGAGCAGCCCCACCTCCTTCTGCACTGTCCTCTGAAGCTATAGCCCTAAGCTGAGCTTCTTGCCACGCCATGATTCTTTGGATCATTTCCATTTTTGTGCCTTGCGAGGAGACACCTCTTTCAGCACACATCTCTTTCAATGTTTTGGATTTAGAAGCATTTAAAGATAACAGGGTACTTGTTTCCATACTGTTAGATAGGACTATGGCCTTTAAAAAGTTATACTATGACAATTCACTACGTGTCCTGTTAGGAATAACTTGAAATGCCTTCGCTCGTGAACAACACTGGATACCCTCAGTCGTATCCCACTGCTGTACACCAATTTGTTAAGATGGATTTCTGAACTCTGTCCTGGAGGGGCAGAGGTTCAGAAGGCCAGCCTAGTTTCTTGGAACAGGGTAACCTCTGGACAAGCCAGATCAATCAGGGTAGCGATGGCGGTGTCAAGAGTAGGGGCCTCATTACACTGTAGGCGGAGGACCAAGGTGCTATTAGCACGTGGGCCATGCCGGTAAAATACCGGCACCGCCTTGGTGAAAAGGGAAATTACCGCCCTATTCCAAGGTTGGTGGGGCGGTAATTCCCCCTTCCCCCATTGCCCTTCCCCATTCCCATTTTTGCCCCATAGGGCTCTATGGGAATGGGGAAGGCGCTAATTACGGTGCCGCAAATTGCAAAAGCAGGCGTTAAAGTCTCCAAACCGCAAAGGGACCTCGTAGTAAGGCGGTAAGGGTTAACGGTCACCGGTACCATTAATGGTGACCGTTAACCCTTACCGCCATCCGTGTTATGAGGCCGTAGGTCTCAAGAGGGGTGAGGGTGACTGAAAGCCTGCAATGAGCACACAAAGCAAGGACGCTTACAAATTACTCCAAACAGGTGTTATATTAAAAATATAGACACATTTATTACAAGGCCTTTGTAACATTGACCATAATAAAGAATCACGGTAAAACCCCAGTAAACCAACACATCACAATCATTACAATATGTATGCAAGACCGAGGGGTCTAAAGAGTTAAAAGCATGAAATATGCAGACCACCTAGATGGGGAGGAAAACAGGCAGTGCAAGTAATCGTTAGACCCAGTTTGATATCAGAGGCCACCTAACTAGGAGGAAGTCCAAGCCCTACAAAGAGTGCAGCCTTGTGCTCAAAAGTACCTGCACACGTGGTTGCCAACGGGCAAAGGAGAGTCTCTTCAGGGAAATCAGGCAGTTCAGAAAGGTGGACGAAAAGATGGTGAACAAATCCCTGTGACTCAGGAAAGGCCTCTACTTGGGGGCAGAAGCAGGGCGTGAGTGCGGGAAAGGGTTGCTGTTTACAACAGCGATGGAAAGCCACAGGCTCCTGCGGGAGGGCGACCGGTTAGGGTATTGACTGCTCACTGGTCCCCGATGCAGGCAGACCCAGGCTTCTCCGGTTCAGTTTCGGTACTGGCAGGTTCGGATGCGATCAGAGGGACATCTCGACGCTGTGTACATTCCGCGACAGCAGGAGTCAGGGTCGAGGGTGTCCCCGATGCACCGAACACGCACAGGGCAACTCAGCAACCGCGTGTATTCCGGTCCCAAAGCACACGTCTCACTTCAGACCTGGTTACGCCAAGTGTACGAATCGTATGAGAGTCCCCAGAACACAGGATTAGCAGTAAGCCAGATGGCGGTGACAGAGCAGGATTTCTGTGTAGGCTGGTCAGTCCACTGGATGGCCCAGGGACGCTTCCGAAGGCTTATGTAAAGGATTTGGTGAAGATGCCAAGAATAGATGTTCCCAGTATTCTAAAGGGTCAAAGCGCCTTTGCAGACCTTCTCGTTCGATCAGAGGCCGAGTGGTCTCGCAGGATGACAGCAGTGCAGGGTGCCAAACCTTCAGCAGGTCACCAGCGATTCATTGACTCAGCTTCTTAGTTGCAGGATATTTGGCTCCTTACCCTTTGTTCGTGAGAACTCAGGAGATCGACATGGTAGTGGTGTTTTCAGCCTCCTCTTATCCAAAGTTTCCTTCGCGCCAAAACGGAGAGGGCCCAATGGGAGACCCGCTCACACACACACACACCATACGTGGACCTATCACGGACCACGGTGGTCCCAGGCATTCAGGACATTCTAAACTCTCTGGCGCCCAGGATGTGTATTGGGAACAGACATCCCAGCCCACATCCTGGAGGCACACACAAGGCATGCAGAAGCCAGCGAAAGCATTGTGTTTCACAGGAAAGTGCATGACCAAATAAGGACTGCCCCGGGTCGGCTCGACCTGGGTGAAGGTGAAGGGACAAGACGGTCAGCGGACAGGACAAAGAACCTCCTGGCATGGCCATTTTGGAGGCCAGGCCACCCATTTGGGCCAAACGTGGGAAGCGTGGTTAACATGGCAAAAAGGGGTTCAAAAACACAAAGAAACGATAGCTGCCACCAGTCCCGTCCGTGACACACTTGCACATTTCATAATAAGTCCAGCAAGAGTTTCTAGGGCCTTTGGAATGACTAGAGACCCCAGAGCGCGGTAATGTAAGTTACGGTGCACTCTTGTTTCATGTTGCTCAAAAGCTGCAACATGAGGAAAGGACTAAGGGAAACAAAGTCTCCCGGTACTGACTGTCTTAAGAGCATGTCAGTTTCCCCATAAGAATTGAGCGAAAGCCCAGAGGAGTGCAGTGGAAGGCTGCGCTTCTCTGACAATGTCTAGATCAGGGTGTAAAATAACAGCAAAAAGTTTGGGTGTTGCCACATGGAAGGAAAATTACCTACAATTATGAAATCTTTCCTAACATGCGTACGGGAATGGAAATGCACATTGTCAGGCGATGCCATGAACACTCAAGGATTTCCTGGGGCTTGAGAAGTGGTTCCATTTACTGATAACATCTCCCTATCCACCGGGGACCATGACTTTTCACTGCCCTTACTATACTCTAAACATGCACCCGTAAATATTTAAGGATGTGACATAATGAGCCGAATGAACATGACCATCTCTTTCACAGATAAGGGTATAGTGTGTTCCACACCAGGCATACACATGCTCACAGCAAGGCAAATACTTCAGGAATATTGTGGCAAAAGTGTACAAAAGGGGGAGCACGTAGACCCGGAGGTATTTCAATATGGTACAGACATGGCACTGGCATGGCTACCAGGAATAGCAGGGAAAGTATGGAAAAGACCAGGTGAGTACCTTTTCAGGCCAGAAGCGCCCACAGATGAGAAAGAAGGAACATTTGTGTCAATAGAGATTGAAGGGATAGTGGCACGGGAAGATTGGGTTGCAGTACACACCCTAGACAATGAAGGGAAGGCCTGGAGGGCAGTTATGGCGCTAATTAAAGGGTGTAGATCAACCCAATTGTCTGATGAAGAACTCTTCTCACAAGAAAATGGAATAAGTAAGATGATGCTGGGAATGAGTGTATACGTTTGGGTACAGTTGACACACAGAGAAGTGGCCCAGAAAATGGCAATGACACTAGAAGCACCTCTCCCAGCACCACCCCCATTTTGCGAGGAGGACTTAGCAAAGGTACCAGCTTCATTATGGACAACAAGCCCCTACGATGTGGGGTGCATCAAAAGCATAGGGGCAGTAAAAATAAAACTGAAAAAGGATCAATTCTGCCCAGAGTTAGACAATACCCAATGTCAAAAGAAGCAGATGAGGGCATTTATGAGACAATAAGCACCCTCATTGAATGAGGCATTCTGGTACCATCAGAATCACCTTGCAACACTGCTGTGTACCCCGTCCACAAAGCAAACAGAGGTTAATGGCATTTCATACAAGATTTGAGAGCCCTAAACCACATTGTGGATGCAGATTATCCCGTAGCAGCTAACCCAGGTACAATACTTTGCAGCATTCCAACAGAGGCTACACAGTTCACCGTGATTGACCTCAAAAACACCTTTTTCTCGATACCAATACACCCAGATTCCCAAGACTTAACGAGTTTCATGTATTACAATACGAAGTGGAAGCACACAGCACACAAGACTACACCAAGGATACTGCGAGTTGCCATCAATTTTCAACAGAGTGATCCAGATGGACCTAGGGAATATAGTGTCATGATGCCTACCCCCGGGGACCCAGACCAAGTCCATCAATCCCGGAAGCAGGCATCAAGTTACCCCAAGCAAGCCCAACAACCCCCGCTAGGGGCTATTTGGGTGCAGTCCTGGCGCCTATGGCGCCAGGCTCATATGGAGAGTCAGTCCTGGCGCCATAGGCGCAAGGCTCATAGATTAAAACTTACCTGATGCAGACCATGCTGCAAGAGCTCCAAGCCAAACGAGGCTTGGAAGGGACTATTTTACCTAGGGACTATTTTTTACTCGAGTGGGGCTGGGGAGGAATACTTACCTGGGACTACTTTGGAGGCTATTTAAACCACGCCCGAAGAGCAGCACACGCTTCGCGTTATTCTGCATCCAGCAGCGTAACGCTCACCGTGCCTGCAAGTCTGCATCCAGTCTTCTGCCACGCCCGCCTCGAGTTTGGAGCTCCTAGAAAATGGGAGAAAGAAGGAGAAAAGGTTAGAACAAAAGCAATACCTTTGATCCTTACCTGAATTCCCGATCCATCGCGCCTTCGAGCTGGAAGAAAGAAGTTATTTTATGCGCATCGCCTCGCCTGCTGCAGCTCCGCTCTGAACTCACCAGCCTTTGCAGCATCTTCACATTTCACTGCATCCTCCTGCATGTTCCCGCCGCACTCCGGCACCTAAGGAGAAGACAAGAACAGCAAGGTGAGCCAAGGAAATACACAGAGGAATACCCCCCATAGACTTACCTGATTTTACCACCGGGGGTACTATTCTTCTTCACAGGTCGGCGCAGCTTCCACTGCATCCTAGCCGAACCCCAGCCCCTAAGGGGAAACAAAAGGACAGCAAGGTGAAACAAGGGACTAACAAGGTGAACCCTCCTCACCACAAAAGACTTACCTGATTTTACCGCCGGAGGCATTATTCCCCGAGACTTTATACTTTCAGCACCTGAATAAGGGAGAAAGCAACAGGTTACATATGGAAATTATTTTATCAAACTGTGTTGGATAATACAAATCCTTACCAGAACATTACCGGTTGCCACGAGTAACTCTTCAGTAGTGTCAAGCTGCAACCTGCAAGGAATCAGACAAGAGTGAAAGTCAGGCATTTGAACTCTTATGAACTACATACTTACGGCGTCTTGCCGAGAATAGCAGAGTCAATATTGTCCCGGAACTCACCGATTCCTTCGAGCCAGTGAAGCAACTGGTTATCTACACGCCCCTTCGCTCAATGCAGGATGGAGAGCTCATCTTTTCAAATCATCAGGTGAGACTATAAGAGGGGACATCCAAGGTGATCAGTGGGGAGAACAGCGGGGTGGGGGGATTTACGCTCAACTACACGGGTGGTTAATATCCTTTCTCCATTTGCAGAAGAATATTCCTACGGGCCAAGCAAATGAAGCTAGGTGGGCCAGTCCAGTCCGTCATCTCGGCCCTACGCGTCACATTGGTGGAGACCGCAGCAGTCCAGTCCAGATCGACGCCTCTGTGGGAGCCAGGTGAGCGTAACATATAGAGACAGAGACTACAATCTTAAAATATGTGGATATCCTCATCTGCAGTACAACAGAAGATGAGTGCAGGAAAGACTTGGTTAAAATGCTTACTGTCTTAGCAGAAAAAGGATACAAGGTAGACAAGGCAAAATTGCAATATTGTCAGGAAGAGGTTCTATACATAGGGCAAATGATATCTCAAAAAGACTGACATATAGCTCCACAGAGGGCACAGACAATACTACAGCCTTCAAGGAAGCACAAAGGGTCAGAAAATGCTGAGGTGGACATGGGAAATAACAGAGGCATTTAATGAATTAAAAGAGGCGATATCAACAGCATCAGTCCTAGGTACCCCTGATTATAAGAAAGAGTTTTTTATATTCTCACACTCTGATGGGGTGGTAATGAAAGTGGTACTAACACAAAAGACAAGCATGGGCCACAAACCAATTGCATACTACAGCGGCCAATTAGACCCAGTGATGACAGGGCATTTTCTGTGAGAACAACACTTGGCTGCTGCAGTCTTTGCTGTAGAAAAAGCATCATCAATAACCATGGGATGCTCCACAACACTTTATGAGTAGCACGCCCTTTTTGTGATCTTACACAAACCAAAAAGCACACTGACCACACAAAGAGCAACAGGTTATGAAATCAACCTCTTACGACCAGAGCTAAAAATAGTGAGGTGCAAAAATGTTAATCCAGCACAATTCCTGGCAGAAGAAGTAGGGGAGGGAGACTATGTCCACGATTGTACAAAAGCTATTGAACTCTACTTGAAACACGTAAAGTAGAGGAAGATGCACTTGAAGGGGGAGATGTACTATATATTGACGGGTCATCAACAATTGACCAAGGTGATGGGGTGAGAAGAACAGGGGCAGCGGTGATAAGATTAAGAGAGGACTGGACAAGCTAGGCGGAAAGGTGTGTTAAACTGCCTCCCCAATATTCAGCCCAGGCAACAGAATTAGTGGCCCTTATACTAGCCCTTAGAGAGAGTGCAGGAAAAAGAGTAACTATCTATTCAGATAGCGCCTACGTCACATCAACAGTACATTCTGGTATAGCAAGATAGTTGAGAAGAGGGTTTATAAGAGCAGATGGTACACCGGTACAGCACGCTCTCCTCCTAGGGGAACTAATAGAAGCTGTAACAGACCCAACAGAACTCGCACTAGTAAAGTGCCAAGCACACACTAATGGGGAGGACCCAATATCAAAAGGAAATGAAGCAGCATACTTTTATCCAAAGCACACATCATATTTTGGGGAGTTATGGGACCTCCAAGAAAAACAAAAAGAGAAGGGAGGGGCAAGACAGATGCTAATGAAGGAAGGTTACAATCATCTACCAGAAACTCAAATTATGGAATTACAGGCAGCTGCATCAATGACAGAAAAAGAACTCTGGGTAAAAAGAGGATGCTCAATGTCCCCTACAGACGCCCTGTGGAGACAAAATAACACCGGAAAACTAGTCATGCCACTTGCATTATTACAAACAGCATTGACAAAACTACACCAACCTGCATACTGGGAAGGAGGTGATAGCAGCACAAATTGGAGAATCATGATTCTGCCCTGAATTGAATGCCCATGTAGCGAACTTCATCAGTAATTGCCTCACCTGCCAGCAATTCACGGCCGGCCATACACTTAAGGTGATCAAAGTATAATACCACCACCTGAGGGCCAAGGCTAGCGTTACATGATTGTGGTAGTTTGCCCTTTTTCGAGGTGGATAGAAGCAGGCCCGTGCTCCCATGCTGATGCATTAAGGGCGGCAAAGTTTTTTGCTAGAGAAGTGTTCCCAATGTGGGGCGTCTGTGAAGTTTTAAGGTCAGGCAACAGCCCCCACTTCGCTAACGAACTATTGCAACATATCACCACATTGCTCAGGATAGAGCACACGTTTGCGTGTGCATATCACCCACAGGCCAACAGCGTATGTGAATGTATCAACGGCCTCCTAAAGGAAAGAATTGCAAAAACCTAATAGTCAACCAAAAATAATTGGCTGTATTGCCTCCCCCTGGCTCTATTTGAGCTGCAGAATAAACCCGAGTTGGACTGCCATCTCACAAACCATGAGGTGGTGACTGGTCGCCAAATGCACCTACCACTAGCTCCACCCACAAGAGCCATGTATGATTGTGATAGAGAGGGAAAGGCATGAAACGTTAATTCCCTTGTTACTAGTGCCTCCTTTATCTCTCAACAGATCCACCTGACACAGGGGAGGTCAGAGAAGGATCAACAAGAAGCCAACGACCCTCAAGAGCAAGCAAAAGACTCAATGATCAAAGAAGACCAGGTTCTCCTAAGAAATTTTAACCGCAATTGAAACTTGCCCAGATTTACAGGCCCTCACATAGTGGAGAAAGTTGCGCACAGGGCAGTGAAACTACAAGACAAAACTGTTTGGTCACATTTACATGACATCAAGCCCTACAAAGCATCAACTTCGCCCCACATCAGCATCGACAGGGCCAACGCTTCAGCAACGGATACATCAAACAACAGCAGCGTCCCAATATCATTACCTACCAGTTTAGATACTTCCAAGGACACGAGTGAACAAGAGAACACAGGTCACTCATTGATCAGGCGCTCACAGACATCTGATAGCCCAACAGCAATGTTAGTTGAAATTTAGAATAAACTGGACATTACTACCAAAATACATAGAATTTTAATGCAAATGCTGGTTGTACAAATAGAGAACGCTACAATATACATAGGGCTATTCAGCAAGCACGCACCCATTAGGAATACACTGTGTTGCACTGTCTTTGCAGGCTCTCTTTTCTTTTGTCTCGCACATGCAGGGTTCTGCATCTGAAAAATGTATGTGAATAAATGTTGAAGATAGATTGGAAAAATGTGTTTGATTTAGATGTTGCCTTCCATTGAACACCCTGAAGCACTCTCCCACCAATATATTCATGCCCTGCAAAGACCCACCTATTCCAGACCAAGAACACCACGCGTATATTATAACTCGTCCATTGAGTATATAGCACAATCAGACCCACAACTCCACCACGCCCTACCCATACTTAGAAACAGAGCAATACGGAGGATCTGGGAGGAGCTTTTTTTCTTGGCCATTAAATGACTACTTTGTTTATCAGGCTTAAAATACTTACTAATACTAATACATTAATGCTGGTTTACTGCGATTTTAAGGTGGGCAACTATATCATCTCAACGACAACCAGACTATAGTGTACGTGCTAATAATGCCTACCTTAATAAATATTGTAACAAAAATAATGTGGGTAATTTTGTCTACCAGATTGGTAGCTGCTGTTGTTTGGCAAACGTACACAGTTTTGCATGTATCTCCAACACGCCATAGTAACATTTCTCCCACCCAAGCTGCAAGCAGCACTGTCTCAGGTGGTGCGACCAGCACAAAAGAGAAAGTAAGGAGATGTAAGTGTAGCATTGGTACTGATGTTAATGGGGTTGACACATTTCTCACTGGTACAGCACACGTCACAAACCACATGTGGTACAAGCACATGTCGGAAATTGGTAAAGACACAACTCGGGACAGATGCTATGTCTGCTCATTGATCCTGTATGCCATGAGCACTTCCAGAACCTTTGTTGCCACAGAAGTACCAGCAACAACAGCACAATGCCTCCTATACCTCGCATTGTTCCAAACACAGGGGAGATTCCGAGAGAAAACATCAACCCTCTGCTGGAGATCAAAAGCAACATACCAGTATGAGGATTGCTTCATAAAGACATTGGGCCTCATTATGAATGTGGCGGTAAGGCTACAATGGCGCGGGTAGTGCTACCGGCGCCGTTGTTACCACACTGTTACCACACTGCCACATTACAAGTACTGCTTGCGGGTGCCGCTCTGCATGCCTGGTCAGACCAGGCATGCAGAGCTGCACCCGCGAGCAGATATCATGATTGCAACGGCACTGTTATAAACGGTGCCGGTGCAACAATGCTCCCCACCCCCATTCTGCCCTGTGGGGCAGAATGGGGATCTGGAGCCTGCCCACAACGGCACCCGCGAATGGGCAATTACCGGCAAAACTCGTAATGAGGCCCATTACCTATGTGTGATAACTATTGGCAACACACTCAAGCACTCCGGTATATAACTGATGGACCAGAGAAAGGAGAAATGAAGGAGGTAACGTTAGACTATCTGCCATGTAAATGGAGTGCCGGAGAACAGACGGAGAACCTGGTTGCTGGGAACGCTCCCAGATGTTGGTGTTTGGGAAAGTATACATTAAGGAAGGATGGGTGGATGGAGTGGTGGGAAGCAATCCAATAACATTAACGAAGGCTGCAGTGAACAATGTCCAGGAAGAAAACGACAAGTGTCTAGAAGAATGCACTAAGAGTGCAAGTTTGCTGTCATGGCTGGATAAAGAAGATAGGCCACTGATAATCATTCCTCTTACAACACCAACACTATGTTTCCAGCACGACAGGGATATCGAAGTGGGGATAAATGAGAGATGCAGGAGAATAGAGAAGATAGGAGACATGGGATCAGGCACAGCAGTACTGATGGACCACCATTGGGAATGTGGGACAAAAGCATACGACAAACTACCACCTAACTGGGGGGGGATCTGCTCCCTTGCACATGCCAATGTACCCTCGCTAGTAGTGCCTCAAAAACATGTCAACATGGATGACTTCCGGAAGATGGATGAAGGCGATAAATGAAGGAACAATCGCTATCATCTACCACACTACCATCTAACAATGACATCACAAAAAGAGACACATTTACGAAGAGTAAAGCGACAAGGAAATGAATTATGGGCAAATCAGAAGCTGCATTCTACAAAGTACCAGCATCACATCGGCTGTTCAACGGGGCTGCCATGTTATTCTCTGCAATAATACACCCAGGGTTCCAGACATACGCAAATAGAAAATGGCTCCAGATTACGCGGTGGGAGCTAATGATGACAATAAACTGAACAGTCAACGGATACAACGCAAAAAAATAAAAGCTCCCAGCTATACGATTAGTGGCCCTACAGAACAGGTATGTTCTGGACCTGCTCACATCTATGGAAGGAGGAGTATACACATAAATAGGGAGCTCCTGCTACACGTTCACACCAGCAAACGACAAAGATAATGGAACGTTATCAGTAGCAGTATTACAGTTGGCAAAAATGCACCCTAAAATGAAAGAAGAATCAAAAAGCACGAAGAAGGACAGAAGCTGGTTCTTATATCTCTGGTCATGGATTCTGTCGTGGCTAGGTGATGGCCTAAAAATACTAGCAGTAGGCCTAATCCTGCGGTTGGCTTCTCTACTTGGGATAAAAGCATGCATGGCAAAATCAACGACAACTGCAGAAGAAATGATTTGGATGAGGCTACTCCTACCTGCAGAAGATGAGCAACAAAGAGACATAATACATATGGAACGAGAGAGACTAAGACAGCAGCTAATGGAATACAGTTCTCCCCTGAAAAAATCCCTGCGTCTTGCATTTGATGTAGGTACATTATGCATCATTCTTTCCCTGTTACTACCTCCCAGGGCAGAAATAGCATGGGTGTCCCTGTCAGGTGTGTGATTACAGAGCACACATAGCAGGTGCCTTTCGATTTCTCTATTGCCCCACATGTTTCATCTCCTCATACAACATGTTCCCGATGCGTCATGAAATGTGTCTGCGCTAAATGCACTTCTTTTGGTTTGCGTACTCTTTTGATGTTCTTTAAGCATTCCGCCAGACTCTTTATGGAATAGAAACCATAAGCAAAAGAGAAACAGCAGAAAAAAGCATGGGAATCCTACCCCTATCCATGACACATCTTCTTTATGTTTTCTTCCATTCCCCCGACCCACTGCATGCCCATTGTCCTCCTCTATGGGCCTCCTGTAAAGTCTTATGGCAGATTCTTTTTGTGATAGCTGTGTTATACTCCCCATCAAGCTCGTCCCCTCTCTAACTCTTTGGAGGGGGCAACGCTGTTGTCTTTGCTAACGCCTGACACGTAGATCTGTGCTCTTCTATCTTTGATCTTTATGGCTGTGGGTGTCGAACAAACTACTTCATGGGGGCCTCTGAATTTAGGTGTGCTATATTTCCACATGAGATTACATACAGGATAAAGGGGTGTCACTTGTTGAAATGAGTGTTCGTTATGTGCACTTGTGGCTGGTCGACTGGGAGATCGCTGGATCTGGCAAGACACATAGTTCAATAATCTAGCCAGCTCAGTCAAACATGCATTTAATTCTGTTGTGTTAGCATCTGAAATTGTACATGCCGGGGAGGCGGGCACATGTGTTCTCCTGCCAGTAACAATTTAATGTCGAGGCAAGGGCTGATGCATGCCAGGTAGTGCCAATGGAAGGCAATAAAGCCAATTGTTTCCAAATGACATGGTTAGAGCTAAGTGTTCCTTAAGGAGTCCATTTAGTTGCCGTTCACTTGCAGTCAGTACACTGTGCAAAGGTGGAGATTTATGCCCAGGAGAGTTGTAACCTCCTTAAATAAGTAATTTGCAAAAGTGTTGCCCATTGTCTGACCTTAGATCATCACATCCTCCCCATCTTGAAAACACCTCCTGCACCGAGAATTTGTCCACCGACTTTGCGTCATTATGAGCACAGGATCCCGTCTCAAGCCAACAAGAAAAAGGACAGACGACAACAAGCCTGTAGGAAGCACATCTGTCTTACATATCGACAGAGTCAATATGCAAGTGCCGACAAGTGCCGGCAGGGTCCTTCCAATGTATGACATAATAATCTTTCGACACACCGTGCAATTCCCGCTGACCTCCACCACTGGGTCCTGGAGTCTGGGGACAAACCAACCCTCATTTATTTCCACTGACAGATGTTCTTGGGAGACATGGGCAACATGGGCACATGGGCAAGGAGGTGGAGCTTCTCCAATGCTACAGCCAATAATTTCCTAGGCATCAACGGTTTCGCAGTGCTATTCTGCCTCCACACCAAGGGGCCGATTCATGGAATAATTGTGCACCGAAATCGGTGGCGCAAGCGAGAAAAATCCAGTGCAGGCGTGCGAATCGCACGCAAGTGATTCATGGAAGTCTGTGCGCGTGTTTTACCTGGGAGCTGCGCCTAATCTGCGCCTACCCTACACATCACTGCAACATCCCGAATGCTGTACGCGACGTGTAGCGCATACACCAAAAAGGGGGCGGAACACACGAAATGGGGAACAACGTGTGAAAATGAGGGCATAACTGGGCAAGTACTGCTGGGAAATACACGGAATTCCCACACGCTTGAGAACAAAACGTATTCATGGAATCGAAAATGGGAAACCCGCACACACCATAAAACACGCACAGGTGTAAAAACGTCTGCCACACGAAAGGAGGCAGAAGTGCCCCGCGCAGTATAAAAGTGCGCGCAAACAACAAACACGCATATTCAGCTATGATGAATGTCCTATTTCTCGCAGGAGTGATCGTGGGACACCGCAGGAGGAGGAGAATAGCCATGCCCCACATTTCTTTGCCCAGGACCATTCTTTTTGGGATACCTGATGACCAGGTCTATGGCAGGTGTAGGTTTCCACCTCATATCATCCTAGACCTGGTCACTGAGTGGGAGGATGACCTCACATCACCCACCCTGTGCTCCCAACCACTGAGCCCCTTGGAAAAGGTGCTCAATGTACTGCATTTTTCGGCCATTGTGTCATTTCAGCAGACAACTTCCATGGTTGGGGGCGTTTCACAGGTTACGCAGTCACGCTGCCTACACCAGGTGTTGGCAATCATGACTGCGCGCCCCTCAGTCCGCAGGCACATATACATGCCCAGAACACGCTCAGAAAGGCAGGCCGTGGTCCAGAACTTTTACAGGGTGGCACCCTTCCCCAAGGTGCTTGGTGCCATACATTGCACACAGTGGCCCTATGTCCACCTAGGGCCACTGAGAACATCTACCGCAACCGCAAGCACTGGCATTCCATCAACGTACAGGTTGCATGCGATGCCCAGGGAATCATCACCTCTGTCTATGCAAACTATCCTGGGTCAACCCATGACAGTTCCATATACAGAATGTCTGCCCTGAGCCGGGCCCTGGAAGCTGGGAAGCATTGCAACACATGGCTCATCGGTGAGTAGAAATGTCTGTGCACATGCATGCATATCACACACAGACAAATACAGAACCCCAACTAATGACAACCATCATCACCTTCCCAGGGGACAGTACAAACCCTCGGAGCACCCACATGATGACGCCAATACGGAACCCGACCACACCACCCAAGGTAAGATACAACGCAGCCCATATTGACACCAGGGTCATAGTGGAGCGCACATTCGGAATACTCAAGTCACGCTTCCGCCCCCTTGACCGCTCTGGTGGGCAGCTACTATATGCACCCCCAGTAGTGTGCAGGAGCATTGTGGCAGCATGTGTCCTGTACAATGTTGCAACACAGTGGGGCGTACCAGTGGACATGGTGGTGCCCCCGCATCCCCAACCACTTGCACAGGCGCTGCGCATGGGAGGAGAAAGGGCACATGGCGATGAAGCCCGGACCCAGCTTGTGGCCACATATTTCACCTAAACTCCCACCCTGTGGAGTGCACACAGGCCTGCCACATACCAGGTGACAATCAATGATGACAAAGGGACAGTCAACTGTCACAGCTTTACAACCCTGAGAATGTATCAACAGAAGTGCGACATTGTGTGCATCCCTAGCTACTTAAACATAACCAATCCCGTGTGACCAAAAGCAACACATGCAAGGTGCATATCCCACCATCCCCCTGCAAAACACGCCATTAAATTCACTGGTATATCACCCAAACCCTCCCATCCCCCATGACTCATGTCCTCCATGCCATGCCATGGCATGCAAGAGCTAATCAGTCGAACAAATGCACAACACATGACATTATGGTCATTAAGTGCAACGTGAGAAATGTAAAACAGGCACGAGGCATTCACACCTGACATGGAACCTGATAAACTCACTTGGCAAAAATCTCCCACACATACAAAGGGGGTCATCATGAGTACTTGCACCGTCCATACCGTACCGCCATATTACGAGTAACCCTGGCCGGTGCCTGATGGTCAACTACTTTTTGGTCACCCTTTAGCCTGGCTATGTCAGACCCATCCAAGGTCTTCATTTTTTGAGGAATATTTAGGTTACACCAATTTTATGTTTCATTGGGTAAACCTGTTTTAAACCTGTTGGCTAAAACTGTTCAACAATAAGAAAAAAACAGAATGTATTAGTAGCAACATGATGCCTTTATATATCTGTCCATTTTTTGTACCAGCAATCACACACAGTATGTTCATGTACCAATTGGCTTGATTCTTTGTTACATGTTTTCCTGCTTATATTTGTTTGTATTATGGTGTGATTTGGGTGAAATGTTTACACCCTTGTATATTGTACTTACAACTCCTTCACAGAATGTTTAAAGGAATGAGGACAGCCACTTAATAAAAGCTGTTCCCCTATAAACCAATGATCTAGCACATGTGGATTACGTTTTTTTTCATGTACTGCTATCCTAGGTATTATACAAATTAAGACACCAAAAGATAGTTATTTGTCTTTAAACTTACACTGCAATTAACAAGTTGCAGTCGGCTCAGACCTCTACAATCCAGACACCCCCCCTTTTTGTACACATTTTTTATTAGCCCTTAGTCCTGAGTCTGGTTAGGGCGCGCCCCCCCGTATATACTGATGGCCCGCAAGGGCAGACCTTGCAGGCTGTGTGGTGGTCACCACAGCTGCATCTGCAGCTACCACTATCGGTGGATCTGTGTCAGCACATGTAACTGACTGTCGGTTCGCAAGGGTGCCAGGGTATGATGCAACAGCAGCATCACCTGGAGCCGCAGGGGGTGGTAGCATGGCTGCACCAGCACGTGGCTGGACATCCTGCCCCTGTGGTGCCCCCCTATCTCTTCCCCCTTTGCGGCCTTCCTGGCCACCCTGGACTACACGCACTCCCTGGTCACCCCGACCACGTGCCCTACCACTCCCAACACTGGCAGGACGCCCTGCTGAGCCCCCCTTAACCTTTGGTGGCCTCCCAACCATGGCACAGATGTACTAATGCCAATGGGAGGAGCACTGTACAATTGTCCTGGGCAATTTGGTTGAAGGGGGAGGGTACGTGATGGTAGATGCACCCTCGGGCTCCAGCAAGGCTGCCTGTGGACCCTGGGGATAAATGACGGGTTACGCAATGCTCAGGCACCCCAAAAATACAAGAAAAACATATACGCAACCCCCTGTAGCCCATGTGCGTGTAATAAAACCTCACACAGTATTCTTTGGCACCCAGGAACACAAAAAAGCATACGCGATTAACACGCGGGTTACTATGACCTCAATAAATGGGGTACGCGACAAACAGGGGCACCCGCAGTGGGAAAAAAACATGCAATAGCGTGCACGCCTCACAGTCTGCGTTGCGTGGAAAAGAAATACGCGTAGCCATGTAACCGCTGTGAAGTAATCGCATGTGAACCCCAAAGTAGGAAAAACACACTTGTCGGTCTCCACGGAAAGCACGTACAGCGTGCTGCAGACCCATGTGGACCATTTACACGTGCGGAGGGAAACACCCGCACGTGATACGTCACTTATGCACTTACGCACTACGGCCCTTTCCTCGGATTACACGCTGATGTGCTGTTTTTTCACATGCTAAATCACTCTGCATTGAGCTGGCCACGCGACAACACAGAGAAGACCACGCTCCTGATCAGAAGGCCATTTACCTGCCCCCCAGAACCCTGAGCAGCCTCCTACGAGCCATCTGCTGCTGCCAGCTTGCCTGCTGACAATGTGCCCTGCTTTTTGGTGCCTGCACAGAAGCCATACCCAGGGATCCTGTACCTGAGACTACCTCTGCTGACCCAGGGGACTCCCGACTGGTGTACCATCGCTCCACAGCCCAGCCCCGGGACCAAGTTGCCCACCCACACCGGCCTCTGGGGTTGCCATGTCCGATTCTACACCACATGGCGCCAGTAGAAACCCCCAGTCAGAGAGGCAGAGGGCTGCCAGCTTCACTGAAAATGAAGTTGGCATCCATCCTGGTGGAGCGAGCCCTAGGGAATTATGTTTGCGTCTCGTCAAGGATGGACGGAGGAGGATCTGGAAGGACATCATGGATGCCATCAACGCGGAAAGGGGGGCATCCTGCGACTATGACCGTGTCCTGAAACGCTAGGAGGACTTCGGATCTAGGGCCCTCAGGAAGGCACGGCGCCTCGTTGCTGCTCGTGGAGAAGTGGGGTGCCGGGACCAGCTGACCAACATCTAGATGAGGGTCCTGGAGCACATTAACCCAGCGCTTTAACAACATGTCCTCGAGATGCAGACCCATCCGGAGTCGGGTGGTAAGTGTCCATGTGTTCATCTACAGCGTAGTGCATGTTGAGGTGTGTCAGGTGCGTGCACCTTGTATGTATTTCTGGCATACCCCATGTATGGATGTCTGTGTGCAGGGGCATGACAGTGAAGCATGTGAGTCTGGTCAAGTGGGTGCAATGACAATGGTGTGTGTGTAGCTATGCATGATGTGCACCTGCATGTGACGATGCACACATGATTGCATGCCTGTGTCTGTACCTGGCCATGTCTGTTGTGTGAATCATGGATGCTGATGTCACCCTCATGGACATGCATGGTGTACATGTGCATGTTACTGAGTGGTGAGTGTGTGACTGGGAAACGCCATGGATGCATGACACATGTACATCTCGATGAGTGCTTTGACTGTTGTGGCCTAGCTGTCCATGATTGCACTGTGATGGTAGGTGGACACGGACGGATGCATGACTATGCGGTGGTTTATGTGCATGTGTGTTGCTTGCAAGGACCCGTGTGTTGTGGAAGATGATGATGGTTATGACATACGACAGTGCCACTCATGTGCATTTGCTTTGTGTCTAGCAGACTTACGTTCAGTAACCTGATGCTTGTGTTGAATGTCTCCCTTTCCACAGCGGTGAGTGAAGAAGAGGGTGGAGACGGCGATGTGGAACAGAGCGGCTGGGGTGCCTCCACCGGCCGGAGACGCAATGCTCAGTCACCCTCCCAGGTTATGGCATCTTCCTGGAGTGAGGGGACTGGTGCCGGGTCCGCCACTACGGCCGCAGCTGCCGTGGGGTGGCCCAAGAGGCCAAGGTTGGGAGTGGGCTCCTCGGCAGCAGAAGGGGCAGGTGAGAACCCACAGGGGCAGGACAATGCAGAAGACGGTGCAGAGGCATCCAGGTCGGTGGAGGGTGAGGAGGAGGAAGAGGCCGCATTAGATCCTCATATAGGGCCTGGTGTGGGTGATTCCACTGGTGCAAGTGGTGCAGTCCAGGAGCTGGGGCAGGAGGCAGCACAGGTCGCTGCAGAGGTGCCTGTGTGTAATCCTGTCCCTGATTCTGCGACTGCATCTCTCTGCACCAGCAGGGATGCCTCATTCCAGGCCCGTCCGCAGGTAGAGGATGTGTCCGCATCAACTGACCTTCCTCTACCTGCAGACGAGGCAATCTGTAATAGGGTTGAGCCCGTCCTCCATGGGGCGGGCATTGAGCCGGGCACAGTTTCTCGAGGAGACTCGCAGGGAGTTGGTGGAGAGCATGTTGGCATCCCTGCGAGCCCTCAAGGACAGAGCCCTGTCCCGCCTCTGGGACATAGACTCAGAGTTCGATGATGCCCTGGCCAAGACTATTGGTAAGAACAGTGAGCCGTAGGACTAGCCCGCCACCATTGTATATAGTTTATTAGGCTTAGGTTTCCTTTCGTTTTATTTTTATTTTTATTTTGGAGTCGATGGACATTGATCCACTTTTTGTACATAGTTTTATTTTGTAGGGTTTTTACTAGGTTTCATTTGGTTTTGGGATCATGGACCCTAAGAACTTTCATTGTCAATAGTACTGGAACCGAGGATTTTTTTCTTTTATGTTTTTTACACCCATGATGGAATGGTGTTTTTTTATTTACCCTTTGCATTCCGATTTTTTGTTTGTAGACATGGACCACTTTGAGGATTTGCTTTTTCTTGGAATCACAGTTTTTATGGATTTTGGATTTCATTTATGTTCACATTCATTTACTTTTCCTTAGCATGGTTGCTTTTTGTTTGGTTGATTTCATTTTTTAATACATTTTCATCAGTTCACATATTTGTGTTGTCTGCTCTCATTAGTTTGGTGCATGTGTCAGTCGTCATTGCCTCAGTCATGTGTCGCTGCTGTGTGGCCATGTTGGGCATGTCTTTGGGTGCATGCATGTGTGCTTCTGTGAATGACATGCCATGGGGCCTGTACTGGGAAGTGGGGACAATGGATGGGTGTGGAGTTGCAATTTAGGGGGCAGCGTGGGGTGGCATTTGGCTGGACATATGCTACATGCATGTATGTTGTGACAATTTGTTGGTTGGGTGGACATGAGACAGGGCCTGCTGGCAGGTGACCATCACTGGTGGGGGGGACATGAGTTGGAGCCTGCTGGCAGGTGCCCATCACTGGTGGGGGGACATGCGTCGGGGCCTGCTGGCAGGTACCCATCACTGGTGGGGGGACATGGGTCGGAGCCTGCTGGCAGGTGCCCATCACTGGTGGGGAGACATGGCTCAGGGCTTGCATGCACATGGTGCCATGTGGGCTTCCTGTGGGGCATGGCCAGGGGTGTTGGGTGGTCCCCTGTGGTGTGGGCTGCCTGCGGGGCATGGCCAGGGGAGTTGGGTGGTCCCCTGTAGTGTGGGCTGCTTGCGGGTCATGGTCAATGGTGATGGGCTGCCTGCGGGTCGTGGTCAGGGGGGTTGCAGGAAGTTTTACACGCGATTGGGCTGGTGCGAGCTGGGTACGTACATTCCGAGGAGTGCGCAGGGAGTTTTACACGCGATTGATTTGTCGCATGAGGGCTGAGTGGCTTTTTCATTGTTGGGGGGGCTGTATGCTGGTCCACTGGTCTTTGCGCCATGTAGGGGATTTGTGCGGTTGTTTTTGGTGCAAGTGGTGGGGTTAGGGGCGTAACTGGCTCTGCTGCAGGGTCTCTGTGCCACGCTGTGCCACGGCTGGTTATGGATGTTAAAATCCATTAATACACGGTGCGTCAAAATGGGTTTTGGCGCATGCGGCTGGCTCAAGATGGCGCACGCTCCCTCTGTGCGCCAGCCATGTGCGCCACTTCTGGCCTTGATTCCATGAATTTCCCCGCAAATCTGTGGGAGACATTGAGCACCCCCTGTGATAAATCAACTTCCGGGGCACCAGTGGTCCATGGATGAATATCGGTTTCTAGCCATCAATCAGCCCCACACCTCTAGTACACCAGAAGGGATCCAAACAGATTGGAAACACAAGCAAATTATAAACCTCCTTGTTCAATTTTGGTAACATGGACGGAACGGCAGGCTTATCTCCGCAAGGTCATGGATCATTGATTAGTTGCAACACAGCAAAAGTACAATTATTACCCAGTAATAAATGGGACTGTCCAGTCAAGGTTGTATAACAATATCTACTTTATTAATATTACAACAGACAGTTCTAGCAAACTACAGAATACAGCCCACTCTGTAAAGGAACACAGAGGACAGACAGTTTCAAGAAGGAAAAGGATGCACTCTGAATACTGACAGGAGGGTAGTCGGTAAAGCAATCAGTCTTAACAGTTCATGGTTATTTAGTTTCAGCAAGAAGGGAGCAATGGGGTCATGGATGTCACTAGGGGCCTTTCACAGAAGGACCATGGGGACAGAACAACAATGTACCTGGTGCTTGAGATTATACTGTTGCTCAACAGGGTTGAGTCGGTTCCAAGACATTTTGCAGCTCCTGCGACAGAGTTAAAGATGGGAGACAGCTGCGGGTACCAGGTGGCAGGCAGTTCAGCAAGTGAGGCTGGATGGACGGCTGCAGGCTGGCCTACACGGCGGCTCAGGGTCAAGAATCGTTACCTCTTTACTGGTTGGTGGATCTGGAATGCTCGTTGAGGCATCTCGGACATCTTTAGTGACTGCAGCGTGACAACAGTCAGTGTTGTCTTAATGAACCTACCTTAATGATCCAATCCTTGGTCCACACCAACAATCTTCTATTATGCGTGAGGTTGTAACCAGAGTGCTTTGCAACAGGAACGGTAAGGGATGACAACATGTACTAATATATCCCACCCATCTTCCTGTCTGTTGTGTGTCACAGTGTCTCTCTCGTTAATTGAGCTCTCTGTAACTCCTGATCAAAGCACAGGTCTCCCTTGAAGTTTTGTGGGGAGAACAGATTTTCTGTCAACATCAAATCAAATACTTCTTCCCTCTGAAAGGGGTTCCTGGCAGCGGTTGCCTACTGTAAACAGTTGTCTCAGACATGACATTCACTACCCTTTATACAGAGGGGTCGGAGCTTGCTTCAAGCTGACAAATTGCATATCAAAAAGGTGTTGGGGTTTCCTGCCCTTTGTTAGTTCTGTGAACAGACCTCTTCGCAGGCCTGCTTCAATTAACTCTGATCAGTATGTGCTGCCACCACACAGAACTTAACAATAGGCAGGGCAGATCCATGGAGCCTTTGATGTTTTAATTAGGCTGGCCATGGCCAGAGGAAGGTCTTGTCTTCCCCCTTCGTGTGATGCTTTGATGTACCCATGGCTGTCATATTCCAACTGAGCATGACTTGACTATTGTGTTTGTTGTGCGGTGAGCATTGGGAAATGTGTGCAGATTAGCCCCACACATTTCCCAGAGGTTTATCTACCAACATTCCATTTCTTTAAAAAAAATATCAAAACAGCCCAGGCAAGTGCACAGTCCCTGTCAAACTCCTCACACCCCCTTTGTACCAATAAATCCTTCTCTTCCTTGGGGCTGCAAGTAACTTATCTGTACAATAGGTATTGTGCAGAAATGATATGTGCTCTCTCGTGCTTTGTTCCTTTTCTCCCCTGCAAACATCACCAGCACCTTCTCCTCCACACTTGGGCATCACCGAGTAGTCTCTTCAGGGTGATAGGCTGCCTCTTTCGCCGCTTTGCCGGCCAGGTTGTTCCCTTGAGCTATGAAGTCCTGCCCACTGTGGGCGGAACACTTTTTTATTGCTACCACTATATGCAATTGTAATTCTTCAATGAGTTAATTTAGTAACTCGCCATGTTGCACTGGGGACCCACCATTCCTTCTGAACCCCCTCCGTTGACACCTAACCAGACCTGAATGTATGGTGGACGTGTCTGAGAAGATATTCCCTACATGACCTTCTGTCATGTTTAGTGCGCTTATCATAGCCACTAGTTCCGCAGCCTGCACTGAGTAGTTTGATGGGAATCTCGCTTGGGAGACAATTCAAAATTCCCCATCCCTATGGTACACTACTGTGGCACCAGTGATTCTTTGCCCTGTAGTTGGGTCCATGCTAGAGTACACCTCTATTTCCTTTTCTTTTACATGAACCTTCCAGTCTGTCCATGCATGTTGTGCAATCATGCACATATTCCGCTGGCTCCGCTGGCTCCGCTGGCTCCGCTGTGAATGTGGCTGGATTCACTATTCGACACCTAACAACCTCAATGGCTGGGTTTGTCAGTATGGTCTCATAAACTAAATCCCTCTGTGTGGCGAGAGTGGATTTGGATTTCTCCAAGATGGCAAAAGAGAGTACAATATCACTCGGCACCCTATAGTCATTGTTGCTGCT
The DNA here is from genome assembly GCF_040938575.1 of Ambystoma mexicanum. Lineage (NCBI taxonomy): Eukaryota > Metazoa > Chordata > Amphibia > Caudata > Ambystomatidae > Ambystoma > Ambystoma mexicanum. Next base: position 1,556,605,698 of record NC_090929.1, on the reverse strand, counting down.
TTTTTCTATGGCACATTCTATGTCTGCGAGTGCCTGCTCACAAGGAAAATGTCCTTGAATCAGTGGGTCCAAGAGACTATTATTGTAAGCCAGCGGTTTGTGCCCCTGCGGTTTTTTCTGCATCAGGACTGCTGTCATTACTGAACCATTGGAATGAGAAAATAGGTAGATCTTTTCTTTGTAGTTGGGGGTTGCCAACACTGACACATGGGCCAATGCCTCCTTGAGTTCAGCAACATTTTTGTGTCTTCTCTCCTTCTGTGTTTCTTTCAGGGCATGGAGGATGGGTTTTATGAATGTGGAGTAGTCAAAAAACCCATGCCCTACAGTAATTGCACCATCCCAAAAATGGATGCATCTCTTTTACTGTTAGGGGAAGTGGTGTTCTGTGTATTGCCTTTACTCTTCCTGGTGTTATCTTCCCTCCTCCTGTAGTTATAATCTGTCCCAGGTACACCACCTCATTCTGGCAATACTGTAGCTTGTCCTTGTCCACCTTATATCCTTTGCCGGCCAGTAATGTTAAAAGGTGTAACAAGTCTGTTCTGCACTGCTCCTCCTCAATTTCAATGCATACCAAGAGGCTGTTCACATACTGTATCACCATGCCTGGCATTTGCAAATTACTCAAGTCCATGTGGATCACCCTGCTAAATATACTGGGTGATTCACAGTACCCCTGTGGTAACCTTGTGTGTTTGAATCTGACCCTCTATACATGAACGCTGTCAGATACCTGAGTCTGGGTGCAGTGGGATGGCTGCTATTGGCGTGATGTTACACAGTATTGTGGCTGGGAACTCAGTCTCTACAGCATTATTTAAGGGGTGGAGCTCCTGCATAAATCTCAATGACTCCCCTTTTGATTTCCTTATGGGGTATGTGGGTGTGTTACATGGGGATGTGGATGTCTTTATTATACCCTGTTGCCATAGTGCAACGAGGGTGGCATATATTCCTTTGTGTGCTTCACGGGACAGTGGATACTACCTTGCTCTTGGTAGCAATGCTCCCTCTTTCAATTTTATTCTCACAGCTCCTGCTGCTTAGAGCACTCCCACATGTTACTTCTTTTATTTATTTGTTTATTTATAATGCGCATATACACAATGTGTTTCAAGGGGTCTGTTTGTCCACAGATTTTCTGGGGCCTTGCTTAAGTCTTCCCGTGGGTATCCAATTTCTTTTTTCACCAGTTGTGTTAGTTGTGGCACTAGCTTCTCCAATACTCTTATGGGACAGGGAATTTGTAGCTGGAACACAATTTCCCACTCCTTATCTTCTTCCTCATCTGAAAATAACTGTGGGTCTGTCACGCCTGTTATTGTTAGTGTTGGATGAATAACCAGTATTGTAGGCCAGTCTATGTCCTCCTTATCTGTTCCACATAGTATCACCATGTCTTTTCTAGTTATCACGTCTTCAAGTTGCAGCAGTACGTGTGTGCCTGGGGCAATTATTTTGTGGCACTGTGGCTGGAACAAAAAATCTGATGCTAGTCAGAGAGTTTTTCCTTTTATCTCTGGCACCCACCCCAGTAATATCCGGACCCCATATAGGAATAGGTCTGCGTATGTGTGCTGCCTTCATAATGCATGGTGGGCACGTACAACCTGGAGGATGACGGCAACTCTGCCGAAATACACGCTTGTGTTAAGTACACCATGCCCTTTTCCATAAATGAAATTGTTGCATTTAGCTTGCTCAGCGAGTTCCTCCCCTGTATGTTAATAGGGATGTCTATTGAATACAGTAGGGGAGCTACTAGGTGCTGCATCCTGATCATCAAAGGTAAATCCTTTGTTACTGTAACCGTGTCAAATGCCCCAGAGAAAACCTGGGTGTCAATTACTTGGTTCAAGAGTGGAAACCCACCCTCCTTTGTGTATGACTTGGTGGCTCCTCTATCTATCAGGAAGGAGAACACTGTCCTATTTTCACTGCTACCTTGGTTTCCTCTTCAGGGTTTTCATTTACTGCTGACTGGACACACCCGCATTTGCTGTGGGTTCTCCTATTGTGGTGTTATGTTTGGTGGGAATGGGAACGGGTTCCCTCCCAGAATGTTTACTGCATTGTAATGGGGTACCACATTCCCTTCCAATACTGTTGTCCTTTCCAGTGCCTGTGTGGGTGCTTGCGGTACTCTCTGACCCATCCCCTGTGCCCCTACCTGTTCCGGCAATGTTTGAGGCTGCACCTGTGCGGTCTGCAAGTATCCCTGCTGTGTGTGTACTTGTTGTGGCTTTGTCTGCAGCTGCTGGAACTACTGTCGCTGCATTTGCTGCATGATCGGGACCTGCTGTTGTGCTAGCTGATATGCTTGTTCTTGTTGCCCGAAGGGGAAGTTGCATTCCAAATGTCCCTGGTTCTAGTATATGAAACATGGTCTGAGACACCGGAAACCTGCACCTCTATATCCTCCCCCTGACCCCAGCTGTGTGTACCCGTGGATAATATCCCATGAGCGGGTTCATCCACCCTTGTGGATAACCCCTCTGTGGCTGCACCCCTTGTGGAATGCATTGTGCAGCCCATATCCCAGGTGCTGGGGCACGTTCCCTACTGGGAACCCTCCCCGTTGGGTGGGGCCACTGCAGCAGTTTAATGTATTAGCACTGTCCCTTCCATCACAAAATTGACAAGCTTCTTTTGTACCAGTTTGTTTTCCACCTTTGCTGCCTTTCCGGCAGCCCATCTCTCACCCTCCTGCTTCATCTTAGAATAGCGCACTATGGTAGCCTGTATTTCTGGCCATCTCTTTGCCTCTATCCCTGATATTTTATCTAGGAAGGCCTGGACATCTGATGGAAGTCCTTTAACCAATATATTGTCAAATAAAGATATATATTCTTCCCAGGGTATCCGCCTCTCTAGTGTCCAGAGTTCCTGCACCTGTTGTATTATCTGTGAGATCCTTGTACAGTTTCATCTTGCCGGTCATGACCACCTCTAAATCTGAGCTGTCCGGATGCATACTTCCAAAACCTTCCACACGTGGGCCCGGCAGTTGTTGAATGGTGCTCCATCATGTGCATTGGTGCTTAATATCACCCTGTTATACCCCACTTCTTCCAACATTATGTCCCATTGCTCCCCTATTATCGCTGCAAATAAACACTTCATGTCCCCTGTAGCTAACGTCACCCTCGAGCGCGTAGATCCACTTGCTAGCCCCTGCCATGAGGAAAGCTACAGATGAGATGTTCTCTGTCCATTGTCTGCCAAGGCACATAGTGTTCATTTCCTTTCCCCTTCTGCAATAGTGGTGCTCGTGTTGCCCATGGTCCTGTTTCTCGTCCCCTCTTCTTTACCTGTGCCAGTCCCATCTTCACACTCGCCTTTCGGTTGCCAAGGATGGTAGACCAGTTTCTTCCTGGCTTTCGCCCACTTCCCCTCTCTTTATCTGGTGTCCACTGTTTCGGCCTCCTCCTCGCTGATTTACTCTTCGTCTTCATCCTCGTTGGATACAATAATGTCCTTTATAATGTCCTCATCCCAAATTTCGTCTCCTCCTCTCCCCAGTCATGCTCCTGTATAGTTTAAACTTTAATCACCCAGATGTCCACTCTTGTCACTCCTTCATGTCCCCCCTTCCACTTCCTTCTCAATTACTCTTAGTGCTTTATTGAACAAAGCGTCCACCTGTGGTCATCTGCTCCTTTCTATGTCCGCCAAATACTTCTTGTCTCCCTTGTCATGTTTGTCCCCTCATCTGATCTCTTTTCTCTTCTTATTCCCCTTTTCCCTTTCTCCTCTGTCAGGGGAGACCCACCACAGATTTGTCTACCCTGCTGCAGATCTTAATGCTGGGTACACTCCGTACAGTGGAGGCGGGGCATTAGGTTGTTCTGCCCCTTCGTCTGTCTTATTACCCTGCTTTGTGGGCTCCTAATTTTTCACTTCATAGAGCTTCCAAAGCCCTACAATATTCTGTCTACTCTTAAGCTTAGAGCTTGTGTACTTTCTTAATAGGTATGAGAACATGTGTTCTATTATCTTGCTGTCAAACGTTCCATCCCCTGGCCATGCATGGAAACACTTTCCTGTAGTATCCTGAACCCATTTAAAATTATACTTTATTATGTTATCATAATATTGGGGCAACTTTTCACATGTGATCAAGGGGTCTATCTCGAAAGGCTAATATTCTTACCCACTCTCCTCTCTTACATGTTGTGTCCCTATGGCCCCTTTCCCTTTTCTATTCACCCTTGTTCCCTTTGCTCATGTTTTACCTATTCACACCCAATCTCATTCACCTCTCAGACACAGATACTTACCTTCCTTCCTCCTTACACCCTATTCTCAATCTTTGGCCCTCTCCACAGGCCTGACCACACACACCCACTGTGGACAATGAACCTCTCTAAAGCCTCGTCTACTCACTTCATGTTAGTACACCACCAACCCTCTCCACAGGTCCACCTTTAGCTATGTTAGTGTAAGTGGACATCAGACCATGCAATTCCCCCCCACGTGGGCATGCAACCACTACACAGTGCAATCATGCACGGGTACACTTGCGTGTTCTAGAGATCCTTGAACTCTCTCGACACCAAGCCTTCCTTGCTGGCTGGCTCCTCCTCCTGAGCGCGGCCTGTGCTCGGGTCCAGTCAGACCTTTGTGAAATCAGCATCTGCAGGACCTCCTCGGTGGTGCGCATAGAACTGGTCTGCAGTCTCCAGAATCAGGAGTGTGGCCAGAATACCCACAGTTGGCTGAGGGAACTGAGAATCTCACTGGGGCCTCCAAAATCTATCAGGGTTCCTCCACAACCACGTAGTCAATAGGCCATCAAATTATCCCAATAAGGAACTATGCAGTAGAGACCCCAGCCGACCCATAGGACTGGGGGTTTTCCAACAGCACTTTAAAATGAGTAGCAGCACCCTTGAGATGGACGGGGATGCAGGTGAATACTCTTGCATCAAATCAATAATGACAACTCAATAGTTTGGCAAAGGGAGTCAGTTTAATGACAAGTACAAAAAATGGGAATTTCATGAATATCAGCAATCGTTCGATCTTCCTTCTCGCTTCAACTCCATTTAATTTCAGAAAAAAACATAGTATTTATACCAAAAACTCGTCACCACTGACGTGTAACTCTCAAAGCTTAGCATGCAACTTGATTGGTTCTAGGAAGGTAACTTTAATATAGGCACCATATCTGTATATGGTAACGGTGAGAGGGAATTGGATGAACAATGTCAGGTGGGGCAACTAAGCCCTTCCTTCAAAATGGCTACTGTAAATGTCACAAAAAGTATGACGTCTCATTGGTTCTACTAACTATAGGATCCTAGATTACATGGTCCACTATGATTGGGTTGGCATTAACCCCACTCATACTTTTCCACTTGCTTAGCAGCGTGCAGAATAGCTGGCCAGGTGCAGGGACTTCGTCTGCACCCCCAGCTTCCCTTCAATTATAGTTACAATCAATCATCACTTCAGTGGTCTTGTGTCAATTATTTCTTTGTGGTTGGCCTCAAGTCTGCTTCTTGGTCTGGGAAAGCTAAGGCACCTCGGCATGGCCATCCCTTCTGCTTGCTTGGTCACGTGATTCTGACACCGTGCAATCGGTCTTTCCTTCATGCAATTTTGTGTACTTGATTTAATTCTGCCGGTCATCTGCCATCTGTGGCTTATCTTGATCTTTCTGAACAGGATACTCTGTTCTTCTTCTCATTAATTGTATCCACTGTTGGCCTGTTTCAGCCGATACGACCTTGGCTTCTTGGCAAGGTTACCCTTGACTGAGTTTTTCTCCGTCTTTAATTCTCAATTTTTTTGCTGCAAAACTCTCCTCTTGAGACCTTTCAGTAACCTTTGGTTGACTCTGCTCTTGTACGTAGAGGAATTATACTTATATAAAGTACTTTCTTGAGGTAGATATGTACATGTGGCGCTTGCTGCAATCTATCTTACTACTAAGCATAAGCAAGCCTCACAAATTCTGTGATTCTAGTGGTTACTTTTCATATGTACACGTTTAAACTAACTGAATATCTTCATCGTGCATATGACACAAGTTTCTGACATCTTGACATAAATTGTTTCACTTAAGGCTTAGGCTCTTATGGCCTCATAATTTGTCTTTCTTCAGCATCTTCTTAGCTTCTTCAGTTATTACATTCTGGTGATCGTCATTGTGTCTCACTTGTCGATATGGTTTTCTCAATGGGTACCTTACTATCCAGGTTTTCTTAGGTGTCGGTACTTCAATAGGTGCTGTTATTCTGATAGGTACTGGAGAGAGCCCCACTGCAGCTCTCTGCTGGTTTATTTATTCATCATACGTCACATATTTCGGCGTGAATGTTCCTGGTAGGAGTGCATATCGAGATTGGCACCTCCTCTACACTCCCCCCTCTGGGCGATTCATTGACCACTTTCACTTTTTCCTTTGTATCTACCTTTACTTCATCCTCTGGATCCACTTTTACTTCATCCTCTGGGTCCACACATAGAGGTCTGAAGAAATATCTCTTTGCGGTCCATATATTTATTACTCCCTTCAAGCTTCCTGCCGTTCTAACATGCTCATCTTTGTTCCAAGTCATTAGTTGACATTGTCCACTTGGACTACAATAGATCCATCTTCCCTCATAATTTCTATGTTTCCTTGGATATCGAAACTTTGTTCCTTCTAGTGCATAAATGCTGACTTTTACAAAGTCTCTTATTTCTTCATCAGGCAGGTCCTTAGGCTTCTAACCTGGCTCGGCATCAATCATGATCTTCATCCCTAAGGACTTTTTAGAAGTTTTCTGGCACTGAGATATTATTATTTTGATAACACTGAATCCGAGCAATATCATCACCAGCAGGGCTAATAGGAATTTGAATGCATGTGTCATCCATTGTGGAATCCATGAAAATAGCGATCCAAACCAGCTGTCATCGTCAACTTCGTCAGCTTCATCAATCTTCTGATTCTGTAGTTTCGTCAGCATACCTATGGCTTCTGTTAAGGTTACATTTTCGTCTTCGTGAGACAGTATAAATGTGCAACATGATTCTCTGATTTTTGCACAAACACCTCCATCCATAGCTGTGATCATGTCAAGGACATATCTGTTCTGGAGAGTCATTAGTCGAATCACCCTTAACTCTTCATTGATTGCATTGAATCCTTTTATGGTCGTGTTGATGGTCTGCAGTAACTCTCATCTGGTTATCTGCAACCATTTAGTTTTTGCTCCAACCTGACACTGATGAGGTTAGGCTGAACAACCTGTGTTCATACGGGATCGCATGAAAGCTTCTTCTGATTTAGCAGAAAAGTAATTCTCTCTCTCTATTCGGCTCATCAGTTCCACAGATCTCTTCTTTCTCAGGTGAGCATCTGCTCTCGGAAAACTGTCAATATTCAAATAACTTTTTTTAATCACCAACGCTGGAACATGGACATTCACCAGTGTGCATATAACTCCCCAATTGTTCGGCAATCTTATATATGTTTGGATCCACATGCCCAATAATGTTCGATGATTACTGCAGTACCATGTACCATTTCTCCAACGTCAAAGGCTCAGCCACAATTCTGATTCTCTCCCATTTTTCTTCTACCATTATTTCTGAAGCAGAATTTCGGGCTCTCCAATGGTACTATCTTCAAGGGTCCTCCTCTGTCCTCGACCCATGTTAGCAGTCTTGCAAGCTTTGGCCATAATGGCTTGCATCCATTCTGTACTATGTCAATAGTACCCTGGTAATGCCCAATCACTAACACTGCTCTGCAGATCACTACTCCTTTCTCCCATCCATCTGGCAAGAGTGCTGTTCCCCAAATTTGCATTTGGCCTCTGTTCTTCCAATTCCGAGCTTCTTCTGAAGTTGCCCCTTGAACGTTCAGTCTTTGGTTTTCCTCTCTTTTGATCTCTGCTCCTTTAACTCCAGGCTTCTAATATCTGATCACAATGTTCTTTGTTTTTCCATTGTTTCTTGCCTTTATGTCCTGGACATAATCAGCTTCATTGGATCAGTTGCATCAGTTGCCCATTTGAATTAAGCATCATTTCCCATGAATTGGCCTCTGGTCTTGCACATTGCTATGTGTGACAGACAGTGTGCTGTCTGTACATCTATTTCGACAGCTACGAAGATCTTTGACTTCCCCATGCTGTAAAGTAGGAGTGCACAAACAAAGCATTCTTCCTCGTGATTTGTCGTCCAACTTCTTTCACATGTTGGTACTAGATGTTATATCCCAAGTGTGCTGTGCTGTCCAGGTAGTTGTTTAGCTCGTTGTTGTCTTCTTGTGTGCTTCTTTTGATTTTTAGGATTTTTCTGTAGTTTGCTATAAGCACATCCTTAACTTCATCCATATAGCTTCTTCTTGCTGGAGGATTCTCAGGTATCCCAATCCATTGTCCAGGTATCTTAATCTGTACCATTTGAGTAGGAGAAAGTCTGGCAATTCATTCCTTGTCCTCTTGCATCTTTTTTCCTCTGGTTATGAATGTCCATATCGACTCTGCTATTGTTCCAGCATGTGGCTGTATTGCAGGACTTGTCCCTTTCGTTGTATCAGGTGTGCTTGCTGTCTCTGTTTGTTTATTCTCCAACTCCTTTTGTCTCTTAAAAATTTCAGTTATCTCCATTTGTCCTTTGGCTTCTCCTGGCATGGAACTTCTCATTGTAGGTTTTTTAAACTTCTCCCCTTCTCTGGGCTGTGGTTCTGTAGTTATTGACACTAGACCTGGTGTATGTGCACTCATCGTTTGCATGTGTGTGTCTTTCATTAACATTTTCTCATGCTTGCTCTGCCGACCCTGTCTCCGGCTTTTCAACTTGCTTGTTACCAAAAGTTTGTGTGTGTCATTGCTAATCACATCCATCTCAAGTTCACTCATTCCTTTGTCAGACCTTCTAGGGACTGGAATGACTATGTAAGGTCTGGGCCCCTTCGTGGGTTTCATGCTTACATCATTAGGTGGGTGCACAGGAATCGGAACGCTTTGTGCACCAATAGAAAATGCAGTTCGAATCGTCAGTGAGAACAAAACAATAATAAACACTATGCATAGGTAAATGATTCCTTTGTAGGTTAACGTGCAACACTTATTTCCAGGACAATACAAGCATCTCTCCTCCTGAGGGAGGACAAGATTACTATTTTGGTTGTCCATCTCGATCATCTAAGGAAATAAGACTAACTCATTAATACATTCTAGGTAATGTTGTTATATCCGGGTTCTGCTGTTTCTGCTTGTAGGTTGCAGATACTGGAAAGAATAATATACTGCCTCTTTTCTCTGGAAACAGTTCTCTTTTCCATATATGAAAATGTCAAATAAGGTAATAAGTTCAGCAAGTTTTTAATGTGCGTGTTCAAAATAAACAAGCTCCCAGTCAATGCCTCTTATCTGTTTTACACCAGAAGACATGTTGTTTCGTTGTCAGCATAAGCAGGAGTGGAATTCTCTGGCAACACTTTCTCGATCTCTCCCTCGGCAGAAATGTACACTCTTCTCCAGAAATGATGATGATGATTAGAAAGTTCGTTCTGCATCACAATACCATGCAGGAGCATGCTCATCTATGTAGAGTTCGTTGGGTCTCTGATGAAAGTGAAGTTGTCAACACTGGCAGGTCTCCCCACAAGCTCTGGAAGTCCTCAATCGGGCGGAAAAATAAATTGCTTGCTAATCTGCTATCTTCTGGTGACAGGGACATTTGTCTTGTCCTCCCTGTATTCTGGAAGCAAAAGGAATTGCTCTGCAATCACAGTGAGCAGCCTCCTTATTGTCTTTATGTTTTCAGGACCTTGAAGAAATTTGGTGATGTTAGTGAGCCTTCCCACTAAAGATGGGTACAATCTCAATACTAACTCGAAATAGATTAATACGTCTTTGGTGATGTCACTACTGTGTGACACCATAGGCGAGTCCGAATGAAGTTGCTTTGTTGAAAGAGTCTGGATACTGTATTTTTTTCCAATTAATGTGTCCTTGATAAAAATTTAGCATATCCCTTCCACATCAAGGCTTCAGTATGCCTCAGTCCAAAGTTCAAAGTCAACAGACTATGTTGTGGCTTATGCGTGTCATTTTCTTCTTCACCCTACAACTAGGATGCACAGAGTGTCCGTGTGCATGTCCTTATCCCCTTATTTTGCTCAGAGGAAATGTCCAAAATTAAGCCACAACTTTGCATAAAAGTTATTTGCCTTTGCTGGTCATGCGTCCTTCTTCCTCGTCATGGATATCGCCGGCTTCTTCCCTGTAACTTGACTGCAGACGGAGTAATTTTGCATTTCCGATCCTAACACTTGCCCTGTTGGCTGAGCATCACATCTAGCTCTATCTCAGGGTCTTAGTGGCATGTGCATCTTTCTGCCTGTCAACAATTTCATGTGGTGTGAGATGGTGGTCAGAACCAGGCTGGTTTCTGAGTGCTTACAGTGCCAGTGGAAGGCAGTGTAGCCATCATTTCTTTAGAGTAAGCTTCAACTTGGCTATCCTTTCACTTAATAAGCCTTTGAGCATCTTGCATATCCCATTTCCTTGAGGATGATACACCAAAGAAAACTTGTGCTTTATAGCAAGCAACAAACTGATCTGTTCAAATACTGCGTTAACAAAGTGAGGTCCATTGTCTGACCTCATGACCTCACATATTCCCCATCTGGGAAATACCTCCCTCACCAGAAATGTGGCCGCACAGGTAGAGTCTGGGTGTGTACATGGACCTGCTTCTACCCATTTAGAGAATGGACACACCACAACAATTAGGTACCTTTACCTGTTACATACTTTAATCATATCGAAATGCAAGTGCTGAAAAGGTCCATTGGGCTCTGAGATGACTCCTCTAATTACACGTGGTGTATGCCCAGCCGTGAACTGTTGGCAGATTATACAGTTCACCATAAAAAATGCAACATGCTCTGCCAAGTTCGCTGTAAACCACTCTTCAGCAATTGTCGCTGCTAGATTATCTTTTGTCATGTGTGCTGAATAGTGTAACTGTTCCAGTGCTATTTTCAATAGGGCTAATGGCATCACCGGTTTAACAGTGCTGTCTTGTCACCACAAGCTCTCAGAGGGGTTTAAAGAACACCCTTGCTGCTTCCAGAGTTTTTTTTTCCTGTGGTGCCTCACCTTGGAGCTCCATTAACTGAGTTTTCTCCATATTAGTGTAACCTTCAGGTTCACGTCGTGCAACAATCATTCTCTCATGCACATCAGTAATTTCCACATTCATTATTATTTTGTCTTTGGTCGACACACGTTTGGCTTCCGTATCTGCTGCTTGATTTCCTCGTGAGATTAAATCTGTCCCTTTCGTGTGGGTGGCGCATTTCACAACTGCTATGCCCACTGGGAGTTGTAGTGCCTTAATGAGCCTATCCCATAAGGCTGAATGCTGCACTGGAATGCTGTCTGCTCGGAGGTAACCCCTAGGCCTGCGTGCATTGTTGATGTCACATAGGTGGAGTCACTGTACACCGTCACTTCCTGGTCTGCATGATTCTTGAGTGGGAGTATTAACGCCAATATTTCTGCAGCTTGTAATGACTAATGAGATGGTAATCATGCACTAATGAGTACTTGAAATTCTCCATTTGCCGTGTGCTTCATCACAGCAGTGCCTGTATCTCTCTGCCCATCATTTTGATTGATTCTTGAAGAACCGTCAACAAAGACGATTTCTCCTTCTGCCAATGCATTTTCTTGCACTCTGGGAATCTCATCATAAAATTCTTCATAGTTCACGCAGTCCTGGATTGGCTCTCCTTAGTGACTGGCTCTGCTATAAACATAGCCGGGTTCACTATCTTACATCAAACTATCTTAAATTATGGATTTGATATGATCACTTCATAAGCAGAAGCTCTCTGAGATGTCAATGTTCCTTTCGGTTTCTCTAGAATGGCAAATAGTGCCTGCTCAACGAACGTCATTGAGCATCCCATCACAATGGTTGTAGCCTTCTCTATGGCGAATGCTGTGGCAGCTAAACTTTGTTTGCATGGGAAGTGACCTTTTATCACTGGGTCCAAATTCCCACTGTAATATGCTAGGGGTTTGTACCCCAACGTGGTTCTCTGTGTGAGTACTGCTGTCATAACACTGCCATTAGTGTGTGAAAAAAGGTAGAATTTCTCTGCATAATTGGGAATCCCTAAAACTGGTGCTGTGCAAATGGCCTTTTTAAGTTTGTTTAACCCTTCTTCCACGGTTTCGGTCCATTCAATTTTTTCTTTTGTCCCCTGTGCTTTCTTTAGGGTTTGTAACACGGGCTTTGTATAAGAGCTGTAGTCAAAGAACCATGCCCTAACATAATTGCATAATCCTACAAAACTCTGCATTTGTTTTATCATGTGTGGCTTGGCTGTGTTTAATATGGCTTCAGCCCTTTCAGGGGTAATCCTTTTCCCTTCATGTGAGATCAGTTGGCCTATGTACAGCACTTCTTTTTGACAGTATTGTAACTTCTCTTTGTCAACATTATATCCTTTCTCAGCCAATACAGTCAATAGCTGAATAGAATCGTGTCTGCACGTCTCCTCTGTCGTGCTGCAAATTAAGATGTCATCCACATATTTCAAGACAACACTTTCTAATGCAATATTGCTTAAATCCATCTGCAGGACTCTGTTGAAAATCGACGGAGACTCGCAGTACCTGTACTTTTCAGACGCATTTGTCTGAACGTGAATGACGTCAAATCTTGTGAGTCTTTGTGCAATGGGATCGAGAAAAATGCGTTTTTCAAGTCAATCACCATGAAATATTTCACCTCAACGGGTATATTACATAGGATTGTGGACGGGTTAGGGACTAGAGGGAACTCGGCCTCTACAATATTATTTATCGGGTTAAGATCTTGGATTAGATGCCAAGACCCTCCCTTTGATTCGTTAATTGGATAAACTGTGGTGTTGCATGACAACTCTGACGTCACTAATATGCCCTGCTCCATCATAATCTGATTCCCTAGACATGGGATATTGTCGTGCTTTTGGTAAAATTGCTCCTGGTTTCAATTTAATCTTTACTTCTCACACTCCTTTCAACAAGCCTACGTCATAAGGGCCTGTATTCAACACTGAGACAGGCACCTTCATCATGTTGTTGTTAAAATATTCAGGACATTTTTGTGCCAGCATCATTTTCTTGGGCACTTCTCTTTTGATCATTTTCACCCAATAAATGAGATTAACCTCAACTGTTGTTTCATCTACACCTGTTTGTTCTTCAAACAGATCGCCATCAGTGACGTCAGTCAATCTGTATCCTTCCTCAATGGCGATTACTGTGCACCATTGTCTGCCTTCTTATCACAACTGTAGATCAGTGCCATCTTTCCTCGGACTATGGCTGTGTGTATTGCCAAGGGAAACACTTATCCCTTTTCCTCATGCATAGGTATTCTTGACCTAAATAAAAACTAATTTGGGATTCTCATTGGTTTGTCTGTAATGCCTGGTAGCCATGACATTAATATATGCACTCCATACGTGAATATTTCTGGTACCAATGGAACAGCTCTCATAGCCGTTTGTCCTGCGTATGCTCTAATAATTTTGCATACATTCAAATAATGCATTCCTGGAGTTGAACATACTATGCCCTTCTCCAGATTGTCATGTTTAACTTCGTCATTAGGTCTCGTCCCAATATATTTACTGGGGTTTGCCTTGAATATAGCACTGGCACATTCATGTCACATTCTCCTATCGAAATGGAAGTTATTTTGTAAAAGGAACACAACTTGTTGCTCCTGTGAAGCCCTGAATATTTATGGTATGGCCGGATAAAGAAAACTTGCCTTCACGTATAAACAAGCGTGTTCCACCGGTGTCATGTAAGAAAGAATCCTCCTTATGCCCTATAAGGACATCCACCCTTGGTTCCTCGTGAGGGTTTGGTGTCACTGATAGGATAGAACACATCAGGTTTCTAAGTGAGCTGTCTTAGTCCATATATAACTTTGTCCCATGTTGAGTGAATGGACTTCCTCCATCACCAGTGTTATTTCTCATTCCAGAATTCAGTACCTGTCCTGTACTTGTTGTCTGTAACATTTGCATCGGTGACTGCTCAGACTGTCCTTGTGGAAAATGTGCCATAGTTTGCGGTTGTAAGCTTTTCTGTGCTCCCGGTGCTTGCTGTTGCAGTGTGTGATGTTGTGCAATTCTATTTCCACCATGTTGTAAAAACACAGGTTGATTCACCATCCCTACTCTTGTTCCTTTGTCGTTTTGCATCATGCCTTGGTTTCTGCATGTGTGTGCTAGATGCCCTGTCACCCCACACGTCCAACATATTGGCGGTGGCCTGATTATTTGCCCATTTGACATATCCTGATTGCCGTTTTTCATGTTTTGAAAACTTTCCTGATTACTCTGGAAACCTCCCTGACTACTCTGGAAACCTTTTCCTCGAAAGCCTCCCTCTGGGGTAAAACCCATTATTTCCTTGATCAACCTGCCTTTGATTATTGACCTTCTGTATGTTCGATCCGTCTGTGCTAGTTATCTTTGCCCTTTCAATGGCATATTTTGACAATTTCTTCTGCACTAATTTTGCCTGTTCAGCTTTTTCTTTTGCAGCACCCTGCAATAGTGAGCTATGGTTAACTATATTTCAGACCACGGTTTGGCCTTAATTCCTACCAATTTCTTGAGCTGCTTCTGTACCTGATCTGGCAGCCCTTGGCATAATATATGGTAAAACACGGGTATGGACTTCCCCCAAGATTCGTGAGTTTCCAACACCCATGCGTCTTGCAAAGTCTGGATGTAAAGCAAAGGATCCTCTGACTCCTTCATTTTACGTGTTATTATGGCTCACATGTCAGAAGTATCCGGGTATAGCAATCGTAATGCTTTCCATACCGCGGCTCTGCAATTGTTAAACGGAGCTCCATCATGTGCAGTATTAACTGTTGTTACGCCAGGATAACCTGTACGTGTCCACACATCGTCAGCTCTATCACCAAGTATGGCGATTAAAAGACCCTTAAAATCCCAGATAGCTAACGTGTTCCCCCCGTAATTTTTCTAACTCGTGTATCCATTTTCCGGCTCCCGATGTCAACATTGGAAGTTTATTTTTCAGATTTTCTCAATCCATAAGTGGCCAGGGTATATACTGTAGTCTCGTTCCTCCTTTTACGAGTAACGGGAATTGTAACACATGGCACTCCTTTTCCTCTCTCATCATTTTTCTATCAGGGGTAATATTCCCAAATCGCCGTCTACCTGGCAGTGTCCTTAGTCTGCTCACATAGGGTGGTGCAGACACCCCCTTCTGACCGTAAAATACTCCTTCGTGTCTTTCTGATTGTGTGGCTGACTCTGATGCCTTATGTGCAGACTCATTAGAAACTGACCATCTTACTCCCATTCCTCTAGAGAAGCATTTTTTCGTGTCTTCTCTCATCTTCTTTTTCCTCATATTTCTCTCTTTCTGCGTCTGATATTGTCTGTGCCCAACTCGTGCAACTCCTCTCATCTTCCTTGTTCCTGTTTAGCTTCAACCTATCTAGGGACACTTCTCTATTTCTGCTATTTCGGGAGGCTTCCTCAGTGTCGTACAACTGAGTGCTCTCCAGACACTCGTCCTCTCCTTTCCCTTGGGGTACCTGTTCTAGCCCCATTTCATCATATATTCTATCAATTGTCTCCCTGATGCTTCTGGTGTCAAAGTCATCTTCCATATTTGCCCTAGACATGCCAGGTACTAAATCCTACCCAGGAAAGAATTGTTCTAGAGCTTCCCAGTCTACCACTGGATCAGGTTTTTTAACCTCCCTTTCCAGATATTCAAGATCTCGTGCTCTCTGTCTTTGCTTATGTTCTATGTCATCATTAATTTCTCTGCACTTCCTCGCTTCCTTTTTGACCCTATTTTCTTCCTGTTTCCTCGCATCTCTATGTTCATTTTCCCTCTGTATTTCCTCATCCCTTCGTCTTTTTATTCTCTTTTCCCATATCTTTTGTTCTTCTTCTATTCTCTTTTGTTCTTGCCTGTCCTGATCATTAGCTGCTCTTGGCTTATGATTGCATTTCCTTTCTTGCTCTTCGGGATACAACTGCTCTCGTCTCTGTCTATCTTTTTTTCTGATTCTTTCATCTCTCAATCCTTTTTCCTTTTCCTTCTCTTTACTTTTTGAATCATCTGACTCTCCCTTTTGTCTCACATCCTAAATGCCTTTACCATCTAGTTTCAATAAAATCTGACCTCCCATCCATTCGTTCTGTGTGAATGCCATCTCATCAGTTCTGTTCTCATCTCCTTTCCATCTCTTTCCGTCTCTACTCGTATCTAGAGATGTACTTGCTTGGGCTTGGTCTCTTTTTTCTTTTTTGCGCCTCTCCGTGTCCCTCTGGACTTTGCAGATGATATCTCTATCTTTCGCCGGGCTTTTGTCACTACTTTGCGTAGGTGACACATATGTCGGGTTTCTATATCCTGTGGCTGCTTTAAGCTCCCTCAACAGGTATAATCCTTCATCTTTACTGGCTTAGTTTTTTGTTTCAGATGGGGCAGGTGGCACAGAAGGCGTATCACCCCCCTTTGTGCATATGTTAAGTATCCAATCTAACAGTGGCTCCTCCACCTTTTCCTCTTGGTACATCTTCCAAAGCTCTAAACTAGCTAGGCGTTTATCTAACTTTTTGCCAGTATACGTGGTGTGCAAATATGTCCTCATGTGTTACAGGACCATTTTAGATAGCGATCCGCCTTGAGGCTATGGCATAAACATTTTGGGGGCGGTTCCTTTAACCCATTCTGCACTGTACTTTTTCAGCTTAGGTGCACGTTTTTCCAACTGTTTGCTCAAGTGTACTAACGGTGTAATGTCTTCCATGCTTAAATCGGTTTATCTTCTCCTCATATAACACTTTGTTATGCTTTACGTTTCTCAAACAAAATCAACAATATGAGCGAGCACCAATCGTCACAAGTTCCAATTCTGTTTTTCTTTTTCACAAAAATGTTTACTTTTACTTTTTCAAACAACAATCATCAATTCATGTCACAAAACATTTTTTCTATTCAATCGCACAATTTTCATGCTATTTCCCCCAAAAATGTTGTTACCTCGTGACGTCAGAGAGAAAAAAAAAACACAAGATGGACATGACAGACTAGACAGACTCCAGCCGGCTACATAAATCTCATGCCCCTATCATTATTCCGACATGGAATGTAAACCCATTTCTTGCAAAAACATCTTTAATAGTTTTGGTCTCCGATAGCGTCCTATTTTTTTCAGGACTTTAAATGAAGGCTTCTTCTAGCGCTATATTACAACCTAGGTATCTGGGCATATGCTCTTCTCTCTATCTCTCAGGTATCCTCCCAGTATCTCTCTCTATTCTTGGGTATCCTCCCGGTATCTCTCTCTATTGCTCGGCCACCCTCGAGACAATGTTTTCCCTTTATATAGATATTATACTCTTATTCTGTTGCTATTTTTGTCCCACCTCCCTCCGTTACCTTCCCTTACTTGTTCTAAGGCATGCAACATTTTGCTAAAGCATTTAGTCTTTTTCACTCACTGTTCACATTTTTTTCCTCTCTGGATGCTCGGGATCATTGTCTTCATTACCGGCTCTCCTTGCCGTTCGTCCGATTAGCTGTTTGTAGAAGTTGGAAGGGGTTTGTGGGAGAAAGCACAGGTTCCTTCAGACCTAACCTGCAGGGTTTTCACTTAGACTATCCACTGTCCATGGGGAGCCTCTCGTTCTAGTATGCGGATGGCAAAAGACTTGTGATATTGCCGAGGACCCAGAGTTACTTATGTCAACGGCCAATGGGTGTCTTATGTAATCGATTCTAATCGAACCATCAATCTCTGCTACCAAGTGTGCAGTAGGGACCCCAGCCGGCCCATAGGACTGGGGGTTTCCCAACAGCACTTTAAGATGAGTAGCAGCACCCTTGAGATGGATGGGGATGCAGATTAATACTCTCACATCAAATCAATAATGACAACTCAATAGTTTGGCAAAGGGAATCCGTTCAATGACAAGTACAAAAAACAGAGAGTTCGTGAATATCAGCAATCGCTCTATCTTTCTTCTCGCTTCAACTCCAATTAATTTCAGAAAAAACATAGTATTTATACCAAAAACCCATCACCACTGACGTGTAACTCTCAAAACGTATTTATTTATTTATTCACATTTGTTAAGCGCACAGCAGCCTGTGGACATTGTGGCGCTGGTTACACAGCAAACAACTTGATTGATTCTAGGAAGGTAACTTTAATATAGGCACTATATCTGTATATGGTAACGGGGAGAGGGAATCGGATAAAAAATGTCAGGTGGGGCAACTAAGCCCTTTCTTCAAAATGGCTACTGTAAACATCACAAAAAGTACGACATCTCTTTGGTTCTACAAATTATAGGACCCTAGATTACATGGTCCACTATGATTGGGTTGGCATCAACCCCACTCATACTTTTCCACTTGCTTAGCAGCGTGCAGAATAGCCGGCCAGGTGCAGGGAGTTTGTCTGCACTCCCAGCTTCCCTCCAATTATAGTTACAATTAATCATCACTTCAGTGGTCATATTTCAATTATTTCTTTGTGGTTAGCCTCGAGTCTGCTTCTTGGTCTGGGAAAGTTAAGGCGTCTGGGCATGGCAAGGGTCCATGCGTAGGTGTGAAAGTCCCATCCCTTCTGCTTGCTTGGTCACATGATTCCGACACCGTGAAATCAGTCTTTCCTTCATGCAATTTTGTGTATTTGATTTAATTCTGCCAGTCGTCTGCCATCTGTAGCTTATCTTGAACTTTCTGAATAGGATACTCTGCTCTTCTTCTCATTAATTGTATCCACTGTTGGCCTGTTTCAGCCGATTTGACCTTGGCTTCTTGGC
The DNA here is from genome assembly GCF_040938575.1 of Ambystoma mexicanum. Lineage (NCBI taxonomy): Eukaryota > Metazoa > Chordata > Amphibia > Caudata > Ambystomatidae > Ambystoma > Ambystoma mexicanum. Next base: position 1,556,586,839 of record NC_090929.1, on the reverse strand, counting down.
ATGGTTAACCTTGTCTGAGTTTCTCTCTGTCTTTAATTATCGATTTGTTTGCTGCAAAACTCTCCTCTTGAGACCTTTAGTAACCTTTGGTTGATTCTGCTCTTGTGCGTAGTGGAAGTATACTTATGTAAAGGGCTCTTTTGAGGTAGAGATGCACATGTGGCGCTTCTAAGCATAAGCAAGCCTCACAATTTCTGTGCTTCTTGCGGTTACTTTGCATATGTACACGTTTAAACTAACTGAATATCTTCATTGTGCATATGGCACACATTTCTGACATCTTGACAACAATTGTTTCACTTTAGTCTTAGGATGTCACATATCCATGGTGTGTTTCGTCTCGTTTGTCATCAGGTTTTCTTAGGTGTTGGTACTTCAATAGGTGCTGTTATTCTGATAGGTACTGACAGAGCCTCACTGCTGCTCTCTCCTGGTTTATTTGTTCATCATACGTCACATATTTTGGCGTGAATGTTCCTGGTACTTCAAAATGGGCGGTTGGAGTGCATATCGGGTTTGGCACCTCCTCTACAGAACGTGCACAAGGCATGAAGTAACACAGTTTATTACAGCTGGGTACGCATAAATCATATAGCACAGTGGAATATAACTGGTCAATAGAAGCTGACAACACGGCCCACTGTTGTCAGACGTTGTATACATTTAGAGTCTATTTGCATAGCGGGAAACAGTTGCAATTAATGTTGCATAATGCTGATTGGTGGTACTACGTCAGTCCCCTATAGCTAAACATATGTTAAGCAACAATGATTGGAGCAGACCCTTTTACCCCTTCTGTCCATCTCCTGCATTGTGGCGCCACATTTCTTCCCTCTCATTTGTGCTAGGCAATCCTGCTGACCTCCGGGACTTTATTATCCTGCCATTTGTCAGCACACATAGGAAAAGACACCCTCAATCTGTGGGAAGGAATACATTCACATGGCGTCCGACCAATGAGGTGCCTTGTGGACATCAGCGAGAACACGATATACTTGTTTCCTTTCCTTTCCCGTATCAGCCCCTCGTTCGACATCCTTCTTCCCAGGTCCACCTGCCAAAGGGCAATTTGACACTGCTGAACACACTGCCTCAGTGCCTCCCTGAATGTGTTTTTATGAGTTCAATTCTCCCTGGTCCCAAACCGTGCCAGAGAGCCTGGCTCTCCGACCTTGTATTTATCTGCTGGACCCTGTTCCCAGTGACTACTGTGTCCTTGGAACAGTTAGCTATCATCATTCTTCCCGCTCCCCATTTTCCACGGAGTGCTCATGCAATTTTATGTTTACCCATCATGCAGGGCCTGTCAGTGTTATATCCACGTGATTTACTGACTATGGTTCTCATCATAGTGGCCGTTAGGGGGTCCCTCCTCATGTTAGGTTACCCTAGTTATCTCGTCCTCATATACCACACTCCTGAAGCCCCCTCATGTCCCCCTTGAGGACCCCTTGTCCCTGGACTTCTCAAGCTGCACATAAGTCTTAGAAAATATTGTGACAACTGTCAGTGATATCCTGTAGCACCCAGGAGTGCCACGTCCGGCTGTCATTGTTCCAGAAACTGGTAGGTGCGCTCCCCTTGGCAGTGCAAAATCAGCACCTTCACTGCACTGCCTTCCTGAAATTAATGTTATATTTTCAAATACAAGGGACTTTAACAAAAGAGATGTACACCTCATCCTTCACCCTGATTCAGCAGCATTTGTAAAACTTTATTGAAATAAATCCAGGGGTGAACAAGAGTATTTTTCTGATTTGTTGAATGTGCCTTACAAGCCTTCTTTGTTGGCTTGACAAGGGGTGATCCAACAGTCCTTGGGTCCTGGAAATTTCTTATTAAAATCTAGAAAAATACTTGTTACTTTATGCTCTATTTGTAAATTTACCAATTGTAATGCTCTTTAATAATAACTACTGGAAATGCCTGTGTACACAGGCTAATATGCGTAAAGGAAGACATTTTCAGGGTGTAAATATATTATGTGCTGTATTTTAACGTAATTTATGTTACTCAAACAAAAAGCAATTGTAAAGGCTCTTGCTCCTTTTATGTGGAGGAGTAGTAACCTCAAGCAAAATCTCACAGAATCCGTTGAGAGTTCAACATAGTACATATGACCAATTGTTGTATCTGCTCCTCATTGCCTTGGATTCCACTTACAGGTTTAGGACACAAATATATCATGTTGAGGGATGTCAGAGTGATACAATTCACGTGCAGAATGATTCGAAGTAGACATGAGATCATAATATAAAGTAAATTAAAGTCAAATAAAGTTTAAAATGTACATGAAGAATATTATTGATATAATAATTCCTACCAAGAAATATGAAAATGAATAATTACATAATACAAAAATACATTGAAAACAAAAGTAATTAATTGTGTTAGAGAAATAGTGCTTAGTCAAATTAATTTCTGTCTGTATGTTATTTTTAATTGTATATTTTTTTTAGTGTATGCAGTTTGAAGTATGCTGTTAAAGGGGTACTCCTGCCTTTGGCCTTTTCTGCAGCTAATTGTATGCTTTCATTGCTCAAATAAACATTTTGTTCACCTGGAAGATGAACATGAAGTCTTACTGTTGTATCCGTAAGGCAACTGCTCCCTCTAGTGGTGATAATTGGAGACGCGGGCAGGACGGCATCGGACAAACATACATCAGGCATTTTATTATATAGTATGATGTAAAATGTTTACTGCTTCAGAGGAACAAAATAAAAAGACAGCTTAAAATAAAATGTGATGTATTCTTAGATCCATGTTTTTTTTCTTCCTCTTGGTTTACGTTATTCCCAACAGTGGAAATAGGCGGGCACCCCTGCCCACAGCCCTTCATCACCCCTACATTTTCAGGACCCTGCAGTTCCGGCAAAATAAAAAGAAAAAACAGAAAAAATAGTGAATAAATGCATTTGCCTTATGGAGCGAGCAATTTTAACTTGCTCCATAAAAATGCAAATGTAGTATTTGCATTTGCAAAGAATCTAAAACATTTAAATTCTTTGCAAATGCAAAGACTGGCGGTGTCCCTTGTGCCCTACACAGCACTGTACATGGGTGAACGGCAGCGAATAAAGTGCCCATGACTTCACCCATGCAGAGCTCTGTGAAAGGCATTTGGGGACCATGGGTGATGTCAGCCCTTCAAGATTCTCGAGGGTGCCTGAAAGAGGAATAGGCAGGAGCAGGGGTGAATGGCGTCTCCTGACACTGTCTGACCCTCTTCCTCCAACATGATGACGTTGGAGAAAATGGGAGGAAGTCCAGGCCTTCAGCGAAGATCACCTTTGTGGCCCACTCAGGTAGATGTTCAAAATAAAACAAATGGTGTGACTGTTTGTATGTATGTATCTGTGTGTGTGTGTGTGTGTGTGAGAGAGAGAGAGAGAGAGAGAGAGAGAGAGAGAGGAGAGAGAGAGAGAGAGAGAGAGAGAGAGAGAGAGAGAGATTGTATTTTTATGGTGTGCATGCGGACATGACTGTGTTTGCGTGAATAAAGTATTCTGGTGACTGCCGTGTGTATGATTGAGGATGAAAGGCTGTATGGGTGCACAGCTGTTTGTGTGGATGCTGTGTATGTGTATATGAGGGCCTGAACTTGGTTTCCCTTTGACTGTTCTGTTTCCCAGCAGCACATGCTCAATGAGCCATGCAAGGCCGGGATGTTTGCTTCCCCGGGTTTATATAGGCCATTGGGAATGCAGGCTGGGGAACTGCATGTTTGTATGTGTGAGGGAGGGGCATCTCTACTAGGCATCTATGATAGATGTCTAGTAACAAATACCATGCCTGCCACCTGGACCCAACAGGACCTTGCATTCACCCATAATCACATTGATTGTGTGGGTGTGTGAAGCACTGGGTGGCACAGGGGGCAGGTATGTCATTTTTTTTCTGGGCACCTATGATAAAGCAAGAAAGATAAGTCTTATTGCGTGGGTAGACTGGCATTCTGGTGCAGCTAGACTGGCATTCTGGTGCAGCTAGTCTAGCCATTTGTCACTGTGGCATGACATTTTATATTGGACATCTTTGATAAAGCAACTATGATAAGTGTTATTGCAAGGCTAGACTAGCATTTTGGTGCAGCTAGTCTAGACTTTTCTTATCGTGACAAGGCATTTTGTAGTGGGCATGCTTTGATAAAGCAAGCATGATAAGCGTTATCACTTGGCTGGACTGCCATTTTGGTGCAGCCAGTCTAGTCATTTCTTATTGTTATATGACAATTCGGACTGGCATTTTGGTGCATCCATTTTGAACATATTTTCATACTGTGGCATCCATTTTTTATGATAAAGCCAACTGGATTATGTCCTTATGTCCTTATGTGAGGGTACTAGCATATACTGGCAGAACAAGTGTGAACATGGTTTCTTATCGGATAATTACTGGCATTATGTGGAAAGCAGACATGAGTATGCTCTTATATGGGAATACTGGCATATATTTCTGCGGCCAGCATGGAAACGTAAGGGCATAGCCAGCATGCAAATGTTTTTATACTGGCACATATTGTGGGCAAAGGCATAATGAAAATATGCTGGAGAAATGCTCCTGTGCACTGTTGGTGATTTGCATCTATTGGATTTCTTTGTGAGGTATCCTACAAAACCAATTACAAACTGGCCTTTTACCCAATTTCTCAAACCAGTGCTCTGGAAAATGCACCATTGTAACACTTTATAATTATTTTTTTAACTTGTGTGAGGATCCCCTTGAAATCTCCCTGATAGGTTTGGGCTCTCTTTCTACACTCAGTCGCTAGGGCATACTTGGGGAAAATATTCATTCCCCTCCACTTACAAAAATTCACCAACCGCCACAGATTGGCAATATTCTATGTGTATGCTCAGTCATTTTTGCATATTGTGTTTCTATATGTTTTTTGTAGAGTGCTCTGATGCCCTTGCGCAATGTTCACACTTAACACAACGTTAACATTAGTTTACTTTTCAGCCTAAGGCCGCCTTCCTACCTTTTGCTAATTCCCTCACTGACACAGGCTCAATGCCGACAAAGCATCTTGCCATGCGACTTGATAGGCGTACCTTCATCTCTCTAACCCCGATCCTCACTCCCCGCACCACTGATGCCTCCCCAACTCACCACTTCCAAATCCACAAGACCATATCTGACCCCTTTCTGGTTTCATGCTCAGCACCCCACTTTGCTATGGAGGCAGATACTCTCTGAGCTGCTCTTTAGCTGCCTTTGTCTTCTTTACAATACATATCTAATATTCCACTTTGACAAACACAATCTCTCCGATTTGTATAATGTTTTGTTATGTTATGTTATGTTAAGTTATGGAATCACATCATGAAAACATATCTAAGAAACAATAAGGCATTGCACAATACAGTGCAATAGAGGGAGGGGATCAATGAATGTGGGTATCCAAACATAAAGATCAGGCGGGTGTTGCTTGTTTGCTTTACTGCAGGGAGGGAGGCAGTGAAGCAGCAGGAGCCATGTTTCCAGGACATAACCTGATGGCAGCCTCCAGAGGAAGAGGGGTGGCTGTGGAGCTTGTGGAGCACTAGGACCCTGGGGCGGAATATGGGAGGATGTGAACCAGGCTAGTGCTCTGCTGGATTGTCATGGGCTGAATGGGTACGTAGGACCAGTCAGTGATTATGAGTGTTGACAAGAGAGACAAAGTCAAAATGATATGGAAGGAGAATATGTGATTGATGACCAGCAGTGTGATACAGGCTAAATAGAGCGCAGTCTATTTAAATGTGATTGAAGAAAGCAGCCCCTGTTCTTAGGGGAGAGGAAATGGCTGGATGTTATAAAGGCAAGTCTTCTCAAATTATTCGGTAATGAGAGGAAGAGAGGGAAAAGGAGAGAGAGCGAGAGAGAGTATGAGAGAGGAAGAGAGAGAGGGAGAAAAGTAGAGAGTAAGAGAGAGAGATAGCGAGCGAGAATGAGAGAGAGAAGGAAAGAGAGAAACAGAAAGAAAGAAATACAAACAGAGAGGGAGAGGAAGAGGGATTGAGAGAGAGAAAGAAAGACATTGGGCCTCATTCCGAATGTGGCGGCCACGGTATGAACGGTGCGGGTAAGGGACGGGCACCGTTCATACCGGGCCGCCACATTACGAGTTTGCTCACGGGTGGCGGTATGCACATCTGGTCTTGCCAGACGTGTATACGGCACCTGTGAGTAGACCAGGATGCTAACAACGGACCCGTCATTAACGGGTACAATGTTAGCATCCTCCCCATTCCTATTGAGCCCTATGGGAGCTCAAATGGGAATGGGGACGTACCGGGTCTGGGTCCCGCAAAAGGGATTTACCGGGCACTCCAAGGTCAGAATGGCCCAGTAAATCCCCTTTTTCGGGACCCGGACCCGAGTTTGGGGGTAGCAATGCCGCTAAAAACGGCATGTCTACCTCCAAACTCGTAACAAGGCCCATTGACAGATAGGGAAAGAGCGAGAGAGAGAGAGAGGGCGAGAGAGAGAGAGAGAGAGGAGAGAGAGTAGGAGACAGAGACAGAAAGAAGGAAAGAGAGAGAGGCAGAGAGAAAGGAAGACAGACAGGGAGAGAGATAGAGAGTGTGTGTGTAAGAGAGAGAGAGATAAAGAGAGACAGTGATAAGAGACAGAGACAGAGAGAAGGAAAGAGAGAGAAAGCAAGAGAGAAATAGAGTGTGTGTGTGAGAGAGTCAGAGAGACAAACACACTGAGCGACATGTGTCTTTAGGGGGTGTCTGGTGAGACACTGCAGCAGGTTACTTGCCCATTGAGGAGGTTTGTGTGTTGCCTGCTGGTTGCAGGATCCACTCCCAATGGAGGATTGTCAACTTGCCATTCTTCTGGAACCTATATGGTAAGTACAATTGAGCTGGGTGGAAAATGACACCTATCATAGGTAGTCGGTGCCTTGTAACTGATTGATATCATTGCTAAAATTCTTGTTACCCGTTTTTGCCTTTGGAGCAAGCAAATATATGGAGCTATAACTTAAAGAAAAAAACTTGTTTGGAGAAGTCTACCGTACGCCGCCCATGAACCAGGCTAATTTACACTGGTAACCGTGTACATATTATAGTGTAGTACTACCTGGTTCAGAAGGGAGTCACTCTGGAGTCTTCGGTTTTATCAGATGGAAGCTACTTGCTTGCAGCCACAGGGATGCTCTCCATTGCCAATGCTATTACCGGTTGACCTGAAGTGATACCAGTCGCCCGAACAATCCATAGATGGCTCTGCGAGGGACAGAGGTCCTCCAGAAGCAATGGGTTAGGCATCATCTGAAAGCAGAGTGTGACTCCGGGCTTTCACGGATCGCCCACAACCTGCCACTGTATATAACCTGCAGCGCCATTTCATTCGACATCCACAACCATGTGGTCTCCTTTCATTTGTGAGAGTGAATGTACAGAGGACAGTTAGGAGTTTGGGGGTGTCGCTAGTGATGAGACTCAAGATATTCGTGTAGACATCTGACTTTCTGACTTTCATATGTGAATTGCATCACTTATCTAACTTTAAACATCGTTAGTACCCGGCGAGGGTGCAATCAGAATGAAAGAGCCATTCTGATTGGCCTTCGCCGAGTGGTTACCAGGCCGGGAATCCCTCCGTCGGGATTCCACGGCCTTTGTCCCCGGCAGGGGGCTGGGCAGCCCCTCAGCCAATGAGAAGGCTCGAAGCGGGGCCATCCCCGCCCCGAGCCTCCCTGCGGCTGAGAGGGCTGCCTTGCCCCCCGCCGGGGACTCGGGTACGTTTATTTAAAAAAAATTATTCCCTTCCCTCCCGACCACCCGCCCCCCAACTTACCTTCTTGGTCCTGCGTCCCCAGCGGGGGACTAGGGAAGCCTCCAGCCGTGTGGAGACTCGGAGCGGGGCCCTCTCAGGAACAATGTTTTTTTTTCTCACTCTTCCCCCGTCCCACTCCCGCCCTCTCAACCCCACTTACCTTCTTTTTGATCCTTTTTTGGGAGTAGACGCGCTGGAAACACTTGTGTTCCCAGCAAGTCTGCTCCCGATGGCCGCCATAGAAAGGGAAAATGGACTCAATTTTCCCTTTCCATGGCGGGCATTTTCTTGGTTGGTTGTTTTTTTTTTTTTGTCCTGAAACGCAGCAGCGTTTCGGGAAGGAAAAAAATGCCTTTAGTGCCCCGATCACGCACATAATGCGGGCCGGGGTACTAATAGCAACATAACTCTCGCGGCGGGGGCATTACCGACTCAGGTAATGCCCCGGGGCCCTCGGTATATTGCTTAATTAGTATAACAGTTCCATCAGAAGTCAACACTTGTTTCATGATTCATGAGAACTACCTTCCTAAGTAAGGAATCCATAATAACTTATAATGAAATTTAAAAATGATCATATACTATGTATACATATCAAATGATTCCAATAGTGGCGGGTAACCTCTCATCTATGCTTGCAAAATCATTTGAGGCCATCCATACATCTATAGGCACTTTGCCCTCACACCTCTTCACCTGCAAATTTCCTCTCACCGCTCCCCGATTTACAAAGGGGATACTCGAGGGGAAGGTGGGGGTTGAGGACTACTGGCGTAGGATATCACCCTATGCATGGTCAAGTTGCAGCCTACAAGAAGAGAAACAATCACCGGGTCTGCCCCCTGGGATTTAGTGTACAGCATGCACACATATGAAAAGAATCCCAGGACTCATTGGAAAGAAACCCATTCATCTTTGTGCTACATGACATTGTGTAAATGCATGCAGCGATCAGAACATCCAGTAGTGTAACTCCATGTAATCAGTCATGTCCTGTATAGTGCCTTTCATTGTTTATAAATAATGTACATGCAGGGAAAAAGCCTAAGCAAAACCAGAATGTAGACTATGTAGTCATGTTCATAATGTATCGAATAACGTCAAACTGTGCTTATTATTTAGCTCGTTTACATCATCAAGTGAAGTGGTCTGAGGAATACAATCAGACAAGTCTACATCAAACATTACATTTCAGTCAATAATGAGTTCCACGACGTCATCAGCACCAATAGCAGGACGTATTTCAAATTATTTTGTAATCAAAATTAACTGGTGTCTGGTGGAGATTCAGTTACAAGACTGACTGTTAGGTGCAAGGGGCATGGGCGCTCACATACATCTACCTACAAAAAGCGGGGCATGGGCAGAGATCAAAAGAGTGGGGCGGCAGGCTGACATGGAAAGGGGCAGGGGATAGCTGCAAAATAAAAATACAATTGATGGAAAGAATTAGATTTTCTGTTGAGCACATGGCAATGCTGACAGGGACATGAAGTACGGCAGCATTGCGCACTCCCCTGAGTCTGTTTCTGTGACAGGAGCGGCAGGAGCAGGGAATGGAATGCATCAATTGTGTCTTTTTAATCATATCCCTTTGAGTGCCAGGGGCGTGCTTGCTCCACTCCCTCACCGAACATCCAAGTATCCGCAATTTGCAGGCACAGTCAAGGTGTTAAGTGGGATGTTAAATCGTGGGGCGGGGGGAGCTGTAACCAGAGGTCACACTTCTGGAGGCTCTCTTGCCTCAGGTAGCAAAACTATCAAAAGGTTGGAGTGAAAGATAGCCAGCAAAGAGAAAACTTGCAAGCAGTCCTTTTCCTGCCATGCCCCGACCATCTGGAACTCAATCCTAGTAGAGGCTCGAAATGCCCATGCCATCCTCCAGTTCTGCAAAAAAACACTAAAAAGGTAGCTCTTACAACAAATCCCTATCTCGCTCCACCAACAATACTGTGTTACTGTATAAAATGCCAAGCCCAATTCTGGAGCAATCCTGTTGTAAAGTGTTCCGCTGCTTTTGAGCTTTCACGCTATATGCAATACAATCAAATAAAAATATAGTGGTGAGTGTGCATTCCTGCCAAACCCCCAAAATGACAGTAAAATATTGAAATCGACCGGTGGTTGTCAATGTCAGAAGAATATTTTACTTTGTAACTCACTCCATCATTGCTGAGCCTGTTCTTTTTAGAGGAGTTGGAATACCCTGTTATCAAGATGAACAGTGCATGTAGGTGTGTATCTTATCTACACTAGGGACTTGAAAGGACAGAGGGGGCTGTCTGAATTTACGATGGCAGCTGCGGACTGACAGCGGCAGAGAAGTAATCCCCTCCCTTGAAACCCTGTAACCAAAGGTGTATTTTATCCAGGTCTTGGGAGGGCATTAGCCCTCCCATAAATCCTCATAACTTTGTTGCAATAAAAGTACGCCATATTGTTCTCTGCACCAAGTGGCACCGATAGCCCAGTGATAGATCAACCTGCAAAATCTGAAGGGTGGGGATGAGGAGAAGCAAGAGAGGAGGTGGTATGGAGGGATTAATTTTATTTGTATTATTTGGAACATTTAATGAAGCACATACTAGCCTAGAGGTGGTGGAACATTGTACATAAATGTAAAAAGAATCAAAACAAAACATGAAGCAATTGGAAATTGCAAACAATTAGGCAAATGCTTGCCACAAAGGACACGTCCCACACCCTACACCAAGGTCCGATGAGCGCAGTTTGATGACCTACTTGTCAGGCAGAAGAAACAACACATATTTGAATGCATCTCGAAAGTCAAGCAGGGAAGGGGCCAATTTCAGCTAGTCAGGGAGTTCCAAAAACAGGAGATGTCAACTGAAAAAGTCTGATTAGCCATCAAAGACTTTTTACTGATGAATTGATTCATCTATCCAGAGCTTTGCTTTGAGATGTGCGAGCCCCACCGGCTAAATTTGATTTCTATGGCAGAAAAGATGGGTGCTAGATGACTAATGCATTAAAAGCAATACAACAATTCCTTACCGGATTCCTTACCTCCAAAGGGAGCCGATGTAACTCATTCATGATGGTTGAGGATAAACTCTGGTCGGCATTTCTTACCCCCACCAATAATTTAATTGCAGTGTATAAGGCAGATCTCAGTGGCACAGAACAACCTTTATAATAGCACTGCCATGGTCAATTTGAGTCAAGGCCAAGGCCTGTAAAACTGTACAAAAGAGATTGGAGTGGACAAAGAGCCTAATGTTCCAGCAGAGAGAACAAGCTAGCCGCAGTCATCTAGGCTTTGATGATCTTCAAAAAACTTCACCACAAATGACAGAAATCTTCCTCTGTTGACACAGAAAGACAGATCTGGGTGTCATTGGTGGATTTAGCAGCTCTATATTCCTTTTAAATATGATTGGGGATAGGACCCCACAATGAATGTGGTGGACAGGAGATATGATCAATCCCACTTGTATGGTCTGTTGATTCGGAAGAAGAATGACCAAACCGACTCCAGTACGTGTCCACCCCCTCCTAGGAGAGCAGCTATAATGGAAATATGTTTCTCATAGTTGACCGCAACAATGCTCCCAAGACATCAAGTAAGACCCAAAAGCTGGAGATTTTGTCAACATTCATTCTGATGAATCTGCAACCTGAAAAGTTGCGTTCCCAGCACATTGTTGGGCAGAATTCTGGCTGATTGAATAGAAGTAGGTTATATCTGGAGCGGGTAAAGAGCTTGAGTTGAAACCATTTTAAAGAGCTTGACAGATAGAGCTTGACATAGCACTTTGAAAAACTTGTTTTGTGCATAGGCACTTTACAAATAATCAATACCATACCACACAGGGGAAATAAGGCTGTCCGGATTAAAGGGCAGTTTGACGGAGGCAATAAGAGAAGCAACTCGATCAAGAGATACAGGAATTAAATTCTCAATATAAGTAATGACCTGAGGGAGAATTAAAAGGTGTGTACTGAAGCACTATGACAGTCAGTTCCTTCTGAATCTGTTGTATTTTGTTAATGCAAAATATAATGATAAAGGAGTATTTTCTCAGCTGATTAAGAGGGCTTAGGACAGAAATGGGCTTGGAACAATGACAGCAATGTCTGAAAGTGTGATTGAGGTTAATTGCAAATAAATTTGACCACTACCGCTCTTTAGTCCTTTGAAACAATCAGGTGAAATACATATACAGTAAGACATCTGGAGCAACACTGGCATAGGGCTAAATGTAGAGAGAATGTGAGCATGTTGACTCTAAACTGGCAGGGAAGAAGTTGCACAAACATGGTTGCACGCTGAACCGGATAGATAGATAGATAGATAGATAGATAGATAGATAGATAGATAGATATAGATAGATAGATAGATAGATAGATAGATAGATAGATAGATAGATAGATAGATAGATGCCACAGTCCATGTCGACTGGTCTGATCATTGCTGAATCCACTTTTAGCTATTTGATGTGCATGTACACAACATTTGCCATGCAAAACTGACCACATTTTTAAACTAAAGCCTGTTGCCTTAGAGATGGGTGAAAATCACAGATAAAACCACCGAGAATGACACATTGAAATTATGAATATTATGATAACGACAGGTAAAAAGAGAACATGAAAAGAAAGACGGCAACTAGCAATAAAGAGCTGGAGAAAAAGGTAGGACACAAAAGGGGCAGAGAAAGAGAGGAGGGGGATATGAACAGAAAGAGAGAGTTCTGGAAAGAAACAGTGCTCAGGGAATATATGAAAAGGGAGGGGCGGAAACGAATAAAGAACAAAGAAAACAAATAAAAGAGTGAGAACAAATGAAAGAAAGGACAAAGTCAGATGAGGAAGCCAAGGAAAGGAATAAACAGTAGCAGGTAGAATGAAACATCAGAGAGGAAAACCGAGATGACTAAGTATACCAAGAGAATATGAGCAAGATATAAAAGAAAGAGAAGGGAAGCATAGGAAATCAAACAGAGGAACAAAAAGTGGCAGCAAAAAAAAAGGGAGACTAAAAAAGAATCAACATGAAATGAGAGAAAAAAAAGAAAATTTATTTTGAAAAAGAAACAGAGTGAAAGAAAGAGCAGTTGAAGTAGACCTGTAAAGGGAAGGCATGGGGGGATAGGGTAACACCCTTCCCCAGAGGCAGCCACACAGCAGGCAGCTATCCTGGGCCCAGGAATCAAGGGAGCACACCCATTCAGGAGGAGTATCCTCACACCAGAGTGCTGCATGTCTAAATGCCTTCATTGTCAGTAAGGGGGAAGGGGGAAGGGGGCTGGAGTATGATAGGCAGGAGGGCTCTAGTCACTGGAAGAAGCATTCCACTATCTTGTTGCTCACTGTCTCTCTTTCCCTTTCCTGTCTCCTCCACTTCTTATGGAGCAAAACATTTTGGTTGTGACCGCAACAGGGCGGAGTCCACTCCAATCAGGGGCAGGGATTGGTCCAGTAAATGTCACGCCGCCCGCATTGGGGTCCACTTACTTGAAGCGGCGCGCCCCGTCCTGGAGGCTGTACCCGCGCTTTCGCTTAGGGGTCCCTGGGTTGTTCTGGTCATAGGGCGCTTCCGGGTTTCCTGGGCAGGTTGGTCAGCGCATGCGCGGGCGGCCGTTTCGCGATCTTCGCGCATGCGCGCTGCACGGAGTACTCGCTTTGGAGGACCTTGCGGTCCACGCCTCTCTCCGAGCCAACCAACGCTTGGGAGACGGCACGGCTTGCGTTCCAAGCCTCCTAGGGGTTGGCAGTCCTATTAAAGGAGCCCGGTTGTTCATTCAAACTGCGTCTCAACGCGGTTTGATTAGGATCGTGTTTCCTCGCCGGTTCCTTGTGCCTTCCTTACCTGTTACCTGATTCTTGTCCTCCTTGTTCCTGGTACCCTCGGGTACATCTGTAGTTGCCTTGCCTTGTCCTCCCTTCCCTTGTCCTGTGGTTGGGTGGTTCCTTTTCCCCTCTTCTGAGTTGGGTGGTTCCCCTGTGTCTATTAGTTGGTCCTTGCCCTTGTACCTTGTCTGCCTGCCCATTCAGCCTCCCTCTGCCTTGTGTTTACCTTGTGAGCCATACTTCTACCTTCCTTTCCCGGATCCTGCCTCCTACCAACTTCCACTGTGTCCTCTTCCTTGGGACTTCCATCTTCCGGATCCAGTCTTCCTTGGGACTTCCATCTTCCGGATCCAGTCTTCCTTGGGACTTCCATCTTCCGGATCCAGTCTTCCTTGGGACTCAGTATCGTCATCTGGAAAGGCTCCCCCTGTCAGTGCTTGCACTGTCCTGACGCCACGTTAATCAGGGGTGAGCAGACTCGTGGCGTTAGGAGCTGGTTCATCTCCAACCCGGTTCCATTCGGGCGGGAGCTGGGCTGGCTTCTCGCGTCATCAACCACATCAACGCAGGACTCCTGACAGCCTGGCATCATCATCAAGGTCTTCAACCAGACGAACAGGTACGCAACGTCCTCGTGACGCAGTCTATAACAGATTGAGACGCCTGCCTTCGGATACTTCGGACTCTGAGATGGAAGAGGACCCAGGTCTTCGTATTGAAGTACAAGCTCTTCGTGCTGAGATGACAGCACTCCGTCAGGAGAACGTGACTTTACGTCAAATGGTGACACAGAACATAGGGGCATCTCCACAGTCTGAAAACAACATGGCCCACACCGCACCCATCAAGTTCGATGGAGATCCCAGACGTGTGGGTGAATTCTGCAATCATTGTCGGATACATTTCCTCTACCGTTCGACTCATTTCAACAATGATAAAGCCAAGATCGGCTACATTTTGGGCAATTTATCTGGGAATGCTCTTGCTTGGGCTACACCCCTGGTTGTTACTAATAGCCCCATTCTTAGCGATTTCTTGGCCTTTGAAAAAGCGTTCTTGGATGTTTTCCAGTCTCCTAATCTGGCTTCCACAGCACAGAATCTATTGATGGATATTCAACAGGCAAATTCCGATATAATAACTTATATTAGCCGTTTTCGTCAACTGGCGACTGATTCCCTATGGCCAGAGATAACACAGAAGACCTTGTTTCGCCGGGGATTAAGAGAGGAATACAAGGACGAGTTGTTGCACATTCCTGAACCCGAAGATCTACAGAAACTTATTGAACAAGTTTTGAGGATAGACCAGAGATTGGCCGAGAGAAAGGGTGAGAGACGTCGGTTTGAGAAGGTGTTCCCCAGGCCTTCAACCCTACCGACTGGACTGCCAGTACCTTCGGATTCCTCTACTGAACCAATGCAATTAGGTGCAGTAAGGGGTCCCTTATCAGAAGAAGAGAAGAAGCGCAGAAGAAGTCTGCGATTGTGTCTATACTGTGGAGCTGCCGGTCACTATCTGGGTACCTGTCCTTTGCGTCCTATCAAGAAAGGGGGAAACTAGGAGACCTGTCGTCTATTGGAAAGGCTACGACAGGTCCTTCTTTGCTACAAGTCCTTTCTTGTGCCAGTACAGCGTTTCCGCCTATGCAGCCAGCGTCTTGATGATTTTGAAAATCAGTCTGAAGTGGCAGGAGAAGACAATTGATGTTCATGGATTATTGGATTGTGGGGCTTCCGGTAATTATATTGATAAGGAATTTGCCATCAACAACGGCATACCATTGCTTACCAGAAGAGATGCGATACCTGTGGAGGTCATTGATGGTACACCTTTATCTTCCGGACCTATACGATTGCATACAGTTGGCATGCTATTGCGAATCGAGGCTCATGAGGAGAAAATTGCTCTCGATGTCATCAAATCGCCTTCATATCAAGTGGTGTTGGGATTACCTTGGCTTCAGCGACACAATCCCTCGATCAATTGGAAGTCTCGTATTCTAGTGTTTACCTCTACTCTTTGTATTCAGGAATGTTGTGGTTCCAGCACGTCATTGAAGTCACCAACCTCAACCTCTCTTACCACTGGTAAGAACCCACTTGGTTTGTGCTCCTTGTCCCAGATTCCACATGCGTATGCTGACCTGAGGACAGTATTTTCTGAGCCTGGAGACATACCCCTTCCACCTCACAGAACTTTTGATTGTTCCATTGACCTGATCCCGGGTGCGGTGATCCCACATGGGAAGGTTTATTCCTTGACTCAGACCGAAAGACTGGTACTTCGGAACTACTTGGATGATTGTGTCAAGAAAGGATACATCGTACCTTCCAAATCCCCCGCGGGATTCCCGCTGTTTTTTGTGAAGAAGAAGGAGGGCACTCTACGGCCATGTATCGATTATCGTCAATTGAATGACATCACCCTTAAGGACAGGTACCCGTTACCTTTGATTCGAAACATCATGGAGTCATTACGGTCAGCCAGAGAGTTCACCAAACTAGACCTTCGGGGAGCCTACCATTTAGTCAGAATCAAGGAGGGCGACGAGTGGAAGACGGCCTTTAAGACTCCATTTGGGCATTACGAATACAGGGTAATGCCCTTCGGGTTGTGTAATGCCCCGGCCGTCTTCCAGCGGTTCATGGATCACATCTTCAGTGACTTGATTGGCATCTCGGTTTGGGTTTATCTGGATGATATCCTGGTCTTCTCAGAAAATCCGGAGGAACACGTTTCACATGTACGAGAGGTCCTTCTACGTTTATCACAGTATCAATTGTTCGCCAAAGCTGAAAAATGTTCATTTCATCGGAACAAGATGGAGTTTCTGGGGTATGTAATCAGCGAGGCTGGAATCCACATGGATTCTGATAAAGTACAAGCAATCCGAGACTGGAAACAACCTCATGACTTGAAGTCCCTCCAAAGATTCCTGGGATTCGCCAATTTTTATCGGCGCTTCATTCCTCAGTTTTCTCGTATCACGGCCTCGTTGACTCGTTTGACCAGCGTTAAGACTCCGTTCCTTTGGGATTCAGAGGCGTTAGCAGCCTTCAACCGTTTGAAGACGGCGTTCAGTACAGCTCCTGTTTTACGTCATCCCAACGACGAGATGCCTTACATCGTTGAGGCTGATGCTTCCAACTTTGCTGTTGGCGCTGTTCTCCTACAGAAGCATCCAATATCTGACGAAGAACACCCGGTGGCCTATTTCTCACGAAAGCTCGCTCCGAGTGAACAGAACTACGCTGTCATAGAGAAGGAACTCTTGGCCATTAAGACTGCGTTTGAGGAGTGGAGGCACCACTTGCTGGGAGGTCGTTTTTCTGTAGAAGTCCGCACTGATCATCGTAACCTGCAATTTTTACGATCCTTGCAGTGTCGCACCGCTCGCCAGGCCAGGTGGGCTTTTTTCTTTTCTCACTACGACTTCAACATTTCTTACATCCCCAGCTCTCAGAACCTGAAGGCTGACGCCTTATCGCGCTCTCTGGAGAAGGAAGAGAAGGATTGCAGTCAGAACACTCCATTGTTTTCTCCTAAGCATTTTCTTTTGACGATTTCTCCTCATCTGCAGAGAATAGTACAAGAAACATTGGTGGACCCTGATCGAGCCGACATTCTGAAGCGACCACAGATCACTGAACACAACGGTCTTTTGTTCTTTTTGAAACGTCTGTACTTACCGACGTGTTCACTCCGGTTAGACATCCTTCAAGGGTTACACGATTCACATGTTGGTGGTCATCGTGGCGTCAAGGCCACTCAGGAGCTGGTTTCCAGACAATTCTGGTGGCCGGGTTGGGCTAAAGAGGTCAAGAGGTATGTGGAGAGTTGTCCAGTTTGCGCTCAAACTAAGACGCTAAGAAGAAAACCTTTGGGATTGCTTCAGCCTACTGAAACACCGCCTTACCCATGGCACACCATCGCCACTGACTTTATTGTCGAGCTTCCGCCTTCTGAGGGCAATACTTGCATTATGGTAGTAGTGGACTGTTTCACGAAGTATGCTCACTTTATACCTTTTTCTAAGATACCTACCTCCTCTCAGATGGCTCTGGCATTTCTACACAACATTTACCGGCTACATGGATTACCGGAGAAGATCATCTCTGATCGTGGCTCGCAGTTTCTCTCTTCGTTTTGGCATCAATTGTGCAATCATCTTGGTATCCGCAGAGCCTTGAGTTCTGGTTATCATCCGCACACAAACGGACAGACGGAGAGAACTAACCAAACTCTTGAGCAGTACCTACGCTGTTATGCCAATGCTACTCAATCCAACTGGGTGAAGAATCTTGATTTGGCTGAGGTGTCCTATAACAACGCAACGCATACTGCTACTGGTATCAGCCCTTTCTTTTGCTCTACTGGACTACATCCCAAGTTGGTTCCTTTTACTCCAGTACTACCTAGTGCTGTTCCTTCTGCGGATCAATTGGTTTCTGACATCCAAAAGCAGCACGACCTGGCCCGGGGTACCCTGGTTGAGACACGGAAGCGCATGAAAAAGCAGGCAGACAAGTGTCGGACTACGGAGCCGGATCTCCAGGTGGGCGATTTGGTTTGGTTGTCCTCTAAGAACTTGCCAGTATGCAATCTGCCCACCAAATTGGCACCCCGATTCTATGGGCCTTTCAGGATTTCTAAACGTTTGTCCTCAGTTGCTTTTCGACTGGTGTTACCCCAATCTTGGCGAGTGCATCCAGTGTTTCATGTCTCCCTTTTGAAACCCTTTGTGAAGGATGTCTTTGGGCGTTCCAGTCCTCGGCCTTCCTCCATTCAAGTACGGGGGGTCCCTGAATTTGAGGTACAGGAAATATGTGACTCACAGATTCGTCGGGGCGTGCTCCAATTCCTTGTTGATTGGAAGGGTTACCCTGCTTGTGATCGCACTTGGGAGCCACGCTGTCATGTGCATGCGCCCTGTCTGGTTCGTGACTTTTTCCTTCGTTGTCCCTGGAAGCCGGGGGCTCCGGGTCTTTCTGGGAGGGGGCATAGTGTCACGCCGCCCGCATTGGGGTCCACTTACTTGAAGCGGCGCGCCCCGTCCTGGAGGCTGTACCCGCGCTTTCGCTTAGGGGTCCCTGGGTTGTTCTGGTCATAGGGCGCTTCCGGGTTTCCTGGGCAGGTTGGTCAGCGCATGCGCGGGCGGCCGTTTCGCGATCTTCGCGCAAGCGCTGCACGGAGTACTTGCTTTGGAGGACCTTGCGGTCCACGCCTCTCTCCGAGCCAACCAACGCTTGGGAGACGGCACGGCTTGCGTTCCAAGCCTCCTAGGGGTTGGCAGTCCTATTAAAGGAGCCCGGTTGTTCATTCAAACTGCGTCTCAACGCGGTTTGATTAGGATCGTGTTTCCTCGCCGGTTCCTTGTGCCTTCCTTACCTGTTACCTGATTCTTGTCCTCCTTGTTCCTGGTACCCTCGGGTACATCTGTAGTTGCCTTGCCTTGTCCTCCCTTCCCTTGTCCTGTGGTTGGGTGGTTCATTTTCCCCTCTTCTGAGTTGGGTGGTTCCCCTGTGTCTATTAGTTGGTCCTTGCCCTTGTACCTTGTCTGCCTGCCCATTCAGCCTCCCTCTGCCTTGTGTTTACCTTGTGAGCCATACTTCTACCTTCCTTTCCCGGATCCTGCCTCCTACCAACTTCCACTGTGTCCTCTTCCTTGGGACTTCCATCTTCCGGATCCAGTCTTCCTTGGGACTTCCATCTTCCGGATCCAGTCTTCCTTGGGACTTCCATCTTCCGGATCCAGTCTTACTTGGGACTCAGTATCGTCATCTGGAAAGGCTCCCCCTGTCAGTGCTTGCACTGTCCTGACGCCACGTTAATCAGGGGTGAGCAGACTCGTGGCGTTAGGAGCTGGTTCATCTCCAACCCGGTTCCATTCGGGCGGGAGCTGGGCTGGCTTCTCGCGTCATCAACCACATCAACGCAGGACTCCTGACAGCCTGGCATCATCATCAAGGTCTTCAACCAGACGAACAGGTACGCAACGTCCTCGTGACGCAGTCCATAACAGTAAAGCAGGCTAGCTTTAGACCAATCACCTGGAGACTTGCACCTTTAAAAGAAGGGGACTCTCACCCCTTCAGCAGATTAACTCAGTTCATTGAGGATCCTTGAAGGCTGAAGAATCATTCTGAAGATTCTTACTTGACACCCTTTGGAACAGGGGTATTGTCCAAAGTCCTCAGTCTAAGGTGAAGAAGGAGCCATCGAAGATATATGGAAGATCTGTCCCCTAACCACTCGCAGGGCACATTGGAAGTGACCAGTGCTGTGGCCCAGGACCAACAACTATGCAAGAGATCTCCTAAGGCTAGGGAGTAGACCCTGAATCGAAGCATCCTGTGCTCGAGTCATCTGCGTAGGCCTCACAGCAGCCAGAGGATCAGACCAGCCTCAGCTCCCTGTTCTAGTGCATCAAACTGGTCTCTCTGTGTTCACTGCATCTTGAACCAGAGGGAAGGCCCTGGAGATGGCATCTCTGTTCCTCCAACCAGCCGAACTATTGCTGCATCTCAACCAGCTCGACAGATTATCATGTTCTAGGGAAGCATAGTGACTACTCAAAGCTGGAACACAAACCGAATCACTCAAGAGTCACTCACAGACTGTAACCGAGGGTTACAGCCGCAGCTCAGCCCAGCTAGTCCCTGAACTGCCACCTCATTTATTGCACTTTGATGCACCCAAGATCCCCACATCAACGATTTTCGTCCATCGCCTCGTACCACTGGACTGCCACTCATCGACCCCTCCCAGCGGCTAAAGCCTGATTGGCCTGGCCAGCTGCAAAGTGTTCCTAGAACTGGCCTGATCTGCATCTTTGAAGAGCTGACGTTCTACCGCAGAGAGCACATGCATTCGCCCCTACTCAACAACAACTTGCTGCTGGGGCCTCCATGATCCTACGTGCCTCAACTGCACATGATAAGCTTGCATCATTGTTCAAATCCGGGTCTGACTGTGTCAGCCCACCACAAACTGAATCCAGATACTGTTGGCTTTGAACTGCCCTCACAGTCCACTTGGACCTTAGAAACTCGTTAGGTCTTGTTTGCTCCAGTTTTCAACAAGATGTCCTTTTTCCAGAAAGTACCTCACCTACCACTCCTGGAACTATGCTCGGAGGGCCACATTTTGCAGTCTGTTGCATCTTCTCTGATTTTCCTTTGGGGTGGGTTTTTGTGTAGTAATTTCCTTTTGTTCTACATGCAGTGTTTTTTTAAAGTGTTTTCATTTTTATAGAACCTTGATTGGACAGTCTTTATATTTTGGACTACGTTACTGTGTTTTTTGGGCCGCTACTGGTCCACCTTTATTTTATCTATTTATTCATTTTATTGGATATTTATAATGCGCCAATACAGCAAATGGTGTTTCAAAGTGCCACAAAACAAAAAACACAGGGTGGGGGGGGCATGTGCAGGGATGAATAATAAAACAAAACGGTCCTACTAGGCATTGTTTCATCCAGATCGTGCAAGTGCAGTAAAACGAAGTGCAGGGGAGTGGGGAGAAGGGGGTAATGCCGGTAAGAACAGAATGCGTTAATGCTAAAATGGAAAGGCAAGAGTGGAGAGCATGCAAGTGCTGGGGGGGGAGGTGAAGGGGGAAGACGGCCTCTGGGCTAGGCGAGTGCTACAGGGAAGCCAGTTGGACAGGTGCCAGGTGAAAGCAGGGAGTTCATGGAAAGAGGGTCACATGCTAAGTGCGAGGATAGGTTGGATGGGACTCAGTAGGGGGGTAGGCCCTGCCAGGCTAGTACAACGGAAGGGAGCCCGGTAGGGCAACTGCTGCTAGGCGGTGGGGTCAGGGGATAATGAAGTGCTGAAGTAGACTGGGCGAGGAGGGCCTGGTGCCCTGTATGACTCAGAAGGAACCAGGCATCCAGTCAAAATGCGACAGAGGGGGACATTAGCAGGGGGAGGGGAACGTAGTGGGCCAGTCTACCCCTACTCATCCTTGTACTCCTGCGGAGCACAATCCAGTTCATCACAGGGGACCTCCTCACTTTCTTTCACTTCCATTCTTCAAGCTACACTTTTTGCCATGTCACTCCTTGCAGACCTCGCTGGACTGCCCACACTTAATCATCATGGATCAACAATCAGTGCAAGTAAAGCGAGACTTTCCATCCCCCTCTAGTCACACACACCGTACAGTACTCCACCAATATATTTCACTCCAGAATTTGCAACAGAGCAGCAAAACTGTATGTGCAAATATCCATACACTGATAAAGGTTTCAAGGAACACCATGAACATTTAAAGGAAACAATTGCGATATCATTGGAGAGAATTTCAAAACACAGAACTGTGATTTGAGGAAATCCTTAGGTACAGTTGTCTGACACATCAAAGAGATTTGGAGATAAATCAGCTCAATGAGTTAATCAGCTACTATTGAGTTTTGTGTTTGTGCGCCCATGAGCGTGTGCATGTGCTTGCATGTCTGTATGTGTGTGTGTCACTTGATAACATTGAGTACCTTTTGTTTGAATAACATGTTATTCATAGGATAAGGATGACACAATGTGGTGGAAATATTTGATGCCAAGGTTTTGGCATTACTATTAGAAACTTTTAAGGGAACATCACAGATATATGAGGGCTTGGGTAGTATTTTAGAGAGATTTGGGAAAGATCTGTGATCAATTATTAGCAGAATTTGCAGGGAACATTATTGTTTTTGGGGACATGCAAGCTTGTGAGTGGTGTTCAAGTGTTTATTTTCAAACTTATAGTGCTGTGTGTAGTTCTCTCTTCTTGAAAGTGCATCCTGGCAAATGTAGTCATGTTGTAGATGGAGAACATGTGTGCTGCAGCAAGCGGCTCTCAGTAGTATGTAGTTCTGCTATGGAATCTGGCTGAATCTAGGAAGGGTGTGTGAGACAAAGGGCCTCATTCCGACCCTGGCGTTAACCAAGGCGCTATTAGCGCCTTGGTTGACGCCGTTATCTTTCCGACTCCGCCATTGTGAATGGCGGAATTACCGCCCCATTCCAAGGTTGGTGGGGTCGGTAATTGCCCATTCACCAAGGGCCCTTCCCCATTCCCATTTTTGCCACATAGGGCTCAATGGCAATGGGGAAGGCGCTAATTACGGCACCGTAAATTACGGTGCCGTAATTAGCTCCTAGGTCCCTTTGCGGGTTGGTTTTTTAAAGCCTGCAAAAAGCAGGCGTTAAGTACCAACCCGCAAAGGGAACTCGGAATAGGGCGGTAAGGGTTTAACAGCACCGGTCTCGTTAACGGTGACCGTTAACCCTTACCGCCCTACTCTGAATGACCCCCAAAGTATATTCTGTGTGACATAGACCTTTTTGGGAGGGCTTAGAGCCTAATGTGATTGTGTATTTTTGGACAGGTCACTTTTATTGCATCTCTACTTAGGGATTCCAAGTTCATTAACTGGCAAATAGTCCTGTGAAGGCATCCACACTGTGTGGGGCTGAGTGTATTCATTGACATGAAACCAGCAATGTGGGTGCTTATGTAATGAGTGGAGCAGGATGCATTGTTTGACATGTTGTCCTGCCTGAGGCAAAGGGAAGGGCTGCTGGATTGAGTAAAGAAGAGCGCTGTGGTCACAGGAAGTTCGGCTAAGGCATCTGTTTTGAGGGAGGGTGGCAGATCTATGAGACATATAGAAGGAGCCCCCTTTGGACTCGTTACATTTTGACAGGTGGACACACACCCTGTTTCTGGTCTTAGTCCTATTAATCTGAGGTGGAACCCCTCTCTGATGTCATAAACGCGTCACTCTACAAAACCCTAGATTCGCCATCCCTGTCTTCAGAGCTGACTTTGCTCTCGGCAGTCGACCGAGCAACATCGTTGAGTGCTGCTCCCATCTTTATATACATTGGGCCTCATTACGACCCAGGCGGTAAGTTACCGCCTGGGTCGTACCCTTACCACCATGGTGTAAACTACGTTTACACCATGGTGGATGTCGGATTTACCGCCCCATTCCAAGGTGAGTGGGGCGGTAAATCCCCATTTCCCATTTTACCCTTCCCCATTCCCATTTTTGCCCCACAGGGTATAATGGGAGTGGGGAAGGCGCTAATTACTCCACCGTAAAAAGCAGGCGTTAAACTCACCATGGCGC
Source organism: Ambystoma mexicanum (assembly GCF_040938575.1). Lineage (NCBI taxonomy): Eukaryota > Metazoa > Chordata > Amphibia > Caudata > Ambystomatidae > Ambystoma > Ambystoma mexicanum. The sequence continues at coordinate 1,556,563,120 of NC_090929.1, read as the reverse complement.
AAAGGGACCTCGAAATCAGGCGTTAAGGGTCGGCACCATTTACGGCGCCGTTAACCCCTTAATGCCTGATTCGTAATGAGGCCCATTTTATGTAAAATCTATATTCACCTACATTAAAACTAATATAGATTAGAAAACACTTCCTATAAAAATATACATTTGATAAAAATTCGATATCAAATATTTTTTTATATCATTTTCATATGAAATTCATATTAAGTTTATATCAAAGCACATCAAAATAGGGTAGGATTAAGACTGGAAACAGGGGGCGTGTCCCCCTGTCAAAATGTAACATAAGACAAAAAGGGCTGCTTTTACTACTCAGGCCCTCATCATATTTTAATGGTAATGATAAAATAAATAAGGCAGATAGCGCCGTTTGAACCGCTCACCCAATTATAAGTCACAATGTATGCACATGATGCAGTATTCAAGGAAATACCCCATGTGGCCAATACCACATGATTACAAGTTGAATATTTGTTTATTCCAGTGTTTTCGTACATCTAAAAGCCTGCCATCATTTCAGAAATGTTGTTCTGCTCATACAAAGCGATGTACTATTGCCTGCTTGTAAACAAGTGGGGCCCTTCAGGAGGCAACAAGTTGGCATCTGAGATTGTCACCTTTTCACCCCCTTTTGAAAGTGTTGCACAGTATAGTCATTTCTAACTTGTATGTGCACTAATGCACATGATAGAGCAGTCATATTATTTGCTGCTGTTCCTAATCCATTTCCACCCCTCAAACTGGTATCAACTATGGTGTAGGGTGCCATCGGAGTGCTATATCGGACAGGTATTTCTAGCTGGCATTTCTCCAGAGGGAAGTAGACTACATTCTACTGCATATTTGAAATGATGCGCTGAGTGAGCAGAGCGCATCATGGGAAACACTGTCCTCTTGTGCCTGTGCACCCTCCGTAAGAAGAAAACATTGCAGTATGCAGTAGGGGTGCTTACAGAGGTGATGGTGTAACATGGCAAGCTATGATTGTATTTAGGTGCTATGGGAGTATCTAGGCGTGTGACTCTCTACCTAACATACAAAGCTATGTTTGACATATCCTTTTCCACTGCATATATGAGGGCTATACTTAGCACAGAAGGCCACACCTGCGCATAGAGGGACTGCAGTTAGGTACACCTCGGTAACTGGGTCTGCACCTAGCATACGCGGCAGCACCTGTGCATGTGAGAGTATCCTTGGACATGTGATCACTGCAGCTGGGCCTATGAACTTCAAGGGCCATTAGATAAAGCCAGACCTATTGGCTTTTCCATGCATGCTAAATATGGTACGCTTGTGCTTTTTCACTGAGCACCAATGCAAAGGCAAAGCGTTGAGCAAAAATTGCAATGTTGCCACATGTCATGAAATGTGCATCCTAACACCTCACTATGGGGTTCCATAATTATATATAAAAAATCGTTTATTAAGGAATAATTTCCATAGAACCAACACAAATACAGTTAAAATGACATCTAGCTCTGGGATTCAAAACGACAAGTGAATTATGACACTTTTTTTTAAATCTTCTATTTGTTTGCAGTATCATTTTTTTTAAAAAACTCGATTTAGAAGTCTTCTGTTAGGAGGATTTTCCTAAAAACCTGATTTTAAGATTAACTTAATCCTGATTGGCAATCAAAAAAATGTATTTATGTGTTATTACATTTCACACAAAATAAACATTTTACTGAATTAAAAGTTGATTTATTATCTTGATCATTCACACCACGCCTATGGATATGATCATTCGATACACGTTTTAAAAAGTCTTCCAAGTTTCCTGATTTTATTGGGCTGTCTTTGGTAGATTGACAACAGTTTCCCTTTTTCGTTCTCTTACACACTTTAAAAATATAGATTTTACATTTTTCAGCTTCATTTGCACTATAGACAAACGAGAGTAGTTGGGAGTGCTGATGGTGAATTTGGCCAGCAGGAACTAGGTACTGCCAAACACTGTAACCCCTAAAATCGCAAGGTGGCTCAAATAAAATGCAAGACGAAGCAATGTATTTCTGCAGAACCCAGTTCGTGCATATAATGCTGAAACCATTTCAATTGATCCATTTTTGTAACTGCTTCCAACTTAACTCTCTTAGCAACCGCCTGCCATGTCATCTTGCAGCCCACTTATTTTATTAACTGTTCCAGCGGCCCTTGAAAGGTCAGCTTTTGTTAAATCCATAGTGCGCCAATTAACAGCCCAAGGTTAGTTAAATATATATTTTATGTCGAAAATTTAATAAGTTAAAGTCATTATTTTTTGACCCCTCCGAATGATGTCATGCCGCATTACCGCTGTTAAGGAATTCGCCGGATCGGTGCATTACGCCGCCCACGCCTGACCGAGCGCCTCTGCGCTTTAAAGACAAGTGATGTGTGAATCAACCCGGGTGTTTGAGTCTGAATCAAGCTTGACCTCTAGGCATCAAAGATGTCCATCATAGACCTTCTGGTTCCCATAGCACCGCATAGGTTCTCACTTTATAGGATTCTATGCCGCACATAGAGAACAGGTCTATTTGTACTGTGCGAACTGTTTTTACCGCTGCCAGGATCTTTGCTCCATTGAATTAATGAAACGGTTGAATACCTTGCAAATTGTTCCATTTCATGACATTTTTTTTTCTATTTCATCCTCCATCAGTCATTAAATCAGATGCCCATGTAATTGTATTCTGATGCCACTACCATATTACCTTTATTACCAGCCATGTTAAACATGGTCTATGTTTTATAAATTAGCTTTATATCCCACCCCAGCCTTAAAGGTTAGTATTTTCCTGGGTCTACAGCATATATCACTGCAGACTATAATGCTATTAGCACTGGCCGTTATGTCCAGGCGCATTTTTCAACAATGACCGGACGTTATTCATGCTCTGAAAAGCAATGTGCTCAGAGCCTCAGAGCACAAAACACTTTTATCCACAGTGATAAAAAAAAGATGGCCTCTGACTAAACAGGAACAGATCAGCCTCTAAACCGAGAAAGCCCCTTTCTATGTCCATGGAGGCCATTGTGAAGTGACTGCAGGAGTCAGGGCAAAGCTCTGTGACTCAGAAGAGATGATGAGTGAGAAACATGCACATAAGTAAACAGAGAAAAGGCTGGAGGTACAGAGAGCCCTTCAGGTGGCTTTGAAAGTATCACTTAATGCCCGTTTTCCAAGCCAGCTGATTGGGTGAAACACACCTCTTGGTTGCAAATGAGCATTATCCATTGTATTTGTTTTGCTCTGCAAATTAGAGCCTCTTAAATATTCAAAGATTTTGGATATCAGTTGTCAGATCAAACATGACATGACATTTTCTTATTACTTATCTTTGTTTTCTCTTAGCAGTCAATCACCTTTCCTTTACAGCTAATAGGTGGACTTTATTATAAGATTTCATTGTCCCTAGCTCATTTTGTCTGCTTACTCTTCATGTCTGAGGCAAACTTCATTGTTTATTTGAGACATAAGATTTGTTGAGGGAGCTATCCTGAGCGCAGCACCAAAGGTCTCGTCACTTGGTACAGATGATACAGGATGAGGATTTGAGCAGGTGGGAAGTGAAAGTTACGACCACATGTGTAATGGAAGATGGCGATTCTGTTCCTCACTCTGGAGTGAGCCATCTAGGATTCCAGTCCTGTGATCATTGCAAGTGTGACATCTTCACCGACAAACGACTTGAAGGCCTATTGAGCTGACAGGGGAGGGAGGCCTCCTCCTAGGGACTGGAAGGTGTGTGTTATATCCGCCTTGTGTCCCGCAATGCGGTGACGCAAGGCGTCTAAATAAAGGCCCTGCCCACGCGCCACGGAGGCAGTTCCAGGGCAGGACAGCAACACGAAAGGTGTCTGTGTCTTTACTGCTCCTGACGGAGCTGCGCAGCGAAACCCACCCACGTGGGCCTACTCCCCCTGCTTCCCGCCGACGCCGTGGCTGGAATCAGGGATCCAACACTGACGACGAGGACGACGAGGAAGCGAACGTAATGGCACGCATGCATGCCGCCCAGCTTCGTTGAAGACGCCATCAACGGTGACATTTTTGGAAACACGGTGTGGGCACACAAACCCCCAACAAAACACCAAAATAAATTCTTGTGAAAACCTTATCATTCCTCCTACATCTTCCATGATCCACGTACAACGTCGAACTGGCTCTACCACACGGCTACACGGAGCCAGAGGTCACCTACACCACGCAGTGGATGCTTGAGAGGGGTGAAGACACTCCACCACGCCCAGCATGTGGAATCACGCAAGGAGAATCGAGGACTCCCACAGGGGCACACCAAGGTGAGGCATCGATCCCCACATGTGCGCAATTGACTTTTCAAACATGGCAACAGGCACGTCCACCCTCAGGCCTGGTAGACCATCCAGAATGGCTGCGAACCTGTCGTTGTCTACACTGCAAGCTCGCCCACAAGGGGGCTCATCGGTAGCACTCCATCAATTTGACCCCTACACTGACCCTTGATCAGTTGGCCCAAGATGGCAACGGTGGCTACAGAAGTTTGAGATGGCAATGGAGTGTAAAGACATCGTCACTGCGAAGAAAATGAGGTTGCACCTACTGCTAAACGTGGGGCATGAGGTATTACGCATCTTCAATTCACTGACTATCGATGACGGCCTTCATGCCTATCAGCAAACGAAGGACACCCTAATGGCCCATGTTCTGCCACAACTCAATCCAGATTACGACACATTGATATTTTGCACAACCATCCAGCTTGAAGAGGGGACGTTGGACGCCTACCATACCAGGCTCCAGAAGCTCACAATATCGTGCGAATTCACAGACACAGAGAAGGAGATCAGATGACAACTCATTAACGGAATCCAATCAGAAAATCTGAGGAGAATGGTGCTGAGTGAGAAGGGCATCTCCCTGACCCGAATCCTTGAACTGGGCCGACAGAGGGAACTAGCACACGCCAGGGCAGCACACATGGGCATGACCCTCCAGAAACTGCAACCGGCCCTCACATGAGCCACTGTGGCCCAGATCACGAACCGCCAGCCTCCAAAGGATGAGACCGGTGGAACCTATGCGCACCCCAGATGGCAGCCTTGTACCCCGGGACCCACGGAATGTGGGTGGTGCGGAGGGCCTCGCCACGGAAGACGCAACTGCCCAGCTCAGGGCACCATATGGGGCGCATGTGGCAGGAAAGACCACTATGCCAAGGTATGCAGGTCGTCAGGCATGCAACAGCAGACACCGCAAGCATCCCAAGACAGGAGTGAGGGAAAGAAAAAGAAACAGGCCAGCCCCCGGCGGATCGAAAACACGAACTCTTCCACAGAGGAACATAATAATGACCATAGACACCGGGGCCTCTATAAACGTGATGCCACTAAACACATTCAAGACATTGCAGCCCCAACCTGTCATGAAAACAACGGACACGCTACTATTTGCGTCCGGATGTAAGACCCCACTGCCCATAGTTGGCAGGTTCCGAAACACCATCAGCCGCGGAGAAAAGTCACTGCAATCGAAAATCTATGTGGCAAATGTGGGCATTGAATGCCTCCTGAGTGGGGATGCAGCAGAGGACCTAGGGCTGGTAAGCTTCATTTGCGAAGTGACAGATTCACAAGAAGTCGAGAACGTGCTGGAGAGATACCCAAACCTACTCAAGGGAATAGGATGCCTAAAGGGTAAATCGATCAGGGTACACATCGATGAGTCAGTTCAACCGAGAGCAGTATAACACAGCAGGACGCTGTTCCACATCCGCAGTAAAGTGGAAAAGGAGCTAAGGGCACTGGAGAAAGCGGGCATCATCGAGGAAGTGACGGGGCCCAAGCCATGGGTCTCTCCCATGGTGGTCACCAAGAAGCCAAAACAACCCGGGAAGGTCAGGATATGCATAGACATGAGGCTACCCAACGCAGCAATCAAGCGGGAGCGCCACATCACCCCGACCCTGGATGAGATAGTGGCTGACCTCACCGGGTCCAAGTTTTTCTCAAAGGTCGACCTGAATGCCGGTTATCACCAGCTGAAGCTACACCGGGACTCCCGGTATATAATAACATTTTCAACTCACATTGGCCTACGCAGGTACAAGCGCCTGAGCTTTGGAATCTCCTCAGCTGCCGAGGTCTTCCAGCAAACAATACAGGAGGTGATCCGAGACATACCGGGTGTCCTAAATGTCAGCAACAACATTCTGATTCATGCCAGCAACAAAGAGGAACACATGAGAAGGCTACACATGCTGCTCAGCAGGCTGGAGAGCGCAGGCCTGACAATACATAAAGAAAAATGTGAATTCCTGAAGGACGAAATATAATTTTTTGGGTACACGTTCCATGGCACAGGCATCTCAGCAGACCCCCAAAAAGTGGCGGACATCCAAGCTGCTACACCCCCCACCACACCAATGGAAGTGCGCAGTTTTTTAGGAAAGGCGGAAAGGCCACCTACTGTGGGAGGTTCATCCCAAACTTGGCCACGCTCTCAGAACCCCTTCGAGAACTCACAAAAGCCAGCACGAAGTGGGAATGGGGTCCTGCCTGCCAAGAGGTGTTTGAGCACATTAAAGTGTCACTATCAGCTGACACTACAATGGCATATTACGACCCAGCACTTCCAACTGAACTGTATATGCACGCCAGCCCTGTGGGCCTAGGGGCAATCCTCATGCAGGTGATAAAAACGGGCGAGCAAATGCCGATTGCCTATGCCTCCAGGGCATTGACACCAATGGAGCAGCGATACTCCAACATCGAAAAAGAGGCAATAGCCGTACTGTGGGGTAGCCGCCACTTCCACCTGTACATCTATGTCCGGAAATTCAAAACCTACACAGATCACAAACCACTGCTCCCCATCTTCACAGTCACCTCTTCTCACCCCCCGGCCCAGATCGCCAAGTGGTTGTTGCACCTCCAGCAATACGAGTTCGAACTGACGTACCAGCCGGGAAGTGGCAATCTGGCTGACTTCCTGTCAAGACACCCGAGAGCTGCAACTCCAAAGGAAGTCCACGTAGCAGAAGAGACGGAAGAGCACATCTGCCAGGTGATACACGCCATGATGCCATGAGCGATCAGTCTAGAGGACATAGTAGAGGCCACGCAAAGGGACCTGTTCTGCGATCTGATTAAGGACACGATTATCTGAGGGGAATGGAGGTCGTTCCTACGGAACATCCACAATAGAACAGCAGAAGCAAAAGAAATCCTCACAGGGATCTTCACCATCCAGCAGGACCTATCTATCACTGAAGAAGGACTCATCCTACGAGGAACCCGAATCATCATCCCTCTGAGCCTTCAGGACAAAGACGTAGCCTTGGCACATGAAGGTCACCAAGGAATAGTACGGACCAAAGCCCGGATAAGGCACCGGGTGTGGTTCCCCGAGATTGACGGAAAGGTTGTGCGGTTGGTCAGCACCTACTTCCCATGCCAAATAACAAGGCCGCCGCCCATTCCGGAGCCCATCCAATCGGCGGAGCAAGGGTCCGCCAGATGGGATGCCATAAGCATAGACTTCTGCAAAATACAGGAAGGCGTCTACCTACTGGTGGCCATTGATGGCCACTCCAGGTACCCGTAGGTCGAGATTTTCAACTCCATGGCAGCAGAGGTGGTCATGCCCGCGATCAAGAAGATGTTTGCGACGCATGGACTGCCAAGAACAATCAAGAGCGACAATGGTCCACCCTTCACAGGGGAAGAATTCGAAAAATACCTCAAAGAACTCAACATCCGCTACCACCACATAATGCTGCGATAGCCGCTTGCAAACGGCGATGTGGAACTCTTCATGCGGACAATGAATAAGGTACTACGCCTGTCGAGCGTGAACGCCAGCCCATGGCAGGTGGACTTATACCGATTCCTACGGAACTAGAGGGTCACACTCCACACCATGACAGGAATACCGCCGGCAGACCTAATGTACGGCACGATCATCAACTCCTCCATACCACATCATCTGAGCAGATGACCAGACACCTTCAACCACGAGCGCACCGAAACAAGGAGGACAGAAGCCAATGCTCACACGAGCAACAAGAGCCGTGCCAGGCAGTCCGACCACCGAGTTGGTGATCAAGTGGTCATCGTGAGGAATCCGTCCAAATTCAAACTGGACACCCGCTATGACGCAGCCCCGTGGACAATAAGTGGATGCCATGGCACCATGATAACTGTGAGAAGGGGGCAAAGACAAGTGACGAGAATTTTGTCATGGTTCAAAGCAGTGCCCGGGAATTTGTGGACAGATGGCGAATGTCCCCCGGATGAAGATGAGAATCCGTAGAGGAACGAGATACAGGAAGTCCCAGGCGATGGAGAAAGCATGGACGAAGGAGCCGAGGAACCGTGGAGCGAACACAGAACCGGGTGAGCAGGACAATGAAGGTTAGCAACCCGAGGTGACCCAGGGGGCCATACCCAGGGGAGGACGATATGGGTTAAGAGCCAACTCCCGGCCCCCAGCCAGACTCAGAGACTATGTGTGGTACAAAAACCTCCACGAGTGACTTTATGAAAAGGGGCCAGTTCGTTGGCTGAGATATGTGTTTTGTTTATTGTTCAGTTATAATAAAGGAGGAATGTTATATCCGCCTTGCGTCCCGCTTCGCAGTGTCGCAAGGCGTCTAAATAAAGGCCCCGCAGTCGTGCCGTGGAGGCAGTTCCGGGGCAGGACAGCAACAAGAAAGGTGTCCGTGTCTTTACTGCTCCTGACGGAGCTGCGCAGCGAGGCCCACCCACGCGGGCCTACTGCCCCTGCTTCCTGCCGACGCTTCGGCCGGAATCAGGGATCCAACAGTGTGTTTCGTTTTTTGAGGGTTCCTTGTTAGTTTTAGTTTGGTCATAGGGTTGTGACGCATGTTGGTCGAGGTCTGTTGGATGGAGCTAGTTGTTGGGGGATATTTCTGTTACGGTGAATATGTATATCTGCTCACTTGTTATGCAAGACAATCCATCTGTCTCTATCTTTGTTGCTAACCGAAGAAAAGGTGGCATAAGTTTTGTTTCTCCGACACCAGTGGCATCTTTGATCCTTGCACTTCTTTTCCACTCTACATAAAAGACTCTGGCATTCCTTTGTTTACTAGTCTTAGATTAATAAGGCACTTATTTTATTAGTTGGGCATAATGCCACCTGGCATTGCTATGTTAACTGTGTGCAGCCTTCACAATGATGTGAGAATTATGACTTTGGAGTATTATGGAATTTCTGTGATAACCAAGCCTTGATATGGTATGAATGTCAGGGCTTTTGATTACACTACCTGGCATAGGATAGCACTATCTTGGATTTCATGTGAGCACCAGAAAATATCCTGCCCATGCCCAACAAATGGTTACATTTACTGGGCATGTGATGACGATAGATGTACAATAGTTTGAGTACATATAGATATAAAGCCAATGCTTTTAAAATGCTTACACAGTCGACAAAAGTATTGTCTTTAATTTAACCAGCACCTTGTATGTGTAAGAAATGCCATTACTCTTGTGGACAACTGCCCTTCCCTTAAGGCTCACTTATACTTTTGGAAAGGTTCTAATACCATTGAGAGTCGTCCATTTTCTATAGACATAAAAAGGCAATGAATGCCGAGTTACGGGCAATTCCTTAAATTAAATGTATTTATACTATCATATCTGGAAAGAAGTATCCAGCAGAATATTAGAACAGGATTAGTGACAGATGCGATTTAGGTTAAATTGAATTGTTTTATTAGAAACTTTTTAACATGATGCTTATTAATTGGGGTATTGTATTACAGGAGATTTTATAGGAGGTGTATATTCAGAGTAACTGTTATTTTACTGTATTTATTTATTTATTTATTTATTTATTTATATGACGCTCCTTACCCGAAGGTATCTTGGCGCATTACTTAGGCATAAAGAATATGTACAGTAAAATTTACAAACAAAGTAGAGGTACAATATACTTAACAAACACAGTCCAAATATTAACAGTATGTTACAGAAAGAATAGGCAATTTTATAGTGAGCCTTTACTTTTGTGTAACAGAAGTGGTTTCTCGATCTATAATCTATATGGATAATGTTCTTGTTTGCTATGGTGATGTTATTTATTGTATTGAGTACTTTGTGTTAGTGCAAAAGGCTAATTAGATTTTGCATAAAGCACTTAAATAAGAAATATAAAAAATACAAATTGTAATGATGTCAATGTTCTTGAGTGGGATAGCAAGTGCAAAATGGACAATTGGTTTAAAAAAAATGTAAAACACTCATCATGTCCCACTTAAAAAATATTGTTTTCTTTTTTAATGCAGACTAGGAGCGTTCGCTCAGCAAAAGTTCTGTTGAAGATGGGTGCAAAGTTCTATATGTTGGTCAGAGACAAAGTGAGGGGAACGAGCCAGCGGTAGAGAAATTTCGCACTGCAGTGCCCCACCCCCCACTTCTCCAAGTTCTGCAACTCTACTTGTGGAGTATAGGACTTTTGCAGATTTCTGCTGCTGGTCTGTCAGTTGTTTTAGCCCAATTTCGTCTATCTTCTGGTCATATTCTTGATGCATTATTCTTGATCTTACTTCTCTCCTTCCATCTCCACCTTCCTATCCAGTTCAATCATGCCATCATTTTGTTGCACCTTTCATCTTTGATCGAGCTCTGTTTTCTCCATTTGGCCAAAAATGCTCCCATTTGACAAATCTGATTGAAAGGGAATTTCCTTAGGAATCTTCTGTCAATTACTGCCTTTTCAACTCCTTTCAATGCATGTACATTGTTTGATTTGGCGGGCACCCAGCACCAATAGGCAGTAAAGATGCATTGAACTGGTAGTCCCTCCAACATGAGGTGCTGAACATACAGCACTATGGTGCAGAAGGGCTGATTGCGCTTCCTTCAATATCTGAAACAGGGAGTTCTTTTGTGCCATCATACATTTCGAATAAAAAGCCATAGATTTCCACTGCATCATGACTTGAAGAGACAGCAAACCCATCTTGTAACAAAAGAGTGGTATAGGGACACTACTCGGCAGACTAAAAATCTTTTTCCAGAGGAGCCCTTCTAACAAATTCTATACCTTCAACTCTGTACAGATAGAAATGTCTGCACCGTAAGTTAAAGATGGTACCATCTTAATTTTGTAAAACTGAAGGACAGAAATCTGGGAAAATCACCCAAAGCATCGATTTAGGAGACATCCTTAAGCAGCCAGAGCACAAGCCTTCCACCTAAGCATATTCATATTTGGAATGTCTGACAGGATACTATTCACACAAAAACCTAAATATGTTAACAGGTCCACCTTCGCAATGGCATAGCTGCCATTTATAAACAGAGTTCAGTTTTTTCTTTGGCGAAAGCAAAACCATCATGGTTGACTTGGATACATTTTCAGGCGTCCACTCCACGCTTAGTGACTGAAGTAGTTAGCATCTTCTCTGTATTTCGCTGAGCCAAGAATGCCTTTTGGGTATGCAACAAATTCTTATATCTCAATTTTAGTTTTTTTGGATCTACCTATTTGGTCCAGTGTTGACAGATTGCCCTTATTGTAGCTGCCTTTTTTTTATTCAACAAAAATGTACCTAAGCTTGTAATTCACTTTACAAATATTTGCTCCTACTGCATAAGAAGAAGTTAAGATGGGTACATAGACAGTAGTAGAGTTATAAGTCAGAACAAGGCCTCTCTCAATAATTGTAGCAAAATGAACATTTACTTTTTCACATTATCTGTTTATTTATTTATTGTGCATTTGTAAGGCACTTTAACAGCAAGAAATTGTGTTTCAAAGTGCCCTCAGGGCAAAGGGGAGGGAACATGGGAACAATGGCAAATAATACGCTGATGCACAGGGGAGGGATAGACCTACTAGGCCTTGTGAGCATTAAAAACGTGCAAGTGCAGTATGCAATAAACAATTTCTCCCAGAAGCTACTTCCAATATTTTGTCACATCCTACATTTCCTTCCAATTTAGGGAAATACCAAGTCGTTTATAGAATCAAATGATCACTTCGAGACGTGGGAATGACTTTTAAATTGGAGGAGTACAGAAAAATGTTGTCGGTCACAAAGAAGTCCAAAATGGCACATTGGATCTAGTCCGGCAACATAACAAAATAAGAACATGCAAAGCTTGCGACTCCATAAGGGATATCCATAAGAGACCTTGCTTCATTAATACAGAACAATCTGTTTTAAGTAAAAGCAATTTGTTGTTAGTATCAAAGCACGTCACATTCAATTCACCACAAATAAACATTGTGTTAAAAGAGGGATCCATCAAATAATTGTCAAGTAAGTCAGCTACCCAGTCCAAAAACATCAGAGGGATTCACACTTGGGTTCCAGTACACATTAATTAAAGCAAATGTACCCACACCCGGAAATCCTACAGGGTCGCAAGCTAGCTTAACCACTTGTACAAATGAAATCAGGGTTTTCCAATTAGATAATTCAAATCCTATGCCGTTCTAAATCTCTACAAGCAGGCCTGAGGTCAGTCTCCCCTTAAGTCCTTTCAAAGCCAGATTTAAAAGAATCAAATAACCATCCTGCAGAGGGGTGCCCTCAGCCAAGTTTCATAGAATAACAAAATATCATGAGAAACAAACCTGAAATCTCCTTCTTGAAAAAGATGAGAAAAACCCTGTATACTCCAGGTGCCCACCGTAATACCCTTGCGTGAAATTAAAGCATCTGGTTACCCCTTATTAATGACAAGGGCTCCCACTAGCCATGGGCAATTATCCTCCTGCAATTTTTTTGCGACTCTTAGATTGCTTGCCATCTTAGGTCTAGCACAGGTAATTTTCAAACCCGGGCACACGATCAGCAATTTCCCATTGTCCCGCTCAGCAAATGTATCTCCCTTATACTTAATTGCCTCAACTGTACCACTCACAGTTTGCCATTGCATACGCATGACAGAGTCTGTCTCCTCTACCTTCTCATCAAACTCTATGGCCTTCTTAGGTAAAATGTTTTGTCTACCAACTTCCTTAACATCAAAACCCATCTGGAGCAGCAGCGGAGCTGCTTCAAGTAGGGTTTGTTTTACTAGTCGAGAGCTAGTGTGCAAAAATACACACAATCTGAGTGGCTAGAGACCCAAGCTACTCCTCTCTGGTGAGGCTCAATGAGTCCGAAACATGTTTGGGGATGCTTGTGTTCTCGTGCAGAAGGGAAGTGACCAAGCAGTTCGGGCTGGACTGCCTCTTTTGGGGTGGACCACACCTGATTTGCATATGGTCTTTCCCCTTTTGTAATGGCTTGGCAGGTGAAAAACGATGGTATGGAGGGTTGCCCAGAGCACTGCCAGAGGTTAAGATTCATTCTTAACCTTCCAGCCATCACTTCTTTCATTTTGCTTAGTCACCCTTAGTGGGGGGGGTATGCCCAGACGTGGGTTCTGTGCCTGGCTGAGTCTAGAGACCCAAGCTACTCCTTACTGATGAGGCCCAAGGCCGAAACATGTTTGGGGATGCTTGTGGTCTTGTGCAGAAGGGAAGTGACCAAGCAGTTCGGGCTGGACTGCCCCTTTTGGGGTGGGACCACGCCTGATTTGCATGTGGTCTTTCCCCTTTTGTAATGGATTGGCAGGTGAAAAACAAGGGTCTGGGGGTTGCCAAAAGCAATGGCAGAGGTTAAGGTTCATTCTAAACCTTCCAGCCATCACCTCTTTAATTTTGCTTAGTGAATCAGGGATGTCATTTCCCCAAAAAGTGATATCACACAACCCTTGACTTTTGATGACATCACAGGAGGGGATGTCAATTGACGCCACCACGAGTGACATCACGGAAAGTGATAGAACATAGCCTTTCATCCCTTTAGAAAACAGGATGTGGCAATACATAGTATTGTTCCTAAGTGCACTATAAAAAATATGGTTGCAGTATCAATATAATGTGATATACATTTCATACAAGAATGGATCACCATATGTATCATTAATATCAGTGTGTATAGGCCCATATAACCAAATTACTGTGAATGCAAGAAGACATCTAAGGCCAAATGATAATTATGTGTTATTATATAGCACTTACGCTTAATCGCTTTACATATGACAAATATACATACAATAGTACTCAATCTGTGTTGGTACTCATTTATCAACCTCAGAAGGATGAAAGGCTGAGTTATTTAAGAACAGACTAAATCAGTGACTCACCCCCTAAAGTGTGCCTGAAATAAACCTTTAATAAGTCTAGCAAGTATTGTATAGAATTCCAGAAAGACAAATTATTTGTCATTCCTATTCTTTGATATTTAGGGTCACTGCTCCAAGTGTTACACTTGTGGAACCCACTGTTTTTTTAAGAGGCCTGAACAAGAAAGACAGCCCTCCAGAAACAAAGAACAACATGGCGCTGGCCGCAGCTCAGCAGCTTACATTAAAAAAAGAAAGACATTTTTTTTTTACATATTTTGTAGGGGAAGAAACGAAGACCACAGGGGTAGCTAGGGAGATCTCATGGTTCGCAACTGTGGCCCTGGTTACTCCGAAATAATGTCCCTGTATTGCATGTGTCTTCTCTAGTCCATGGTTTCAAATTGCTGCTAGCTAATTGTGTGTCATGCACAAACATTTTCTGTTCAATTATCTGTTTGTGGAACTTTCACTGAGTTGATGAATGTTTCCATTTTGACATTGAAAGACGTTACCCTCTATATTTATGACATAACGAAAATGTGTACAGATTCAATATGTTCTTCTGTAAAGCATAGATCTGTGGAGGAGGTGTGTACCTGTATCCCACCAATATTTGCTTGCACGTTTTCTAGTGTGCATAACACTTTTGTTAGTTGTTTGATTTCTGTTAGGAGCATGATAAGTTAGTATACTAGTGGTATGTTTAAAGAATTTATATTGGACTTGTAATACTTTATCAACTCCTGCTTGCGCCCAATATTGTATTTTTAATGTACATGCATGTACCTTTTTTTATGTTGGTTTTGGTGTGTTTTGTTTTTTACACTTGGATATTGCATAATAGTGACAGAGAGCTCAATTTTGATTTTTTTGAAAGGATGTGATAAATGCACATTTTATCAATCTGACACATGTGCAGCCAACTTGATCAAGGAAAGCTTAGCTAACCTGGTGGATAACTAACAACATTCTGTTACACATTCCTTACATCGACAGTAACCAAACATCATTAAAAGCTGTCATCATAATACCCTCCTAAAAACAGTTGGGTGCAAACTACAGATTCACAGTTGATATTCCTTTCATTACCAAACTCCTGGAAAAGAAGCCTACCACGCAACTGGTCCACCACAGTCAAGAGACCCTCCAATTTCATTAAAACCGAACAGTTTTTTGCTTCAGCAGGATTACGGAAACACATCCCCTTTTCATGAAGGAGGACATTCTGAAATTACTTGACAACAATACACCAACAACCCTAGTGTTTCTTGCTATATTGGCTACCTACAATGCAGTCAACCATCAGACACTAATACAAAGATTAAAAGTTCAGATGGGAATAGATGGTACTTATTTTAAGTGGATCTTCAAATAGCTTGACGATCACACTCTGAGGGCTAAAATGGGAGACTTAAATTCAACAATGTTTCCCTTATGGTGTGGTGTACAACAGGCCTCCATTTTTATCCTCATGGCGTTTTAATGTTTACATTCAAACCCCAGCAGACATTATCAAACACTTCTGAACATTTTTCCATACATACACGGATGAACATGGAACCTGATAACAGCTATCTGAATATAACTGAACTTCTCCAACACATCCAGGATTGGACTATATATAATAATCTCTGCCTTAAACCCTCCAAAACAGAGATTACCTTCTTTAGGAGCCTAATGCTATCAGGATATCAAGACTACCTTTCAAACGGTCATCACTCATGGTTACAGTACCCATCCCGTTAGAACAGGTAAATAACCTGGGTATTATTTTCACTACAACTACAAACAGACTTGTGAGCCCAAAAATTCACACTTCCATCTCCACATCCTTAGGAGAATTGTCATCAGCTTGAAAATGACGCAGACAATTGAGGTGCCCAGAGTGCTTGTTTCCTGTCTCCTAGCCATGTTTTATAGTCTCTATCTAAGACTAAATAAAACCATCTAAACCTACTATAACATATTAAAAATAAAGCAGCTTTATGGCTTGAACCCAGGGACCATACCTCACAAGGCCTGAAAACTTCAACTGGCTCTCCTTTGACTATAGAACTACTCACAAATTCAAGCGTATTACTTTCCAAATCCACCATAACATTGTTCCTAAATTCCTGAGCTTTTAAATTAACAAATATGTACCTACAGGACCACTAAGACCATCACAGGTCAACAACCTAACTACTACAGGTTCAAAAGACTGAAACACAGAGGGAGATCCCTTGCACTATTCTGTCTGAAATTCTGCAATAACCTCCCAAAACCCCTGAAAATAGCTTATATCCTCAAGAGGTTCAAAGGCAATGTATAACTGTGACTGCAGGAACAGAAGATTTAACTCAGATTTGCAGGAATACGTTAGCCAAATAATCTTCACTTCTCCCAATGACTTCTATATTCAACTCTACCACATTTTAACCTTATGGCTAGCACTTTCGCCCAACGGCTGTATTTAGCCATTGCTTGATAGCCTTGAATTTGCCTGTGTTGGGATGATCAGAAAATGTCCCCATGATTATAAGGGGCCCATGTTGTGCATGCCGTATTAATAACTGGGGGTGGCCACGAACTGGGCACCATGTTGCAATTTCAAATGTATCAAAGTGTTGTTAATTATGGATGGGATATTACTTTTAGTGTTACTGTTGTCTAGAATTGATACATAGTAGCTTGCATGCACACAGAAAGATAAAGCGTTAAACCCACTAAAATGTAAAAACATACATGCACATTAATACAAATACGTAGGGAATTCATGAATCTCAATATAGTGGGCCTTTACAAATGAATCAAAACAATGGTAGTCGGGATTGTTTGCAAGGTGAATTTTGACTGTCAAGCAACTGATTCTGTGAGGTTTTAGAAGCCAGGGGATGGGCAAATAAGTAACTCCACAACCTTTGCGGTCAGCAGAGCTACAGAAACTACCCATGAGTTTTATGGTTTGATCAATATCACAGACGGCAGAGGTAATCTTCTGATGAATGGGAGTGTGACCAAAGGAGTTTGCCTATTTTCTTTGACTAGCAGTGAAACACAGGGTAAGTCAAAGCCTAAGGCTAACTAATAGAAAACTAGGCGTGGCAATTGTATTGTCAGTTGTGCTATGTGCGATAAAGCAGCTGGGTGTTTAGATTAGGAATTCCACTGAAACCAATGACCTGGGGAATGAAATAGCATCACTAAATCAAAGGGAAATTATTTACCCTGCCTTCCTCATATCACTGGGAATACGAACCATGTACAAATCAAGATTTAGGGTTTAAGCGGCTTAGGCCAGTTATTGCTAGTATGAATTATGTTTGCATACAAATTTGTTAATAAATAATGTTACCATGACTCAACACAATGAATCCTAAGAAGAGGTGTATTTTAGACATGAGCGAAGATGATACTTGAGCTAAAACTGGCCAATGAAAACACAGGAATTGGAGGATTTCTTCGAAGAGGGTTTGTCCAATTACATTTGGGGGTGGAATGTAATAAAGTATCCGGGAGTGGTTTAACAGTTGCAAAAATGTATAAACGATGTCAACTGATGTGGTTTGTTGAGACTTGGGTTAGTTTGATTCTGCAACACCACTGCTCCCTGGATTATGTACAATAATCTTGCTTCATGTACAAAGGATGCACTTGTTCTTCAAGTGGCGGGTATTCTTGGGTTGAGGTGATTAATGGACCTGTCCATACACCTGCATTCACCCTATGAAAGCTTATCTGACTTGTTCTTGTGTGCATTATTTTTAAGTTTGTTGTAATATGAATAACCGGCACACAGCAGCATTTCTATAACCAATGTGTACTTAGCAAAAGCAGCAGCCACACTATGTAGCTCAGATCTTCTACACCAACTGTAACAAAGCAGACCATTTTTGTGTGTAACCTCATTCCTGTATGCCATTGTTTCACCAACAGTAATTAGTTTGTGGTAATTTACCTCAAAGTTATTACTTTGAAATGTCATCAAGAAAATATAGGTATTTGTGGGAACAGGCTAAAAAGGGGGTGGGTGGGTTTGGGGTAGGTACAGCAATGAAGGGGATGGGTCACATGAGGAACCCCCAGAAAAGAAAACAAGGAAAAATGTCAAAGTAATTACTTCATGGTAAATTACCACAATGTCATTACTGTCAGTGAAGTGACATGGAACCGTCATTCCATGCTTCCTATTCCTTGTATATATGTCACACCTTTGTACAATATTCAATATCCGGTTTTTCATAGGCCCTTTGAAGCAGCATCCACACATATCTGCACATTAAACAACCCAAACACAAATAAATAAATAAATGTGTAGGCACTATCTAGAGATGTGTTATTTTTGTTTTCTCAACACCCCTTAGATACATAATCTCAATTTATACTAGTAGCAACATCTCTGAGCTTGGGCCTATACTGACTGAGGCCAAAAGAGATGAAACCTCCTACAATAAACCTCAGCAGTTTTTCCCCTATAGGATCTTCCAGAGGTGAGCAGCTACAACTTGGGTTTCGGCAGATATTGAATTCTGCAATTCTTTAAGCTAGCTGCAATGGGTCCTGGTTAGGAAAAAAAGGGGGCTTTTAGAGAACGGATTTGGCTGTAAGAAACTGCTCTTTTCTAAGGCAGATATCTTTTTCTGTTGCAGGAGTTCTGCACCTAAAAGTCACTCATCACAGACTTCTTGGCCCTTAATACTCTAAAAAACAAGGTTGACCATGGGCATCCATTTACGGGAGAGTATACCATGTAATTGTGTAAGATGCAGGGTCCCCGAATTCTGGAATACAATCTGTTCTGTTCTGCAGGGCAAGGAAAAGAACAAGTGATGACAACTCTTCAGCTTTTCATGGCAGACCAGCAAGTGATCTCCAAAATGCTATAAAGAGTTTTGCAATCAGCTTGGTCATTGGATAGAACATTTGGGCTGCCTGAATGGTGAGATTTCAAGCCTACGAAGACAAGTCTAACTATTGTTAAGATGATCTATATCCATATTATACTGCAGTGTGTCATGTTGGTTAATGGCATCCAAATGCTCACATTGCACTGCCTTCAAAATGTTATTTAGCCTTACCTGGGAGTTAAAAGATCACTCCCGCAGTTCATATTACGATTTAATCAGACCCTAAGCAACAGTAGACATACATGTAGTATAGCTGAAATCACTAAAACCAGGTCAAACCTTTGGGTTGGAGAGGTAAAACAGGCAAGTGATGGCTGGAAGAGACTATAGAAATTGTTTGTACCATAGTAAGTTGGTGGGCTGTCAAGATGCCCGAGTGTGTCAGTGTGGAGGAGGAGGGTCAGCCTGGTGTGTAGGAACTATGTGCATGCATTTGCTTTCTCTAGATGCACACATGGTGTCCATGCTGAAATGAAATTAAACTGCACTGATGGTTTATGGCTTTGTGTCGGCATGAGTGGCACCGTGAACTAGTCCTGATTTTAAAGTCAATAGCAATTTGCAGTCTGGGATCTTATACCCCATAAGTAAGGACATACTTGTCCCAGCATGCAAAAGTGTTGTTGACCGACATGCGAGGACTGTCTGAAAGTGTGACCTGTGACGTGGAACAACTTGTCTGGAACCTATGAGCAAATCACCTGCATGAAAAGGTTGCCATGAAGCAGACATCAATCCAAATTGGATTCTGAATCTCTGAGGTGCCCTAGAGGAAATCTTTGTAAATTGTATTTGCAGATGAACATCTTGACGATGGTCCAAGCAGATCCTGAATTCATCTTGTCTTAGGCAGGAGGACATCTGAGCTGCCCAGAGCCTTTCCTGTGCAAATCATGGTCAATTGTGTACCACTAGGTGGAATCTAGGTGTTTGCAGAATGCTGCCTTTATGGTTAAGTGCGTCTTGAATGTAGCCACTTAATGATAGCGAGAAGCAAGCAGATTTATTAGAATCTGCCTAATGTACCAATTCTAGGCTTTCATTTGATTATAACCAATGCATTTTTCCTCTTGGACGACACAAGTTTGGAATTAGCTCAAGACGTGGCCACACTCCTGCATGCATCTGCTTTCACATACAACTCGAATGGCACTTTGCACAGCACTTCTGTCAATTGAATGTAGCTACCTTTCATGACAAAAATTCGAACTGTAGCCACACACATAATTGGCTAGCCTCTTACACACCCTCCTGCTTATTTCCCTAGTGTACCTCTCTCCACCCATACATATGCCAATTAGATAAGGGTGTCCAGTAGGGACTCAGTAAAGCCCTCATAACCTTTAATGTCCATTATGCACTTATACTAGCTATGTCCTAACTTTCCCATAATTCGGACTTCGGTCCCTCTGAGGGCTTTCAACCTATAGCAAGTTGGCACCATACCCATGGTGAAAGACACTATACAAATGACAAAATGAAAAATAAAATGAAATGAAATTGGGCCCCTTGTGTCTGACGTATACAAATGAGCATACTCTCTTGCTGGAAGGGAACGTTTTGGTGCCTCTGCTAGAGCATACCATTAACCATAGTACGTATTGACACGCTCGGTCTATGCCTCAAAGCGGTTCAATACGCTACTAGCAGCATTTGCATAATCCGGTCCCGCAAACATGCTTGGAGTGGCATATAGAGCAACATGTCAATGCCCAAACCTCTGTACCTAAAGGCCAGTGAGGGGAACTTTTGTTGCCAAATTTGAGACACTTTAAAGACTACTCATATGGTAGGTTCCACCTATTCTGCTTGCCCACTGTTTGTAACATTGTACCGCGAGTACTCTCACACAGTTTGGTTGAAAAAAGACACGAGTTGCACATTGCAGGAGTGGGCTCCCTTTTGGTGACCAGGTCGATTTATTGTCCCACGCAAGTCCTGCTGTCATGTCAGTTACTAAAGTGTTTAACATACATGTATTTTCTCAGTCTGGGAAACAGGCCATTCTCATTTGCCTTGTCAAGCTTCCTTTCCCCACTTGTGCTCAGAGAAGCCACACGCTCAGTACACACGGCTCAAAACCAAAGAGCTCAACATTGAAATATATGGCATGTGTCTACACCAGATGAAAAAGTCCTGCATTGTCTTGAAAGCCATGTGGCTAAGGAATGAATGTCCACCACCATCTCCAATAAAAAGGTGGCCTTTAGTCAAAATATGCCACAATCCGCAAAATGTAGGACTATTTGCAAAGAAATCACCATGCCTACCACGGGCCACCGTGCAGACGAGAGGAAGATAATACAAAACCCATGAAGCTTAACTGGAGGCTACAAAGGACGCCAGCTGGAAAATATCTGATTCCACCCTCTGACTGTCACTAATGCAATTACACTAATGAGGATGCTTAGCTGAAGTTATCCTTCCTTCTCCTCATGGATGGGTCTTGAGAAGCACCTGAGACGTCTGCAACAGACCGCCATTAGTATAGAGGAACGCGCTCAAATTAAATTAGCCCGACACTTAAGTACGCTGAGGCATTGCTAACATCCAACACAAATGGGATTTGTTAAATTAAGCCTTCCGCAAACTGAACAACTGGCTCGCTCTTTCAGCCCACAATCTTCAATGAGCGACTGGGCTTGGGGAGGGAGGGGTGCTAGCTAGCAAACTTAAGTGTGAACAGATACAATGTATGTACCGTGAGTTCATCTAGGCATGGGTCTGCCACCTGTGTCTTTCCAGATGTTGGGAACTATGATTACAATACTACCTCACCATTGGCTTTGCTGGCTAGGGCTGATGGGAGTGGTAGCCCAAAACATCTGGAGAGCCAAAGGTTGCAGACCCCTGATGTATGGAGTTCTATCAGCAGACAATGATTGAAAATTCACTTGCACACTTTTGCATCCAAAGAGCAGGATTGTACTATTACTTGAGAGGTGACCATCCTTGTGCAAATCAGTTTGTCCCATCCTCCAAGAGAAGTAGTCTGATCCACTCCTAGAGGTCAACCTTATTCCTCCTGGAATAAAAAGGCAAACCTGTGCAGTTTTCCGGACAGGCTTGGCATGATTAGTGAATTGAAGGTCAGGCCACAGGCGTTGGAGCAAATGTCTAATCAGCGTCATTTGTGACCTGATTGTAGCTAAGCTGCCAATCTACTGTGGGACTGGTTGTATTGTAGGGTGATGGGTGGATATGTTCGACAGACTGTCTGTAGTATTAAGACTTTCTAGGTGCACTGGCCACTTGCATTCACTTGGGTGGGTTCCGTAGTCTTGCAGTATTATTGAATGCTGAATATAACATGATTTGACTGATTGGAGGGCGAGTAGCCTGCCATAATTATGAGTTGCTAACTGGAGGGCATGCTTTTTGACACAAATTGTTAGCTGATGAGGAAAGGTGCTAAGAGAAATGTAAAGGCAGAGTGAACAGTGCATTAGTTCTACTTAAAATCATATTATCAGTGTTCCAATGAATGTTGGTTCCCCTTTAAACCAATGTTGGTATTGTATTTGTGTAAGAGTATGTGACAATGTCACATGCGTTATGTTGGGTATTGGGAAGGGTGTGACCCTTGAGGCTGGGGCTACCACCCACCATGTGATGCACATCCCAATCATCATGTCTATGACAAGCCACACACACTGTAAACCAATGTTGTGGCCTGGGAAGCATTCATAATATAGAGCTAAGAGAGAGCTTGGAAGATGGCCAAGCCACTTGCTAACCTGCTGCCACAGTTATCCATAAGCCACACAGTAAAACCAGAGAATCCGATTTTGTCAAGAAAGAGAGGTGTGCAAACACTGCTGGCAATGTGAAATGTATACCCCGCATGCCCCTGCTTATGGGCTCCGGCACATTTCAGAATCCGGTTAACAGTGAATTCTCACCGAGATGCAGAGTGAACACGATGGCAGTACTTGTGGGAAATTACAGCAGTGTAAGAAGCCCCAGATTTTTTGCAAGATGTTAGGCAGGTGTTTAGTGACATCAGATGGTGCAGATGTTGTGTGGACCGATAGCCAACATGGATCAGCTGAGAAACATGTAGCTTTACCCAATCACAGGCTTCACTGAAACATATCTCAAATCTGAGCAGTCAATCATCTATACGCCCCGGTCCCAATTGCCTCAACCTATAAAAGAAAAAAATGTGTGTCTTGGTGGTGTACGAGCATGTCCCCCGCAACACCCCACTCACTATACTGTGTAGTATAGTGAGCGGGGGGTTGCGGGGTGGAACCCCCTGCACCTGCCCAAAAACATAAACAAAATAAAGGAGCCTGCAGTTTCGGTTCACGATCACGGAAGTGAAAGTGAACTGGTGCTGTAGGGACACAGCATGTCTCAGAAGATAAGTAGGGTGTGCGTGGGGGTATGTTGGGGTGGTGTTGGGGGTGGGGGTGTGTTGTGTGTGTTTTGTGGGTGTGGGTGGTGGTGTGGGATTGTAGGGGTATTCAATGCATGCTTCCATGGGAAATGAACGAACCTTCAGTGTTGCGTACATTTCTCATTAGAACATCTCCGTCACAGACTTCTCAGGGACGCAAAAATCATGCCGATCCCCTGACACATCAAAAGCAAACCCAACACAGGACTATCTATTCACCAGCATAACATATCATGAACACAGGACCCAACAGTGACAATGTCAGACAGTGACAACCAATTTGTCATAGGAAAAGGGTTGGGCCACTTTGAGCAATTATTTCCAGGGCCCCGTTTTGGTTCCCAGTCCACCCGTGGTGAAAAAACATCACGCAGCACAATATAACAGGCCAACGTCGCAAGGACGGGGCCAGAAAGCAGCAAATAGCATGATAACCAAAAGCGGGTTGAAATATGAGTAATAGTGGAAACCAGGGGTAGCACGGGGGGGCTCCCAAAGGAACAGCTGCAAACACTAACACAATGCGGGAAGCAAATTAATAGAGCTAAGCCAGCCCTGCAACAAATACAGTGTTAAAAAACCGAGAGGCACAGCTGATGGGCTAGAGGGCCCCGCTGAGCGGGGCTATATGTAAGCACTGCAGCAAGTAGAAGAAATAGAAGAGGGCTCAGAACTAGTAAGACCAGAAGCGGTCAAAGCAGGAGCCACCCTACCCAAGGGGTAGATAGGGTTTACATTTTCTTAAACAAACTGGAGTTATTGGTTTACTGAAAATAAACAAGCTAGGCAGCCGTGCAAGGGGAAATAAGAGGCCTACACATGAAGTAACGCCACACATATCTACAAGCCAGCAAAGAGCTGGCAAAAAGTGGAGGAATGTTTAGAGCATTAAAATGTGCCACGTTAAGGATAAGACCAGGGAATGACAAAACCCTCACAGGGACCAGTACCAGGCACGGTCAAGGGGCGAGCCCCTACTGGAATGGACAATTCAGCTAGGGGAAGAGAGGAGGAGAAACTTTTTGGGGAACCTGGACACTCGGTAACCCATCCAGGTCGTAGCGGCACGGGCCAGAGGGGGTAACCTCGGGACCCGATGCCCAAAAGTACAGCATATTATGGTTACTGTAATTATGCTTATGTTTTGTTATGATCATAAGTGTGCAATAAAAACTCACCGCCTTTTATTGCCAACACTCACCCAATGCTCTCGTGTACTACCTGGGGGGAAAGGGTAATGGTCTCTCACTCTGAGGTCATGTTATCAGCCTGCCTGCATATGGGTCCACTTGTTATGGGCAACGCTGCCAGGCACCAAACAAGGCCGGGTGTAACGCTCACCTGAATCCCTCGGAGGCGCAGGTCTGGGCTGGGGGTTCTCAGAGTCTTCTAGGGTCACGCGCAGGCCTCGAATGCCACCCTGGAAAGGCCCTTTCCTCACTGAGATCTTGATCTGAAGGGTGAGGTGTCTGCAATTATGAGAGCAAGGGGTTAATATGGATATATAAGCCTGACTGGGTAAGCTGCCTCCCCTTCCTGGTACTCCCAAGTAGTTCGTAGGCTAAATGTGCTCACCTTATGTAGGTGAAAGCGGAGCTCTCCATCCTGCGTCTGTGCAGGGGCGACGAAGCCAGTTACTTCACTGGTTAATTGTCCAGCCTCTTGGTTGCAGAGGATGAAGATTTGGAGCTAGGCCGTTGTTAGCAGCACGAACGGCGGTTTCTTGAATATGGAGGTCCGGAGAGCGATGGAATGGCGAAGGTATTGCAGGCAAGTAAGTAGAAAATGTCAATTCGAAGTTAAAAGCACTTCTTAATGTCTCTTTTCCTTTTTCAGGTCGCAGAAGCTGCTGGGTAGAAAAATGGATGTCGAGGAATGCGCCGAGGAATGAGAAAGATGAGCGCTGCCCAAAACACGTGCGTATAGATGGAGTTTTGTTTTTCTTAATGATGTCCTTTTGTTTTGCAGATGCGAGTAGCAGCGTCGGCGGAGGCGAGAAGAATGCAGCGCAGGTAAGGAAAGTTTCACAGAGGTTTACTAATGTGGGATGTATTTACCCATGCATCCGGGCCCTACCTCAAAACTGTGCAGTACTGGCATTGAAAACCTCATGATGGCCAGAGCTTCCCAGAAAATGCACAGGGAAATGCATGAAGAATAGGCTGCCACCCACCAGTGCGAGAACGAAAGGCCGGGTTGCCATGAGGGAAATGGGTTGCCAAAGGAAAAACAGTAGCGCCGGTTAGCTTCAAAGCGCTTTAAAATCACCATTGGACTACCCGCACAGTAGTCTGAAACCATTGGGAATGGAAATGCTGATTGCCAAATGCAACCTAGAATTGTTGGGAATTCATTTTCTTAAATCCCAAAAATGGGTGCAGTACCAGTACTCACCACTATCCAAAAGCCGGCAGTTTAAAACCACCCTGTGTTTCTCTGAAGGCAGGCTCAAACTGTCTATTTTAAACATTGCAACACATCTAAAAACTCACTGGACACCAGCAGACATTTGGTAGAATGGAGTGTTGTGTGCCTACAAAATCTGGGAAATGAAGAGCCCAAAACAATGCTTATAACAAAACTGCTATGGAGTCAGCAGTTTAAGTTGCACTGGATTTAAAGACACTAAAATCGAAAATGTTTAGATTAAATGAGTGAGCTATGTTTGGTGTCACAGGCCTTTGTAACTGTTTAAATGTCATAGTTTTAAACTTAGAATCAGCCTTCTAGCTGCATATGTAAAAATGTTTAGTTTTATTTGAATGCAGGGACTGGGGAACAAAAAGTGACATTTTTATCTGAAACTTGGCTTAAGGAACTGAATTCTGCCTGGCAACTACCCCCATCAGGAGTGAAACTTGAGTCACCACTGTGTTCCCAGGCCAACCTTCCTTTTGCTGCCCACACTAAGGATATGCCATCTATCTGATAATTGAATTACCTGTGCCCTGCAGGAGAGTGAACAAAGCCCTCTTCACTCAGGCAAGGGTTTTTATTACCGCAGTCGTAAAATGTAGCTTCCTCTTGGCAGGAGCTGGGAGGGGCACTGCCTGTGAGAGCAAGCTGGCTTGGCAGAACTGGATTAACCAGAAATTCAATCTTGTGCTGAGGGTAAACCACACCCCTTTGGAGCCAGAACATAACTCTAAAAAGATGAATAACTCATAGAGCGGACATGTGAAAATTTTATAAATGATACCATAATTCTTGTGATTTTTCTGCCCACATTTTAAGAGGTTTTTCGACCCGGTGGTATGTTCAGGGGGGTTTTAGCGGAAAAGTGGATATTACTCTAAATGTGTGCATGTTAAAAATCTGAAACTTCATCAGTTAATGTCCCTACTCCCTGCACACATGTATGTAAAGTTGGGTCAATGTCAGAAATTGAAAAATCAGTTAAAAAGTGAAATATCTGCCATTCTGAATGCAAGCTCTTAGAAACAGCAGATTTGGACAGAGACATGGCTAAATTCAGCCACACCATGTATATGTAATTTCAAACAACTGTGTAACTCTGAAATATGTCTTTTATTATCAAATATAGAATGTGTGCAATCTGACAGAGGAGTGTCCTATCTGCAAGCCATAAAATGACATCCCTCTGACTCACAGTTCATTCCCCAATCAAATGATAAATGGAAGTTTGACCAATTAGAAGCTGAGAGAGAGGTAGGGTCAGTGATGCTAGAACACACCCACATTCTAAACACATAAAAGCAGACAGACAGGACAGATAGGGACCTTCAATTCCATTTGCTGCAACGCACTCTGCCGGACCATACAACATCCAGAGATCCAAACTTCAAATTCATCAACCTCCAGAAAGCCAAACTAGAGACTTCAATCTATCCAGACCAGAGAGAAAGCAGTGCTGTACCCAGAGAGACCCAGACCAGCAGAGAGAGCTGACCCAGATCACTGTGAAGTGCAGAGGCCAGACCAGACCAGACCAGAGTCCAGTCTAAAACCCTGACCAGATCCGTGATGAGGCCCATTTCACTCAAGAATATAGTGTGAGTACCTAGAAAACTGTGCAGAACCAATCTCCTAGTTAAAATCATATAATTCAATCTATTTAACCTAAGTAGAACTGCCTCCTAGCCGTCACCTGTCATTTTAGCTGCAAAATCTGCCACTTGTCATTTTGAACTTTAAAATTTGCAAAACCAAAAACGACCTTTATTTAATCGCTCATATCTCCGCGACCGTTTGTGCTAGAGACTTGCAGTAACTTTTATTAGAAAGCTTAGAATCGTGGCTTTCCTACGAACCTAGAACCGCATTCCTAACCCTTATAGTTTTACCGCAATCGCGGAACACGCATTCGCGAATTTTACCGCGATTTGCAAATTTCTTCACATGTAAAAACTGCTGCTGCTTGCCTTCCATTTGCCAGAAATTCGTTTAACCTGCTAACTATTCCTGCCTCATTGCTAGTGTGAGCCTGGACTAATATTAACTAGATACCACTCACCCTGAACCTCTGAAAGGGAATTAAAAAGCATTTCCAGCATATTTCTCATCCATTGCTAGCACATATCAAAGCATTTGGGCCTGTGTTTTCAAAACTCCTATCTGTGTTTTAAACTTCTGTTGTCTAAGCTTGGGGGGGATTGAACTGATTACATTGATTGCATTTCTGAGAACTGTGTGCTTTCCTCCCATTCCCTTGCATTGCATAAAGAGGGGGGGAGTGAATAGCCAGAGAAAAGTGATTACATTGTTTTGCTGAAATCATATCAAGTTGTTTTCGATACTGCATTTCATTCATTCAACCTTGCATTTCCTTGAACCCTATAAAGCATTCTCTACCACATTATACTTCTGTACCTATTTACCAGTGTGCTACCTTATCCATTTCATGTCAACTCCTTATTGATTATAAGAAGTGTGCTAGTGCCAGATTCTCCGTTGTTGATCTTTATCATATCAGATTAAGTGTGCTATTCAATTATTAATTTATTATAAAGCGTGATATATATATCTATTTTAAATTATCAAATAAACCTTTTAAACTTGCAAAACAGAACTACTTCTTGGCTCAGTGGGGTCAGGGGGATTCCAAGAGAGGGGTGTTATACAGGGGTAGTCATCCAGAACGCATGAACTGGACCTAAAGATATATCAATAAGGGTTTTCATTCAGTATTCTAGACTAGGCGTTAACTTAGCTGTAGTGCTGAATTGAATCCTCTTACACTAACCAATGTCTTTGCTTCCACAGGGTGCCAGAAAAAATGGAAAGCTGCAGCCCGTGGCTTGAGATGCACCGATGGACTGGGTAAGTGCTGCGCTGGTTTTTATCTCGTGCTAACCTGGTGTTCTTTTCCCTTTTCAGATGCTGCTGAAGACGAAGATGGTATTTCAGAAGGTAAGATTGCAGATTTCTCTTCCCCAGATGCAGAAGTTGGAGATTCACTGGAGCTGACACGGTGAGCGTCCTGCTGCTATTGCAGAATAACGCGAAGCACGTTGCTCTGATCGGGCGTGGTTTAAATAGCTTACTGGAGTGCTTAGGTGTCTCCTTCCACAGCAGCCTCGCCCAGGTAAGAAGTCCCAGCTTCCAGAATAGTTCCAGTATCCAGTCCCAGGGAGTGGTGCTGGCCACACCCAGAAGGTAAAGTAGTTCCAGCCATGGATGGATGAGGATTTCATCCTGCAGGTGAGTGAGCAGCATGGTCTGCAGCAGGTAGGTCCACCCAAGCACCATTCCTTACATCATGAGCCCGGCACGTCCTGTGCCGGGACTGGGTCCCCTTATGAGCCTGGCGCCACTGGCGCCAGGACAAGGTCCATAAGGCCCCTATGGGAGCCGATGGGTGCCTGGAAATGAAGTTGTGACCCAGCTTCCGAGGCAGTTGGGCTAAACCTGACTCCTTGGAGGCTGCGGTCATGACAGCACCCCCCCTCAAGGCCCCTCCCAAGCTTGTCTTTTCCGGAGGTTTTGGCTTGTTGGGAAAAGCCCGATGAAATTTTCGGACTAGACGAGGTGCATGTACATATTCTGAGGGTTCCCAAGATCTCTCCTGGGGTCCATATCCCTTCCAATCAATCAGGTAGTATAGTTTTGATTTGGAAATTTTGGAGTCCAAGATGTCTCGAATTTCAAATTCGGATTCTCCGTCAACTTGGATTGGCTCAGGAGGTTTAGTCAAACGGGTTCCGGGTTGCACAGGTTTCAGGAGAGAAATATGGAAGACAGGATGTATCTTCATTCGAGTAGGTAATTCTAGTTTGACAGCCACTAGGTTAATCACGGCTGTGATCGAGTAGGGTCCTAAATATCTTGGGTTGAAGGTGCGTGGCCCTTTTAAAGATAAATGTTTAGTGGACAGCCAGACTTGATCTCCTTTTTGATATTGAGGAGCCTCTTTTCGATGTTGGTCTGCTCCTTTTTTGTATGATTCTTTAGCTGTTGAAGATGAGCTGTGGCTTCTTTAAATGCTTGAGTTATCGTCGAATGCAGATGGTCAACAGCAGGTGTTCCGAGAGCTTGAGGTGGGTCCAGATTTGAGGTTCGAGGATGACTTCCATACAGCAGGAAAAAAGGGTTTTTTCCGTCCCAGAATGGATTGAATTATTGTAAGCGTATTCAGCAATCCAAAGGACATCCTTCCAAGTACCCTCGGATTGATGCAACATGCAGCGCAGATATTGTTCTAAAGTTTGGTTAGTTCTCTCAGTCTGCCCGTCTGTTTGAGGGTGATGGCTGGTGTAAAGTCGTACATCAATTTGTGCTAAACGACAACAACTCCGCCAAAAATGAGAAATAAATTGGCTCCCTCGGTCAGAGATTAGTACTGAAGGGAAACCGTGCAACCGGACAATGTTTTCAAGAAATTCTCGGGCTAGAATGGAAGCTGTAGGTAAACCCTTCAGTGGGATAAAATGAGCCATTTTTGAAAAAAGGTCCACGATCACTAGAATTGTGTTGTATCCGGAGCAAGGGGGTAAGTCCGTGATAAAATCCATCGAGAGCGCGTGCCAAGGGCCTGGTGGAATGTCTATTGGACGTAGTAATCCTGCTGGTTTTTCCTTCTGACTCTTGTTTTGTGCGCAGATACCACAAGAAGCCACAAACTCTTTAACATCTTTCCTCCAAGATGGCCACCAAAAATGCCTTTTAATTTTCTCTGAGGTTTTGGCAACTCCAGGATGTCCTTCCATTAGAGAATCATGGTAGCAGGTGATGACCTGTCTTTGTAAGTCAGCGCAGGGTAAGAATAGTCTTCCTTGGAAATACAATAGGTTCTGATCTATTGTAAAATCCTTTCCTTTCAATTGCCAATTCGATGAATCTTCGGAAGTTATGAGTTGATTGACCCTTGCTTTAATCTCTTCGAGGGATAGTGTGTTGATTGCTCCTAGTATCTTTTGTTCAGGAATTATTGGCACCGGCTCCGGATTAGCTGTAAGTTCGTCTACCCCTATCCGGGAAAGGGCGTCTGCTTTTCCGTTCCTAACGCCTGGTCGATATGTGATTACAAAATCGAATTCTGCGAAGAATAAAGCCCAGCGTAGTTGCCTCGAAGATTGAGCTTTAGCTGACTTCAGGTACTGGAGGTTACGGTGATCCGTGATTACAGTTACTGTGTGCCGGGCTCCCAAAAGATAATGCCGCCAGGCCTTAAAGGCGGACTTAATTGCCAAGAGTTCTTTGTCCGTAATTGTGTAGTTGATCTCAGGAGCCGAAAATTTGCGAGACCAAAAGGCTACATGGTGTAACTGGTGCGTTTCGGGGTCTCTTTGCGACAGCACCGCCCCCATTGCAAGACTGGAAGCGCCTGTCTCTACGATGTAGGGAAGTTCTGGACGGGGATGCCTTAAGACTGGAGCAGAGATAAATTTGGCTTTTAATTCTTGGAAGGCTTGTTCGGCTTCTGGAGTCCACTCGAATTTTTTATTCTTTTTCAGAAGAGCCGTGATAGGTTGGACTACACGAGAGAATTCAGGAATGAACCTTCGGTAAAAATTAGCGAAGCCCAGCATGCTCTGTACACCTTTCACGGAAGTTGGGGAAGGCCATTTGGTGATAGCATCCACTTTTTTTGAGTCCATGTGAACTCCGTTGGGTGATAAGATGAACCCTAAAAATTCCACTTCCTTTGCGTGAAAGGTGCACTTCTCCAGTTTAGCAAACAAGCGGTGTTGGCGAAGTCTCTGTAAAACCGCTGTGATGTGTCTACGATGATCAGTTTCTGAGGCTGAGTATACCAGGATGTCGTCAATATAAACGACTACGCACACATCAATAAGTTCTCTGAGGACATCATTCATGAAAAACTGGAAAGCGGCCGGTGCGTTACATAGTCCGAAGGGCATTACTTGATACTCAAATAATCCATATTTAGTGCGAAAGGCCGTCTTCCATTCGTCGCCCTCCTTAATGCGTACCAAATGGTAAGCTCCTCTGAGGTCTAACTTTGTGTATATGCAGGCGCCTTTTACCTGGTCCAATAATTCAGGAATCAAGGGCAACGGGTATCGGTTTTTGACTGTAATCTGGTTCAGGGCGCGATAATCCATACAAGTTCTTAGGTCACCTTCCTTTTTCGGGACGAAGAACAAAGCTGAGGAAGCCGGGGATTTCGAGGGGCGGATGAATCCGTTAGCCAAGTACTGGTCCAAGTATTGCCTGAGATGGAGGTTTTCTGGTTCAGTGAGGGCATATATTCTACTGCACGGAGGGGTGGACCCAGGTATTAGGTCTATCTGGCAGTCGTATGACCGATGCGGAGGCAGGGTGTTGGCTTGATCTTTCTGAAAGACGTCGCTGAACTCTTGGTATTCCAGAGGTAATCGGGGGTCCTTGGAAGTGATGGCTGCTAGCTTGATTTCGGGCTGAGGATAACAGGTTGAAGCGCATTCTGGAAACCGAATTACCTTGGCTCGCCAGTCTATCTGAGGATTGTGCTTTTCCAACCAAGGCATTCCCAGAATCACCTGAAACTGCGGGGCCTTGATTACATCAAACACGATCTTCTCCCGATGTCCGTCTTGACATAACAACGTTACCTCCATGGTGGTATGAGAAACTGGTCCGGAAGCTATTTCAGTACCATCCACTGTAGTGATTACGTCCTTTACCATCTTGGGACGTAGGGGAAGATCCATCCTGGTAGCCAAGTCTTGGTCCACATAATTACCGATTGCTCCGCTATCAATGTATACTTTGATAGCATGCATGCAATCTGGTCTATTGGGACTTATGAGGACCATAGGCATTACCAAATGCGAGGTCAAGGAACTGGTTTTAACGCTCGGCAAGCGGACCTCTACGCTTGTCGGGCGAGGTTGTTTCCCGATTCCAGTTTCTCAGCATTTTTATCAGAAACTCCTACGGTCTTCTTGACCGGTTTCACTGAGCAATCACGAAGGAAATGTCCAGAATTCCCACATTATAGGCACAGCTGTAATTGCCTTCTTCTTTCCCGTTCTTTCTGAGTTAATGGTCCTTTTACTACTCCTATTTGCATTGGTTCCACGGAGTCATTCCCTTTAGCGGAGCTCTGAGGTCTTGAAAGTACCCGGGTTTCAAATCTGGATCGATCGGTCTTCCTGTTCTGTAGCCGATGATCTAATTGGACTACTAGGTCGATATAATCTGAACAGTCTTGCGGCGGATTAACCACCTGTGCTAAAACGTCTTTAAGTTCCCCACGTAGACCTCTGTAGAAGAGCGTGATTCTCTTATCTTCAGGCCACCTGGTCTCAACCACCAGTCTATTAAAGGATGCTATGTAAGCCAGGAGATCCTGATTACCTTGTCTGAGTGACAGGAGTTCGTTGTCCAAGGCCTGCCCCTGTG
The DNA here is from genome assembly GCF_040938575.1 of Ambystoma mexicanum. NCBI lineage: Eukaryota > Metazoa > Chordata > Amphibia > Caudata > Ambystomatidae > Ambystoma > Ambystoma mexicanum. The sequence goes on along the minus strand of NC_090929.1, from coordinate 1,556,529,883 downwards.
AATGTCTTGCGAACAACTTTTCCATACGGGTCTGAAAGTCTTGAAAGTTATAGAGGAGCAGGTCATCCTGTGTCACGAGAGGAATGGACCAATCTGCAGCACTACCGCTAAGATAGGAAAGTACGAACGCTACCTTGGCTTGGTCCGTTGGGAATGTGGCGGGTCTACACAGAAAGTGCAAGCGGCATTGATTGATGAATACTGCATATCGCTTTGGATCACCGGAAAAACGTTCGGGCGGGGCCAAAGGCACATTCCCTGGCAGATTAATTTGCACCGGATTACTTGAGGTTGTAGGAATGCCGCCCCCTCCATAGGGAGGCAGTGGCGTCTGTCCCGCTTGAGCCTGTAGCAACTGTCTGGCCAGATCATCCGTCCGTTCCTTGGCAATGATCAACTCCCTTCGTAAAGCGTTTGTTTCTTGGCGAGATGCGTGTACTTCTGCCCTTAGTTCCCCAAGCAATTGAGCCAGTTGATCTGTGTCCGAGGTTTCCATTGCGCCTGGGTGGGAAAATTGCGGTAGGCTTCGCGTTCTGTAACGCTCACCTGAATCCCTCGGAGGCGCAGGTCTGGGCTGGGGGTTCTCGGAGTCTTCTAGGGTCACGCGCAGGCCTCGAATGCCACCCTGGAAAGGCCCTTTCCTCACTGAGATCTTGATCTGAAGGGTGAGGTGTCTGCAATTATGAGAGCAAGGGGTTAATATGGATATATAAGCCTGACTGGGTAAGCTGCCTCCCCTTCCTGGTACTCCCAAGTAGTTCGTAGGCTAAATGTGCTCACCTTATGTAGGTGGAAGCGGAGCTCTCCATCCTGCGTCTGTGCAGGGGCGCCGAAGCCAGTTACTTCACTGGTTAATTGTCCAGCCTCTTGGTTGCAGAGGATGAAGATTTGGAGCTAGGCCGTTGTTAGCAGCACGAACGGCGGTTGCTTGAATATGGAGGTCCGGAGAGCGATGGAATGGCGAAGGTATTGCAGGCAAGTAAGTAGAAAATGTCAATTCGAAGTTAAAAGCACTTCTTAATGTCTCTTTTCCTTTTTCAGGTCGCAGAAGCTGCTGGGTAGAAAAATGGATGTCGAGGAATGCGCCGAGGAATGAGAAAGATGAGCGCTGCCCAAAACACGTGCGTATAGATGGAGTTTTGTATTTCTTAATGATGTCCTTTTGTTTTGCAGATGCGAGTAGCAGCGTCGGCGGAGGCGAGAAGAATGCAGCGCAGGTAAGGAAAGTTTCACGGAGGTTTACTAACCAATGTCTTTGCTTCCACAGGGTGCCGGAAAAAATGAAAAGCTGCAGCCCGTGGCTTGAGATGCACCGATGGACTGGGTAAGTGCTGCGCTGGTTTTTATCTCGTGCTAACCTGGTGTTCTTTTCCCTTTTCAGATGCTGCTGAAGACGAAGATGGTATTTCAGAAGGTAAGATTGCAGATTTCTCTTCCCCAGATGCAGAAGTTGGAGATTCTCTGGAGCTGACACGGTGAGCGTCCTGCTGCTATTGCAGAATAACGCGAAGCACGTTGCTCTGATCGGGCGTGGTTTAAATAGCTTACTGGAGTGCTTAGGTGTCTCCTTCCACAGCAGCCTCGCCCAGGTAAGAAGTCCCAGCTTCCAGAATAGTTCCAGTATCCAGTCCCAGGGAGTGGTGCTGGCCACACCCAGAAGGTAAAGTAGTTCCAGCCATGGATGGATGAGGATTTCATCCTGCAGGTGAGTGAGCAGCATGGTCTGCAGCAGGTAGGTCCACCCAAGCACCATTCCTTACATCATGAGCCCGGCACGTCCTGTGCCGGGACTGGGTCCCCTTATGAGCCTGGCGCCACTGGCGCCAGGACAAGGTCCATAAGGCCCCTATGGGAGCCGATGGGTGCCTGGAAATGAAGTTGTGACCCAGCTTGCGAGGCAGTTGGGCTAAACCTGACTCCTTGGAGGCTGCGGTCATGACACCGGGTAACCTGTGCCCCATGGCAGCCAGGCTGGGGAGAGCGGCGAGCAGCAGCCCAACAAACGGGGCCACGCTCCGCCTACCCCCACCACTGCCACAAGGCGACGCTCAGTCGCCGGCCGGGATGACAAGAAGGAAGGGCGAGGTGTGAAACAACACCTCGCCCTTCCTTCCAAATTAGGTGCTAAGCGCACAGGATGCACGGGAAGCAGGGATGCAGGGCCACAATAAAGAGAAGCACCCCCGGGTGCTGAGACAGTCGGCGCCTGCTGGCCTGGGGGCTGCCACCACAGCCCCCACACAGGGCACAACAAGGACCCAGGGCCAGCCCCTGGGTCCAATATAAGGATCTGCTTTTGCAGCAGAAAAAACAGAATCGGCCTGTGGTCCCTGCACGGGGACCCACGTGATCCAGTTTGGGTCCCTGCACAGGGACCCAAACAAAAGAGTACTTTGCGTACGCAGAGTCTCTTCTTTTTCCCAGAACCCTCCCACCCTAGAAAAAGGGTGAGAAGAAAGAGGAAGAAGACAGGTCACTGTACGGTGACCACACACTGTCGGTGGACAAGAAAGGCGGCACGGGCTAGAGGGGGTAACCTCGGGACCTGATGCCCAAAAGTACAGCATATTATGGTTACTGTAATTATGATTATGTTTTGTTATGACCATAAGTGTGCAATAAAATCTCACGACCTTTTATTGCCAACAGTCGCCCAATACTCTTGTGTACTACCTGGGGGGAAAGGGTATTTGTCTCTCACTCTCAGGTTATGTTATCAGCCTGCCTGCATATGGGTCCACTGCTTACGCATTTGCCTTGTTAAGTTTCCTTTCCCCTCTTGTGCTCAGAGAAGCCAACGATTTGACAACGCGCTCAGTACACACAGCTCAAAATTGAAGAGCTCAACATTTAAATAAACGGCACATGCCTAGACCAGATGAAAAAGCGAAGCCTTGTCCTGCATTGTCTTGAAAGCCATGTGGCCAAGGAATGCATGTCCACCACCATCCCCAATAAAAAGCTGGCCTTTACTCAAAATTGGCCACAATCAGCAAAATGAAAGACTATTTGCAAATATAGCACCATGCCTACCGCGGGCCACCGTGCAGACGAGAGGAAGATAATACAAAACCCATGAAGCTTAACTGGAGGCTACAAAGGACGCCAGCTGGAAAATATCTGATTCCACCCTCTGACTGTCACTAATGTAATTACACTAATGAGGATGCTTAGCTGAAGATATTCCTTCCTTCTCCTCATGGATGGGTCTTTAGGAGTGCCTGAGACGTATGCGTCTGAGACAGACCGCCATTAGAATTGAGGAACGCGCTCACATGAAATTAGCCGAACGCTTAAGTACGCTCAGGCATTGCTAACATCCAACACAAATGGGATTCGTTAATTTAAGCCTTCCGCAAACTGAACAACTGGCTCGCTCTATCAGCCCACAATCTTCAATGAGCGACTGGGGTTGGGGAGGGGAGGGGTGCTAGCTAGCAAACTTAAGTGTGAGCAGATACAATGTATGTACCGTGAGTTCATCTAGGCATGGGTCTGCCACCTGTGTCTTTCCAGATGTTGGGAACTATGATTACAATACTACCTCACCATTGGCTTTGCTGGCTAGGGCTGATGGGAGTTGCATCCCAAAACATCTGGAGAGCCAAAGGTTGCAGACCCACGATATATGGAGTTCTATCAGCAGAATATAAATGCAATCCAAATGATTGAAAATTCACTTGCACACTTTTGCATCCAAAGAGCAGTATTGTACTATTACACGAGAGTGGACCATCCTTGTGCAAATCAGTCTGTCCCATCCTCCAAGAGAAGTAGTCTGATCCACTCCTAGAGGTCAATCCCTCTCCTCCTGGAATAAAAAGCAAACCTGTGCAGTTTTCCGGACAGGCTTGGCATCAGGGGAGTTGCTAGGTCTGGAAAAGACCCGGGGCTAAGCTGATGTCAGAACTGTTGGGACTGGGGGCTAGCTAGTCTTTTGGCTGTAGCTCCTGAGATTCTATCCGGGGCTACAACCAAAAGATCAGGGGCTATAGCCCCCTTAGCCCCCCCTAGCAGCGCCCCTGCTTGGCGTGATTAGTGAATTGAAGGTCAGCCCACAGGCGTTGGAGCAAATGTCTAATCAGCGTCCTTTGTGAGCTGACTGTAGCTAAACTGCCCATCTATTGTGGGACTGTTTGTATTGTAGGGTGATGGGTGGATATGTTCGACAGACTGTCTGTAGCATTAAGACTTTCTAGTTGCACTGGCCACCTGCATTCACTTGGGTGGGTTCCGTAGTCTTGCAGTATTATTGAAGGCTGAATATAACATGATTTGACTGACTGGAGGGCGAGTAGCCTGCCATAATTATGAGTTGCTAACTGGAGGGCAAGCTTTTTGACACAAATTGTTAGCTGAAAGGTATTGGGACGGGTGTGACTCTGGGGGCTGGGGAATGCCACCCAGCATGTGATGCACATCCCAATCTTCATGTCTATGACAAGCCACACACACTGTAAACCAATGTTATGGTCTGGGAAGCATTCATAATATAGAGCAAAGAGAGGGCTTGGAAGATGGCCAAGCCACTTGCTAACCTGCTGCCACAGGTATCCATAAGCCACACAGTAAAACCGGAGAAGCCGAGTTTGTCAAGAAAGAGAGGGTTGATAACACTGCTAGCAATGTGAACTGTATACCCTGCATGCCCCGGCTTATGGGCTCCGGCACATTTCAGAATCCGGTTAACAGTGAATTCTCACAGAGACGCAGAGTGAACAAGATGGCAGTACGTGTGGGAAATTACAGAAGTGTAAGCAGCCCCAGATGTTTGCAAGATGTTAGGCAGGTGTTTCATCAGGTGACATCAGCCAGTGCAGCTGGTGTGTGGACTACAACCAACATGGATCAGCTGAGAAACATGTAGCTTTACCCAATCACAAGCCACATTGAAACATCTCTCAAATCTGAGCAGTCAATCAGCTGTACGCCCTGGTCCCAATTGTTCCAACCTATAAAAGAAACAAATGTGTGGCGTGGTGGTGTATGAGCATGGGTATAAATTTAGGGAGGGCACTATTGTGGCACGCCATTTTGTCCCACTCATTTGGCAGGGGTCCATTTAATTTAGATGTCTCGGGAGGATAGCTCAGGGGCAACATGCTAGCCTTAGAAACAAGACGACACAGAGCAACACAGGTTCGATCCCTGAGTCCCCGCTTAGAAACCTCTGGGTATTAAACACGTTATAAATAACCAATTATATCATATCATGCCACCCCCCCACTCAACATTTTCATGCTTCTAACTCCACTGCGTGTGAGTTAGAAGCATGGTGGTAGCGCACGTTACAGTGTGTTAGCATGTTGAGGATCAGAGGGAGATTAGGGAGAGGGCGAAAAGAGCAACAAAAGAGGTGAGAGGTGAGAGGAGAGACAGTACAATGAAGGAGGTGGGAAGGAGGAAGAGAGAGATAGAGGAGTTGGACACAAAAGTGAGAAGAGTGTTGGAGGTAGACACAAGTATGAGGGATATAGGGAACAGAATAGAAAGCGGCAGAGTTGTGAAGAGGCAGAGAATGACAGAAAGAAGGCCATCTTATTATAGTAATGAAAATAACATCACATGATTTACAGTGCTGACATGTTGTTAGTATTATCCAATTAAATGATACTCAGTTATATGTTAGCTGTATGCTTTGCAAAGAACATGTCTTATATAGGTATATAGATAATAGATAGTATAATAAAATAGGGCTCGTTTTCTAGTCCCCTTTTTTGTAAATAAAAAGGGTTAACACCTGGTCCAAAACCCCTTTTTTACACTCTGGGGGAAAGTCAATTATTTTGCAGGTAGAGTGGCTGCATGGAATGGGATGGCCATTTTCTCAATGCATTCTCACTCCTCTGGCAAAACCCACATGGTTCAATGGTAGAAAGACATTTCCGTGCTGATGTAAAACCAATGAATTCCCATGGATTGTGCCTGTTTTAGCGCCTGCTAAAAGCATGCACATTCCACAGGAATCCTCTGTGAATGCTGTCTGCCAGGTGCAAACCCCAAGGATCATTTACGCGTTTTTTAAAACGTAGTGTAAAAAAGATGATTAGGCCATCTGGCCTACTTTACCATTTTTTGGGACTTTGACTTGCAAATGTTGAAAATTGCAGAGGGCACCCAAGTGCACAGACGCGCACATGTTGGCACGCCCCTGCTACAACACTTTTATGACAGTAAGACCCCAAGTGCCTCGAATATGTATGGATCTAACCATTGTCTTGTGAGTTGGAACTGGTGGAGGATCCGGCTGAGATTTTCTGACACTGCAATAGGAGACCTGAAGAAACCTGAAACTGTGCAATTGAGTCCTGCCGAGAAACACCTTTTAGCAATAATCCTGCGGTCTTTGGGCTACACGGGCCGCTAATGTCCAAGGTCCCAAATTGCAGGCCAGAGTGAAGCGAGGGCCTTAACGCCGGGCCCCTGTGCCATTATTGGGCAGTGGTGTAGCCTGCCGAAACGTGGGATTATTGATATTAGCACCCTGAGGCAAACCCTAGAGGTGCTAATAGCAATAGAAAATTAAAACCTGGCAGCGCTCCTTGATTCGCAGCAGTGAGTGGCTGGTGAGAATAAGTATTGCCATGGAAATGGAAGGCGGGGCTCCGCTCATAACCCCTCTTTCATTTCCATGGCAATGAACCAGGAGGCCGTGCGGCCTGTGCGGTCATAGCCCCTGAGGTAAGGTGTGTTGGATTTGGGAGGGGTGGTGTGGAGGGACTGGACGGGTGGCGTGGACATTGCAGGAGGGAAAACACCAGGGCCGGGTGGGCGTACCACTCGGGTTTCTCCGAACCCAGGCTTGCATCGATAGATCCAGCCTGGGTTTGGAGCAATCTGATTGGCTGCCACACCAGGCTAAGGGCTCTAATCTAGATTATGTGGTGCAATACCTTCTGGGCATAGAAACGTCTGTGTGATACTAACAAAAAGTAAATGGTTCTCTGGTTTGAGAAAAAAAAAAAAAAAAAAAGATTATATTTGTTTTTTAAATTATTGTTAAAGTATGAACTCATTTCTGATTTGTTCTGCTACTAAGTGAAACAAATAAATATACAAGCTAAAAGGTGGTTTGCTCTTGTCCAAAGATTTACCTTTTTTCTGGTATTGAGGACACTGTGTTTAAAGTATAGTCATTTCATCTTTGAAATGTTCAACTAACACCATCTCCCTAAAGTCGTCAGTGTTGATAATGCCCATATTGTCTATGTGTGTCTGTATGAAATGATGGAAGATTTGCGGTGGCAGGACCCCGCCTCTGGAACACAGGCTCGCTGCAATTGCGCCAGGGGAACATCTTCGGCACATTTTGTAAGCTACCCAACACTTTTCTCTTTTGTTAAATTCCTAAATCAATTGTGCTGGCGCCTTGAAGAGGTTTGGTCTGACCTCTGCCACTGCATAAATCCCCCAGAAATAGAAGTATTTTTGAACATGTTGTATTACTCCAGTGGCACTGAGTGCAGACCTGGCAGTAGCTTAATGGCTATTCATTGTTAACTGACCTGCTACACGTTTATATGTATGAATAATGTAATGTTAGGGCCCTCATGCGGAAGTACACATTTAATCTATAACAAGCTGGAGAAGCTATTGTTGGGTTGAACATGGGCCCGGGTAAGGCTCCAGCTGCTCACCCTTAGAATAGAACAAATAATAGCCAGTTGAAAAGGCCGTTGATTGTGCAAAGCGTGTGTTGGCTGATGCAGATGAATTGATATTCCTCGATGTTTTGATATCAAATTGATTGAAAAGAATCTACAGCTGTGCACAATTATACTGAAATAATATTTGAAGTGTTTTTTGATTGCAATAAAAAAATACAAATCTGGATACAAAAAAAAGTTAGACTTTTGATTCGCCTAAAATACCCAGATGGAGTTCTCAGACACAAACCAAGCCCAGACTTCTGCTGACTTTGCCTGGAAAGCATAACTTTACTCCAGGTGCAATCTGCCAGCCCACTATCCACCCCACAGGCCACCACATTACATTAACTCGCCCTCTTCCGCCGAAAGGCCATGCACCCATTCAGAGGTCTTGGCCCCTCGAGTTTCTCAATATTGTTTGTACTATTAATGCAGTCATTTATCCTTGCTGTAATTCATTGTCTACCTCCCCTCCCCGTTTGCCCTGTGGGCGCTTTGAAACAGTTTTTCTAATTGTACAAGTGCCTAATAAGAGACCAATAAAATAAAATTAAAATAAAGTTATCAAAGTTCTCATCCCTTTCACTCCCCAACTATCTTGACTATTCATTCAATCAATTTTCTCCAAACTCGCCCTCATGATTCATCCCCATAATCAAGAAACCCTCCTGGTCAATCAATATACTGCCCAGTCACTTACTGTGGTATGACGCAGTAGTGTTACTGTGGCGGTGGTCTCTAGTCAGTTCACCTGCTGAAAGTGCACTGAGAAAGCTACTTAATTAATTATTTCATCTTTTTGCAACGTGCTAATGACCAGATACTAGTCTCTAAGCACTGGACCTAGATTCAAACCTGTGTCGCTCTGTGTTATCTTGCTTCCAAGACGAACGTGTTGACCACGAGATATCCCTCCTCCCCCATACTGTTAAATTGAGAAAGTCTCAGGTCCTGCAAGCAAAAGGACTCAGTGGACCCCTTGATGCCTGTGAGTGCCGAGCTCAACAGGATTCGTACAGGGCTCTTTACAACTGGCTGAAGTTTCTGAAACCTACTCCTGCTTATAGACTCCTTCGATGAATGGGAAGATCCTGCCCAAAATAACCAACCACTAGCACATCTGGGCGAATCAGTTTCTTTCCAGTTGTGTTTATTTATTTGTAGCTGTTCACAGAACAAACGGTGCACACATACAATCTCAGAGTATACAATCTGCATGCATGTGGAACAAATACACACAGTGTGTGCACGGAAACTCTACCTGAATGTGAAATATTCAAGCAGTAACTCCATGCCCAAACCACACAAATACAGCTTTCAATAAAAATGATAGTGAATGACCCAAGACAGAGAAAAACACTACAGAAACACCTGGGAACAAGGACGCTATAAGGGACTTGCCAGAGTGTGTCCAGACTCTTTTCGCATCCTTTTTACATCCGTCCACTTTGTCTCCCATTCAACCATCTGATGCCTCATTTGAAAACCTGCCCAGCATGCACGCTACAACTGACTTTCTCCAATTCTCTCCTGCCCTGCCTCCCCTCAGCAGAATAACACGTTTCCTGTGGCAGACATCTGTAGCTGCCTCCTTGCCTCTCTTGCTACTCTCCTTCACCCCCAGAGCCATTTCAGGAGAAGGTCTCAGTTCGAATTACTCAAATGAGGAGCTACCCGTCCTGGTGGACGAAATAGGGAATCAGGGTGCCCTTTTACTTGGATGTAAGATGACCAAGACACCACCACTATTGTGCATTAGCACCCTTGCTGGGGGAGCCAGCCAATCAGGTTGCTAGGAACGTGGGCTGACACTACCAGTGAAAGGCCGCGTTCTATACCGCCTGATGGCCGGCTTCCCCGCTCACCATCTTCCCCTCATCTGACAACACCTTTTAAAAAAATCCCTCCCCCAATCCCACTTACCTGTTTGCTGCAGTGGCGAATCCCGTCGCCACAGCTGCTGGTTGCTCCCGTCACTGCTGTGGCCACCATGGAAATGGACAAGGAGCCCCATACGGAGCCCTAAGTTCCTAATCCATGGTGGCCATGTTGGTAGAGTATTTTCTCTCTGCACAAGGAAAGAAAGTACTTTCCATTTAAACAAAAGAAAAACATTAGCACCTGCGGAGCATGCAACATGGGTGCTAATGGCAATATGCCCCCTCTCCCCCCTGGAGGCTAGACCCAACCTGTGGGTAACAGCCCGTGCCCCTCCCTAAGGGAGCCTCACTTCACTCGGGCCTTAACCTATGCGGCGGGCCGTCACGCACAGGGTGGGCCGTCAAATTGGGAGATATCTCCTCATTATGCAGAAGGATGCCAATATGCATTTATGTGAATCTGGTGGCTGCCACTACTAGGCATAGATGACTCCAAAAACAGGTGAAACAAAGTGAGGACATGGAGCAACAACAGTGCGGCAGAGAATTGCAAGGCGTTCCTTGTCACATGACGTGGCTTCACATCAGACCTGTAAATGTGGGAGGAGAAGGCCAGGGACATCATAAATCTAGCCCGATAGAGTTGGTGGTCTGGGGACAGGAGGTAACAGTGAACAACAAGTCATCCACTCATAACAACCAAAGTCCATAAGGTACTGATGTGTAATGTACAAACTAATATCACATGGACACTAACATCATAGTACTACGTACAGGTGGCACAAAGGCACACACTTTGAAAGGAGATGCCCAGGATGACACTGAAAAGATGGAAAACAAAACATGTCCAAGACCTCTGAGACGTTCTCGATATCCCATCATCTCCCCATACACACTTGCCTCCGGGTGTATCCCTCGGACGCCCATGATGCCATCACCACCCTCTGCACTGTGCAGAATCCACTTTGTTTTGAGATTCCACTGAAGGAGTAATGTCCTCCCAGTCCAGAGTGTCAGATATCTCCCCCTGCAGCACCTCTAACTCCTGCCATACAGTTAATACCTGCTGACCCATCTAACCAGGCTCAAATGTGAGATGATATCATCAAGAACCTACTCCCCAGAGTGGCAACCATTGAAGTGGGCCAGGATTCGGTGCTCAGAATGGGACACATCTGGTGCATCCAACACTCTTTAAGGTCAAGTGATGGCGAAGATACATCAGGTGCTGGAGCAGATCTAGCAGGAACTGGTGGTAGCACCTACGATGCAGAGAGAATGCGTGATGGGATGCGTGAGGCAAGAATGTCGGCTGTAGTGGTGAGGGAGGAGGCCGCTGTGGCTCGGACCCAAAAAGAGGATGCCCCGGCCAACATCAGGAACAATGCGGTTCCTCTGCATCTCAAGGCATGGGAGGATGCCGTGCTTGTCCAAAAGTTTTGAGGGGTGTTATTTGGGAAAGGACAAAAGGATTCCTGTTGGCTTTTTTTGAAAAATGGACAATGGGACTTTTGCGGGATAGGGTATGTGCAAACTAAAACATGTATGACGAAGCGACTTTAGTAGCATAATTTAAATTTTAAAAGCCATCCCCCTGGAGAGCTCCATTAATGTCTCCTTGTTGTGCAAGTGCCCCATAACCCTTTGTCCCTTCACCACTGTCATCATACTCTGGGTCGGGTATTGGCATATTGGTGTCATCAGCCTAGCATGTGTGGAGTACAAAGAGGGACAGGCTGAGTCAGGACTGGGTGCATGTGTGTGTTTGTATACAGACACACTTGCCTATGTGAGTTTGATCATGTGCAGTCATGTACCAATTTTGTTGCCAAATACCCATCCATATCCATGTGATTACTTTTAGTGTTTACTGGGTTAGGACTTGTGGTAATACTCAAGTGATGTGATGGTGCCCGTAGTGTACCATCGCCCTATGGTTTTAAGTCTACTCACCAGCATAGGCGGATATGCACAGATCGTGCAGATATGCATTTGGAGAAATTGTTGTAATTCAAACATATTTAGAGACCATATCCTGCACTGCTGTAGTACCTCCATGTTCCCTAACAGGCAGCTATTTCCCAGGATCTCAGTCTTGTGATGTCCCAGAAAACTGTGTGCCCACATGCATGAAAATGAAGTATGCATTACACACCATCTGCCTATATATTCTATGTTGCTGTTCCTTGGCTCTGAAAATCCTATTCTCTGTCCTTAGGTGGTTCAAGAGGAACATGAGTGCACAGAAACACCTACACAATTTACCATTGATAAAAGAGCGGTGGACGTGGGTCGTTTAGAGAATGTGACTTGAAGACCAGATGTCGCATGGAAAGGTGGAAACATAAACCAGGGACGAGGACAGGACAGAATGACACAGTACATCGGCGAAACATATCACTTTGAGTAGCAATGAAAATTCTTTGAATATCATTGTTTACAATAGAACAATCAAGGTGCAACATTAAAAAGGACTAATCCTTTTCTTTTGATGAATCCATCAATAGTATGAAATGATACGCAAATTGCAATACACCAGGATATTCATTGAATTACCAAAGGAGAACATGGTGACTACAATGCGTCCAGCGCAGAATGTACTATATGCAATTGGGAGTTGTGACTGTTTGTCTGTATATACCCTGACTCTGGAACCTCCTCCCCATCAACACGAGGCTCACCCCTTCACTTCTACATTTTAGGAAGGATATCAAGACCCTCCTCTCCCAAAAATATCTCCTCCATAAAACCTACATCCACACACCTTCCACTCCTCTCCTACGCTGAGACTGGGTAATCAGCACCCCCCTGTGTCCTCCTCTGATAGCTTGAGATCACTTGCTGCCGCATTTCCTGTCCTCCCCGTCCCCTATTGTTAGCTCCTCCCTCCTCCCTATCTCTGCTTCCCTCGCTATGTACGTCCCCCTATCGCTTGTACAGTGCTCATCTGCTTCCCGGACCAATGCTCGTGCTCAATAAATACAATAACAATAATAATATTAATAATAATAACAATAATAATATAATAATACGGAAAATAATACTACTACTAATAATAACAATAATAATAATCATAATAATAATAATCATAATAATGAAATAATCATCTTTTTATATATTTTTTAATGTGTCCTTGGTTGCTTTGGAGAAGTTTACCTTCCCAGCTAATCTCTGTAGAGTTTTGTTTATTTATATAGCGCCTATACACAGGCAAGTGTTTCAAAGCGCTCAAGGAGGGTGGGAGCATTGGGAAAAAAACAACAGTCGCTCAGTATGGGATATAGCAAATAGTCCTGACAGCGATTCTGCAATTTTAACAGTGCAATTAGGGGTGAAAACAGGGGAGAAACAGACAAGACGATCTACTGGCATGGTGCGGACGGATCACGAAGTGCACAGAGAGTCACAGGGAGGGGAGGGTCAAAAAGCTGAAAGGCACAGAGGTTTTTCAAGTAAGCACAGTGCATACAGTCATCAACCATTCAAACACATCTTAAACCACATACAAGTCACAAACCAATCACAAGTCACAAATGCAATGCAGAACATATTTATGGAGCTTGTTAGTTCCATGAAGGTCCGTCTGCAGCCCCAAGGTGACCAGCCCCAGATTCAAGGGTGCTCTTGGCAACTACTAAGGGACCTGTGGTTCAGTGGCCCAGATGGGTTGCAGCTTGAGAGGCGAGGGTTGTCCTCTGTTATCGACCAACTGCAGTTGGTGTTCGTTTATTGACCTAAAAAGGACAGAAGGGTGAGGTGGCCTTGTCAGGATTCAAACCTACAACCTGGAGATCAGACAGATCGCAGTCGTGCACACTCAACTCGCTGAGCTACCTTATGGGTTATAACTACATTGTCTTCAAACGGACACTCGGAGTTTAGGAAGGAAAAAAAAAAAAAAAAAAACCCATGCAGTCCAGGGCTCTCTCTGCAGCTCTGCTTTGTCAGTTTGATAAAATGGCATGATCACCCCTATTTCTGTGCCTTTGTTCATGTTATGAAGCTTGGACACAGAATCAAACACACATTGGGTCGGGCAGCAGTTCCTGTCTCTGACTGCAGGATGTTAGGCATGTATTCTTTTATGTATGCATGCACAGCCGAGATGCTCACCCATATTAACAGCACTTTACCACATGTAACACTTCTACAATGGAAAGCACTGGGAGGCTCTGCAGAAAGTCTCTGCTGCGACACACAAATACAGGGGTATATGTGATATTACTGGAGCAAATTTTAGAGTGGTACATTTCATATCCAGGCAGGAGGCCTGGGAAGTAACTGGACATCTATTTGGAGAACATATTTGCAGATTTGCAAATGCTTATCACATTATACATAGTGGCCTGATTTACCTCCAGCCAACATACATTTACTGGAACCTGTAATCTACCGGTCATTCTGATGGACCAGGTACCAGTAATGGTATTGATGCTCAGTGGTATCCCGCCAGAATTACCGGTGGGATACCACCAAACTTGTAATGAGGTCCAATGACAGTAAGATGTGTGGCCTCAGTTGGTATTTTGCAAAGAATCCTGGCGGGGTTCAGTCCAACTGGTAACTCAGCTTCAACAATATTATTCAATAGACATAGGTCCTGTATCATGTTGCAACTTGACCCTTCACTTATTTAACAGATGTATTTATTTATTTGCATTTATAAACGCTCACAAAGCCCAGGGGCATCAAGGAGCTGTTCAAGGAATATGTCTTAGTTGCAGTACAAGGGTGGGCGATAAGTTACATTAGCCCGCATACATGTATAATTGACAAAGTGTAGGTGGTTGGCTTGCAGTACAAAGGTGGGCGATCGGTTACGTTAGCCTGCATGCATCTATAGTTGACAAAAGTTAGGTGGTTGGCTTGATTAAAAATGACCAGCATTGTGCAGGTCTGGTTACAATGGGCTAGCTGACAAGGAGGCAACAGGGTTCATTAGAACTGTGGTCATACAGAGTACATTTTAGACAAACAGTCTGGTTTTGACGGCTTTGCAGAAGGCGAGATGAGGAGTTTCACTTCTGAGGGAATGAGGCAATCAATTCCCGAGTCTAGGGGCAATGAATGGGAAACTTGCGCCACTGCCTCTAGCCCGTTTAATTCTTGAGACCGACTAAAGGTTGGTGTATGGGGTTCTCATGGGTCTTGCAGCTGGAGGCAGGAGGACTCTGTGGGAAAGAAGGGTGGCGCGGTGTGGTGGATGCATCTAAGCGTGATGGCAAGTGTCTTGAACAAGATGCACTGGCGGACAGGCAGCCAGTGTGTTGTCTGGCTGCAGAGATGTGTTCCCTTTTGGAGATGCCAAATGAAGCGCGGAGGGCATTATTCTGAATTGTTTGTAGGTTGTCCAGGTTTTTTGCTGAGGTTCCTGCATAGAGTATGTTACAGCAGTCTAGCCTAGAGCCTATAATGACCCGTGCAATTGATCAACACTTGGTGGTGGATAGGAATGGTCTGGTGGCATTGATGAATTTGGAGTATTGCGCTTACTTGTCTGGCCATAGTAAGGTTAGTGTCCAAGTAGACTACGAGAGTTTTGACTGACTGTGAGACTGGGATGGTGATGTTATCAATAGTGAAGGCTTGGTATTTAGCATCATGGATGAGGCGTGAGTCAGTGGGGGCTAGTAGTAGTAGTTCTGTCTTGTCCCTGTTCAAGCATAGTCAATTTTCCGCCCTCCATGTGTCTATGGTGGCGTATATGGCGTTAATGGCATGTGTTGGAGTCATTCTCATAATTGACAGAATATTTCCGTCAATTGACATAATTGACGGAAATAGGAATTAGGACTTGAGTATCGTCGGCATAATTAGTGTACATGATGCCAAGCGAGTCTAGTAAATCGAACAGGGGGATATTAAAAATGTTATAAAATGTAGGCAATAGGCAAGAGCCTTGTGTTACTACGAAGAGGATGGTGTCTGGGTTTGCAGCTGCTAGGTCTGAGAAGATGACCATGACTCTTCCTTCAAGGAAGGATGCCATCCAGGTGATTGCATTCAGAGAGAAGAAGGCTTAGGAAGAGAGATGTTGACATAGTAGATTGTGACCCACAAGGTCAAAAGCTGCCTAATAGGAGGAGAATGGCAGGTTTGCCAGAATCTCTGATATTGTTGATTTGATTTTTCATGTCCAATAGGGCTGTCTCGGTTCCGTCACTAGGACGGAAGCCGGATTTTTGGGTGCCTAGGATGTTCTTTGCTTCTAAGAATTCCTGGACTTGCAGGTATGCGTCTTTGTCCAGAATCCTGAGCAGGAAGGGAACGGTGGTTATGGGTCTGTAGTTGTTGGGGTTGGATGGGTCAAGTGAGGTTTATTTTAGACGGGGGCAACCGAGGCTTCTATTAGGCTGGGAGGAACAGATCCTGAAGCAAAGGAGGCATTGATGAATGCTGTGATGAATTGTGTGAGTAGGTCCGCACATTCCCTGAAGAGGGATGCAGGGCAGATGTCCCCTTTGCATGTAGAAGGTTTAATGTTCTTCATGATAGCAGTGACTTCCGTCACATTGATTTCTCTGAACGAGAAGAGATTGGTGTCAGTAGACTGGTGGTTGGATGTGGGTGGTTGGGATGTATTGGCGAGGAGTGGGTTAAGTTGATTTGCTCTAATTTTGTTCTGCAGTGTGTCCAGCTTGAGGAGCATGGCTGCTTGTATGTCAGCGCACCATGCTTCATTCTTTGGTATGGCTGGAGGGAGGGAGGCTGGAGTTTCTAGCTCTCTAAAGATGGAGAAAATGTCTTTACAGTTAGACTTGGCATTGTCTATTCTGTTGCTGAAAGAGCTAGCTTTAGCTAGGACAATGGCTTTTTTATATTCGTTGGACAGTTTGTTAAATTCAAGTTTGTCTAGTGCAAGTTGGCTGGTTTGCCATTTAGATAGGACTGCATGCTTTTTAGTGCATAGAGCGGAGAGTTCATGAATAAACCAGTTATTAGCGTGTTTGGTATGTTTGGCTTTGCAGACTTTTAGGGGTGCAATGGCATCAATAGCTTCAGCTAGTATGCTGTTGAGGGAGAGAGCCAAAGCCTCAGGATCTTTGGAGAATGGACCCTCAAGGGCTGGGACCTTGAGATAAGGTGCCAGCCTTTCCATTGCCATCTTGCCTGGGGATTCTGAGGGTACTATAATGCAATGCTGCCACAACGCCACAACTGTCTCATGTATTCCCTCATCTGCTTCCCTTGACAATGGATAATGTTGCACTCTGGGTAACACTTTGTCTTGCTTCAGCTTGATATGTACTGCTCCTGTACTCTTCAGGAGCCCTACATCATGGGGGTTGTCAGTCCATAAAGTGCTTGGGACCAGTAACAAGTCCTCCTGTAGGTGTGCAGACATGCATTTGGCAATCAGCATAGGGCAAGGTACATTCCTATGCTAGATCCTTATTTGACACGGTATACAAACCTCCAGTATTATTTCACCATCATTGTCAGCATCTTTAAGGAGCTGTCCATCTGACACCCCACTCAAAGGTTGAGTCGTGCCAATACACAAAACTGCACACCACTCATCTCCCTGTTTTTCAGTCCCAATGAGCACTATCTTGTAATCCGCAATCAGCACCCCCGCCAAATTTAATGTAATAATGGTACCCGGAACATGATCTTGGGGCACTGCTGTCCTAAACACAAATTCTAATGACACTCTCCACTGCTTGTCTCTGATACCTGGTACTCATCTGAACAACACAGTTGCTCCATACATAAACACATCTGCGTACAAAGGTATTCCTCTAGTGGTGCAAACACTCTTCAATGCTTGTGTTATCGCCAGACCCTAGCATGACATATCCCTGGTATGGAGCACACTACCCCATCTTCCGTGAATGAAATTTTCATATTTAGACCAGTGTTGCAGAAAACAATGGTCAAGCTAACACCTCTTATATTTATGATTGTTCTTTTATGGCACGCTTAATACCGGGGACCAGTTTCTAAGCGCGAACCCCATTTGTGAACCTGTGTTGCTATGCGTTGTCTTTCTTCCAAGACAAAAGTGTTGCCCCTGAGCTATCCTCTCAAAGTCTTGGTTAACCTCTTGGCTACCTACCTTGATGGGTAATTCTTGTGTAAATGGAACCAAACGTATTGCCCCAGAGAACCCTTGCGTGTCCATTACCTTTTCTGATTGGGGAAGCACTCTTACTTTATGTATGATTTTGTTTCACCTGTGTCAACAATGAAAATAAATGATTTCCACACCTAACAAGGGTTCTGGGTCAGCGGTGACTGATAAGACTGGGCATGTCAAAGCTCTCTGTGGGTTGTCCTAGTCTGGGTATGTGCTTGATCCTCAGAATACACATGGGTTACCGCCCACCATACTTGGCCACGTATGGTGTGTCACTATGACATGCGGCAAACCATTTTTGCTCCATACTTGTGCTGCTGGCTGTTATGGCTGCTGCAGTGCATACACTGGTGTACTATTGGTTTCTGGGTGTTGCATCTGTTGTGGTACTTGTGGCTGATGTTGATACTGGGGCTGTTGTCCCTGCTGGGGTACTTGCGCAGGCCTTGCACAATACAGGACTCTTGGAGGCATCATTCCATACTGCTGTTGACATGTGACAAGGACCACGGTCAACTGGGATCTGCGCCGGGATCATATGGAGTCGCTTGCCTGCTCCTACACTTTCACACAAAATGGCTCCTTCCCCTACATGACTGCCACAGTCCTCATCAACCAAATCCTGTCACATCCCTCCAGATCCTGCTCCTCTACCTCATGGCCCTCCTTGGAATCCCCCTCTGCCTCTTTGGTAACCTCCCTGGTAACCTCCCTGGCACCCTCCATTGTCTGGATACCCTTCATACCCTCCTGTCCATTCTCGTTTCCACTGGTGCCATTCTCAGTCCTACCTGCCCTAGAGGCAGGCTGGTAATCACTGCTCCTTCAATGCGCAACTTTGCTGATTGTTTCTGGGGTAACTTTGCTTCAGCCTTCTGCACATTGTCCACATCTTCCTTCTCTTTCTCCTGCCTTCACCTGCAATGATGTACTATAATTACCTGAATCTCTGCCCATCCATTAGTCTCAATCCCCACTACCTTGTCCAAATCTTTCTGTACCTCTTTTGGAAGTCCTTTCTTTAACATATGATAGAATATTGCTATAGTCTTATCCCATGGTTCCCCTGTCTCAGACCTCCACATCTCCTAAATCTGTAGTATGTAACATGCTGGGTCTACCTTTTCCTTTCTAGTATGCACCATTATTGAATGTATGTCTAGTGTATCGAGATGTGCTGTTCTTAGGCCAGCCCACACTTTACCCCGACAGTTGTTAAAATGCCCCCCATCGTGATTTTCATTACCCATGCATACCCCTGGGTAACATGCTTTTTCCGAAATATCATCTGCTTGATCTCCTAATAGTGCAGCAAGCAAATCTTTCTTGTCTCTGACGGCTAGTGGAATGTCTGTGATCTGTTTTTCATGTTCATATATACACTTGTATGCTCCTGCCGTGAGTGATCGCAGTGCCTTCATCAAGTTATTTTTATCCATTTGTGGCCAGGTCGTTTATGTAACAATGGAAACTGTGTTCCTACCAGTGTAGCTGTTGACTTTATCCCAACTCGCTTCCCCTTCATCACCTCCATGTGACCTGGTTACGTGCTCAGCCTTGGAACCCACTCTTTCTACTCTGTGTCACCCTAGGTGGCATCTCATCTCCCTGTACCTCATCTGGTCCCCATTCCCTCTCCTCTGCTGTTCATTCATCGGCATTTGATCTGATTGACTGATAGTCTAAACTGCCTACCCATAATAATCCCTCTCGATACCTCTCATGGTTGTGTCCATCCTCCTTCTTTTCAACATGTACACCCTTAATCGGGGGACTATCAATTCTAAATAAAATATCACCCACTCTCCATTCATCATTGCCTATTGACGTTCTTCACCAATCTTCCCTTTCTAGCTTTTCTCGTGCAAGCTTTTCCTCTGTCCGTCCCAACGCTGTTCCTAGTTCTCTTCGTGCCCTGTTCTACATAACTAATGGGTTACACATGGCATATGCTGCTGGGGCCTGCGGGACACACTCATTGGTTGCGGGGGCTCTCTGTTGGGGGGCTGCATGAGGCACAGGTCTTGTGTCCTGCTGCTGCTTAAATAGGGTAACAACCCTTTGAGGATGGTGTGGCTGTGTATGGTGTAAGTGTATCACAGGATGCAGGGACTACACTAAGTGCAGGGGTGATACAGGCCACTTGTATTACAATTTTTCCCTTTTTAGGGTGCTTAGAGATCTCTTCCAAACCCTCAACCATTTTCCAAAGCTCCAAAATACCTTTTCTATTCTTCAACTTCCTCCATTTATATTAGGTATCTAAATATGTGTACATGTTGGCCAGAACATCTTTATTATTCGTTCCTTCTTCAGGTCACAGATTGTACATCCCTCCTCTCATATCAGTGACCCACTCCGTATGGTAGTCTATACATTTCTCCCGGTACAGCAGGAGTACACATGTAGACATGTACACATGTATTCAAGCAGTCTAACTGAAAGACCACAAATTCACCCAGTAACAACTCTGAAAACACCTTAAATCATAAATCAATAATACCACAATTATATAAACAATAGTTTAGACCCTTCCTCAGTCTCTTTGAGACGAGGGAATGTACCTCCTTACACCAACTTATGCCAGGCAAAGGGATCAAAATCCTACCATACAATGGGCCTAATTAACAAAAACACACTTATTTACAAAATGGTGTAGATCCTTCCTCTACCTCTTTGCCTCTGGAAGAGGGAATTCACCTCCTCACACTCCCTTTTTCCGAGAGGAGGGATCCCAGGTCCTCCATATACTGGACTTCTCCTCCATTTTACTTTGAAGGAGATCCCCTTTCCTCTCTCTTCTTTTTTCCTCACAATATATTCTGGAAAGTCAGAATTCCTCTCAGCAGAGACGATTCCTAAGGCCACTTCTATATATATAAAAACCACTACATATTCCCACATGGTCTTTTACAAACCACACACTCACCATCAACTCACTCCACACATACACACTCTCCTCTTGTTGTTTTCTCCCGCAAAGGTGCACTTCATCAATACGTTCTCCCGAGCACCTCCGATAAGTAGTCCTGTCAGCAGCCTGAACAATCCGGGAGCAGCACCCCTCTCCAAGGAGCAGTCAGGCTTTCTCACAACACGGCACCTGAAAAACTCTTCATATTGCCAACGGGGGACTGATCACTGTAGAAGGGTGCCGCACCCCAGGATGCACGGTTGGGACACACCTGACTTCACAGGGAGTCTGGGATCACGTCAGGCTCACCATTTGTATGAGGAATGCAGCCCAAAAGCAGAAGGGATCATAATAATCCACACAGCCAAATAATCACTGCACCTCCTTGCAAGGGAAAATAAGCTTTATTACATGCCTGGAGGTCTCAGAAGGTCCGGTAGAAAAGAACTGACACAGATTTCCTCACTTCCCAAGAAGTTACGGGTTATATAGTGGTAAACCGCAAAATCTGAATACATAGGTTAAAATGTCATCCCACCACCCTCATTGGCTACCACCTATAGAACATGCTAATACCCGCTATGATCCCTGGACTTATTAGCCACACGTTATCTAAACCCATTCCCCTTGACACGTGGCCCATTACATCATTTCTATTTACTCCAAGTACAAGATTGGTTATTCAAACATATTGACATATTAATAAATCGTGACCGTCATTTGATGTGCACCCATCTGATCCAGACTGGGTGAAAGTAAACTGGCGAGGCCAACCCTGCTTTGATAAGACAATAAGCCTTCTCATTATGACAGATGCTGCTGTGCACACAAGCTGTCTCTCCGGCCTCATACTAAATGTATTGGTATCACCTTTGCCCTGAGGGAGATGACAGTGAGTGGCATATATAAGTGAAGGAGAAGAAGGGAAGTATCTTCCTGAGCATGTGCAGGTAGAAAAAGCATTTCTTAACTACTACGTTAGTTCGTTGTCCATAAGCATTCCAGGATTGTTGACAATTTTGGATGGTGCTGGTGGGTTTCCCTGCCCGGTTGCCCATGGGATGTGATTGTGGTTCAACAGGTTGTTAG
This sequence comes from Ambystoma mexicanum, assembly GCF_040938575.1. Classification (NCBI taxonomy): domain Eukaryota; kingdom Metazoa; phylum Chordata; class Amphibia; order Caudata; family Ambystomatidae; genus Ambystoma; species Ambystoma mexicanum. Next base: position 1,556,508,271 of record NC_090929.1, on the reverse strand, counting down.
GTGTGATCATGATTTTGGTTTTGTCAGGCTTGAGTTTAAAGCTATTGGTGCTCATCTACTGTTTTAGTTCAGTGAGGCAGTTGGTGAGTGTTGGGTTTTGTTTCTCACTGGCAACGACTTTATATACGATTTGAGTATCATCTGCATAGTTGAAGCATCTGAGGCCATGTTTTTTTATTAGGTTGATCAGGGGGTCATGTAGATGTTGAAGAGAAGCAGTGCTAGTGATGAGCCTTGTGGGACTCCACATGTTGTTTTCCGTAGTGCTAACTTGAATGGTGCTATCCACGTTGTTTCTGTTCTTTCTGTCAAGAATGATTTTTGCCATTGCAGAGCTGTGTTTCTGATACCAATATCTTCTAGTCTTTTGATGAATGTGTCATGGTTAACTGTGTTGAAGTCTGCTGACAGATCGGGAACTATTAGTGCTGAGTTGATGGAGTCGGCATCAGTCTTTAGATCATCCAATCTAGATATTACTGCAGTGTCAGTTCCTCTAACAGGCCTGGAGCCTGCTTGTGTCTGATCTAATAACCGTTTTTTATCTGCATGCTCCAAGATTTGTTCATAGATGTAGCTTTCTAGTATTTTTGCCAGGGGTGGGATATTTGAAATTGGTCGATAATTGGTTGGTATTTACTGATGGATCTTTAAGGAGTAGCTTGATGTATGCTGTTTTGAAGGCTTGTGGCATGGTTCCTGTTGCTAGTGATTGGTGGAAGAGGATGAGGTAATATTCTGTTGTTGTTCTCTGGGTGTGGATGATCTTGTAGATGTCTGGTGGGAAGGGGTCTGCTAGAGAGCCCGCTCTGTTGCTTTTGCTCACCATGTTGTGGAATGTATCTGTCAAGATTGGCTGGAGGCGGTTTAGTCTAGGGGATAGTTCTGATATTGCATGGTTGAGATAGTCAATGTTGTTTTTTTGCCTGCTGTTTATGATTTGCTAGATGTTAGTGATTTTGTTCTTGAAAAAGTTGTTTTATCGTTTTTGTGTGGGGGTTGGTGCGTTGTTGCATATCAATGGGTTTCTTAGCTCATTTATGATGTTGAACATCTCTTTCTGGGTGTTGCTAGATTTTGTGATCCATTTGTTGCAGTATGTCTGTTTTGATTTGAGTATTTGGGCCTAATATAGTCTAATATGTCTTTGGTATGTGTTATTTTTGTTGGTCGTAGTTTTTCCTCTCCTGTTGTTGCAGATTACTGTTGGTTTATTTCAGTGCTTTGAGTTGAGGCGTGAACCATCATGCCGTTGTTTTCTTTAGTGGGGGTGAATGTGTTTTCTGGTGCCATGTAATCTAGTGCTTTCTCAGTCCTATTCTTTCTTCAACACTAGCTGATTTCAGGATGGTAATTGGAGGTTTTGTTGCTTCAAGTCTCATGTTTATATCCATACTGTTAATGGTTTTCCAGTTTCTTTTCTGAATTTTTAGGTTTTTAGGGAGGTTGTCATGTATACTTGTTGGTGTTTGGATCATGAAGGGTATGATGAGAATTTGCATTGAAGGTGCAGTTGTGACCAGGTTATTGTTTCAGAAGATTGCATCTAGTATGTGGCCTGCTGAGTGTGTTACTCCTCTAAGCAGTTGTCATAGATGCATTGTCGCTAGTTGATTAGTTAGTGTTTTGGGTGAGTTGATGTCCTCTTCCCCGAACCAAATGTTGAAGTCTCCAAGTATGATTAGGTGATCATGCTCAATGGCAATGTTGGTGATGGCATCCACAAAGGTGTTTGCGAATGTTGAGTCGTAGGTCAGTGGCCTGTAGACAAGTAGAAACGTTAGGTTGGTTTAGGGGTCCAAGGTTAGGTGTAGGATGAGTGATTCGCAGCTAGGGATGTTTAAAGGTGGCCCTGCTGTTATTTTTAGCTGGCCCTTGTATGCTATGGCAAGCCCTCCTCCCCACTTTCCTTCTCTGTTGAATTGTTAAGTTTGAAGTTGTTGGCTAGGCAGTAGTGCAGTATTACCTTGTAGTTTTGAGTGCATCATCTTACTGTGAGGAATATGATGTCTATCATTCCATCACTTAGCAGTTTGTATATTTCTATTGTGTCCTTGTGTATTGATCTGGTGTTAACTAGGTTGCAGTGTATCTTTTTGTATCTTGCGGTTTGTTTGTTCTTTGCCGGTTATTTTGGTGGTTGTGTTTATATTGTTCCTGTGTGCTCAGGTCTGTTGTTGCTGTTTCTTCATTGAGTAGTTCTGCCAGGTTCTGTATTGATATTGTAAGTGATATTTTATTTCTATCGCGCTCATACACAAGTGTTTCAGAGCGTGACAAGGCAAGGGAAGGGGAACAGAGGAGAAACAAAAACAACGATCTTACTAGGCCCAGTGACATTGAGAACGTGCAAGTGCATGGTAGAGGGGGAGAAGGAGAAGTGCATGGAAGGGGGAACAAAAGGAGAGTGCGGAGCAAGGAGGAAAAAAACATAAATAATAATAAATAAATTAATAAATAATAAGGCAACAAACAGAGGGAGTGCAGCCAGCAAGTGACAGTGCTGGGTTTAAGGCAGCAGGCTGGGTAGGTCTGTAAGTGCAGGAAGAACAAAACAAAGGGATGGGGGCGGTATGGGTACAGAAACAGAGCCCAGTGCAAAGGGTGGCCCGGAGGCAGTGCGTCTGGGTGGCAATGAGGAGCAGGTACCTGGGCCCGGAGGAAAGAGGGTGGCCAGGAGCATGGTGCCAAGGGAGAGCGGAATCAGCAGGGGAGAGGGGGCAAAGGCAGAAGCAAAGAGGAAGGTCTTGAGGTGCTTCCGGAACCGGAGAGGGTTCTCCACAAGATTTAGAGTGGCAGGGAGGCTGTTCCAGAGAGAGGCCCAGCATTATTGGGTTAATGTCTTCCTCATGATCATCTCCATGACGACATTGATGATGCTGTGTCTTCTGTTGTGATGAATGGTGTGTTGGCAGAGTCTCCTTCCAGTTTGATTCTGAGTGTTTCCCATCTTTCCCCTGGGTTTCCAGTTATTCTGATAATGTGCTTATGGTTGTTGAGGATATCTGATTGTCGAAGTGCATGGTAATTTGATAAGTATGGTGATAGGTAGAGCAAATTTGGTCTTGTTATGGTGAATGGACCTGTTTCCGTTAAACGTCTGTTCCCCATTCTCATGTTCTGACCTTGTTCTGCCTTGTTTGCTCTGTTTTGGTTATTCCTTGTGTGCTGGCCTCTCCTGATTTTTTTGTGGAGGCAATGTAACATCAGTGGTTCTAGTCCTGGGGTAGAAACTGTCACAGGGTCGGTCTGTTCCAGGAGATGCACTGTTTCAGTGGTTGCCTGTATCCCAGGAGCTAGCCCTGGCAGCCAGTGGCTAACCCTGGTGGTTGGGAATTGACCCTTACTAAGTCTAACCCTGACTATCCTGGGGTCTTTGAGCTATCCCTAGCAGTTGGTGACTAACCCTGACAGTTGGAAATGAACCCTCACTGACTAAGACTAACCCTGACTATTGGCAATTAACCCATGCGGCCTGGGGTTAAATTTGGGTGGTTATTTGTGTTGGTTGGGTGTGTCGGTTCACAGTGCCAAAAGACTCCCTCTGGTGACCTGTGGTGGTCTATGATCAGGCCTTCTCTCAAGGTTTCCTGTGTGGCTGTTTCTCCTCCTGTGGTCTCGTGATTTTTGTAGTGGTAGTTGTATTGGGTTCACTGTGGCAAAGACCTCTCTGTGGTGATCTGTTGTTTGTTCTTCATTTGTGGGGTTCTGTATTGTTACCTCCGTTTGTGGGCTCTTGTAGTTCTTGTGGTTGTTGTATGAGTTCACTGTGGCAAGGCCTCCTTGTGTTAACCTTTTGCTTGGTCTTATCTTGTGGGGCCCTGCATAATTCCCTCCCATTGTGGGTTCTTGAGGTTTTGTTGTTGTAGTTGTTGTTATTTCGGTTTCACAGTGGCGACCTCTCGGTGCCTGTGGATTGATCTTCCCTTATTGGGTCTTGTTTTGTTGTCAATCCTTGTAGGTTCCTGTAGTTTTGTAATTGTATAAAAGTTGTGTTTTCAGTTGCGAAGGCATTCATTTGATTCCCTTTTGTTGGATCTCCCCTTGCGGGATCATGTAAAATTGACTCCCTTTTTGGGTATTTGTGGTTTTGGGGTTGTAGTTATTGTTGCACCAGGTTCACAGTGGTGCCAGCCACACTGTGCAGACCTGTGTTGGCCTTTGGTTAGATCTTCCCTTGTTGGATCTTGTTTTGCTGGCAATCCTTGTGGGTTCCTGCAGTTTTGTAGTTGCATTTGCGTTGGGTTCCCAGTTGCGAAAGCCTTCCTGTGATCCCCTTTGGTTGGATCTTGTCTTGTGGGGTCCTGTATAATGTCCTCCCTTTGTGGGTTCTTGTGGTTTTGTGGTTGTAGTTGTAGCGTTGGGTTCACTGTTGTGATGGCCTTTCTGTGATGCCCTTAGATTTGATCTTCCATTGTTGGGTCCTGTAGGTTTTGAGTTGAATTGGGTTTGGGTTCACAGTGGTTAAAGCCACCCTGTGGTTATCTACAGTGGTGTCTTCCTTTGTGGTATTAAGTAAGGTATAAAACAGTGACAAATCTCTCTAGGTGGCTGGGTTTAATGCAGTGGCTAACTGCAGAGTGCTGTGACATATCTGGAAGTGGAAAATGGCATCTGGAACTCTGTTAAACAAAGACTAGCCTTAGGCACAGTGACTTTGAGCAGTGGCAGATACATGAATAATTTCAGAGCACAGCAACCCCTAGCAAAGTGGCAAGCTGTGCAGGCGCCTGGGTTAAGCAAAGGCTAATTTCATGAAGGCTATATTCAAATATTTCACCTAGATTCAAAAGTATCTATATTTTTATTTCACATGGGCTCAGCAGTGTCTAAGTGGTGAAAGTCACCTGGCTTCAACAGTGGCTACATTCAGACAGTTATCCCAAATTCAATAGTGACTTTTTCAGTGAATTGTAGTCAGTTGAGTATAGATCTTACAAATACATTACCTGCTATACAGTGTAGACTTGTTGTTGTCTCTTACCTGGAGGTTGCTGCAGACAGCTTTAATGGGTTGGCTGCCCATGGCAAACAGGAAAAACAGGGGATTGGAGCTGCTCTAGGAGCTGCCCTTTGCCTCTGGCCCTTAGCTGGCTGCCCGGGCATGGCTGCCCTGGGAGGGTCGGTAAAGAGACATAATTCTAGACATGTGGTCTGCAATCATACCAATAGGGAAGAGGTGGGTCAGCAGGGGGGTGGATGGAGGAGGGGAGTGGATGGGGATTGGCTGGGGTGAACGAGCAGGCAAAATGAGGGTTGAGTCAGGCACCATGAGAGTAAAACTCACCGTCTGAGTGTTGCTCTTCAAGCGTGGGGCTCAAAATAGACCAGAGAGTTAAATCTGGCAGCCTAAAAGCTTTTCTGTTGGTGTGCCGAGTTTCCGGATAATGTGGTCTGCAATCACACCAATGGGAAGAGGGAGGCAGGTAGGGGGGGAGTGGATGGAGGAGGGAAGTGGAAGGGGCTTAGCTGAGGTGAACGAGCAGGCAAAAAGGAGGCTGGGTCAGGCTACATGGGCAAAACTGCAGCCTGGGTGAGAGACTGACCATCTGAGTGTTGCCCCTCAAGTGTGGGGAAGGCTATGGTGAATGCAACTAGAAACTAGGTTATGCGTAGTTTGGTTCATTGAAAGCTAATAGTTTTCCTGATTGTACTCTACCTTTGCAGATATAGAGGAAGTATTTGGAGAAGAACAAATAGAAACTGATGCAAATGCATGTAATATGTTCTTAATCTATTGCAGTAAGTGAACATACACACCAGAACGATATAGGCAACAGGTTGCTTGTTTATTTGAGCTACTACCAGGTGAGACAGTGACTGGTCTTCTAGTACATATCTTCATTGACAGGGTAAGAGTGTTATATAAGTTAGGGGAACAGCCACTGCCGCATACTCTTCTCAGCCACTCCAAACATTACTGTCTGTGATGGAACATTCAGTCATGTTCCAGTCATAACATTCTATGTGGCCTTACTCAGACACTAACACATTCAGCATCACTTGAATGCTCTCACATACTATAAAGGTGGAGAATAGCACACATCTTTCTACTTTAATGTTTGGAAATAGAGAGGAAGATAAATCCCAGGAACTGAAAACAAAAGAGATGCCCATCCACACCATCACAAATGCACAAAAAATACATTTATCCCAACAAGAGAAGATCACTCACTCACAGCCGCTATAGCTAAAACCAAGAAGGGATGGTTGGCAGGAGAAGGAGGACTGCAATCCTCCTAATGAAGACACACCAATCAAGGGAGAGTACATTAAGGAACTATACCTGATCCACCCCAGAGAGATCTCAACGACACTAGGATGATGATAAAAACAGAGTTAGAGACCCCAGCATGCTTGTGGGGGTCAGGAAAGAGGTGAATGATCACCACAGATAAGGAGTGTAAGTCCCAGATAGGAGGGTGACAATAGAGTGGAATACTTTGTGAGAGTCACTGAAGATGTGACAAGGGGGGGAGCAGATTCCTGACACATAGCCATTGCCAAAGAGGGACAACAGGGTAGCCCCTGGTAATTAAGAACTCTATAGAAAAAAAGTCCTTGACATTGAGGGAAGGAAGTGGAGGTAGTGTAAAGGTATGTACAAAAGGCATATCCCTGTCATTTTAGAGGTGCGGAAGGAAGTATCCCCCTTTCAATTGAAGTCTCTGTAAATGTCTATGGCCCCCAAGCTCTGTCTTTTGTGGGGCTGCAGAAGAAGGGTCTCAAATAATAATATGTTATTGTGGGGGTAGCCCCAAAGTGGATGCTACACTGTAGGCCTAGGTAAGGAAGGGCAACATACCCAGCAAAATCCTGTGCAGAATAATGACAAGGAAAATACACAATGTCTGTGAGTTTAGTGTAGAGATAAGAGTCACAGTATATCTGGTGTGTACAGAAAGACACATGCACATGAGACTGTACATATTGTAGAGGTGCCTGGCAACATTTCTGGTTGAGTATGCCATGTCACACCACATGCAATTAAGAAAGATGGAAGAGATGTCGGTGCAACGTTATGGTCTGGCACCAAAGTATTGCGCCAAATGTATGCAGGTGGTGCGCTATGCCAGAATAAAATCAGTTTGCTACCCTAGGCGCCAGACCTGGCACACAATGCTAATGAAGGCTAATTGTTCCTTCATTTGATACCATAGGAATGAGAGGGTCTGTCAGCTGGTGGTGATAGTGAGGGTTGAGCTTAGGACCTGTTGTATCGCTGTGTAATGAGGTAGAGAGTCAGGCTTGCATGCAATCATGCATGGTGTAAGAGGGCTTGACAGGCATCTGGTCAAACTACAGCCTTATGGTGGCCTTGCACAGTCAAAAAGACATCAAGGTAGTCAAGTGGACTGTTCTGTGAGTACAATTGTTGCTGCCAAAGGCAATGGTGAGCAGTAGTTTGCAACATGGAGTAGTTGCTGTGACACCACCACCTCAGTCCAGCACCTAGCTAGATCTCCTGCACTATCAAACACGGATTGAGAGGGGGCAGTCCAATGTGGAATATGGCAGACTCCAGCCATGGTAGCCGCTATAGGACTCAGTAGTATTCAGGCAATTTAGGGGCCAGTGTGGACAAAGTGGGCATGCAGGTTGTTCTGAGGATCCAATAGAATTCTGAGGATGTGGCACACACTGTTGGAAGAGAGTGGCTCAAACTGCATGAGGTAGCTTGCTACGTTTCACAATTCTGGGGAAGCTGCAGAAGTCAAACTCCTGTTTTGCCAATTTGTTAGGGAGATTTTATGGTTGGTGGCTGTATGCCACCTATACAGGTTGATTCTTAGGAAGGCGAGCCACTGTTGAGGCAGTTTGCCTTTTATCTGAAAGTGCGACCCCTAGTAGATGGATGCTACTTTTGGGTCCTGCTTGATGTGGAGGAGGGATATATTAATTAATTGTTGTACGGGCGTTGGATGTCAGTTTGGCTTCTTCTTCACCCAGCATTTATTTATTTATTTATTGAGCATTTGTAAGGCACCTATACATCTAACAAGTGTTTCCAGGTGCCACACGATAAGGAGGGTACATGGGTGAAATAACAGTAAGGGTCCTACTAGGCCTTCTGACATTTGGATCATGCAAGTGTAGTGAAAGGAAGTGGAGGGAGAGGGGGAATAGGGGGAACTGTAGGGGGTCGCAAGAGGCCTGGCAAGTGCTAAGGGAGGCCCAGGAGGGCAAGTGCAAGGCAAGGCGATAGGGATAAGAAAGTGCAAGGTAGGGAAGATGGACCAGATTCAGTAGGCTAGTCGGAGAAGGGTGCCCAAGGACCAGTGCTGGTAAGGGATAAGAGGGAGACTGATGGAAGGATGGCCTGCCCAAGTAAGGCTCGTGAAGGATGCAGACCACCAGACATAGAGTCTGGTGGAACTAGCATTGGGAGGGGAAAGGAGGAGGAGGAAAGGAAGGTCTTGAGAAGCTTCCAGAATGTAAGGAGATCTGGCTCAAGACAGAGAGGGGCAGGAAGGACATTTCAGAGGCAGGCTCCTGCCCAAAAAAGAGATCTACCCCGCTCTCTGCGTAGAGAAGCATCTGACTTGCAGAGAGTTAGAGCTAGAAGACCAAAGAATTATGGCAGGTAGTTATTTAGGGAGCGAGCGTTGGGGAGGAAGGATAGCTCAGGAGCAATGTGTTTGTCTTGAAAACTAGACAATGTGGCGCAACACAGGTTTAAATCCTGATGCTGCGCTTATAAACTACTTGTTGGTACTTAGCGTGTTATAAATTAACAATAAATAAATAAATACTTGTAATGTGGTCCCAAGCACCACAAAGCCTTATGGATGATGCAAACATTCTTGAATTTGATCTTTGCAGCCACCGGGAGACAGTGGAGACATTTTTGAACTGGGGAGATGCAGTCCTTGGGCTTGAGGCCAAGGATAAGTCTCACAGTCCTATTCTGGATCAGTTGAAGAGGGCGGAGGGAGGAAAGAGACAGATTTAGAAGGGGCTGTTGCAGTAGTCAAGCCTAGAGAGAACTAACGCTCTGGAGAAATTGAGTCTATGGGGGAATGTGAGGAAAGGGAGAATGCTTCTGCGGAGGTGAAGCTGAAAGTGAGATTTCTTGACAAGGTCAGCAATGTGAAGTGAGAAGGAGAGAGGAGTCGAAGATGACACTGAGGTTTTTAGCCTCACAAGAGGGTGAGTGGAGGAGTCCCAAAGAGAGAAGCCAGAGAGTAGGGGGAATGAGGAGACAGGAGTCTCAATGAGAAGGCTCTCAGTCTTACTGGCAGTAAGGCAGAGATCGTTAGAAGCACATTATGCCTATATAGTAGTCAGACAGTTCGGAATGACAGAGGAAGGCGAGGGGCAAGAGGAGGGGAGCTTAAAAAGAAGAGCTGAGTGTCATCAGTGTAGCATTGAAAATGAGGTGAAAACGTGGAGATCTGGTGGGTGCGAGGGGCAAGGCAAGTGTTGAAGAGCCACAGTGACTGAATAGAACTGAGGGACACCACAGGTGGAGAGTGAGATAGAGGAGAGGGACAGACCCAGTTGAACTTGAGAGGGCCTGTTTCAGAGGAAGGAGGAGCCCGGAAAATAAAACCGCAGCTTTAAAAACGTAGTATTTATGTTTGCGGGGAGCACCGGAGACCCAAAGTGATAGCCACAGCAGGCAGAAACACACGCGTTGTGTTGGAAAACGCTGCAGTTTTTCTTTCCAAGTTTCTCAGGCTCCTCCGAGGAGCTGCGGTTTTATTTCTAAGTTTTCCGGGCTCCTCCAGCCCGGAAAACTTAGAAAAAAAACCGCAGCTAGTGCTTATTTAAAAAAAAAAATAAACAGCACTTACCGAGATTCAGCTGCAGCTTTCCTGCTCTGGTCTCTGGTCCCCGTCCTCCGCCTACAGCACTAATGAAGGGAAAGCCACCCAGCGGTAGCCTTTGTTTACTACAGCTGGCTGGCTTTTCCTTCATTAGTGCCGCAAAAGCCAGCACAGGAGGGCCTCCATTTCACAAAATGGATGCGCCCATGTGCTTGCTTTTGCGAATTTTGAGCTTGAATAGCTCAAAATTTTACATAGGAAGTTTTAAAACAGAGAATGCTAGTATTTTTTTTTATGTTGCCTATCTATTTTTTAAATAAAAATGTTTACTAGACCATCCCTTTAGTAATAATTATCACAGTACAATATATGGATGCCATCTTGGTTACACCAATGTGTTGTTGGAAGAGTCCGGTCTTCAGTTCTTTGCTAAACAGAAGAGGATGGGATAGTAGCATGAAAGCACTGTGATCTAGATTTTGCCTAAGTACGATCTTAATTGTATTATTGATATTGAGTTACAAGGGCTGTCTGGCTCATCGCTTCAATAATTAGCCACAAGCTCACTGCTGTAGATTTTGGAAGAATGGAGTTTAGTAAATATTTAGCACAGTCGCAATAGAGGTGTATGGGAGGGGGAGTGACCTCTGACCGGCCCATAGAATCAGAGCTCTTCCTCGAGTACTTTAAGATGAGATAGCTGCACCTTGAGGTGGATGGCATGCAGGATTCTCTTACTCCAACACCAATCAATAAGGACAACTCAATGGTTTGGCAAAGGGGAGTCAGTTTAATGACAAGTACAAAAAACGGGGAAACATGGAGATAAACAATGATGCGATGGCCGGTCTCGCTTCAACTCCCAGGTTTGTCTCAAGGTGCTGAGTCACTGAGGCTGCGGGGGCCTGGCTGCAGTTCGCGATGCCAGGCCCCCACAGCCTCAGTGACTCAGCACCTTGAGACGAACCTGCTCGCTCGAGCGGCAGACGTCGTGCAGATTCTGAAGCCGTGCAGATTTTCCTAGCGAGGACCTCATGTGAAAATAAAAGAAAAAAAGACAAAATTCCAACAGGCTGACAATATAGAGACACTGACCTCCATTGAGAGGACTACATAGAGATCAGCCTCCGTGGCTATTGGATCTCCAAAACAGTGCTTGTGGAATTAGTTTACCCACAGCACAGACATCATACTGTACAGCTTCTCGTCCTGATGAAGGCCGTGTACGAGATGAGGCACATCAAGCCCTCCTAAAACGGCTGAAACACCTTGGTGTAGACACACTACCCCCAACCACAGTGCACTGACACTGTTTTATACAAAGAGAACTTTTGTCTTTAACATTTCTATGTGATGTTATAATGTTAAATTGTCTATATGTATACTACAATATGCAAATTCCTTGGCATACCACAAGTGAGGCCGGTTTTGTCTTACACACACAAATTGGCTGTTGTGCCAACATTTTTTTGACTCTGTGCGATGTAAATATTTTTGTCTGTATTTCCGGTTAAGCACTATTTGATGTCTTATCTCTTAAATGTCCATTTTATGTTGACTTATACAACTTTATATATATAAAAAACCAGATTGGTTTCACAAACAGAGTATGAAAAAGTGACTCTTTATTTATGCAGAGGGTAACAAGGAGTAGGAATGTACTCTGAGCAAAATTTACCTTGGACCTATTCAACTGCAATTTTTGTTTCCTAAAGTGGATTCGCATTTATATAATGTGCTTTGTTGAGGTAGATACATAGTTGGTGCTTGCCGCTCTATTCTTCTACTAAGCATAGCAAGCCACACTGTTTTCTTAGCAAGCCACACTGTTTTCTTAGCTTCTTGCGTTACAAGCATATGTACAGACGTGAGCTAGTTGAATATTTTCATGGTGCGTTACAGTTTAAATTTCTATCTGGTTCAACATCGCTTCTCCTTCTAAGTTCATTACATCCTTATTCATAACATTTCGTCTTTGTGTGTCATCTTTTGGTTGTTGTTTCATTGATCTGTGAGTCTGTCTGGGCCCTTGTGATGTCACCATTCGTCTTCCATTAAGGCCTTTTGAGTTTCTTCTTGGACAGTGCTTAAGCAATCTTCATTTCTTGTCAATGGATACCTTACGGGCCCATGGTTGTCTGTTTATTGGCACTTCAGTAGGCATTGTTCTTCTGATGGGCACTGGGCAGAGCCCTAGTGCGGCTCTCTGCTGGTTTATTTGTTCATCATGCGTCACATACCTTGGTGTGAACGTTCCTGGTACTTCAAAATGGGTGACTGGTGTGCAGACCATATTTGGGAACTCCTCTACAGAGGAAATGTGTTAATTCCGTCCACTTGCCTGCTCTACTCCCATTTAGAAGATGTGTTCACTGGGATGAAAAATGGCAGAGTTGTGCAAGATCTGAATACTTACTTTGATAACACGTTGGGATAATTTACGGATTTGTAATCATGAGAGAATCCGTTTTCATATGTGGAATGCAACATGGAGGCTGTAGTCTTTGCGCACGAGGAATTTGGGGATATTCTCATATAGGTCACAGACAGGTATTTTACTGAGAATGAGTGCTCAGTGAAAGACATTAGTGCGGTCTACAAGGGTCAGAGCACTGTGAACATCACATCAACAATGTACGGAATAAGTGAGCAGATAACCATGAAAGTGACTTATTGGAGTGTGACATATAGCAGTTAGAAAAGCAAGTAGCCCAGGCTACTTCTAAGACAGCATTGGCAACATATTTTAAATGAAGAAGAAATTCAGCCATAAGGAAATTGAGGATATTAACTAATTCTTCCCTGAATGTTGCAGGGAGTTTTAATTCCAAGCCCATCTCCTGAAATAAGAGCAGGCAGATCGGCTGTTAGAGGAATCAGACATATAAAGGATTTCAAATATTGAATGGGAGCTCTGGAATGTTGCATCAGGGGACAAGAGATTCAGGTAAAATTAGTAAATAAATGAACGTATAAGATATGTTCAGTCTGCTGAGCAAAATGTAGTTCTGACTCGATCGAAGATGAAGGCTTGTATGGTGCTGTTGAATTACACGGGGCTTAACACTGGACATGGTGCTTTTGGTGAAGCGATACGAATCTACAAACGTGTATGCCATGTATTACCTAAAATACCAACATTTTACATACAATAGTAGCTACTAGAACTCAAAAAGTTAATAAATCTATAACTCATGACAAATGGACTTTATTCATAGGAGTGAAACCATGTTAGCCAGGCACATGGCTCATGGTGTAAGGCAGAGTGAAATGAACGAATACACAGCTAGATATTGCATCTTTGAATGGCCAAGAAACAGTGTATTCACTTGCATCGGAGTAACTGTTGAAAGGGTTCAACATCAATTTATAGTGGGTCTTCTTTCTGTTGCCCCTCCTCTCGCAGGCCCCCTTTTCAGTGCTACACATTAAGGATTCCTTGTTCTCGGTGTGGCGTTCCCCAGCCTGGCTGCACTGCTATGGCTGCACACCTTGCCATGACTCAGAGCTCCAATGTTGTGCTTCCTTCCCTTCCCTCGTAGTCAGCATTGTTCAGCAAAGCTGCTGTGCCCGCACAGGGTAAAAAAACAAATCTAGGTCCGAAGACCGCAAACATTAGACCGTGAAGGCTGCCCCTGGAAGGTCTGTCTTAGTGTCCCCGTTCACCGTCTCCATTTCAGGGAGGACTGCTTTTTGCCCCCTTCCATTGCACAGTCTTACCGCCCCTGCAAACCTCCACCACTTACCTGTACTGCCCATCCCCCGCGCTGCCTCTTCCATCCACTCTCCATGCTGCTTCCCTGATGTACTTTGTGCCGTGCAACGCGACATAGACTTTTGTGCACCTTGCTGTAGAGGAAGTGGTCTAGAGACCACAACCCTAGAATTAATGCTCCTGCATTCAGAGGGGGGTGGTGGGGCTACATGTTTGTCTTTCTCTTGCAAATTACACTCTTCTATACAATTGGAACAATGCATGATCCCTGGTTTTGTTTCTTTTTTTGGGTCCTCTAAACCCATGGAATACTCTTTTCACACTAGCCCAATCTGTCCCCGGGTCCGCTAAACCACAAATGGCTAAACCACCAATGGCTGCAACACACAAGGGCGGTGGTATGGTGGTTGCAGGAAGTTGTCCCATTCTCGTTTAATATGCTAGTTATGATTCACTTTCACCCTGCATTAGTTAGCCGGATCCATATATTATCTAGTAGACCTCCACCTAGATTTAGAATATTGATTGTGATGTCCGACCGTTGACAGAAGGAAGCGAGCACTCAGCAGATCTCGATCCCTATTTCTATTGACCTCTGAAGTTGAAGCACCAGCCTTGCCTCAATGGAGCTACGTGGCAGCAAAATAAATGCAGTGTATGGGAATGTACTGACCTATTCCACTGGACATGACTAATCCTATGAGGTATGTGTATAAAATGCAGAGGTTTTCCAGACAATGCTGGGCTGCAGTGCTGTCAGGAAAACTCCTGCCCTTTCCCACCGGGGCAGAAGGTGGCATGGGTGTTCCTTTTCGCCTTTTGAGCTGGGCACCAGGACCATGAAGATATTTGGATGAGATGGCCATGTATACCAAAAACCATACTGGCCTAATACGCTCTTAATTTCTTCTAATGTGGTCTATACTCCTTGTCCTTAGAATAGTTTAGACTTAATGGAGGTTCCATGAGGCATCCCTTATGGTTTTGGTCTATTGATTTATCCCCAGATGCCCATGAATAAGGGGACTCCCACTCTATTGGTTTTGTAGGTATACATATTACACGGCCCGCGGTACCGGCCGTGCAGTTCTGGTTACGTTTCTAAATCCATAGGAAGACCTCTTTTTGGGCGGCTTATAACTTCACTCCCCCGGAACAAATCCCCACCAAACTTTGCACAAAAAGTATATCGCCTGCTCTGAAATATTTTGCAAAGTTTGGTGAGGTTTTGTCAAGGGGAGGCATAGTTGTAGGGGGGGGTCCTACAACTTTGTCTCCCCTGGGCCTACAGCCCAAACCACTGGACGGATTTTCACCAAATTTTGGCAGGAGTGGTGGCTTGGTCCCGAAATCGTGCTTTTGTAAATTTGATGGAAATCTGTCCAGTAGTTTTTTTTAAAACGACCAAAAAGTAGGTCCAAAAAAATGTGTGATATCTGTATCTGTTTTTAAAGTAGATGGAGTCTAAGTTTTTTTTTTTAGTTCTATTTTTTAACTGTGAAAGGTGTTTCCTAAAGGAACATTTCTTTTGTTGATTTTTTATGTATTTATTTTTTTGGCAGGAGAGCATAGAACAAAAGGTGAAGAGGGAAAAGAGGGAAGAGGTACCAAGAACTAATATTGAGGGGCCGTTGGACGGGGGAAGATGTTGTACATGTGTTACTTCTAAGGTAGGGGGCAGTGTTTCTCAAGCTCCTTGATTACCGATACAAAAGCACTTCGAAATTGCTTCCCTCTGCAGAATGATGTGTTGTAGTATATACAGAGGACTGTTGCCTTAACAAAATATGGATCAACCGCATTTTTTATTGCTTGCATGGTAGCTGGTGGGATTATGTGTCCCACAGAAGTAGACTATGTGGTTACAATATTGGTTGAGGAAGATGAGGTGGAGGAAGATAGCCTACTACTTGCTAAGAAAGGAACAACCTTTGATGGAGGAGCATTGAGGTGATTGGATTTGGTGTGGCAGCACATGGAGGTCCAGTACTGTCCAGGGAGTCTGCAACTGAGTACAAAGTTACACTCAGTGCATTTCACTTTGGCAGCTTTAGCCTTTGGTATATCTCCAAAAGTGGTAAAGAACTGCCACACCCATGATTCTCTCTGGGTGCTAGAGGTAGGCACTTCCTCTATCTCATCGCTTTGGTCCTCTTCATTGTCTTTGGAAGTACTGTGCTTTTTGTTTTTGTGAAGGTCCTCCCGCTGGTGGTGGTGGTGGCTCTTGTGGAGGAGGGATGGCAAAGGGTGATGCCATTTTTAAGATAAATAGCAGTTTTGCTAACATTCTTCCAAGTATGTACTGTGTACAAGATTATTAATGGATAATTAGTAAGAATAGGTGTAGGAGCTGTGCAAGGCAAATTTTGCAGTTGAAAGTTCCTAGATCAGTAGAAAATGCAGTTCCGAACTGTCCGCAAAAAACGGATCTGATCGCGAAGTGTAGACGCGTTCTCTGACACGTCATCATGCTGTGGACCAGCGTATAGTCACCTAGCACTGTCCGGAATGTCCACAATGAAGTCAGATGTTTGTGGACGTCTATGGATGCAACATCAGTTGAAAAAGTTGTAAGAGGTGTATAGAAGTGTTCAAAATGATGCTAGAAAGTGGGAAATGGCAGAGTTGTAAGGTGAAACTTTGTAGATTGACACAAATGTTGCTATATTGGGTAAGTATGATATTAGTAAATTGTAGCCAAATAGCATGCACTGGTAAAAACCCATGAAATTCACTGTAAAAACGTTGTTAACTGGGCGTTATGGTTAAGTTGCACTAATAAAAACCTATCAAATTCAATTAAAAACTTTGTTAAAGGGACGTTGTGGTTAAGTTGCACTAATAAAAAACCTATGAAATTCATTGAAATAAATTTGTTAAAGGGACGTTATGGTAAAGTTGCATTAATATAAACCTATGAAATTAATTGAAAAAAATTGTTATAGGGACGTCATGGTTACAAGTAAGACCGAAAAACCTCAGAAATACACCTGTTATGGTAAGCTAAGCAACCATAACTCGCACCACCACCGTGCACTGCTAAGACCAACACCCAGGACATCAAAGAGGACATCACAAATGTCATTGATGACATCACTGATGATATCACAGAAATTAATTTTGATGAAATGTCCCTACAAGGGGTTGTGTTTATAATGTTGGTAACCAGATGTCAGGGGTGATCGGGAGACCTATCATGAACTGCTTAATGTATTAAAGAATGTACTCCTCTAAACAACATTGTATTGGAGTGTTGTTAGTACAGGAACCTAATCGTATATAAACATAGGCAATGGCTGCAGCATGCACCATGGAATTTACAATATATATAATCTTGTAATTTTGGAAAGTACAATAATGATTGCTACCTTATGCACATTTTGAGTAATTGTAAACATGAAATATCTAGCTAACAATTCAAGACTTACTACATTTGTGTTAGTACATTTGAAGAACCACAATGCATACAAATCAGAGGCACATACATGGAAAATAAAGTAAGGAAGAAAGAAACAGCATCATCAGAAAATATTAATAACATTAAAGTTTATCCCCATGTATACAAATGAATGGTGTTGTTGAGGCCTGCTTATTTGCCCATGTATGTGCACAATTAGCTGAGACTAAACCCTAAGGAACGTACTTTAAGAACATATGATAAGGTTAACGTCTAGATATATAGCACCTTTTCAATTTTAATATTCTGACTGTCAGAGAACAAAACCACCTTACCTATATATGTCAGTGAGCAAAAACAAGTGGCCCAGATATGTGATGTCATCAGTGATGTAATCAATAACATTTGTGATGCCATCTTTGATGTCCTGGGTGTTAGTCTTAGCAGTGCACAGTGGTGGCGCGAGTTATGGTTGATTAGCTTACCATAACCAGTGAATTTCTGAGGTTTTTCGATTTTACTTGTAACCATAACATCCCTTTAACAAAGTTTTTTCAATGATATATATATATATATATATATATATATATATATATATATATATATATATATATATATTCAATGAAAGAAATGTGTTAAAGGGACGTTATGGTTACAAGTAAAACCGAAAAACCTCACATATTCGCCAGTTGCGGTGCGGTTAAGTTGAGCAGATTTAACGCAACAAAACACTTGAAATTCAGCAGATGTGGGAAGTCATGACTAGCTTAACCCAAGGGTTTTGTTTATAGCATAGTTTTTTTATGGGCCACTTATTTGCAAAATTTCAGCCAAATCCGTTACTCAAGTGAAAAGTTATTAGCAATTAATTTTTTGGGTTTCCTATGGCACTTCTTATGCACCTTAACTATAGTGCGGCGACCGCCACACTATAATGTTCATATATATATACATATATGTGCATATATAAGTATACATTGGCTGTATGGGAATAGACCCATAAGGTTGCTGAGGTTTTTCCTCTCCCATAGGACTTTTACAAATAAATTCACTTGAAACTGGTCATCCACTTACTTACTACATGTTAAGAGAAGTTTAGTTAATATGTCTCTGATTTGAATATAAAATGTTAGTTTGAATCTTGAGTTGTTTATTTCTATCTATTTATTTCGGAAAGAATAAAGCAAACTTTCCAGAAAACCATGGCACCCTTAACTTTATCAATATTTGAACCGTTGGCACCTGCATATCACGCACCTCCCTGAGGGTAAGCCTTGAGCTCAGCCTAGACCACCAGGGATGCTTCACAATAAGTCTTTGATGTGTTTTAGTAAAGAAATTATGCAAAAGCATAAAAGAAGATCCAGGACATTGTGCCTTATTTAAGGTGATTGTAAATGTATTTTAATATCTTTTCTCAAAAAAGTTGCACTTATAATATTACACGTGTTTCGGCCTCTGCCGGCCTTTTTCAAATTAGGGCTAATATGTTGAACTGATAAAAAGTATATACACAACAATGTATTACATCATACATATTCAAGGTGGAAGTAAATCAAGAAACAATGAATGCATTGCAAGAAAAAACCCATAATACGAAAGTATCAGTGAAATTGAGTAGATAACAAATCAAAATATTCAATAATGAGTTCAAAAAAGAATAATTACACAGAGAAAGGTGGAAAAGTGGGGAGGGGAGACATACAAACAAAACGGGAGACAAAAGACAAATGTTATATTAGTCACGGTTATTACCTATTTGCTGTGTGTAGTAAAAGAACCACGGCTACTTCAGGCCAAAACTTACCCACATTGGGGCTCACTGACTTCTTATTCACGAAAAATGTATTGGGTTGAATCCCATTGTTATCTGCTCCTTTACCAAGAAAAGAATATACAATTGTCTTTCAGTTCCAAATTCATCTATGCGCGTGTCATACATCATGCACTGTGGTGCAAGCGCAGTATACTTCTGTATTATATAGTATTTTCTTTTCCGTTATAACATGATAAAGTTAACAGTCTACAAGTTAGTATTTATCTTGTAAAGTTAGCAAATCCATATTTCAAAAGCGATCCTCATGTGGGTCGCTAATGTGCTAAAGCAACAAACGCCACTTATTTGACAAGGCAAGTAGTCACTCGCGTCGGCTTCACTGTTCTACACGGCCGCCATCTTGGGACTAATTTATTTGTTCCCATGGATACCTGGCGCCATGTGTGCCGCTTCGCCCTGTTGCTTGGCAACGTGCACACGAAGCTCTAAATCTAATGAGCTTGGTTACCTTAGTCTGCATTTGCTCGTGTTGTGAACGCCGTATGTGCCACTCCGCCCTGTTGAATGTCTACATTTACTCATTATCCAACTAGTGGATTATGAATACAAATATGTCCTTCAATGGCTATTTTAGTCAAACTATTTATGCAAGATCAAGACTAAACGCTATTTCATTGTTACAAAAATGCCTTAAAAGTGTATACTCACCAAAATCGTGCATACACATGTTCGTTGAAAGCGGATTAGTTAATTGCTATCTATTCAACACCAATAAAGGAGTGAGTTGTCAATGGATAAGCACGTTGATAATTACCAAGGCTCAACTCAATGTTGGCTTGCAATTCGAAAAAAGGATAACATTACAGCTGTAAGTAATGCAATATCCCCTGGACCATAATAGATAAAACAGCATTCTCAGCATTTCCATCAATTATAACAGAATAGGTAATATAGGATACATTTGAGTAATTATAAAAATGATGCCATTTCAGTATCCAGGTTTAAACCAAGCACAGTTGTGTTAAAGAAACAGGTGATTTTAGCTTCTGCTTGGCGTGACTTGTAATTAAAGTGACTTGTGCAGGAGGAGGTGACTGATGGCTGATGAGCCTTAGATGAGCCACTTATGGGGGCATTGGGACATAAAAAGAATGCTATTTGGTGACTGAATAAAGGGATACAACACGACACCATCGTTAATGTGCAAAATACCCATATAAAGCTTGCTTTTCAGTGAGCGATGCCTCAGCAGAAGAAACAGTAGACTCTTGTGTAAGATAGCCAGTGCTGGAAATTGACACAGTTTACTGAGGGAACCCTTCCAGAACTCCACCATCCGCCTGCCACCCTGCACAGGTGTGAGCCAGTCACAATGGAATGCAATAGTGGTGTGGGTGAGATTGAGGGGCGGGGCTAGATGGTGAATAATCCGGGTGCCCTGAATGTAGGCTACTTGCCGCTTTGGATACAAACTAAGCGCATTCTGCGAACATAAGAATGACAGTCAATTCATACAACATGCCTGTGATAGTAATTCAACCATGCATTGTAAACTGGATATCGTGCTTATTTTATCTATCAGAAAACACACCATTATTGTAAAATGTGTGCAAAGTACAAGGCATTTATTCAGCTTCAGACCATTTCACTATTGAGTCTGAGCAAAGGACGGCTGTCAGATGCAGCTGGTAAATCACTTTCATATTGCTTACCCTCGAGATTTCAAAAGTACAGCATTCGGGAGACTGGGGAACGCAGCTCCGTCTTGTTCCGCCCCAATTCCTTCCGTGAACAGTGAGCGGACTACCTCGGATTCGGAACGAAAGGCACATGATATGATATGATATGGCATTTGTAACGCGCCTATACACAAGTGTTTCATGATACCTCGTGATCAAAAACTATGTTCCCAGAGCCACAAATCGCGATGCACTAAATGGATATTCAGAAAACGCAACCTTTTTCTCTTTCACCAAAAGACAGCAGTGTCCTGTTATTGAAAGGCGAACATATAAGATGTTTGCTTTTAAGGCTCTCCCTGGGTGACCTTTTTAATGAGTTAAACATATTCAGCAAAGAAGAGTGCTCTTTTTTTACTTAAATGATTACAGAAATTGCTTCTGCGGTTTTTGTTTGTTGATGACATCAAGAAACAGTGGCTTTTTTAACTTAGGATGCAGAAAGCAGGACCCTGGCTCATTAGGTAAAGCCTGTTAATCAGACAAGGACAATCACCCGAGGGAAATCTGCAGTAGTGAACTGAACCCTAGGAAAGCACTTGGACAAATTGCTGATGTCGCACTCATTAAACAGGCCAGAATTGCTTAAGCTGGAGCTGAGCTCTGTTCTGTCAGTAGCCTCGGTGCCTGACACCTTGTAACTGACTGTTAATTAGAGTGATCATGGGAGAGTGATAGAGGCTGGCAGATGCAGTGCTAGACAAGAGAGGGTGACTTATGGGCCGTGAGCGAAGGGGAGGTGAAGAAAAGGGGGGGACTAGCGAATAGATAGAAAGTGAGCTTAAGTGCATATGACAAAGGTCTCTCAAGACGCTCATCTCCAGGGCCAAGCGCACCATTCCCTCCACAGTGCCCTGCGCCCATGACATCAACAGCCACTTCTTTACCCAGAATTAATTCGCATCACGTATTTCACATCACTGCAAGCAAGAATGCGTAAACCTTTTATGCCAGGTTTTTATACCTGTATCCACACTTCGTGGCGCCCCAAAGGTTTTATCAACTTTACAGTTTAGAAAGATAAACAACGATAGGCATCTGACAGACAGACACATGGATGAGTAAATAGTTTGATACAAAGATAGGAGTGGAAAGTAAGAGAGGAAGACACAGGACAGGTTGAGTAGGGAAGTAGAGAGCATCAGTGTGCAAGCAAAAATGAGAAATTGGAGCAGTAGAACAACTATCCATCACACCTCTGATTTGTGAGTCATTGGCACAAAACTATATACATTGTTTTGTCTTTACTAGTTTGTGTATTATATGTTACGCTTCTAGGTATGAATTTGTGTTGCACCGACAAAGAACTTCCCCAGCTCAAAGAACATGCAAGGTGAGGGCTGGTCATCATGTGGCTATTGTCACATGCGCTGTTGACCTCTGCTGGCTGATTAAATCCTTCTAACATCAGCAGCTGAGACGTGAAGCCTTGTGTTTACATAGCCAGCTACAGAGACCTATACATTGCTTTGGATCTCTACTGTCTGGCATGGTATGATCAATCATGTTAAACACACATTGAAACCTGAGCTACAAAGGCCCGTAAACATATACAACATAACATCCCTAACAATCTGGTTACTGCTGTATCAACATGTTGAATCGTACCCCTCCACAGTGGAATACAGCCATAGTCAATAATATGAGACCATCAGTTTGATTTAAACAAAATATGAATTGCATTCAGGGTACATTCAAAGTTAGCACCTATGGGCTGTTGGGTCTATTGAATGCAATGGTAAACAATTGTGAGGTGGAATGAACAGGCAAAGAGTGAAGGTGACCTTGCCTTTACTCTTCCCTTTTCCTCTGCTTGCAAATCACCCTTTGTAGGTGCCATTTAGTAATGGCTTCTACTGTGTGGGCAAGGGCGACAAAGAGGGAACAGGACTAGGAATATGAAGTGGATAAGAACAGGAAGAGTACTAGGATAAGGGACTAAGACAAAGAAACGTTAAAGGAAGAGGCAAGAATTAAGGAAGGGGACAAGGGTTTAGGATGAGGAGGAGTTATGGGAAAGTGAGACTGTTAGTAGGAGGAGGAACTGGAATGAGAAAGAGGGGGAGGGACCACAATTGAGGATAAGGGGCTAGGATTAAGAATTGGATTGAATATGAGGGGTGAGGAAGAGGGTGAAGACGTGGCGCTTGGATGAGGAACTAGGAAGAGATTAGAATGAGGAAGGGGGAATAGGGTGTTGCACTAGGATGAGGAAGAAGGTCTGGTATGAGGAAGAGGGACTAGCATGAGGGTGTAGGGAGAGGGACTAGGCCTAGGAAGAAGGAATAGGACAAGGTACTGGATCTACAACAAGAAAGAGGGGCTAGGGTGAGGAAGAGGCAATAGGATGAGGGGGGTGGCTAAAAGGGAAAATGAGGTGGAACCAGAACTAGGGCCTAGAAGGAGGAAGAGGGAATGCAACAAGGAAGAGAGGCTAGGACAAGAAAAGGGGGAAAACATGTGGTTGAGGGACCATGATAAGGATGAGAAAGAGGGACAAAGGCAGAGAAAAGAACAAGGTAGTGAATGGGAGACTAGGATGATGAAGAGGAAGACAAATGAAGAAGAGGAAAAGGAAATGGGTCTTTGTGTGTGACTTAGACTCAATGAATTATACTGCTCAGCAATCCATTTTTCTTTATTTATGCATGCATGAAGAAACCATGTCGAGTGGCGGACACAACAATATCAATCTGCAGCAAACACATAATAGCACATGCTATTGCACATGCCAATAGCCATGTAAGCCAATTATCATGCCTCTCAACACCCTTTCCCTTCTGCTGCATCTCTGTAGCATTGCCTTGGACACAAAGGAGTGCTAAACTGCCAATATATCTGCCAAAAAAGTAGTCTATTAATGACAAATTATATTTCACAGAAATATTCATTTGTCATCGGATTACTGTAGTATTGCTATCTTTCATTCCTATATCTCAGTAGCTAAAATGTTGTTACTCAATAGTCAGTAACAGGACTGTGGTGATTGAATGGGATGCGCAGATTGGACAGGTGATTTAGTGATGAGAAAATGATTGCATCGCCTTAATAATAAGACACTAAAGTTGGTGCAACAATAGTCTTTTGCAAGAGATTTCAAGCCATCCCGAGACATCTTAGTCACGCTGTTAGACAAGAGGTATCCATTTAGCTGCAGCTGTCTTTTGAATGAAGTAAAACGATGCACTAACATGTCCGAACTAGCCAGTTGAAGATCAAACAATATTGCAACAATTAGACATCTCAAAAGCACACACAAGATGACACTGCATGTAAGGTCAACTCATTCGCCTGCCTTTTGGAGCTGAATGGAAGACCTACATTGCAGTGCAGAGTGCTGAGAAGATTGCAAACATTAGGGGAAAAGGATACTTTACAAACATCACATATTTTCCTGCAATGCATGCTAAGTAAAGTATAGTGAAGTGCTTGTCTGAGTGGTAGACTATTTGTTTTCTGGCCGGAAAGTAGTGAGTGTTGTATTACTTGCAGTGTGCTGGAGTGTTACTTGTGTTTGGAGCTAGGCTGAGCAGTCTTTTTTCCTTGCTAATTCATTGGAGGAGGTCCGATTTGTTAAAATCCTTACTCCCGATGTGGAGCGTCGTGGACTGTGCTGGAGTGTTCCTTGTGTTCGGAGCTAAGCGGAGCAGTCTTTTTTCCTTGCTAACTCATTGGAGGGGGTCCGATTTCTTAAAATCCTCACTCCTGATGCAGAACGTTGCAGAGTGTGCTGGAGTGTTCCTTGTGTTCGGAGCTAAGCGGAGCTGTCTTTTTTCCTTGCTAATTCATTGGAGGCAGTCCAATTGTTTAAAATCCTCACTCCCAATGCATCACTGAGTGTGCTGGAGTGTTCAGTGTGTACCCTGGGGCCCAGTGGAGCAGTGAATCAAACTGGGAGGTGCCTGATTGAACTGAACTGGAGTAAGAAATTACCTTTAAGACCTTTAGACCGCCATATTTTCAACCGAGCCGTCGGAAGCATCACATATCGCTATCGCACAGCACCTCTATTAACTGACGCTGGCAGTAAGTGACTGGTAGGAGGGATTTGAACAGAGGATGCTCTTTATGCTAACTGGATATGAAGGTCAGAGTGGCTGAGGGTCCAGGCTCCACGCCTTGAGCCCTTTGAGCCTCAATACTTGGCACTATTTTTAACTTCTAATCATCTGCATCCCCACAGTGACTGTAGGGCTGGGCTCTTCAGCCTTGAGCCCTTTGAGCCGCGTCACACTTGGGCACTCTTTCCGTGAACTAAATCATCAACAGCACCAATGAGACATGGTGAATGTGGGGCTTAATTGTCCTTTAAGCCACGACTTAAGCTACCAAAGGCTCTTTTGATAAAGAACTGCTATCAGCTCATTTGGACTGGGCGTTGTTTGCTGCTCCCATTGACTCAGAGGTTCCCGTCGTCTTGGAGAGTGCTGCCCATTAAGGAGTCAGGGTATCAGACATGGCCTCCCTACCCCTTTACCAAGAGGGATCCCGACCGTCAAATGTTTGTGAAATCTACGATGATGCTATTATTTCTATTGGGAAGGAGACGGTGAACACTGATTTTAGTACTGGTCAAAGTCGAAACCTGATTTGTGTATATCCCCTGCACCATCCCAGAAAGTGTCAAAAATCACTAACTATTATTACAAAATGGATGGCCTAGGTGTAATTGAGGAGGAAACCGTGATTATTTCGGAATGAAAAGTATCCCTGCAGTGCTTGAGCTCTAAAGGAATTGGAAGGGTTAATACCCCTGTCCAATCAAGATGGTGGTGATTAATATTACTGAACAAAATAAGGGGAGCTCAGAGATTTCTTGCAGTGATGCATCACCGGTATATGATACACTGAATGAGGGGCATATAACCTCTAACGCTCGAGTGGGGGTTGTGTGGTAATTGACTGTGATGTGAGACAAGGAGCAGGAGATCTTTTAGTGTGTGCTGATGACCTGACACTGCTGACCATGTGAATGGAAGCAGAACTGCAGACTTCTACCTCAACCTCTACTTCTACCCCTACATCTCTACTATGTGGAATGTGCTATGATTATCCTCTTCCTGATCTGCAACTGGCACCTGGGGAAAACGATTCCGAGCACCCTGTCATTGGCCATGTACCAACTATCTTTCAATCCCCTTTGGAACTGAGTAGTGTACCTCAGGCCCAAGAGTCAGTCCAGGAGGAGGGGCCAAATATGGATATTTCACATGACTCACACATCAGTACATTAAGTATGCCTTCGACGGCCATGTTTGCTGTATTTCAAAATCTTTTAACAACAGCGGGGGAAAGGAGTGAGAGGATGGAGAATAAGTTGAATCTGCAATCCCTGCTCCTACACAAATGTATCTAGAGGGGTATAAAGATACATGAAGATCAAGGAATGAACACTGTAAACATATTACCCAATGTGGGTTTGTGCATGGTGGGTGAACAGGGCCTATCTGGGTCACTGAGTAGAAATATTGTAGATATGGGCACCTCTTTTACATCTACTGATGTTAACCCTTTACATCAGGAAACTAGACCGGTGAAGAAAACTCATAGGGTTAGGAGTAAACTGAAACTATCCCAAGCTGTTATGTATGGAAAACAGAAGGGTGCAAAAGTTACAAATGTGTGTATTAGTCCCGATGACAACATCTTTAATCTTATTGAACTGGATCCAGTGGCTAGTGTCCTGCGCTCTGAAAGTGGTAGGTGGATGTCTTTAAAAGTGGAAGAGGGGAAGTCAGCGTATGGAAAGTCTGTCAGCTGTTGACAAGGACATTGAGATTTACCACTCTGGCAGGCACTCTAAAACACTTTATTCAAGGGCAATCAAGTCAAATAGCGATATATTATGTATATGAAGCTAACAGAGATACTTTGACATTAGGCCCTCAAGGTCATGGGGCCAAGCGTAAAGCACTAAAAAGAAATAGGCAGAGGGTGAGAACTGGCATCCAGGATGGGGTGCTGGAACGTGTGCATTGTTTGTTTATTGATGAAGTTGACTCAGTGTGTCTGCAACTCGGGGAGGGCTGCTGAGGAGAACGGAAGGCCTGCTCTTATTCCATTACTTCAGCTCGGGTGGTTTCACAATTAGTAAATGCCGCCTCTCAAACCCAGGTAAATGTGCATTTGAAATGTAAAAATGTAACTAAGGGCGAGGAGAGTGATAGGGTAAGAAATGTGAAGGGTACTAACGAGATGTTCAATCGGGAAGGGGTTAGAGCCTTACATCTCAAGGCTGTCTCTAGTCTTGACCATCATCCTCCCTTAAACAGGGCAGCCGTATTGTGCAACTTTCATAGTGTGGTCCCTTTACGTGTAATGTCCACAGAAGATATAATAATTGTGGACCAGGTAGAGGATGCAATAGTTACTAGTTTCAATATTTGGCTCAGATATGAAGCGATACTGGACTATATACTGCAGTACAAAGATGACCTATTTAAATGTGGATATCGGGGTGCTGTGGTAAATATGTCAGCAAATGGGAATTTGACTGAGCAATCTGTCTCAATCCCAAACAATGCTTGGGATAATGCTGTGGGGCTGGGGTCAAAGGAGGACATCACCTTTAGAAAGGGGAAGTGGGTGGCAGTGAACCAGAGTGCTCAAGAGTTGGGTAATAATGCAGTAAACACTGAGGAGACCTGTACTGAAGGGTATTGGCAATGGCTCCTGAAGGTCTTCAAGCCCCATTTCACGCAAATTTTGTGATGACAAAGGAATGATATGCTCATGGAATACTATGGGATTTGCTCACCTTTCTACTGCTGGTGGCTTACTGGTAAACATAGAGTTGTTTAGTATAGTCGCTCTCCAGGAAACACGGATGATTGAGGTTTGTGAATTGGATCTGAGGAGCGGGGGGGGGGGGTGGTGGCTTTTGGTGTCTGTGTGCCACCCGTGTACTATTAAGGAAATAAAGGGGTGGACCTCTGTGGTCCAAGCAGGTAGAATTAGCTGTGATCCTAAAGAGGTTAGAGAGCTGATCTTTATCAACATCTATGATCCACCCAATGCCGTAGTCAATAGACAAATCATTGCGACCATGGGAAGATAATTGCTGAGATCGACCCTAGTACTCCTATGTTTGTAGTTGAAGATTTTAATGCTAAGATTGTGTAGGTTTCCCTGATCTTAGTGAATCTACACCTATTGATTTGAAAGCATGTAACAGGCAGGGTAAAGCATGGGTGGAAATGCTCTATTCCGACCACCTCACAATGTTAAATGCCTATTGTGCGGGTGATGTGCATAGGGCTTTTATTCGTGCAAGTGAGAAAAGTGTGAATACCATTGACTATATCTTTGTGAATTCCTCCACTCGTGAATTAGTGGAAGATATGGCTATACTTTTTCGTGAGGAAAGCGACCATTTGCCAGTTTGTGCGCTGTTTAAAACCGAGGAAAGTATAGGCTGTCATGGCTGGGCTGATCGGAGAAGACTACCTAGGGAATACCCTTATCCACCATTTTGCAGCCATGGTTAATAATATAAAGGACGCAATATCCAAGAAAAGAAGCTTCAAGAGTCTGTGTGAGCGTTGGAATAGGGATAGCTGTAAGAGTCATCAGCGTGATTGCAGAATACAATCAGCTGAAAGGAAAATGCGACACGACATTGCCCTCGTTTTTAATGATGTGTTAGCAGCTTGGTCGGCTCCTGGAAATTACAAATATTAAAATGAGGTACCGTAGATGGTTGCTGGGACATCGCATCTTGTGTGATACCAAGGTCTGGATGCAGTTGGCTCATCATGCAAGGGCTAACATTAATATGGGAATTTGGTCAGTGGTTAGGGGAGCAGCAAAGAAAGCCTTAACCATGATTAGGGAACACTCTGGGGGCTGAGGAACCGGTTGATCTGGGTTATCTGAATATCTCTGAGTCCTGGACTTGTAATGCAACTGTGCAAGACATTGCTGCTATAATTGGGAAGTTGAATTCTTCTTGTGCTGCTGGCCCAGATGGGACCTGTAATACTCTTGTTAAAATGTCTCTGTGGGCATGCGTTGCATATACTTTTTCAGTGTATTGGTAAATAGGGGCAAGTTCCTCCAACCTGGAAGGAGAGTAACATTTTTCCCATACATAAAAAAGGTTGTTGGAAGAACCCTACTAATTAATGTATGATATGATATGATAGTTTATTTATGTAGCGCCTATGCACAATGTGTTTCAAAGCGCTTCATGGCAAGGGACGGAACAAGGGAAAAATACAATGACATTATTACAGGCTATGAATAACAAGAATGTGAAATTAACTATCGTGCTAGGCCTGGTGACATTTCAGATAGAGCAAGCGCAAGGACACAGATAGGAAGGAATGGCAAACAGACAGGCGACTACCGTACTCAGCCTGACAACATTTCAGATAGTGCTGGAAGGAGGGGAGGAGAACAAGTATAGGGTTGGGGGGACAAACATTGTTGCTATCATACTAGGTCAAGGGACAATTCTGATAGAATAAGTGCACAGAAAAGAAAGGTAGGGCGGGAGGAGGGAGGGAGAAGTGAGAGGTGGAGAGAACAGAGAATAACAGTGAACAAGAGCAGAGACGCAGAGGGGAGAGTGAATACAGTTGCAGCATCAGTAAAAAACATAATGTTGCACGGAACAGAGAATGTAGGCAAGGAACAAAGAAGGGCACACAATGATTCAAAGCCACCCTGAGTGTGAGATCCCGGGGACTTTCAGCATGAAAGTTGAGAAGGTGAAACGCCAAGTCAATGTGTCCATAAGGTCATATCCAAGCATTTGGCAACAGGTCGGCGATGGTGAGACAATAGTGAATCAAGACAGCTCCTGTAGTGAAAGAGGTGTTTGGGGGTGGCAGAAATGATAAGGGAGAAGGGAAGAGGGAAGAAGAAAGCTGGAAAGCAGGGGGGGGACATAATGAGGGGCAAGAAAGGGGACAGGGGGGCTCTCAATGCTTGATGTACCCGCAAACATATTTGACAGGGTCTTATTGAATGAGCTGAATCAATGGATAGACCTAAATAAGATTCTGTCGCTCAACCAGAATGGCTTTAGAGGCCAATCCACCACTTGAAATAATCTTCTTTCTTTGGTCTCTGAGGTGCAATATGGCTGGACCAGACACCATCTACCGGTATATGGCACGGTTTATAGTGACTATTTCGAATTAAATTTTTTCGAATGCCAAAATGTCGAAAAAATGTTACCGAAAAAAACAATTTCGAATGTCTTTTTTTTAAACTCTTTTTTTTACTTGCGAAACAAAAAAAACATGTAAATTAAAAAATAATACGACATTTTTGTCATTTGAAGAAAAAAAAATCGACATATTAACTGGATACCATATGGCACCTTTATTGATTTTAGTGCAGAGTTCGATATGATCATGAGGAATCGTTTATGGACTAAATGATCTGCCTGGAACATTCCTCATGGGCTGTTGACAATGATAATGCAGCTGCACCAGGACACTAGTGTGAGAGTACGCCAAGATGGGCAGGGCAAAGTGTCAAAGCAGTTCCCCACGTCAAGGGGGGCAAAGCAAGGCTGTATACTGGCCCCTAGCCTCTTCAATTTATATCTTGCAGACTTGTCTGAGGTTTTAAATATATCTGCCGACTGTCCAGTGAGAGCTGGGACCTTGAATCTGTGCTGGCTACGATACGCAGATGACCTCCTCTTGCTTGACTATACTCCGAGAGGGCTCCAAATGTTGTTTGATGCACTGCGTTAATATGCCATGGCTAATGGTTTGCATATGTATTTCTGAAAAACCAAAATCATGGCATTTATGTGGAAAAATAAGTCCTCTGCTAAGTTTGTGTGGATGATCGATTCAAACTCCATTGAATTAGTAGGCTGCTGCAAATATCCAGGTGTACTAAATGATGACATGCTCAACTGGAAGCTGCATTGGGAACATACTCAGGCGAACTGCATGAAGACAACCTGCGCATTGCGCCTCTTCATTAGAAATCAGGGTGGTTATTCCATTAAGACAGTATGATTTATTTTGTTTCACTTTATTTATTACTGGGAGAGGGGTACAGCAGGGACATTAGGAGCATGGTCCCACCTTGCATATCATGGTGTACACGGTAACAGTAGTAAGTAAAATTTCAAGGTACATCATGCACACAGTGATTATAGATTATGATTGAAAAACAGTTTACATCTCAAGACACCTATGTTGCAGCTTTATCACACTGATACAATCGAAAGCCTGCCCAGGAATCTCGCAGTCTGGAGGGTGTAGAAAGAATGGAGATATATAGGTCTTCCTACTCCTGTGCCCAGGTCAGCGCTACTAGCCATTCTTTCATTCTGGGGGTCGGGGGCTGTTTGTCCTTTTTATAAGTACGGTTCTCTTGGTTATCAAGCATGCAGAATTCACGAATGCACAGTGACCTTTGCTGTGGATCGTCGGCAATATACCGAAGAGTGGACCTAGGGGAGTTTTGTTCCAACGGGATGTGTATTACTTCCGATATCATGGGCCTCATTACGACCCTGGCGTTGGACCATGGTGCTAATATTGTGCTAATAGCACCATGGCCCATGCCAGTAACTTACCAACTCCGCCATGGCGGAATGGGGAATTACCTCCCCATTCCGAGGTTGGCGGGGCGGTAATTCCCCATGCCGCCATGGCCATTCCCCATTCCCATTTTTGCCCCATAGGGCTCAATGGGAATGGGGAAGGCGTTAAGTACGGTGCCGCAAACTGCGGCACCGTACTTAGCACCAAGGTCCCTTTGTGGGTTGGTTTTTAACGCCTGCAAAAAGCAGGCGTTAAAGTCTCCAACCCGCAAAGGGACCTCGTAATCAGGCACTAAGGGATTACCGGTACGGGTACCCTTAATGGTACCGGTAATCCCTTAACGCCAGGGTCGTAATGAGGCCCCATCTCTATTACCTGGTCCCAATAGAGCCCCAGTTGTGGGCACAACCAGAACATGTTTAAGTGGTTGGCTGGGGTATGCCGGCATCTGGGGAGGCAGTGTGCCTGCGAGTGGGCCCTTTTGGACAATCTAGCTGGTGTGTAGTAGAGTCTTTAAAAGTTTACATTGTATACATTTAAACCTAAAGAGTCTGTTTAAAAGTTTACATTGTATAAATTTAAACCTAAAGTTTATAGAGCTTTCTTGGTGTGTACACACATTCGGGTCCATTGCTCATCCGTGAGGTCAAAGCCCAGTTCTCGGGACCATTCCTGTCGTGCATGAGGTGTGGGAGGTGAAGTGGTATCTAATAACATCTTATATAATGCGCACCAAATGTGTCTGCATTCCCCAGAATTAGCGATGTAGGCTAGAAATGCGGTCTCAGGGGGTTCCTCTGGGTACGACGGCCATCTAGCCAAGATGACCCACCTGTAGGCTCTAGTATTGCAGTCTATCCCTGCTTGCTGTCCTGTGGCCTGGTTTCCAAGTAGATGGCGTGATACATTTGCCCTGTGGAAAAATATCAGCTAGAGCTCTGTAACCCAGGTTTTCCCATTTTGTCTGCATCGCCCTGTCCCATGTCGGTTGAAGCTCTGGGAATTTCCACAGGGGTAGCCAACGGTAGTAGGGTATGTCAGTACCCATGAGGGCGAACATCTTGCACCATGCCCGCAGTGTGGAAGTGGC
The DNA here is from genome assembly GCF_040938575.1 of Ambystoma mexicanum. Taxonomy (NCBI): domain Eukaryota; kingdom Metazoa; phylum Chordata; class Amphibia; order Caudata; family Ambystomatidae; genus Ambystoma; species Ambystoma mexicanum. The sequence goes on along the minus strand of NC_090929.1, from coordinate 1,556,476,266 downwards.
CGGATCGAATGGGCAAGCACCAATGGAAGGAGGGATTGCAACTCTTCAGTCTCTAATTGAATTATTTGAACAAATCCAAATTGGTTTGACCCAGACCACCAAGTCTTCAGTGTGAGTGAACCAGATGGGCATGTCCTGATAGAGTACTGGCCCCAGGCACCACAGGAGGAACCTCTCACCTCCACTCCAGAAGAATGCATTCTGGCCACCCTAGGTTCCCACATGGCAGTGAGGGGATCCTGCAGAAGAGCACCGTCCATGAACACTCTCCTTGCGGAGAGTGCTGCATATGAGCCTCATGTGCCAGTAAAGAAAGGTCAGACCCCCATCCAAAAGAACAGGTTGGAGGCGTGGTTACAGATCTTTCCCCAAACCTATCCAAAGTGTGGGAGAAGAGCACAGAAACAGGGTGAACATAGCGATACAGTCCCCTGAATCATGTGGGAGAGTACAGATGCACTACTGGCAACAAGAACAAATACATTGTGTTACCCAGAGAAAATGGCAACTTTCAGCTGGGGGCGCGGATGGGGATGGTGGTGTTAGCGGGTCTGGGAGATTCAGATGCCTGAAAACATACCAGGGACATGCTAAAGGAAATTCCAGGGAACATGCAGTGGTGCAGATTCCTAATAGGGTTCAGAAAGTGGATCACAGCCTATTTTGGGATGTTCCGGAACAGATCAGACAGTAGGTAATCATGTGTGCCCACCATTTTCCAACTCAGAGATGGGTGGCAGTTTGCCATCTACTAGGTAAGACCACCAATGTTACTTTCACATTTTAGGAGCTCTTGTTCAGTGGATTTTGCATATAAATTAGGTATTCCGGAAAAATCTCGCTTCGATGATGCAATCTATACACAAAATAAGTGGTGTCACTGGTTTCTACTCAGGTGCATCTACTTGCCCATGGAGTGTGTTACTAGGTCACTGGTATCCCTTCTGTAAACAGTGACAACCATCTAGCATTTCTGCTGGTGGATGATGTGGGGAAACGTCCCCAATACAAAAAACGAAAGCACGTCGAGGAAATGTGCACAAGTAGAGTGCACATGAGCAGTGGCAGATTTAAGGCAAAGGGCCCAGTGGGCAGCACCTGAGAAATGGCCCTATGTGGGCGGGTCATGGAGACAGAGCTTAGGGTGGGGAGAATTAATTGCGGTCACAAGTGCAGAATGGTGACTTTTCTGGACAAAAGTTTTTTTATTTTAAGTTGTCTTTATTATATTAACTTCTGTTTAGGGTTCTGACTAACTGGAAACAACTGGGCCCCCTGAGCAGGCTTTGCACTCAATGGTAACATTGGGTGACGAAGCCTGAAACTAATGTTGGAAATGAACACATTTGAAGGCTAAGGTCAATAGCAGCTTATCAAGACCACACAATTTCCTAGAACAATTGCTCTAAGAAGGTTAGTTGTATCCAATGATTCATGCCTGAAACACATGGGTATCTTAAAATGTCTTAAAAAGAAATACGAAAAAAAATGTGGGGCCTTAGAACATGGGCAATGGGAAGACGTCACAGGGTGTGGCATTACAGAATAATTCCTACAGCATGCAGATACATTTTATGCATGGCCCCGGGGTCTTATTCCACACACGTCAAATATCATAAAACATTACAAGTGTAATTAAAGGAGTGCACCCAAACTTAAGAGTTGTTACATATTAATAATAAAATGTCCATTCATATATTGCATACCACAACATTATTTTAGTCTACTCAGGAAAACCTGGCATCCAGGATGGGCATAATAACTGTTTAATCACATTCTTTTGCTTGACCTGTTTCGATAACATGTGTGTATACTGTCAGGTTTTTGCATTATGTGATGTATGTACTTTTGAATGCATTTCTAGAAAATAATGATTTAACCTTTTGACCAAACCTGAGCAAATTCTGCTATGAATTATCCCTGCGAAGATATGTAGTGAAGTTCTTACATCTCTGCTTAGGACAAATGACTGGTTTCGCTACTTAAACAAAGTGTGTAATCCCTGGCAAATCATGACATTGTATCATGCTGCAGCTACCAACATTGAGAGCCATAAAAGCAATTCAGATTACAACTTTTGCTTTGAAATAAAATCTACTCTCAAGAGTCACTAAACTCTAGTTAATTATAATTATTGGTTATTTAAATAGTGTGTTTGCCAAACCACTACACATAGAACATATTCACATACAATTATCACCCAACAAAAGTTGGTACTGATTTATCCACCTTTGAAGGGTGAAAGGCAGAGTTGGTCTTGCCAGTATTACAGTCTTCAACCTGCAGATCACACACACAGTGCAGAAGTGAGCGCTCAACCCACTGAGCTACCTTGCTACTTATTAAAAATATGCTGTATATTCACATAGCACACACAATAAACTTTGCTTGGCTTACACATGAAAACCTTGCTTCCTGGATGGGAAAAATAAACGTAATATATTATTTTTGCTTGACCCATTTTAATAATGTATATACATTGTCAGCTCAGGTTATTATGTGATTTGTGTACTTTTGAAGGCATTGCTAGACAAATGATTATTTAACCTTTTGATTACTAAACGTAGCAAATACTAATATCAAGTATACCTGGGTAGATATGTGGTCAAGTTCTTACATTGCCTGGTGGGACACAATCCTGGTTTTGCTACTTAAACAAAGTGTGTAATGCTATGCAAATCGTGCAATCTCATCGTGCCTAGTCTACCAACATTCAGAGCACATAAAAGCAATTCAGTTTTCAACTTTTCCTATGAAATAGAATCTACTCTCAAGAGTCACTAAACTCTTCTTAATGATAATTGTTGCTTATTTAAACAGTGCTTTCCCCAAACCACTATACATAAAACATATTCACATACAATTATCACCCAACCAACGTTGGCACTGATTTATAGACCTCAGAAGGATTAAAGACTGTGTTGGCCTTGCCAGTATTATAGTATTTGACCTGCAGATCACACACACATCACAGTAACGAGCGCCCAACGCACTGAGCTACCTGTTACACATTAAAAATATGGTGTCGATTAATATAGTGCACAACAAACTCCCCTTGGCTTACACGTTACAACCTCTTAATGTTAATACCAATGATGTCATAGTGTACCGAAGATATCACTTTTTGTAACGTTATTTTCTGTGATGTTTCTCATGTCAAGCTATACCATAGGAATTAGGGAGTCTGCATGTCTTTTGTTGTACAAGGCCTTCAGAAACACAGGCAGGCCACAAAGAAAAATCTAACAGTCAGTGCCTCGGATTCATAAGAGTCCTAATGTGATATTTCAATGTGTTGTGTATAAGCTAAATGCCTTTTGCCCCAAACAAAACCATAAGAGGTTTGTATGATGCTAACTGTGCTTGACACAAACTGCTTCTGATGTGCCATTGCCATCAGGCCTAAAGTGGGCAGCAAACATTATTTTGTCAAGGAAAGGTCACTCTCCCTATGTGGTGGAGGGGCAGGGGAGAATGGATTACAGCATGCGGCATAGAAACTGGAAAGGAAGCCCCCAAGGCCTGGGAACAGATAGTGAAGGGGCACAGCTTGGACAGAAAAATCTGGGCCAGGCCCCAGGGGACTGAATTTGTGGCCCCAGCCGAAAGTGACCACCAAGGTCGGGAACATGGGGATGAGGGGCTTCATAATGGTATACAAAGGACTATAAAATGGGAGAGTGCTTCAGGGGAAGGAGATAATCGGCTCAGCCCGAGTGAACCAGATGGGGAGGGGGAATGGTACAGCAGGGGTTCGAAAGGAGAAGAAAATCAGGACAAGGCCCACAGGATGGGTGTGGGGCCGGGCCATTAAACTCCCAGGGCCCAGGTCACATAAACATGGTTCGGTGAAGTGTGCAATGCAAGCGGGCTGGAAAGGAGAGACAGGGGTAACACTTGGTTGTCCTGGCTGCCTATGCGATCTGATGCTGCAGAAACAAACTCCTCTCTTCTTTGCAGTGTCTCCCGGGCCTTCAGCATGCACGCACTTTCAGGAACATTTACAGAGTGCAGTCCATGGCTACCGGCACCCTGCTTGATATAAGCCCGGTGGCCATGGCAGCTCCTTCTTCCTTGTGGGAGGTGTGTCCGCCGTACCTGTTCTACAATCAGGCTGAGACTGGCCGAAACACAAACAGAAAATGCTGGTGTGGGACAGTTTTTTGGGTCAAAGTAGGCCACTTTTTGGTCCATGTGGGTGAGTTTGATTAGTTACTTCACTAAGTGGCTAGAAGTTTTGATCAGTGCTGCTGAATAAATATTCTTTAAAGTGTACTTGGACCCTAGACATTGGTTACGTCCCCTGACAATACCTTGACCCAAAGATAGAAGATGTCTTGAAGGGTGTTTTATTTAGCTTTTTCTCCCTCTCTTAATTAAGTGCATAGTTGTTTACATCACTCTGCATTGCAAATCACAGTTATCCAATCTGGCCACTGTGTTGCTATCCAGTCTGCCTTTGCTGTGTTTTGTCACTGGTGAGGTCGGCTGTTAGATTATTGTACTGTGTGCTTTTAGTAAGGATTTCTATGTTTAAACAGACTTGCTTGAACGTTCCCTTTAGTTAGTGCTTACCATACTATAATTACTTGGATGCTTAATCTTCTGCTCACCCCCTGCCCCTTCCCTCGGGAGTGTTTAGTCTGCTATTGGCCATTTTTACCTAAGCAAAGGAGGGATGCTATCTGCTTAATTACCTGTTAATCATTTATTATTGAAGCACCCCTGAGACGATTTGTGGTAAAATGTTGCCCATAATGTATATATTTTTTTATTGTGTTTTAGTTTATTACAGTGTATACACGGTGTTTAACGGTGATTGTTGTTCTATTCCTTTGGTACAGTATTTCTTGAGTGTGCATGTTGGTGTTTTGGCGACTTTCTCTCTAGATGTACATGGGAGACATCACATTAGGATACATTTTTTTCAGTGACGATGCTCTCTAAATTCACTTTTACATATATTTAAAATCAAGCCCTTTTATACATTTTGTGAATAAAATGTATACATTTACATACAACAAATCTTGTTTCGCCTGTCTGTAAGTACGTTGTTTGTAATGACTGCATAGGCATAACATGTTACAGGGAAAGGGTGTTTATGTTATGTATGTTGGTTTTTAAACCCGAAATATCCTTCTCCTGTCTAATCGAGTTCCTCCTCTGTGTTTTTTTAAAAGCCTTTGTGCCACCTCTTCTACTTCTTCTGGCCAGACTAGGATTTCATCCTGGTATATAAGTATTTCTCTTTCCATTCTACTGATCCCACACAGTCCTATCCCTTCCCCAATGCTGTTCATCATTGTTTCTGGCCTCTCCTCAGTTCTTTTTCCCAGCTCATCGTTCTGCTTTTGTCCCCGTGATTTGCCTTTATCTGATCATTGTTTATTTTTCTGAACGTTGCCTCTTACTTTTCGGAGCCCCTCTTTTGCATCCATCATCCCTGTGTAGGTCTGAGTTCCCTCAAACTTGTGCGTTTCCTGTTTCGTTCCTCGTGCTGGTTTTTGATCCTCTTTTTTCCAGTTTTGTTTCCCTTATTGTTTGCCCTTTCTTTTACTAAGTCTCACTTCTAATTTTCTTTTTAATATTTACGTCTAACTATTTGGCTTGCCCCTAAGTGAATACTATCTTGCGTTTTCTGTTAGTGTTGCTTAGTATGTCCCCTTCTCCATATAATTGTAGCTTGCGCCCCATTTATTATTCTTTTTTCTTATCCCTTTTTTGGTCTCTTATTTGTGTCCTTCTGCACTAGTTTTATCCACACCACCCCAGGGGTGTCCATCGGCTCAATGTGTTGTTCTGCACGTCAGTATTTTGGTCATATTATTATTATTCATAAGCGTTGGCCTTTGGAATTGTAATTTGTCACGCCCATTTGCCTCTCTTCTAGTAATTATTTGATCTACCTAATTCTTTGTTTCACCAAATTATTATTGAGCGTCCGACTCATTTGTCCCTTTCCTCATTATTTTGATCTCCCGATTGTTAACTCAACATTTGTCACTGCAGCGCTCATTTGTACTTCCCTTCAGTATTTGTGACTGCCAAACTCAATGTTCCCGGCCCTCAATATTTTTCACCAGCAGTCATTTATCAAACTCTTCCCTTTTGCAATGTATTGCTTATTTGTGCCGTGTTCTCACTATGTCTGACTGCAAAACCAATTGTCCCTATTTTAATCATTCCCTTTGCCGCTCATTTCTCTGTTTTCTCATTTCACTTCTGACAGCCATTGATATTCCTATTTATGTATTTCCTCAATATTTCTGACTACGTATACATATCACCCATTGACTTGCTCTGCTGTGGTGTCTCTTTCATTGTTGTTTTTGTTTTGTTTACCTCTACACCCAAGGGACACTTTCCTCCATTACTCTACTTGTCATCAACATAGACATGTGCCTGCCTGAAACACAATGGTTCATCAGTCCTGATCCGAGACCCGTTGTCTCAGTGAATCACGTTTGGATAATTGATTTACCTTTTCTTCATCGCCGATTGGCAGTACCTGATTATCCATTAGACCAAGAAGCCTATGAGCACCACTCGTTTTAGTGGCCTGGGAAGCCAGAGGTCTTAATGTACTGCTGCGCCGCGCAACGACCTGCGCTGTGTTAGTATTCTTAAAATTTATGAGGGGGGGCCCTGACATTTGGATTGCATAGGGGCCTCGACAGGGTTTAATCCGGCACTGCCGATAGGATAAATGAACATCCCCCTTTCTCTATCTCCACCATTAGGCGCTAGAGAGAAACCTCTTTGTCAGAGCGCATGATTGGCAGAGCTGAGCACGTGATGATCTGTGTGCTTACTCAGGCTTCAGGTGTATGGTGTTGGATTGGACACTGGCCTTTGAACTAGGAGCAGTCATGGGAGCTAGGTTTGACTACCACCGCCAATGCCATAACGAAGTGGCCTTGTGTTTTTATTTTTTATTGTATTGCTTTTGTTTACACATTAGCACGTGTTATGGCAGAATTTCGTTTTAAAGATTCTTGTGATCTACTTTGTTGCTGTCCGAACCTTTTAGCAATGTTTTTTGTGGCTTCCCTGTTTTGTTTACTTCCGTTTGTGCGGTAAGTGTTCCTTCTACTGAAGACACTGTGCCACTACAACCCTTTTTCGAATATGCTGCCCTAATATGCCATTTGGATCCCAGGCCCACAGTACTTTTGAAGCACCCCATGTTGGCCCAAGAATGGTTCTATCACTCTCTTTGTGTGCTCCTTGCTTCATTGCCAGTGCGCTTCGGAGTAGGCTGATTACAGCTGCATTTGGGCTTTGGCTTAACACGTGGTAGCAACGTCCTTTTTCTCTGCATTCACCAAATGTTCAGGACCACACTCCAGTGAGCTCTCCATAGCATACAATAGTGAGCCATGATGGAGATGGCAGGTGGAATCTACACACCCTGCATTCTCAGATATGTTATGCGTAATGAATGCAGACTCTGAGTACTAATGTAATGAGTTTTAGTAATGTTTAATAATGTCAGTTGGCATTACGTTTACTAACTTCCCCACAGGTCTTGATTTTATGTTATTTGCCGATATTGATTCATAAAGATATTTCTCATTTTGATCTTCAATAAATAAAGGTACACACGTTGAAATGAGCCCGTATTCATCCCAGGGGAGTTCTGTCTGTGGTGGTTGCTGCTGTCAAGAAAGGGTGTTATAGTCAGGTTGGATGAGGAAGGCATCAATCAGAGGATGGAGGTCAGGAAAATGTCTGTTGAATAACACTCCACAGGAGAAGGCATTCCAAGACCCCAGTGCAAAATGACCTTAATTGTTGCTGATGGTCCAAAACATGTAGGGACAGTAGGCCTCGGCACTAAGACTAACAGGGACGTAATTTCACCAAAATGACAGCAGAAATGACATCACATGACCCTTGATCTCTGATAACATCACAGGACATGATGTAATTTGATCCCACCCCCAAGTGACATCACGGAATATGATGGCACAAGACCTTCACCTGTGTCTAACATCCGTGTTTCCAGGCATTCCCATTTCATCCTGATATAAGAACCGTGGCACAGAGAGAGGCGCGATTTGTTCTCAATCACTTTTACAACCTCCTTGATTCTGTAGCCATGTATCTCCATCAACGTCTCCCTCTACCTGCATACCCCATGGACATCTCTCGCTTCCAGAAACTTTGTATCACGCATGTACTGCTCTATGCCTCCTAAGCGCTAATTTCATTTTTGTACTTCTTTCTCACGTGCACCCTTTCCTCATCTCCACAGACACCTTTCTCTCCTACACCTGGCACCCGGTTCTCTGTTCATTCTCACATAGATGCCTGCATCTCTCCCTACAAGTTCTGTCTGAACCCCCTAAACATGTGTTCTCCATTCTCATGTGCCCCCTTTTGCTTATCTCCAGCATTAGTGATTCCTAAGAGTGACCTGAACATTGGTGAATTTCCAAAAGCAGATGCCCATTTGAGGAGAGGATCACTTGAATTCAAACAAAGAGGGAGAATATTTCTCAGCTAAATCGATTGTAGCTTTTGATGCTATTCCATACGAGCACAGACTGTTCAGCAAGACTGCTTCAATCTTCACGACTATCTTTATGCCTGGGATTCAGACAATGGCGAATGCAAAGTGGTTACAGATCACTCGCAGGGAGCACCTGCAAGTAATCAACACTACCATAAAGGGATTCAATACTATCAAAGAAGAATTGAGGGCCATAATATTGATGACCATCCAGAACAGATATGTCCTTGATATGATGACAGCAATGGATGGAGGAGTTTGCGCCAAAATCAGGCCATCATATTGCACCTTCATACCTTCTCTCGATGATGAGAGTGGGACCTTGACAGAGGCCACAATGTTGTTGACGAAACTGCACAATCAGATGGAAAATGAGACAGAATATATTGCAGATGACAGTTGGTTTACTTCTATCTTCTCATGGGTTCCACAATGGATGGCGAATATCTTTAAGCTTCTTGGAGCAGTATTGATGAAGATAATGTTTGCATTCTGTGTAATCAGGATAATAATCACACAATGTAAGAAGACAGTAAAAGCAGTTGGAATGAAAATCATCATTGATGTCGAGTCAGGGTTTGGACATAAGGAATTGACAGATGAAGAGATCAGAAAATATATTGAGACCAGCATTGTAGCACCTGAGGGAACAAAGTTCCTGTATCCAAGAAATCACAAGAAGTATGTGGGAAGATGGGTTTACTGTAATCCGAATGGACAGTGCAGCTAAATTACCTGTAGTGTTGATGAACTTGTAAAATCAGCAGGATCCCTGAAGGGAGTAGTGAAGATCTGGACTCCAAAGGAGCACTTCTTCAAAAGAGTATACCAAGATGTGAGGACTGTGAAGAGGGAAAATCAAGATCAAACCCGTGCCCCCTCACCCCAGGCGCATATACAGAAGAACAGCAGGAAGAACATGGAGCGCACTTATCATTTGAACCAGGCCCCAGCACACCCATGGGTGATAAATATGCTGAAAGACACCCACTTCACCAACAGTGCAACTTCCATGCTACATTACAATCAATGCAGCAATATCACAATCTACAATCACAAAAATCCCTGTTTAAAGGCTTGCAAATGCCTATATGAATTAACATGGTCTAATTGCACAGTGTAAAGCCATGTTTCAGGAAAATTACAGCCAAGTTCATTTCTCTCACTGAACACTAGCTGCAGATGCCTTCACCAATACTCCTCGCAAACCCACGAGCAGCCAAGGTCGCGCAGTCAGATAACATTGCTTTCTGCAGACAAACATTTTTTAATTCTCCACTAATGCGAGTAAGCCATGGCAACCCAGTGTGTTTTTTTTCTTTTCTTTCTGGGAAAGAAAGACATTTTCGCAAAGACTCGCACAACATTTGAAACATAATTGTAACAAGAATGGCTCAGCCCTAGCCAATGAGCGCTCAGAGCTCAGGTGCGAAATGCTTGCTTCAGCTAAAAAGTTATGGGAACAAATTAATAATGCAACAAGCTAGAATTAGGTCATGGTGGGTTGGCACAGCTAAACCAACCCACTGACGCAAAACTCTAATGTCCAATTATCAGGCTCTCTATAAGGGCTACATAGGTAACCTATTACTTAGCAGCCAATAACAGGAGGAGATAGGTTTCTGTGAGCTGATCCAATTCTGTGAGGTCAGCCTGCAGTGTGATTACAAAGCTGGCTTGCAAGCCAGCCCCGGGGGAGAAGGCGCCTGAACTCTCGATGTGCACGACGCTCTGCGTGTTTTTTTCTTTTTCTTTTTTGCTGCCCAGAAATAAACGCAGTTTGGAACATGCTGCTGCCTGCTTGGGACTCTGTTGCATTCCTGTGGGCCATATGGGAGGTGTTGGGGTCTCACATAGCTGGTGAGGGTATGGCTGCTGGGCCCCACAGCCCTGGTGAGGGTCCAGCTTCTCCCCAACAAGTTGGTGCCCTCTGTGAGGCTCATTGCTCATTGTAACATGGGTGAATGAGCACTGCCTGCGCAAGCCCTGTGTTGAACTGCAGTCCCTGCCGCCGACTCAAGGAAGCTGTGGGACCCTCACCTGCACCTGAAGACCACCGGAAAACGCGTAACCGGCTAAAGGCTTCGGGGGCCATTTGGAAATACCCTGCTTGAGGGCAGGTGAGAGCCCTGCAGAAGAAGGGGTCTGGTGAAGCGCCTTGAGGGGGTGTCCAGTAGCAGAGCAAGTGCCAGTGCAGCATGGGAAATGTAAGTCAACTTGCAACATGGGCTTTGAGGGGGGGAAATGTTTGAAGTATTATAATGTATTGTTGATCAGTATGTTGCAGAAATGTTAAGTTCTTTTGTTTGGGTAGAAACTGGGGGGAGGCATTGTAAATTGGGTGGTGGGTGATTGTACATTGTCGCAAAATTCGGCGCATTGGTGGTGATCGGCACGTGAATTGTAGTTGGGACTGGAGCGGTAGCAGTGGTCCCTGCTTGTGTTTATGAGGATATTGGGTGGGGTAGTGACTCCCCACATATAGAAAGGAGTGCCGCGCTGGTTGGTCCGGATGGCGATTTCATGCACGGGGTGTGGATTTCCTATGAATTGACGTTGTAGATCAATGAGTAGATGAGGTTCCCAGCTAATTGAGCGTTTTAGTTCAGTGAGTGGATGATGTTTCCCCGCAGGAGGTAGCTAGATTGTTCCCGAGTGCGGAAGATAATTGACTGGTTAAGCTCCCCTGGTGAGGGGCGTGTCACACGTGAGGCGACGCAGTGTGCGCAGTCCAATTATAAGAGTTTTATTGTGGTTTACCTTGTTCCAGTTGAAACAGGAAGACAGCTGTGGGGATTGTGGGGTTTTATTTTGGGATATTTGTGGGGTTGGAAGCAATGGGTTATTGTTCTGTGTATGCGCATTTGTATGTTCATTTGTATTGTATTTTTAGCTTGGTGACGTCACCTTTAGATTGATACATAGGATACTGATTTTGATGGTGAGGAGATGGTGGTGTGGTTTTGGAAAAGAAGAAGAGGTGACCCAGAGGCGGTGTGTGGAAGACACATGCGCAAGATTATGGGAGTGTGCCGGAGAAGGCAATGGTTTGGTGAAGATGGACTGCACGTGGAGTGCACTGGCTAAGGTGCTGAGCCAAGAAGACTCACAGAAATTGAAAATATGTTCAATTATCTTCTAACTTTTGCTCCCTGAATAGCGGACTATCGAAATTTTCAAACTGAGGTGAGGTAAAATGTATCACACAATAGAGAAATGACTCCCCTTCACCTGTTGTGTAGCACACAGCTTCCATGCCAAAATAAGTTAGTAAAACATAGTGTGCAAAGATTCAAAAGTACTTAAGGTAAATAAATGAGACCATGGCTGCCCATAGGCAGCTTCTCCAGAAGCATGCAGCAATCGCTAAGGACACACATACACAGCGCTTACACAGGAATAGGCTTAAAAAGCACATGGCTACAGTTGAACTGTGGGACATGAACAAAAGGGAAGTGGCGAGGGTCAACAGATGCTGAACCAGCACAAGCAGAGGGAAGAGGGGACTCACCCTTGTGCACCTCCGGGAGTGTAATATTTGATGACACAGATGGTAAGCAAGGAATGAATTGCATGAGAGAACTGAAAACAGCAGAAGGACATTTAAACACCACACACATACACAATCACAATACACTAAAGAGAACAAACAGGAAGGTGCAGAACAACCCACTAGCAGCACAGGAGTGAGCAAGGGAGGGCTGCAGTGCATGGAAGCAGATTTGAAGGCATAGGTACAGAGGAATTAAATTTAAAGGGAAGATAACGGGGGAGGTGCAAGGAGTAACAATAGCAACAGAGAGGGGGAACTGGAAAGGGAAGAAAGGGATTGGAGGAGGAGAGAAGGACTGAACGAGACAGCACTACCAAACATGATAGAGGATAAGTAAGGGGTGGTGCAGCATGCATGGGGTTATGAAAGGGAGGAAGGATGTATAGCACGCTAGACATTGACTGTGTGCATTGTAGATTGTGGCAAGAGAAGACGGTAAACAAACAAAAACGGCAGAGGCAGAGAAAGGCAGATGAGGACAAGTAGGCACAAAATAAATTATTAAAGTATGCAATGGGAGGGGCAGTTAAATACAGCCTCAACACACACGCACAAGCATCACAATAGCAGTGTCAACAACCACCACAATATTCACCACCCATGTGGGGAGGATACATGGGGCAGGACGGGATCATTTCAGCAGACACCACAAGCACCAACGCAGGCACTGTCACCACTACATGTACAGACACAACAAATGACAGCACCACTACCCCAAGACTGACAAGAATCACAACCCAGGGGCACTGCACAGCAGAAAGCACCCATACAGAACACTGACACAATAGCAACGGTACCGGTTACATGACTGGGAGGGGTCTTCCTGATGGGGAACAAACCTTTCAAAGGACATAGATTGACATTATACCCCTAATAGGACAGCCCAAGACAAACTTGATTTGACTCACTCTGCCACACGCACTCATGCTCCACCTCCCCGACAGAGCGGGCGAGACGCACGCCGACACACACACTCCTGCACACTCAATAATGGAGAGGACAATTGCACAGGGGTGGTGATAGGTATCAAAACATTTTCTTTTCTGGGTGACAGTGGGGCGACTAGGCCATGCATTAGGGAAGAGACATTTGTGACATCATGAGCGATGTAGATATGACAACCTTATTAACAGAGAAATCCATAACTTGTTAAACACTAGGCATACACATGTTGAAAGTAAGGAAGATTGTTTAAGCATAATGGGGGTGCACGGTACAGAGGGGGGTGCATAATGATAGTGCATCACAAGAGAGTACATTTAGCTACATTTTGAGCACACATCTTTCAGCGAGGAGACTGGGCTCATGAATACACGAATAACACAGAACAATTAAATGAGACACACAAGGTAGAAGAAGGTGCACTTGAGGGGGAGGCGTACATTTCATTGACGGTTCACCACGGGAGGAGAGAAATAGAGTTAAAGGGTGGATGATCCATGTTCCCAACAGAATGAATTTGGCGACAAAATAACAGTGCAAGTAGTAATGCCACTAGCGCTTTTGAACACAGCACTGTCACAAATGCATTAGCCAACACACGTAGGGAAAGAGGTCATTGTTGCACAAACTGGAGAATAATGGTTGTATTCAAATTTGAGAGCAGATATTGGGAGGAGAAATATATTGTTTAAATGTAACAGTAATTACAGTAGTGGAGGAATAAAATACTAGACTAAATGAGTAATTAACAGAGTAGGTAGGGTTTAAAAAGTGGACATGGGGTGGGATAGAGAGACTGGGAGTAAATTGTGACGGTTGGGTTTGAAAGAAAAGAGGAAGTAAATAAATAAATACAAGGGGGAGGGACAGGTAGCGAATAATTGGCAGCGAATTTCATTAGTACCAGCTTAAAGTGCCTGCAGTTCACTGCGAGACACGCCCTGAGAAGTTGAGAGAGGAGCCATAGAAAAAAGATTTAAAAACCCTGCAATTATCTTAACTAAGTAACATGGTCCACTTAATTTAGAAACACAGCCACCCTATATGACAAATTTACAAAATTATGTTTCCCTGTTTAGCTTGTCAGTGCCTGATGCCCCACGGGACAAAGGCACGCACTATAAATAGCTTACAACAAAAGCACAGTAAATATAAAGATCCAAAGGCCCATTTGTACACTAGCACCTAAATTGCGTATATATGATCCAAGTGTGTAATGAGTATATTCACATAAATTAAGTGCCTACCCATTTTCCGGGTACATTTCAGATAGTGCAACAAGTTACGGTCAGACCGTCATTGAACGCCACCAGGTGGTGACAGGATGGTGCATAAATGTACCATTGGCTCCTCCCACTAGGACACTGAATAGTGCAAGAGTAGTGCAGAGAGGTTAGGTCAAGAAATTGAAGAATATGTAAATGCTCAGGTCTCAAGCGCTTCCATTTCATTTCTTGCCAGATATAAAGGACCCAGGGTAGGCCTGAAGACAACGGACAACTAACACCCAATGGCTACGGACTACAGTGGGACATTTTCCCCTCCTGACAGACTTTGTTAGATGTGTAAGGCGTCAAGCCCTACAAAGCGGTGGCCACCCTGGCAACGAGGGAGCAACGATCAACAGGGCCAACGCAAGAGATTTTCATGAACTGCAAAATAGCACGAACACTCCCGAGTTAGGGAAACATGGCCATCCTATGGTCCAACGCACACTAGCAACTAGAATAGGGACCGACACACCCATGTCCAAAGTTTAATTGAGTTTCATATTACATTTTGTGCACCTACAGCTGTAACACTGTTTTGCTCCTTCTCTTTTCCCCGCACATGCAGGTTGTTGCGTATGTATGCTGTTAGAAATGTGTAGGAAATTTCCTTAATGTTATCTTCCATTAGTAACCCTGAGGCCTACTAATTAAACCATCGTGAAGCATTCCCCACTCAATTGCCCACCCTATTAGGAACCTCAGACCCCTTAGAGCACGTTTCCCTGAAGTATATTTCCTTGCTTCCATTGAATAAATAGCCCAAGATTTTCCCTACCCATATTCAGAAATTTTGAAAACACGAAATGTCCAGGGGGAGGTTTCATTTTTGCCAATAGTCATTGTTTAGTTCGCGGAGCTTGAGGTTACTAACAAGTACTAATGTATTAACGCCTTTCTTGTGATTTTCAGGCGGGCAACTTTATCATCTCATCAGCTGCAAGGACCAAGCAGTGTAAGTGGTTATGGGCAAGCAAATAAGGACTTTTACCTTCACGATGGGACTATTAATGATGAACGAAATAATGGGGGTAGTAATTTGAAAATTATATGTAATAGTGAGCATTACCGCTGTATCCCCGCTAACATTCCCTAACCTAAGCAGGAAGAGTTACGGCATCAGTGGGTGAGGAAAAGCTGCTGCTAACGTAAGGAGAGGTAAGGGCAGACACAAAGGGAGTAAAACATACACATAACACACATAGCAGAAGTGACCAACAACATGCATACATGTACAAAATTGGTAGGGACACCACTGGAGAGAGCTGTCCTGACTGCTCTTTAACATATTCCGTGAGAGAATTGATTACAACAGAAATTATTACAGGAGAGCACGACGCCCATGTATCCCAAGGTGTGAAGAAGATTGCAAGGGAAGACAGCAACATTGAGATTGATAAAAAAAAAAAAGGGGTAAGCCCCTATGGAAGATGATTACATAAAGCAGCTAATTGGAGAACAACTGTATGTGGAAAGTGACCAGAGAGAGAAGAAACAACGAGCAAATGCACCAGTGAGCAAGCTGCAAGAGAAAAAAACAAAAACACCAAAAGAAAAAAAAAAAAATGATAAAAGAAGAAAGAAAAAACAAAAGAGAAGAAAAAAAAGAGACAAAAATATGATAAGTGCCTAACGGAGTGAGACAAAAGAGAGAAGATGGTCACTTGGGTGGAGAATGAAGAAGGATGTATACTGAGAAGGTACCAGCCTTATTTTACCAGCGCAAAAGTGAAAAGAAGTGGACAATCATGCTGGATGCAAGAAGGTTGAGAGAAGTTGGGAGATGAGAGCAGGAACATCACTGCTTATGGACTACTATTGGGCACATGCATCTAAAGATCAAGAGAAACTACCACCGAATTGGGGAGGAGACTGTTCGTTGGTGAGCATCAGCATGCCCTTGTTGGTGATGTCCAAGGAAGATGTGAAGAATGACACATTCACCAAGATGGAAAACAAGGGAAGAAGAGAAACAGACAGAGGAGTGAAAAGAGGGGGGGATTACTTGTCGTGCGAGACAGAAGCAACATAGGATAAAGTACCAGCACACATGAGATGAGATCAGCAGAAAATACATGTGAACAGAGAAAGACAAGAACTGGCTAGCGTTTACATAGTAATGGATGCCATCATGACTGGCTGGTCGATTGAAGGTGGTAACGGAAGCACTACTACAGAGCGCAGCATCATTGTGTAAGATCAAGATACGTTGCAAGATGTAAGAGAACAACAGAAGAAGGCATCGGAATGCAAATAAGAGACATGGTGAAAGGAAGAGCCGGACTAAGGGAGAAGATAGCAGTGTGCAACATGGTTCCAGCAGTAATAAAGGTGGACATTCCCTGTGATCAGAGGAAGTACGAAGGGAAGTGAGTGTGGTGGAACACAGTAGGAGAACACTCCTACATGTACTGTTCATCAACAACAATGTGAACAATTATGGACACTTAAAGGAATTGACAAAGATATGAAGACCGGAAGGAGGTGAATGTTGCTTGGTGGTGTGGTGGTGTGGTCGACAAAGTCGACCAGAGGGGGGACTGAAGAGGGAAAATCGAGATCAAACCCATGCCCCCTCACCCAAGGAGAATATACAGAAGAACAGCAGGAAGAACAAGGAGCGCACTTATCATTTGAACCAGGCCCCAGCACAACCATGGGTGACAAATATGCTGAAAGACACCCACTTCACCAACAGTGCAACTTCCATGCTACATTACAATCAATGCAGCAATATCACAATCTACAAACACAAAAATCCCTATTTAAAGGCTTGCAAATGCCTATATGAATTAACATGGTCTAATTGCACAGTGTAAAGCCATGTTTCAGGAAAATTACAGCCAAGTTCATTTCTCTCACTGAACACTAGCTGCAGATGCCTTCACCAATAATCCTCGCAAACCCACGAGCAGCCAAGGTCGCACAGTCAGATAACATTGCTTTCTGCAGACAAACATTTTTTAATTCTCCACTAATGCGAGTAAGCCACGGCAACCCAGTGTGTTTTTTTTTCTTTTCTTTCTGGGAAAGAAAGACATTTTCGCAAAGACTCGCACAACATTTGAAACATACTTGTAACAAGAATGGCTCAGCCCTAGCCAATGAGCGCTCAGAGCTCAGGTGCGAAATGCTTGCTTCAGCTAAAAAGTTATGGGAACAAATTCATAATGCAACAAGCTAGAATTAGGTAATGGTGGGCT
Source organism: Ambystoma mexicanum (assembly GCF_040938575.1). Taxonomy (NCBI): domain Eukaryota; kingdom Metazoa; phylum Chordata; class Amphibia; order Caudata; family Ambystomatidae; genus Ambystoma; species Ambystoma mexicanum. The sequence continues at coordinate 1,556,458,785 of NC_090929.1, read as the reverse complement.
GGCACAGCTAAACCAACCCACTGACGCAAAACTCTAATGTCCAATTATCAGGCTCTCTATAAGGGCTACATAGGTAACCTATTACTTAGCAGCCAATAACAGGAGGAAATAGGTTTCTGGGAGCTGATCCAATTCTGTGAGGTCAGCCTGCAGTGTGATTACAAAGCTGGCTTGCAAGCCAGCCCTGGGGGAGACGGCGCCTGAACTTTCGATGTGCACGACGCTCTGCGTTTTTTTTTTTTTTCTTTTTTGCTGCCCAGAAATAAACGCAGTTTGGAACATGCTGCTGCCTGCTTGGGACTCTTTTGCATTCCTGTGGGCCATATGGGAGGTGTTGGGGTCTCCCATAGCTGGTGAGGGTATGGCTGCTGGGCCCCACAGCCCTGGTGGGGGTCCAGCTTCTCCCCAACAACTGATTAAGGAGTGGTTGATGAATCAACCAGAGGGGGGAGTGTAGAGGAGCAGCTGAATGCCTCTGCAGGAAGGCCGGACCCCATTCTTCATATATGTTGGAAACCAGTAACCGCGACATGCACGACACCAGCGATTGTGCCAATTCAACGTCAATTCTTCGAGCAAAGGGATCCATTTAGAAAACCCTATATGAGGTATCCCCGTAGAGATGACAATCTCTTGGAGGAGATCCTTGAAGGAATATTGAAGATGAGAGGAAAATAGCCTGGTGATGTCACAAGAAAAGAGCGTGATGCACTGAGAAGAGGGGTTGAAGAAGAAGATGCATAGACCTTATAGAATGCGATGACGAATTAAAGAATCGAGGAAACGTTCATATGCAGAGTGAAGATTGCTTGTGTGAAGAGCACGCCGAAAACGCAAGCCTTTTTATAACTGTACAGATGCAGCAACGCAAGTAGATTAAGTAATCATAAAGACTGGCTATACTTAGTGACTAGACTGCAGGCGGTGCCGCCATTACATAGAATCTGGACATCAGTGTCACATATTTAGTAAGTTTAGACCCGTGAAGAAAGAACGATCGGGAATACATTTGTATTTGTTATATTTTTATAGTGATTTACGCCAAAGCACTGGACATAATAGGAACGGTGCAATAAAATGGAAGCACATTAAAAACATTGCAATCTTTCACACACCAACAGGGTAATTCATAGAATTTCACACAAAAGTGGCGCACGCGGCTGACGCACAGTGTGCACGTGCGAATGTCTGCGCCAGCCGTGTGCGCTAAAATCGATTTCCGCGCACAGCCTATTCATGGATTTTAGCCTCCAAAACCAGCCATGGCGCAGAGTGGTACAGCGACCCTGCAGCAGCGCCAGTTACGCCCCCAAGAACGCCCCTAGCACAAGGAAAAGCCATCAAAATCCCCAATCCAGCGCAAAGGGCTGCGCTAACCCTGGACCAGTTTACAGGGCTGCCAAACAGCAAACGCCAAGCGGGGAACGTGTATAACTGGGGTTCGCGGGAAGTTTCACACGCGAAAGGGCCTGTGCGAGTGGGGTACGTGTATAACTGGGGTTCACGGGAAGATTCACACGCGATTTCAGCAGGGTACGTGTATTACGGGGGTGCGCGGGAAGCCTCAAACGCGAAAGGGCCTGTGCGAGTGGGGTACGTGTATAACTGGGGTTCGCGGGAAGTTTCACACGCAATTTCAATAGGGTACGTGTATTACGGGGGTTCGTGGGAAGTCTCACACGCGATTGGATCTGGGTATGTGTATTTCGGGGGTGCGCGGGAAGTTTCACACGTGAAAGGGCCTGTGCGAGTGGGGTACGTGTATAACTAGGGTTCGCGTGAAGTTTCACACGCTATTGGAGCAGGGTACGTGTATTACGGGGTTCACGGGAAGTTTCACACGCGAAAGGGCCCTGTGCGAGCGGGGTACGTGTATAACTGGGGTTCACGTGAAGTTTCACACGCGAAAGGGCCTGTGCGAGTGGGGTACGTGTATAACTGGGGTACGCATGAAGTTTCACACGCGATTGGAGCAGGGTACGTGTATAACTGGGGTTTGCGGGAAGTCTCACACGCGAAAGGGCCCTGTGCGAGTGGGGTGCGTGTATTACTGGGGTTTGCAGGAAGTCTCACACGCGATTTCAGCAGGGTATGTGTATTTCGGGGGTGCAGGGGAGTCCTACATGTAAATTGCCAATGTGGGTCCTCCCAGGTGTTCCCTCTACACCCTCCATGGACCCTGCAGGCAGCCCACAGCACAGGGGACTACCCTGCACCCCTGGTCATGTCCCGCAGGCAGCCCATCCACCATGGGCATGCCCTCCAGCCAAGCCACATGTCACCTTGCACTACTGATCACCAACTCATGTCCCCTTGCACCCCCAGCAGGGCAGGGCACCTGCCAGCAGGCCCACACTCATACCCCACTCATGCCCTCCTGCACCCCCACCCCCCAGCAGTGCAGGGCACCTGCCAGCAGGCCCCCACTAATGTCCCCTTGCACCCCTACCACCCAACAGTGCAGGGCACCTGCCAGCAGGCCCCCACTCATGTCCGACTCATGTCCCCTTGCACCCCCAACCCCCAGCAGTGCAGGGCACCTGCCAGCAGGCCCACACTCATGAACCACTCATGTCCCCCTGCACCCCCCCGCAGTGCAGGGCACCCGCCAGCAGGCCCACACTCATGTCCCACTCATGTCCCCCTGCACCCCCACCCCCAGCAGTGCAGGGCACCTGCCAGCAGGCCCCCACTCATGTCCCCTTGCACCCCCACCCCCCAGCAGTGCAGGGCACCTGCCAGCAGGCCCACACTCATGGCCGCTTGCACCCCCACCCCCCAGCAGTGCAGGGCACCTGCCAGCAGGCCCAACCTCATGCCCCACTCATGTCCCCCTGCACCCCCACCCCCGAGCAGTGCAGCACACCTGCCAGCAGGCCCACACTCATGTCCCACTCATGTCCCCTGCACCCCCACCCCCCAGCAGTGCAGGATACCTGCCAGCAGGCCCACACTCATGTCCCACTCATGTCCCCCTGCACCCCCACCCCCCATCAGTGCAGGGCACCTGCCAGCAGGCCCCCACTCATGTCCCCTTGCACCCTCACCCCCGAGCAGTGCAGGGCACCTACCAGCAGGCCCACACTCATGTCCCACTCATGTCCCCATGCACCCCCACCCGCCAGCAGTGCAGGGCACCTGCCAGAAGGCCCACACTCATGTCCCACTCATGTCCCCCTGCATCCCCAACCCCAGCAGTGCAGGGCACCTGCCAGCAGGGCCACACTCATGTCCCACTCATGTCCCCTTGCACCCCCACCCCCCAGCAGTGCAGGGCACCTGCCAGCAGGCCCACTCTCATGTCCCACTCATGCCCCCCTGCACCCCCACCCCCCAGCAGTGAAATGCCGATCTCATGACACAAACCAAAAGTCAACTATGTACATCAGCACATGTCCGTCACACACATACACTGGTTGGCATTGCTTGTGTAAACCCACATTTTCACATGCATCAACCCAATGAGCGAATCCCACACATGGAACTAAAAAATGAAAATGTATTATGTACATGAAATCAAAAATGAAATGAAAGCATACTAAAATATGAAACATGAAATGAAAAGCATGTGAAAAAGATGATTGAATGAAAATGATAACCAATCCAAAAAAATGTGAAAGAAAAACAGTCCAAAGTCACCCTCCAACAACGCAAATCCAAAGGAAATGTAAAAAAAAAATCTCCATTGCTTCTTGTTCATAATACAGAAAATAAGATAAATCAATCCATAGTCCAACTATTTACAATCCATTGTCCGGAAAAAATGAATCCATTGCTCCATGTCCGTAATGCAAAAAAAAAAAAAAAAAAAATGAATACATGATGAAACTATATACAATCCATTGTCCAAGGATGTAAAGGGTCCATGATCTCAACCAAACAAATGAAACCTACCTAACTAACTACCTAAAAATATAACTATATACACATTTGGGGGGCATTGTCCATTGGCCACAAATAAAAGGAAAACGTAAAGGAAACCTAACACTAAAAACTATTTACAAGGGTAGCGGGCTAGTCCGACGGCTCTCTTTTGGATGTGCCGGGCCAGGGCATCATCGAACTCCTGCTCAATGTCCTGGAGGCGGTCCTCTTCCATGGCCCCGAGGGTTCACAGGGACGACAACATGTTCTCCTCCAACTCCCTGCGAATTGCCTCGAGGCACTCGGCCCGCCTCAGGGCCCTCCGCATGGAGTTCTCCGCCCTGACCATCGTTAGCCGTGTCTCTTCGGCCCGCTGCCACTCCGCATCTATAGCATGGCCTAACTGCTGCCACACGGAAGACACTACCAGTCCTGGGTCCTCCTGCCCTCTGGCCGATGCCTGCCCCTCCGATGTCAAAGGCCCCGAGCCATGATGGCTCCCACCTTGTTGCTGCTGCTGCTGTGCCTCTGCCTGTGCCCTGGCTCTTGCTTCCTGCACATCCTCCTTTGGCTGGGGTGCTCTTGTTTAGTTTGGCCACCCCTGCTGGACGTCCGACTCCCGACTGTGGCAAGGATGTATCCTCCACCAGCCTGGCTGCAGGGTCAGAGGTAGCTCCACAGGGTACCCAGGTGATACATGTATGGGAAGATGGCAGGGAGGACGACTGGGGCATATGGGGTTCAGTTGAGGAGGGGGTCGGAACAAGGTCCAGAAAACGGAGGAATCCGGCCCTGGTGAGCTGTCCCAGTAGGACTAAACGGTCAACGAGCCATCCAAGAAGACGTGCAGTCTCCTCATGAAAAGACTGCAGGTCAGCTCGCATGGCCCGTTGACGCAACGCAAAACCAACCAGGACAGGCTCAACCCGGTCCCGGATAGCCACGTCCGCAGGGAGAGGAAGGCCAGTTGTTGTAAGCAGATCCCCTCCCTGAAAACAGGTCTGGACGTAGGCATCCCTGCTGGTGCAGGATGATGCAGTCACAGGATCGGGGACAGGATTACACACAGGCACCTCCGAGGTGGCCTGTGCTGCCTCCTGTCCCTGCCCCTGCACTGAACCACTGGCACCAGTGGAATCCCCACCTCCAGACCGAGTCTCTATCCCTTGCACGGCCTTCTCCTCCACCAAACCCCCCACCAACCTGGATGATTCTGTGCCATCTTCCTCCATCGGACCCTGTGGGGTCTCAGCTGCCCCTTCTGCTGCTGAGGAGTCCAACTCTGACCTCCGCCTCTTGGACCTTCCCTCGGCAGCTGCGGCCTGGGACGCGGCACCAGACTCCTCACTCCCCAACAAGATGACAACCTGGGAGGGGAGCCGGGCCTTGCGTCAGTTGACGCTGCAGACAAGGAGAGATAAAACACAGGCATCAGGGCACTGTACAATGGACTGATACACACATGACAGTTGCACATGGCTGGCATTGTTTAACCACAGACACGGCATCACACTCCACAACACACATGTCATTTTAACTCACACACATGAACATTTCAACTGCAACATTGCACCAGGCAGCACCATCCATACACATACAACAGCATGAACAGCCAAAGGTGAGCCTGACATCACATGAAACACAAGGAGTGCACTAGACATGCACACACACCACCACACTTACATGCATGTCTACATCTCCTCCAACTGTTGCAGTGATGAGATCGCCATACATGTCACATCTGCCATTCATCCTTCTACATATCAGTGTCACGTGCATCCTTGTTGCATCACATTTGCACACTTGTCAGATACACATACATGCACATGTACACAGTGCAGATACATGCATTATGAACCACCATCCATGCCACAACCATGCCAATGTACATTCACAGAAATTCAAACATGTGTGCTCCCACACCTGCATTTGCCCAGCATGCTTACCAACACATACACCATCAATGTCTCTCACAACTGAGAGGACTCACATGTGGCTGCCTCACACCCATGTTCATACACATCCCTACATGCCCCTACATAAACACATGTGCAACCTGCACACTACTGGCACACCACGACACGCACAGCGTACTATCAACATGCATGTACACTTACCGCTCGACTCCAGATGGGTCTGCCTCTCAAGGATCTGTTCGTAGAGCGCTGTGCATATGCGTTCCAGGACCCTCATTTGATGGTTCGACAGCTGGTCCCGGCGCCCCTTGGCATCCGCTGCCTTAGCGAGGCGCCAGGCCTTTTTGAGGGTCCTGGACCTGAAGTCCTCCCAGCTCTTCTTGACATGATGTAAGTCACGGACTGCCACCCCCTCCGTGTTTATGGCAGTCACGATGTCCATCCAGATCCTGGTCCGTCCTTCATTGTCGGCGCGCAAACTTCCAAAGAGGGCATCATACTGCCCCAGGACTTTCTCCACCAGGACACCAACTTCGGTGGCAGTGAAGCTGGTGGCCCTCTGCCTCTCTGGCTGGGGGTTGCCAGTGCTGCCAGATGGTGTTGTGCCGGACATGGCGACCCCAGAGGCAGGAGTGGGTGGGCAACTGGGTCCTGGGGCTGGGCTGTGGAGTGATGGAATCCCAGTCGTGAGTCTTCAGTTCCAGCAGGGGTGGTCACAGCAACTTCACCCCTGGCTGACGTGCACTCAGCAAATGGCAGGGCACGTGGGCAGCAGGCAGTCAGGCAGCAGCAGATGGCAGGTGGGAGCGTGCTGGGGGGCAGTAATTCGGCCTTCTGGGCAGGAGCGTGGTCTTCCGTGTGTTTTCGTGTGGCCAGCTTGATACGGAGTGATTTGGCACGTGAAAAAATTGCACGTCAGCGTGTAATTCGAGGAAAGGGCCTTAGCGCGTAAGTGCGTCAGCACACGCACGCGATTCCATTGGACCAAAGGCCCTTAGCGCGTAAGCGCGTAAGTTACATTCCGCGTGCGGGCGTTTCCCTCATAGCACGTGATGACAGAGCACACGTGGAAAAACTGCACGTCCGAGTTTCATCGCGTGTAATAGAAAAGCACCCGCGTACACGCGTATCTGACATGTTCGTGTGGGCCGGTTTAAAAGCTACATATAGGACGCCATTTCCTTGTACGTGCTTTTCGTGGAGAGCGAGTGGGTGAAATCTGTACTTCTTGTCGGTTCACACGCGATTACTTCACAGCGTTTCTAGTTCATTCTCCCTGTTACCTCTGACAGCTCTTTTCTGAATTTTTGTTGGGCCTGTTTCCTCTAACAGAGTTCACTTCTTCTTTTGTCCTGTCTCCTCAGACATCGTACAGTTCTTCTTTTGGCAGGGGTGTTGCCAACGCGCACACGCGCGTATTTTTCACATTCTTTTTCCAGGCAGACCGTGAGTTCCGCACGTACTTAGCAACTGTGCTTGCCCCGTGTGTCGCGTTCCCCTTCAGAGGTCATTGTAGGCTGCGTGTATTACGCGTACGCTTATTTTTGTGTTTCTGGGTGCCACAGCATAGTGCGGGTTCATTTTTTCACGCACGTGGTCTACGAGGGGTTTGCGTGCACATTAATTTTTGATTTTGGGCTGCCTGTGCGTTGCGTGACCATTCATCTTCAGACAGCCTTGTTAGAGCACTAGGGTACGAATTCCATCTGGTATCCTACCCCTTTGACCCCCAATTGCCCAGGACAATAGTTTACTGCAACTCCCATACTCACAACAACATCAGTGCCATGGTTGGGAGGCGACCAAGCGGTAAGGGAGGCAAAGGTGGCCGACCCTCAAAAGGTGAGCGTGGTGGGCGCGATAGGGTACGTGGCCGGGATTTGCAGGGTGCCCGTATACCCCCATGTGTGGAGGCACAATCAGGGACACCCATGCCCCCGCCCATGGTTGAGGGAAACATGGCTGACACCATCCAAGCTCAGTCCCTGTTGGACCAGCCCATTGTGGCACCTGACCTGGCACAGGATGACTCCCTGTTGGACTTCCAGGTCAGCAAGTCTAGGCCACGTGTGGCGGTGCAAGTTGTTGTCACCAATCCACGTGGATCTGGGGCAGCTATGTCATCTGCTGCCCCAAGTATGCAGGGTGGGGAGGCTGCAGGGGCAGCTGCAGCTCCATCCGCCCCAGCTCTGACTCTCCCAGCCAGTCCATCAAACTGACGTTCCCCCTGCCAACATTACCCTGCAACCAATGCCTGCATCAAGACCTATGGTCATTGTGCATTCCCACACTCCTACTACCCAGTCCACCGGTGATTCTGCCCCTACTGACCAGAGCGGCATAAGCCACTCTGGCTCTGCTCCACCTTTAAAGAAGAGGAAGAAGGGTGCTCTGGCACGACAGGCTGAGACCCCAGACAAGGCTACACACTCCGGTACCTCAAGGAAGCCTTGCTTTAATGATCCGGAACTTTATGCACTTGTGGCCTATATGTCGGCACATAGCCACGAAATGCTGGTGACTGCAGGGTGCAAGACCACACCTGGTCAAAGTAAGGCACACTGGCAGACCATCGCCGACCACATAAGTGCCCTTGGATTTGTGAGGCGCATAGCTGATGATTGCTACAAGCGGTGGAATGACCTGAAACGCAGAGCAAAGAACAAGCTGGCCTGAAATCATGCTGCTACTCTGGTGACTGGCGGTGGGTCTCCACAAGAGGACAACAAACTCACTGAACGTGAGTCTGTTGCTGGGGCCTTCGTCACAGAGGAACAGATCCAAGGTGTGGGAGGACTACCTGATTATGATGCATTGTCCGGCGGGTGCCCATTCATGTGTGTGTAATGCATATGTATGTTGTTTGGGTGACGGGTTCTGATTGAGTGCCTGGTGAGGGTGTGTGTGCCTGAGTTGTATGGGTCATCCATGTGCTTCATCCAAAACATTCAGCGGCCTTGGATTTGATTGTGACAGTATCCCTTCTGCCCACATTAGTAATTTTGCTCAACATTACGGCAGTTGCCCTTGAAGTGGCATCTTGCAACAACATTGTTTGTATTTTTCAGTGTTCGTTCAGACTGATTGTTTCAATTATACCACTTTTGCTACGCATTCCTCAGCCCTATTGTCACATTTGGAACATGCTTCTGTCGTTGATGAACCCCACATTGGCCCACATGTGTTACCTTGTTAGGTGAATGATTTGACCATTCAGTCTAATTGAGTATTGGCCTGATCACAGGAATTTTTGGGGCCTGTTTGAATGTGGAACATGATAGTTCTTTCCTGTCATGTTGAAGTGCACAACCATTGATGTGTACATCGGCCTGCAATCACTGTTTTTTTGTACACTGGATGTGTTGCAGTGTGTGGCACATGCCTATTTTGTCACAGTATGTAGCATTTTTCATCTCATCATGTCCATCTCACATGGATGTCTGACAGTATTCATTCACTGACATATGGAAGTACTTGTGGAATGTACCATGGCTATGGTACATGCCATCTGTGTGATGACATGTGTCATGTATGCGTATTGGACATGCCACTCACAGGCCAATGTGTGATGGCAGTGCTACCCAGCATGCAGCAAATGTGTTGCTCTTCCATCCTGGTGTTATCAGTGTCTGTCTTTTGCCTCCCCTTCCAACTCAGTGACAGTGCATGCATGGGAGGGTTATAGTCATATGGGACATGTGTAAATCATGTACTGGTCCTGTAGCTTGTCAGGCCTATTTGTGTGCTATGGTGCTAATGCCTGTTTCCATTTTTTGTCTTTCATGTTTTTTGCAGGGGATGATGCACTTGATGCTGTTGAGGTTGAGGAGATGGTGCAGACCCAGGAGGAATCTCAGGCACGACTGGGACGTGGTGTGGTGGTGGGTGAGAACCCAATCTTGCTGCAGAACATTCTGTGGAGGGGTGCCTCTGGGTGCACCTCCCCAGACCTCTATTCAGGTGCTGATTCGGATGATGAGACCTATGTGACGTCGCAGGTAAGTGTTTCTGGCAGGGATTCTCTTCTGTCCAACCCACCTGTACCAGGGGTAGAACCCTCTATGGGGATGTCAGTGTTGGTAAATCCGCCTTTGGCGGTTACGGATTCAGGGTCACACTCCACAACATCTGATCCTGTTCCTGGGCCAGCAGATCAGAGGGGGAATGCAGTCCTGCAGCCTCAGGCAGTGCCGGCACAGCAAGGCGCAGATCGCCTTGCCCCAAACAGGTGTGGTACCCGCTGACGCGGTGGCCATACACCACCAGGCAATACCGCATTTGAACAATCCATGTACGGTATAGCAACCCAACAGGCAGCATCAGCTGAGATGATGGCTCAAGCAATGGAGAGGGTGGCCACTTCCATTGTCCCCCCTGAAAGGCAGATGGAGCAACTACAGCAGGCAACAGACTCCATTTGCCAATCACACAGGGAGGACATGTTGGCGTCAAAAAGGGACAGACGGGCGGCACTGGAGACTCTACGCCAATCGATATCAATAGAGTCCCAGGGCCACAGGGAAGCCCTGAGGGTAGAACTTCATCACCTCAGGGAGACTCTTGTTGACCTTGAGGCTTCCACTAACTTGAGGACAGAACAGCAGCTGGAGCGGCTCACACGTTCGCTCTCAGCTGAAATGCAGGCAACTCGGGAGGAGATCCGGGCATCATGTCAGGTGCTGCATGGGGATCTCCACACTATAATCCTCCAGAACGAGACCTTACACACCCGCATGCTTGCTGCCATGGAGGACCATACCAGGGCTTTGCGTGGGCTGCCTCCCATAGCACCACCACCTCCTGTGGCAGCACCACCTCCTGTGGCAGCAGCAGAGGGTGATGAGAGCGACAGCAGCAGTTCTCCCACAATGGCATAGCCGTGCAGGCCATGAGCCCATGGAGGAGTTTTTTTTCCCAACATCCACACAGGTGGCTGTTGGTGCGCACCCTGTCCTCGGACCTCCTGGGTGGCTCCCCCCCCACCAACCCCCACATGGCCATTTTTGATTTTTGATTTTTTTTTTACAGTGTGTTGCCTTGTGTGGCTCCCGTGGGCATCCACTGTATTCCGGCTGGGCACATGTAGGCTTGTCCTGAGTTTAGGTTAGATGCTTGGGTTCGTGAGACACACACCCCTCCTACTTCCAGTTTCCATGCGCTTGCAAAGGGTGTGCCCAAGTGACAGTGACTTACACAGTGACGTAGGACTCCCACGAGCTGTGTGGGCAGTCTGTAGTCAATACTGTGTATACATTCCTAGTGGATATTGGTGTTGAATTGTACACTGCATGGTGTATTGCTATGTGCTTGTGCATCCATGTCTTTCTCCTAATTTGCAGGTTAATTCCTCATGTCTTCACAAGGCCGTCTACTTTGGAGATGGAGTTCATGTTGTAAGCAGTGCACTTACACATTTGCGTGGCAGCAACACTGTACAGTTGGAAGTGGCCGATGTGCTGGCATGATCAGGTTGTAAGACTACCACTACTTTAACTTAGTACTGTCATGTTTATGCTATGTTTGAGGTTGTGTAGCTGCATTGTATTGTTGGTTAGTATTTGGTCATGTGTGTTGTTAGTTCTACATTACTGGAAGCATATTGTGGTTGGGCAGTTTCCATTAGGGACACTGTACTTTGACACTTGTGTCATGTTTTGGGGATTGCTTTGTTTGCTCTCACATAGCATGACATGCCATGGTGTGTTGGGTGGCGGTGCTGGGGAGGGGTTGGGTGACATGGCACTGTTGTCATGTTTTATTTTGCAAGGGGGTAATGATTTTAGCAGCATTGAAGTGTGTCTTTTGATGACACAGCTTTGGTGGTGTTTGTGTAGGTAGGGATGCACACAATGTAACACTTCCAGGTGACCAATCTCAGGCTGGTATGGTTGTGACAGTTGACTGTCCCTTATGTCAACATCATTGATTGTCAGATGGTATGTGACAGGGCTGTGTGCACTCCACAGGGATGTGATTTTAGGTGAAGTAATTAGCCACCAGCTGCGTACGGGCTGCCTCACCCCGTGCCCTTTCCCCTCCCATGAGCAGTGGGCGTGCATGTGGTTGGGGATGTGGGGGCACCACCATGTCCACGGGCATGCCCCGGCGTGTTGCAACACTGTGCAGGACACATGCTGCCACTATGATCCTGCACACTACTGGGGGAGCATATAACAGCTGCTCGCCAGAACGGTCAAGGGAGCGAAAGCGTGACTTGAGCACTCCAAAGGTGCTCTCCACTATGCCCCGGGTTGCAATGTGGGCTGTGTTGTATCTTACCTCGGGTGGCGTGGTGGGGTTCCGAATTGGCGTCATCATGTGGGTGCTCAGAGGGTAGGCACCGTCTGCTGGGGAGGTGGTGATGGGTATCATTAGTGGGGTTGTGACATTGCTCAGTATGTGACATGCATGCATGTGCTGTGGCATTTATACTCACCGAGCAGCCATGTATCGCCCTGCCGCCCAGCTTCTAGGTCCCGGTTTAGGGTTGACATTCTGTAAATAAAACTGTCGTGGGTGGACGCTGGATAGTTGGCATATACTGAGGTGATGATTCCCTTGGCATCACATACTACCTGGACGTTGATGGAATGCCAGTGCTTGCGGTTTCTATAGATGTGCTCAGATGCCCTGGGATGATCTAGAGCCACATGGGTGCAGTCAATGGCACCTAGCACTTTGGGGAAGTGTGCCACCCCGTAAAAATCCTGGACGACAGCCTGCCTTTCTGCAGGTGTTCTGGGCAGGTATATGTGCCTGCGGACTGATGGGCATGCAGTCATGATGGCCAAGACCTGGTGTAGGCAGCGTGACTGCGTGGCCTGTGACACCCTCCCCACTATAGCAGTTGTCTGCTGAAATGATCCAGTGGCCAAGAAGTGCAGTACATTGAGGACCTTATGCAGGGGGCTGAGTGCTTGGGAGCACAGGGTGGGTGATGTGAGGTCATCCTCCCACTCACTGACCAGGTTGAGTATTAAGTGAGGTGGAAACCTGAACATCCCATACACCTGGTCATCAGGCATCCCAAAAAGGCTGGTTCTGGGTGTAAAGATTCTGGGCCTGACTATCCTCCTCCTCCTCCTGCAGTATCCCACGACCACTGCTGCTAGGAACGGTATATTCATCCTGGCGTCCGTGCTTGTTTGTTGTTTGCGCATATTTTTATGCTGCGCGGGTCCACGTACGCCTGCTTCCTGCTGGCGTACGTGTTTCCTGATTAGCGCGTCTTTTTTGACGCACGCCTTAGCCATGTTCGATTCCATGAATACGTGTTTTGAACGTGCGTGTGGGCGTTCCGCGCACTTGCCTCCTGTACTTCCCCCGTGACACCCACATTTTCACGAGTTGTTGCCCATTCCGCGTGTCACACCCCCTGTTCCTCCTACTTTTGTTGTGTGCGCCGTGCTATGTGCGATTTCGCTGTGCGCGTAGCGCACGTTGTTTGGAGACGTGTGCGCCAGCGTGCGCCACGCAGAATTTTGGCGCACATCCTGGGATTTATACGCACACGGACTTCCATGAATCGCTGTGCGCGGGTTTCGCTGCGATTTTCGCACTGGCACTGCGATTCGCACACTTTCGCACGCTTGCGCTGAAAATTTCAGCGCACATTAATTCCATGAATCGGCCTCCAAGTGTTTCGTGTGGTGAATTTTGAAGAGGGAAAGCAGAAATAGGGGGAGAGCATTCCAGTTTTTATAGGCTAGTAGAGAAAACAAACAAACGTGATAGAATGCATGGGGGGCAGGGAACAGACAAGAGACGTTAAGACTGAGACCTGAGAGCATGAGATGGGGACTAAAAGGTGAGGACAGGAGAGGTAGGGTGGAGCAAGAACATAACGACACTTAAAGACAATATTGAGAAAATTATACAGTAAGCTAGAGGCAAAAGAAAGCTAGTGGAGGGAAAGAAGAACAGAGGAAATAGAAACACTGGGAGATAAATGGAGAACTAGACAGATGGAAGAATTGTAAATAAATAAAGGCTCTTCCTTCACAATTGTACACCTCCCTTTTGCCTAAATAATGAAAGTTGCCTAGATGGGACCTGTTTGCCCATAAAAGCAGTACCTTCCAGCAATTTTCTATTTCTTTTTAAATTATCTCAATTAGCTTTGGTTGCAGACAGTAGTGTAATTTATTACATTTTACCAAAGGCAGTTCTTTACAGCACTTAAATATCAGGATCTAAATTGCACTCCCACTAGCACAATGCCTGTCTGATATGACTTTACCCTCAGGAGTCTTACATCCTGTGGCCTACTGCCATCCTGTTTCAAGTAATGATAGAAAGCCAGGACATATTTCTCTGTCCATGAACCCTCTGCTGTTAGATGGTGTATTGTTGTTTCAGCAAAGTAAATTACAAAGTGCTGCTTTACTTCACAGAAATTAAATAGCAGTCGTATAAAAGGGCATATGTCTGTAGAGGGGTAAGGGATATATACGGGAGAGGGTAAGGATCGGGAGGGATGGGTATAGCGTGAGTGAGGGGCACATGGGGGCACCCTCATTAATAAGTAAACCCCTTAAACACAAATAAATAAATAAAGGCATGGTCATTTCGGCAAAGTAAGTTACCACTTGATAGTTTACTTCACTGAAATCACGAAGAGACATGTTAGGCACATTTAGGAAACCTAGATCCCCTCCCAGTCCTTGCAAAGGTGGGCAACCTTTCCCCAAATTCCATTGAGAAATCATTGGTCCGTGGGACATTTTTTAATCCATAAAAGCATGCCGTGCTTATTCCACTGTTGAAGAAGCCCATTCTGGATCCTCTTGGACTTCCTAGTTTTTTAATAATCTCAAAGATTTCCTACAAAGCAATGGTCAAATACACCAAACCCTAGACCCTCTCCAGAACCTTTTAGCAGGGAGGGGGAGTCAATCCATGATAATTCTGCTCTCCACTATTTCATATACAATTTAAACCTCTTAGAGATGAAGTTCGTTCTCATGGACCGAACGTTTGAACCATGCAAAGCACCCACACCATGCTGAGGTTCCAGGTAAAACATGTGTGGCACTATGCCATCAACCTTCACTGCTTGTCTCCCAGGCATTTATTTATTTATTTGATTTATTTATTGGGTATTTATAATGCACCTAAACACAGTGGGCCCGATTCATGGAATATTACCCCCGTTCAAAGTGACTTTGCACTGCTGAAAAGTAACTTTGCACTGCTGACACAAACCCTGATTCATGGAGCTGTGCAAAGTGTAATTTTGACGTGCAAAGTCCGGGCAAAGTCATTTTGTACTGCAAAAATGATTATGCACTGACTTTGCCCGGCCTTTGCAGTGCAAAAATACACTTTGCATGGTTCCATGAATCAGGGATTATGTCGGCAGTGCAAATTCACTTTTCAGCAGTGCAAATTCAGGTTGAACCGGGCAAACATTCCATGAATCGGTCCCAATGTGTTTAATTGAATTTTTGGTGACAGTACTATATCAGATTAACGCAAGTGGTCACTCTGGTTGATCCAAATACTCTCATATGAACTGAAAAGTATTTTGAACATCAAAAAAGTATCCAATCCCATCTTCAGAGGTGAACAAACTGTCACAATTTTGGAGAAAGATCTCTCTTGTACTTCCAGGTCGCTATCAGCCTCATTCTGATAAATGAGGAAAAGTCACGCACATTGTTTCCCTAGTCTGCTTCTGACTCTGATATGTGCACTATTTCCGGCACATGTTATTGTATCACTGCATGCAATGGATAATGCATGTGGAGCACGCATAGACATGTAGACTGCTTGCAAAGTCTGCCTCAACTGCAGAAAGCACAAAGGTTGCACATTAAATGCGGCTGCATTTGTTTCCACTTTGGCCATACCAAAACTGCAGGTATCAACTTGCAGAACATGCTAAGACACTTCAAAAACCCTCGATCACTGAATAATGCATACTGCTGTGCAACCCTTTCTTATCACCTCTACTGGCCCTCTATGATCTGGTGCCCGATGCTGTGGACGTGCTCTGCATGACCCATGCAGCTGACTAACAGAAATAGTTCTGCCCTGCCTCAACCTACCAGGACAATATCCTGCTACTGTAGAAAATACCTCTGACCTACCCCTCACTGACCGGCAGCACTTCTTTACCACCCCATTTCATTGAGCATCAACTGGGACCATGCCTCCTAAGGTCAGGAAAACTAAATTCAACAAGGATGAGTTCAGAGAATTGGTTGATTGCCTCTGTGGGTCTGTCACAAATCTGAGAAGGATCAACACCACACTAAGACAGAAAAGGCCTCATCAGGAGGTTGGCGGATTCCCAGCAGTAATTGCACCAGGAAACCACCAATACGATTAGCGTTACCCCCACTCGGTCCGGCACAATTTGCGCCGTATCACAAGTAGCGGCATCGCTGAAATTCCCAATTCCCAATTGGGTCCATTCCAATGGGGTTGGGGGCACTATTAGCGCCGGCGCAAAATGCACCGAAAATGCCCTCTCTGACGGCGCATTCACCTCCAGCTAACAGCTGGAGGTGAATACGCCATGACAGGGCAAAACTCGTGATTGGGCCAGCCCTTAAATGTGGTGGTAATCGCGTTAGCACTGCATTTAAGGCTAAGTCCCAACTCGTGATGAGGCTCAAAATGTTTATGTGGCCAAAGTTTATTAGCAATGGTTGTCTGGATGAACCAAACTAAACGGCATCAATGCACGTATCTCAAAATCACCAGGGGGAATCCTTTTGGGATTATTCAGCAAAAGAACAGCGTGGCCCCTTCTCAAGGTAATACAACCAGATGCCTTTCCCTGAAGATTGCACAGAAAAGAGCAGGATGCATTCTCCTAAAGATCACCAAATCAAGTCTCAACTCTCCATCCAGGTTCCATCTCCTCACAAAATGTAGAAATGATTGCTCTGGGGTTTTAAGTGTCCCTGCACTTCTGCTTGTCTTCTTTGTCTGTCGATTCACGTCTCCTACGTCTCATCTTTGAATCTAAACTCCAAGCTCTCTGGGACCCATATGTGCTGGTGTATTGTGCCGCAGCACAGAGGAAGCTGGGGCTTGGTATTGATAGACAAAATGGCAGACTTTCCACCAGGAGTCGGACAACTTAAGCTTATCTATAGGTGTTGCTGCTGAGGGTATCAGGCCTTCAGGTCAGACCCTTAGTCCCCAGCTGCCATCCTTTCTTTCCTCCTCAATGGATCACAGTGGTCTTGCACCTTAGGGGCCCTGTCTTACCCCTCATCTCCTCCACTCCCTACTCTGTCTATCATTCTTCTAGTTCTCCTTAATTATTTTCCAGATGATTGTATAGCCACCCCTCCCATTCTCACTGTTCACAAACACAGTACGAGATCCTTCTCCTCAACTTCTCCTCTCCTCAGCTCCTTCATGTATTTTCCTTCAATTTCCTCACTGATGTTCATCCTAGCCTATTAATTGTTGTTCTCTCCTCCTACCTACTCAACATTCTTTCCAACGACCACCTTAACACTCTTGTCTGCCTCTCCTCTATGGACCCTCCAACCATCCACTTGTCACACACTTGCTTCTTTCCTTTGGTGTGTCTACCATCTCCACCCTTGATGTCATTTGTTACTTCCTCTGGTCAATTTCCCTCTCCCTCCCTGTTTCCTCCAGCCACCTTAAACTCGTTCCTTCCATCTCCTCAACACTCCTATCTACTTTTTGATGTTTCCTAAAACATCCATAAAAGTCCTTCGCTCTTTGCCATGTTCCCACTCTAGCCTTCTCTCCCTTCATCCACTTATTTACCTTCTTGATGTTGCATCCCATCACCGCTTCAATGTTCTTCCCTCCCTCACCTGTTCCCTCCTGCCACATTTTTCTAATTGCTCTGAACCTCCTCCTTTTCCTTCTGCTTTGTTTCATTTGCATATTTTCTTCAGCTTCCCCCATGATCACCAGGAAGAAATAGTAGGAGAAACAGAATAGTAAGAGTGACAGTGAGTGGGAGAAGAGGAGTAACTAAAAGCAAAGAGTGAGACAGAGATTAAAATGGGAGAAAAACGAGAGGCGAAGAGGTCAAGATGAAGGAAGGAAATAGGATAAGATAAGAACAGAGTAAGTGAAGGAGTTAAGAAGGAAGAGGAGAAGTAAGATCAAAGGGTGAAAGTGCAAAGGCAGAGTGAGATATGTGAGGGACTTTTAGTATGGTGGGAGGAGAGCATCTTTGGAAACAGAGTAGAGAAGGTTCAGGAGACGTTGGGTGTGAGAGACGGAGGAGTGAAACAGGGCGAAAGAATGAACCATCCCTTACTTCCTAAAGTACTAAACAGGCCAGGTCAGGGAAAGATTAGAAAGTCCATAGGGAGTTATTTAGCCAACGTGTTAGAGAAAACACCATCAGCCTTAGTCAGAAACATCAGACAGAAAGGGGAGATACTAACATTCCCATTAGGGTCCCCTGTGCTAGGGAGGTGGGAAAATGCTGGGGAAATTGAGATAGAGAGGGAGAGCCCAAGTGCCAGTTCCTTAAGACCCCAGATAGAGCTCGAAGAACCTTAAGACCAAAAGGCACTGGGCCTCATTACAAGTCCGGCGGTAGCTGTGCTGGTAAAACCGGCAGGCTGCCGCCGGACTTGTGTGAATTTTTCTGGTGCCTGGCTTCACGGAAACACTGGGGGATTACGACTCCGGTGTACCTGGAAGTCAGGGGCCGGAAAATCGCTAATCCCCATTTCCATTTGAGTCCCATAGGACTCAATGGGAATGGGGATGACAGAAGCACCGGCACCGTTAGTAACGGTGATGGTGCTTCCGCGAATGTCTGCGGGCAGATGCCGTTCTGCTTGTCAGGTCAGACTTGGCAGGTGGGACGGCAGCTGCCCGCAGACTTGGAATGCGCCGGTCCGGTAACAATGGTGCTGGTAGGCTTCCCGGCACCATTGTTACTGGACTGCCACACTCCTAATGAGGCCCATTGTATCGGCTTGTATACAAATATACACCTTGTAACTTGTCTGGAAGTCATTGTGGTTTTTTGTGGCATGAACCCCCACATTGTACTAAGGCATCAGATGTTGAGCAGGTGCAGAAAGAGGGGCAGAGCTCCACTACCTAGGGGGATGCATTGATTACTGAGGCATGTGGAGTTTGAGGCAGCAGAAACTCAACAAGAGGCTGCTACCATGAGGGCTGAGACCAAAGCAACCTCGTCCAGTCCAGGGCAGATGTGGAGTTGGACCAGGAAAGGCTGATGCTGAGGAGGCCCAGGGCCACATTGAAGCAGACGTTTATTCCCTTGAGGTTGGTGTGGCAGCCAAAGCAGCCACGAACAGGCCTCTGAACTATTTCTGCCCTTGCTCAAGCTTCACCCAGCGCTCTGGGAGCTTTGCACATAGTTCCACAATCAAACTAATCTACTGGAAGCAAGGAACCAGATTTGAACAGTCGCTGTCACATGCCGCCTAGTAGCAGTGTCTTTCTGCACACAGACATTTCGGAGCCACAACAGCAGCACATGAGTTGGACTGTTTGGACCCCACTTCAGAATACTGCTTTTTTAACCCTGCCTTTTGAACGTTTGGCTTTCATTCGCGTCCCAATAAGGAGGTTCTTTTAGTATTGTAGAACCCCATTTTGAACATGTGGCTTCATTTTGTACGCATATTTCCCAAACCCCCTTCCCACCATCAAGTGCAATATTTCTGTCTGGCCTTACTGCTTGCTGTCATATATTGTCATGTATTGCTGTCCTTTTCTAAGGCAGTCCAATTAATTTCTACTGCTCAAAGGGGTGATTTTTTTCTTTTATAGGTTTTATTGCTGGTGTAGGGAGTAAGTTGGCATGAGTTTATTTTCTATTTTTGAACAATAAGCGAGCATTTATATATCACTAGACATGGTTGCTCATTACATCCCTCGCATTACCCCAACTATTTGTCCATGCGTTGCCCATGACTACCGTGCCTGTCAACATGCCAGTGATCATCTGCCTCGCGGTCCACATCTCAAGGCAATTCAGTATATCATACAGTACACTGGGCTTATCAAGCATCACTGGAGTGGGCTGCATTGTAACTCTCTAGACACTTGATATGGTTCATAAGCAAACCACATGAATGCTCCTGTGTTCAGGGCCTGGTCATACTGCTGCTAATGTTGGGTCACAGGCTGGCAAAACACTGTCAGCCAGGCTTCTTGTGGATATCTCGAATCACGGTTGAAAGACCGTGACGGAGATGTTCGAGGGAGAAAAGACAGAAGATAATTTTTCCGAAATAACCTTTGGTGTTTTCTCCCCTGAACATTTCCAGCGTGGCCCCCGCTACCCCAAAAACACCCCGCCCACACCCCCAACCCGCTACTTACCTTGCGGCAGCACACTTCGCTGTGGGCTGCTGACTCGCTGTCTCTCTGCAACACCTCGCAACCGGCGCCTCAGGGTCCTTTCCTTTTTCTTTTCTTTTAAAAAAAAACTTTGTATGGGATCAGCTGCGGGGGACACCCCCGCAACCCCCATTCACTGTATTGTGAACAAGGGTGCGAGGGACTCCCCCAAAGTCCCTGCATCCCTGCCACCAAATGGGGAATTTGGTTGAACTTTTCGGCCAAAACTCCCATTCGGGCTGTTTTATTTGGGCTTTATGGGTGATTCCAATATCTCTATATCTCCCAGCAAGCAGGAGGGGAGCAAGGATATCAGTAATTTTATTTGAGCCCTCAAAGAGCTAGTTACATAGCATTATTGTACCATGTCGCTTCCTGCATTAACGGTATACCCCAATATAAATGTGGGATAATCACTAGATCATTAAATGTTGTTGATGTTCTTCTATGCGCTTGCCTTCAGTTATCTTTTTACCAGAGTTGTTATGCATAAGAACCCACCATTATAACTGCGCCGTCTGACTCGTGGGGCAACCTTTCCCTTTCAAAACCGCACGAGGGCATTCTTCTTCCCTTGCTGAGTGACGTAGGAGTTCCGTTAGCACAGAGGAACGCCTGGTAAACAGGTACAATGAGTTAGATGAAGGCACTAATTAGTCAGCCACCACACAAACTGGCCCCACGTGTTGGTTTGAATAGCCTCGAACAGCAACCAATAAAATAAAGACATGGCAAATGTAACTTTATAAAGACACCACCCACCGGGTTCTCCAAGGCTCCTGACTATGCATTATAAGGTTTGCGGATGAAAATCCTCTATGGTGACTACGAGCCCCATATCAGAATCACCAACCAAAAGGAGACTGTGATTTCAAGTGGCCTCTGTCTATTTCCAAATGCTTTAGTGGTGACACTGGACGTGCACTTTCTAAAGAACTGAAGTGGTACTGCAAGTTATCATTATTTTTCTCCAGATTCCTGACCTTTTGTCAATCATTGACGGAGAACTTCGCAGAATGAGGTTCTGCCTACTGGGGCGGGACAGCTAAGAACATTGCGTTTCTCCGCTTTGCTGTGCGCTGTCCTTATTAAACCCTGTATGTATTTGCAGCACAACGTGTGTTCATCCTGTCTAACACATGGAACGCTTAACTCGCATCTTGAAGAACTTGAGAAGTGCTACTGATGCAAAAGGTCAAAGTCTGAATTTAAATTAATAAATGCTAACAGCATTTTTGCTGGAGAAGTCCTCGTGTGCACGTGTCTTCATTGACATGAACAATCGTTTCTCAAGATGTGTTACAAAACAAGGCGTTCGAATTGAAGAAAACACTCAGTCGACATTTCCATATTAATAATGCTTGCTCGTTACAGGTGGTTAGGCAGAACCGAAAATATAATCAAGGTACTGGAGACAGCACACCTGGATGCAGTTTAAACATTTCCAATGTATTGCATGCCGCCTTCTCCTCTTTGATTTTAAACTGTAGGCTTAGAAACCCCCTAACAGTAAGAAGGAGATAAAAGCACTGCTTTACTTCTAGGACTCGGCAGAGTTGGTCAGTGGGCCTCATTACGAGTTTGGGGGTAGCCATGCCGTTTTTAGCGGCATGGCTCGCCCCCAAACCGGATACCGGTCCGGGTTCCAGAAATAGGGAATTACCGGGCCATGCTGACTTTGGCGGGCCCGGTAATTCCAATTCACGGGACCCGAACTCAGTACATCCCCATCCCCATTTGAGCCACCATAGGCTCAATGGGAATGGGGAGGATGCTAACAATGAGCCCTTTAATGATGGTCCCGTTGTTAGCATCCTGGTCTGCTAGCGGGTCCCGCTCTCATGTCTGGTCTGGCCAGGCAGAAATGTGGTGGCCCGGAATGAACGGTGCCGGTCCCCTACCGGCACCGTTCAATCCGCGGCCGCTTTCCACGTAATGAGGCCCAGTGCTGGAGTTCATTCTGCCACTTTGCCACGCATGCGCAGAATGAATTTGCATCTTTTAAATTAATTGTACATATATGTGTAGAAGATGTACACATTGTAAATGCCAATCAGAACTGACTTTAATGTGCATTTTCATGTGTACATGAGACGTAAACGAGGTGTCAATTGCACACATGTACAAAATGGAAAACTCCTATATGCCTCCTTCACATATACAAACTCACATTAAAGTGGGACATCGCTTCAATGTGTGCTTTTATATGTGTTCGAGGCGTATAAGACATGCACAGAATTAATGTACATATTCTATACAAACTGTACACATATATGTTAGAGATTTATATTTCATACATCTACACTATTATGCAGTTTTTATATGAGACTTACAGAAGGTGTAAATTGCATACATGATTGAAATATGTAAGGGTGCAGAAGTACCAGTCTAACACAAAGGTGGCATATTTGTTGGCAAATACATTTATTAAAATTAAAGAAAAGAAAACATGTATCTTGCTCTATTTCTAATAGAGGTGTCTCTACCTCAACCAAAACACTAAGGATTTTGTCAGGAAGTTCAAAAACATAAAATGTCCACCGTCCTGTGTCTAAACATATTTCCATCCCTAAAACACTAAATTAACTAAGGAAAACTGTGACCTTCTGGATCCAGAAGTGGGCCTGTCCTATTCTGGACACCAACTAAAATATTCAGATATTTTTGTATTCAGATGTTTATTAACTTATTTACAATAAAACAATAAAACAATACAAACCAACAGGCCAGGAAAACAAAGCATGTGTCAAAAATCACAGCAACTCCAGAACTCCCCCCACCCCAAAGAAAATCCCTAAAATCACCCTCTCTAACAAAGACATTGTGTGCAGGTCCTCAGTCCAAACTGACCTAGAGGGAAAAACAACACTTTTCCAATCCCTCAATATGACTTTTCTTTTTTTTAACATCCTCCCGCAAAATCACAGTTTGAAAGTCAAAATCAAGGTCCGTCAGTAAGACCTGGGTTATAGTCACAGTGACCTCCTGCCAGAATGACCTCATCTTGGAGCACTCTCAGATCACATGCTCAAAGGAGGACACCCTGTGCCTGCAACTCCGTCAATCACCAGAGTCGACCGTCCCTCTCACACACATCCTGTCAGGTACATACAAACATGGGGTCAGGTTAGGCACATACATTGACCGGGAGGGTTTTGGTGAATTATGATTTGTTTTTTATTTAGATGAAAAAGTTTGGCCTTAACCCTAATTGCAGCCTTTGGAAAGTTCCCCAAGCCAAGATGGAGGTGTCCAACTTAAGTTCTGATTGGCTGGCCTTTGTTTATTGGAAGGACAGTGAACGTTCTAAACTGCCTTTCATCATCGAAGCCCAGCTGAGAGGATGTTTGTAAAAGCTGCTCCTGCTTAACTTGATCAGGGGCTTCAAGTTTCAAGCGGTTGAGCGGCTTCATCTGAGAATTTTACAGGAATTGAGTTTGGAGTTCATTTGGATTCAGGACAGGGTAAGAAACTTCAAATGGCAGTAAGAAGAACTTTTTCAAGACTCTTTCAGGAGATAAGTGACTTCTTTACTTCTCAATGTTGGTGTAAATATGAATTCAGAACTTTATATATTCTACTTAATTTATTTAAAGACGTTTTCTAAGAAAATAATTTATTTAAATTGAAAAGGTTCAAGAGCTCGAGCGCGTACATCGTAACCACGTAAACACTGTAGTGCGTGCACGTGTTTCTATGAGCTACGTGATTCAACAAAGCTAGCGCATGTTGGTGCCGTTAAGTAAAGCATAGCACGTGTGAACGTGAGCGCGAACGTTAAGCTACGTGTATCTACAGCGCAAGTGTATTGCTTCATAAGATTCTCTGCACGTGTGCGCGTATGTATTGCTACGTGAAATAACAGCGTGTGAGCTGGAACTTTGGTTAAGAGAAATTCAACAGCGCATGTGCGTGTTTATTTTTTGCTACGTGAAAAAGACTGCGCGTGTGTGTATTTTGCTACGTGGATCAGCAGCGCGTGTGCGTGTATTTTGCTATGTGGATCAACAGTGCGTGTGCGAGAACTTTGGCTATGAGAATTCAATTGTGCGTGTGTGTGTTTTTGCTATGTGAAAAAGGCAGCGCGTGTGCGTGTATTTTGCTACGTGGATCAACAGCGCGTGTGCGAGAACTTTGGCTACAAGAATTCAATCGCGCGTGTGCGTGTTTTTGCTACATGAAATTCCAGCGCATGTACACGTTTTTTGGATTGTGAATTTTAAGCGCGTGTGCATTAGTCTTTGCTACATCGATTTTTAGCGCGTGTTCGTGATCATCAAACTACGTGAAGTTTCAGTGCGTATTTCAAGCTCTCCATTTCAATGAGACTTTTCATTGCATGGAAAGACTTTTCCTATTGGATTTCTTTGGAACTTTCTTGCTTCAAGATAAACTTCAGAAGTTTGTAAAAAGTTTTATTTGGAACTGAACCTTATTTGAAGATTAAGGAGTCGCAGAAAAAGATTGCTAATGCATTCTAGGACCTAAATTTGAAGGCAGAATGATCATTAAGATTCCAAACATCTTGTAAGAAAAACTTATCTACATATACACTTTTCAGGGCAATATCAAGAGGAGTATCAGGTATGGTCTTTAAAACTATTTAGTCAAGGATATAGTTTCTAAGGTCAGTGACTCAGTGAGTAATCAAGGTGTTGTATATGCTTATGTTTCATCTACAGGTGATGAGGCAGATAGTCAATAGCTTCCAGCCTGGTGTTTGTTATTTTATCCATTTCCCCCTTTCTCTATAAAGTGTGGTAAACTGAGCTGTTAAACTATTCAGAGCTCTAAGTGCTACATTTTGGGGGGATTGTCGGGGGTTCAGCAGCTTCTGCATACGCAAGACCAGAATCTCAGCCTGACACATCCTAACAGGTGTCCAGTAAACATTGTTTAGAATTTAAACCTTACACGCCCTTTCCCCAAGATTCAGGGACATTTTCTCCCACCTCTCAGCTCTCACCTCTGTGCCCAGTGACTCAGACCAAGCATTGAGAAGTTGCTCATTCGAACACCTATAGGTGATCAGGAGCGTATACATGTTCCATGCACCGTGATGTTTAACTTTCACGATCATCATCTGTGTTCTAAGAAAATCATCCTCCAACACCTCCACCCCGCCAAGTGCCATCCCCAATTTATGGTATTCACCATATGTGCAGTCTTGGTGATCCATCAATGCAGACAATGTGTGAAAAGGTACCCATTAATTGTTCACAATCAGGTCCTCAACCCAATGGACCCCACACAGAAACCAATGAGACAAAAAGAAAGGCTTCCCATTAATTTGTACGCTCGTGCTTAGCCAGATAGATGACCTAGCCTGAATGGAATTTTGCCCTGGTCAAGTCCTCCAATTTACACCATGATGTTCTCAAGAAATCAGTCACAGCTGAAGCTGTGTACCTCGTCATATTTGTAGACGTCAAGAGAGCTTCAGGGGCCGGTGCAGTGCTCAGCCCTGACTCTGCCCTCACTCACTCAGGCAACTCATCAAGGAATGGAAGCAGGTGGACCGCTGACAACGCCTCGTGGTACATCGCAAAATCTGGAATTGCCAGACCACCTGTCTCACAGGGGAGGTGGAACTTTCAAAACTTCAGGCCAGGGTGCCTGTTCTCCCACAGAAAACTCTGAAACATTATGTCAATGTCCTCGAAACACTTCTTAACATGCAGGGGCAGCATGCTCAGGACATAGTTGATAAGCAGAGCAGAAGACATCTTAATGGCATTGATCTTCCCCCAAAGAGACAGTTTCAGCTCAGACCATCTTGCTAGTTCCAACTTCAATTTTGCCATTATGCACTGCATGTTCACATCCAACATCTGACGGTCCTCATTGGTGAGCCATACTCCCAAATCACTCATCTTTTCCGGGCACCAGCGTAATGCAAACCTGGTGACACATGCGCAGGTGCAAGCTGTGGAGCCTGGCATCACTTCAGACTTGGTCCAGTTTATTTTATATCCAGAAAACGATTTAAATGTCTCAATAATGTTCAGTTCTTAATGTCCATGTCACCCGTTACGGTAACCCTGGTACCTTTTTGTGGTATTACCGTCTATCTTGGGTGTCTTCACTGGATTGTCACTACTTGCTGTGGGCTTCTGCACACCTTCACACTATGTCGCCATCTCCCGGCCATGCTTCCGATCTGATCTCTCTTGGTTCGTGCCTCAATCATGTGGTCTGCCTCCCAGACCTTCTATACACCAACCAAGATTGCTCTGAATACGTCCTGTGTTCGGTCATGCTCCACCAGGATCCCCTGTTCTTAGCGGCAAGCCGTTCACCAGCTCTCACTTCCTCCAGTGAGGATCTGCCCTGCATAGAGTCCTTGTTCCTTTATATGATTAGCATTGAGTTTGATTGACTATATGGTGGTTCTGCAGTGGACCTCTTCCTCTTTACCCAATCTTCTTCGTGTCAGTAGTAAGAGGGACTCCGACTGGGTAGTTCTTACTCTTCCTCATCAAAGTATGTTCAAAGTGGTTGTGGTTTCCTGTCTAACAGCAGTAGATGGACTTGTGGGGAATTATAGAAGTGAAAGTGTGGTGAGAGTAGTGAGGTGACAGAGAAGGTGGAGGTGCATACCATGTTCTCCCAGGATAGTTGCTACTGGTCCCATGGAAGGTTTCCCTCCCGATGAGATCCACCTGCTTAGTACCACCCCCAGGCAGAATATCGGGTCGCAGCCTCATCTCACTGGACTCATCGGAATTGGCTTCCTCCATGGGAGCAATAAACAATACCCTGGGATTCGTCACAAATGGTAAACTCTTATCTGTTATGTGACTCCTATACATATAAAAACTCACATCAAACTGAAACCTCACCTTAATGTGAGTTTTCACTGTTATCAGAGGAGTATAGGACATGTGTATTTCATATGACTTTACACTAAATACCTTTATGCCATACACTCATATGCCAGATACATACACACCAACTGCACACATGCCTTACACCACACATACTTACAACACACATGGCGATACATGCCTTTACACTATACACATGACATACACACTTGTGGCACACATTCTTATTACACTGACATGCATTCTTACAACACACACTCTTGCACCACACACCCTAAGCTCTTAGGCCACATGCTCTTACGACACATGCTCTTTTGGCACAAACTCTTATGACACACATCTTTATGACATGCTCTTAAGAAACACGCTCTTAGACCACATGCTCTTAGCCACATAGACTTATGACACACACATACTTGTGGCACACACTCTAATGACATGCTCTAACACCACAAACACTTATATCATGTGCTTGTACACCACACACTGTTATGCCACATGCATGCAGGCCATGCTTTTTACACGGCCCACGTTAGCCACTTTCTTTTGCTGTGCCCTTCCACAACATGCAATTTTACACCACACACTCGTCCTGTACACATACATATAGAAAATTTACATTTTGTACAAGTACAGCTCTATACGTATGAAAATGCACATCAGAGTCAGGAATGACTGTGATGCACGTTTTGTATGAGACATATTGGAGATGTAAATTGAGCACCTGCGATAAATTGTGCACCTGTGTGCAAAACTCCTATATGCCTCCTCCATTTGTAAAAACTGACATCAAAGTTATGCCTCACTTCAATGTTAACAGTGTATACGTATAGGAGGCGTATAATACATGAGCACAATGAATGTACATCTTTTATATGATATGATAAAATGTGGCATTTATAACGCGCCTGTAGACAAGTGTTTTTAGGAGCGACAAGGCAAGGAGGGGGAAACAAAGGGAGGACAAAATGAAGATGTTACTAGGCCTTGTGTCATTCACATCATGCAAGTGCGGGGAAGAGGGAAGGGAAGAAGTGCCAGGGGAGGGGAAGGGGAATGTGCAGTTAACTCACAAGTGCCGCTAGCGGGTGGCTCATAGGTTCAGAGAGAAGGGACTGTAGGGTTGCAGATACAGACCCTTAAGTGCTAAGGAGTTTGGAGGCAGTGCGAGGGCGACTGGACATGCAGGAGCCTGGGACAGAGTTCAGAGGGTGACCAGTTGACCAGTGCACGGAGCAGTCAGGTGCATCAGCAAGGGAGAGGAAGTGAAAAAGCAGAAGTCTTGAGTTGCTTCTGGAACCAGAGGTGGTTCTGCTCAAGTTTGAGAGTTAGGGAGGCTGTTCCAGATGGAGGCCCCAGCCGAGGAAATAGATCTGCCCCTAACACTCTGCTTGGATAAGCGTCTGACCCTCAGAGAGTTGGAGGTGGCTGAGCGGAGAGCTCGGGAAGGAAGATATTCTGGAAGAGACATTTGGAGGTAGAGCAGTATCAGGCCCCAGAAAGCCTTGTGAATGATGCAGAGGGTCTTGAAGTTGATTCTTGCAGCCATTGGGAGCCAGTGAAGAGATTTCAGAGCTAGAGAGATACAATCCCTGGGCTTGATGCCAAGGACAAGTCTCGCAGTCCTGTTCTGGATAAGTTGTAAAGGTCAAAGAGTAGAGGCAGGAAGATTTATAAAGAGGCTGTTGCAATAGTGCATCCTAGAGAGGACCAGAGCTCTGGAGACAGTGAGCTTCTGGGCGAACGTAAGAAAAGTAAGAATACCTCTGAGGAGGGGCAGATGATGGTTTGACTTCTTAGAGATGTCAGAGATGTGAGGATAGAAGAGAGGATGGAGTCAAAGATGACACCAAAGCTCATTAGCCTCACAGGAAGGAAAAGGGAGAGGCCCAGAGTGGGCAGCCATAGAGAGAGAGGAAAGGAGGGAATGTGTGTCCCAATGAGAAGGATCTCAGTCTTACTGGCAGTAAGGCAGATATAATTGGCGGCATACCATTCCTGAATTGCGGCCAGACAGTCTGGAATGAGACAGTCTGGTATGAGAGAAGAATCAGAGGTGGCTGAGGGGATCCTGAAAGATAGCTGAGTGTCATCAGCATAACATTGAAAATTGGAGCAGAAAGTAGTGATGCAGTAGGCAGGAAGTGCCAGGTAGTGGTTGACGAGCCAAGGAGAGAGGTTAGACCCATGGGGAACACCACAAGTAGAGAGATAGATAGAATAGAGGAAAGACCCAGTTGGACAGTGAGAAAGGAGGTCAACCAGGCCAGGGCCTGAACCATTAATACCAAGGTTGTCGCAGAGGCAATTGAGCAGGATGGCATGGTTGACCGTGTCAAAAGCAGAGGATAGATTGAGGAGAATGAGGACAGAAGGGAGATGAGAGTCAAGATTGGCGAACAGGTCTTCACAGTGTTCAGGAGAGCAGTTTCCGTGCTTTTGGCAGCTCTTAAGCTAGACTGGAGGTTATGGAGGCAACCAACAGATTCAGTATGTAGATTAAGCTGGGAGATGGCCAGCTTTTCCAAGAGTTTGCCCAGGAAAGGAGTAATGGAGATTGGGTGATAGTTAGCCAGAGAGGAAGGATCGGACGGGGGCTTCTTTTGGAGGGGGTGCACAAGAGATTGCTCAAGGGGTAAGGGAATGTTCTAGTGGCAAAGGAGTGATTGCAGAATTCGGACAAGGCTGGAGCAAGGGTGTCAATGTGGTCCTTGATAGTTCTGGATGAGCACGGTAGAACCTGCTTTGATGAGACTTTCAGAGATCAGACTTGTCTAGAAACCTGGTCAGGGGTGAACAGGGGAAAGGAGGAGTAGAGATGGCCTCAGACGGGCCAGGAGATGTTAGATGAGGAGGAAGACAAGGTACAGGAATAGAAGGTGGACAAGATGTCCTGAGGTTTAGTAGTGAAATGAGAGGCCAAGGCTGTGCAGAGGGGCTTGGAAAGGAACAGGAGAGGTAGAGATTGCAGCAGGATTGGCCAGATTCTTGCAGATTTTTGAAAGTTCGGCCAAGTTGTTAGATGCCGCAGGTATGCAGGCTTGGAAGTAGACTCTCTTCTTATAGAGCACAGAGAGTCTGTACTGTCTTTGGAGCAGGCGGCAGGCCAGTTTTTCAGGGGGTGCGTACAAGGCCCTCCACTTCCTCTCCGCCGCTCTACACTTGCACTTAAGGTCGGCAAGGTCGGAATCATACCAAGAGTTGCACTTGGATTTGGGCTTCAAGAAGATCCTCATGACAGGTGCAAGGCCATCCAGAATGTTAGAGATAGAGAGATGAAGGTTAGAGAGGGCTGTGTCAGGGTGTGAGTCAGACAAAGGTGCAGGAGGAGGAGAGAAAGCCTCAACTGACACATGCTTCATGGGTCGGATGACCAAGAAGGTAGGTGGCAGTGCTGGCATCAGCTTGACCTGTGGGAAAGAGAGAGAGAGGTGAGCAGAAAGGAGAAAGTGGTCACTCCAAGAGAGAGATGTGGTGATAAACTATATGGGTACGTGTAGAAGATGCTATTTCTTACAGGTACACTAATGCAAGATGTAACTTGCATATCTGTACAAAATGCGAAACTCTCCTATGCATATCAAAACTCACATCAACGTCAAAGCTTGCATTAACCTGTGTTTTAAACATATAGGAGGTATATAGCATATGTGCATTTCATATTAATTTTCACCAAAGAATTATCGGCTACTTATATTGTCACACATAAATATGTACGGGTGTGGAGCAACAGTTATTTTGCCATCATCTATTAATGAGCACTATTTGACCCTCAGACCAAGTTCTTCAGCCGTGCGGCTTATCCCCAACCATTCGATTTTCGACAGACTAGCGGGAGATAAGGTTCTGGAAGCCATATACAATTGAGAGGCTGCCATGCTGCGGGATCATAGTGATAAGATTCTGCACATTTGGGCAGCAGAACCCTCCTACACCTATCAAATAGAAATACATAGAATAGTGTATCCAGCAGCACCAGAATAAACATGCTATAAAACTAATAGCAGCATCTAAGGTCCTGAAGAAAGTGGCATTACTGTTGCCAGCTGCTGTTGCCAGCCGCTGAATCCAGTCAACCAACATTACCAAGGGATGTCCCAATAGTTATGGCACACCTGATATAATCAATATGTGCACCCATCAGGCCCACATATAATTTTTTTTAATTTTTAGTAATTGAGTTCAAGTGAGCAGGAAGATTGAAAGTTATTGTGATTCCTGTGTTGAACATTTTATTTGCAAATCCCTATGGGACAGGCGCACACCTTATTCTTAAATTAGTAGTAGGCTGCATGGGAGAAAGACAACCCTGACACTAGGTTGTGTTAATGATAAGACAAACAAAACAGGTGTCCACAAACTTGTGGAACACTCCCGTCCCCTGCACACCAAATTGTAATGTAATCCAATCGATATTTTAGGCCATATAAATAGTTTTTTGATCATACAACTTTCTGTAGTCACTTTCTTTTACACTCTATAAATCAACAGAAAATGCGGTAATCCATTTATAATTTTGAATATATAATTATATTCTTAGTATTTTTTCAAATTGAACCAAACATTCATAAATCAACAATTCATAATTCATCAATACAACAATCACATGCTCTACGTGCTTCGGGAAATTCCTTCCCTTCTTCAGTAGCTATTAATGATACTTATCATGGGTCAAGTTGCTTGCTGCTTTCCATAACTTGCAAAAAAACAGGGAGTATACTTATTTTGTGTGAAAATCCATACAAAACCTTACTCTATGTGTACATCAAATAGTAAGTATCTATCATGATTTTTCATTAATATTCACCTGGCGTCAGCCTATTGAGCCCACTCCAACATGTGAGCACTATGTTCAGACAGTACTATTGCAACTGGTGCAGATGGCTGGAAAGTCCAGCGGTTCCTATTAATTAGAGAACCATTTACAAGATATTTGGTCTAGTGAGACTAGTGGCCATGCATATCCTCACCTCACATGGAGGGTCAGTCTCCCTTTTCTTTCCAGTAATATGGGACTGCTCTTGCATGGGACGCCCGTTCGAAATGGAAAGTTAGTTCAAACCAATGAATATTAATAACACAACTGTATTATATTGGTAAGTAGAGATTCAGTACAACTGAAAAGATGTTTACCTTATTCTCCTTTGTGGTATTTTTTCAAACACCCTGTTACCTGTAATGTCTCCCTCAAACCGCTAAGGTTGGGTAGATCTCAGGCGGCTCCTAATTGCATATTGGTGTAAACAATTATAATGCTCCATGTACTATATTTTCCATAATTTCTTGAGGCGAATGCATTTAGAAAAAAACTTAATCACATGGACTCAAGCTGCCTTGTGAGACCCACCTGATCTCTGCATCCACTCGCAGCTTTTCCGATCACTGACTGAGTTTCAGCCAGCCAAATTCAAAGTGGCCGCTATATACCGCATGACATCATCATGTTATGGAGCGAAGATGTCATGTGCGTGACTCGGTCCGGGATAGTCACAACATTATATCACAATTCCAGAGTTTAAATCATACAATTATAATGCAATCGTCAATGTTCTCTTATCAAGGGAATCTCCAAAGTCTAGATATCTCACTAAGGAACAATACCAAATTACTGTATACAACTTAGATGTTATAAGTATAGCTTACCCCTCCAGAAGGCATTAAGGTGGTCGTTGAGAACACTTGCCTCTTTACCAGGAAGGGATTTAAATATCATATCACGATTCTGGAGAAAGTAATTTCAGTAATGTTGACCTCTCCAGCTGTAATATTAGTGAAACCCCAAGCTTACATTCTGATATTTTTTCTTGGTATACCCAATATTGTAGTGGTATAAAGACATGGTACTCTCAATTCCCTTATGCCAATATTTAGATTCATTAATTTATTTATGCTCTGTGGTCACTCTACAAAATATTTTTGAATTTCCAGTCCATATTCATATAATGCCCTCATATTGTTCCCAAGTATTCAACATTCAACCTACAGTCATAGTAATCTGAGTGTCCTACCAATTAGAAATACACAGGATAATAGAATCCAGCAGCACAAAAATAATATCGCTATAAAACTAATAGCGGCATCCAAGGTCCTGAAGAAAGTGGCATTACTGTTGCCAGTCACTGAAACTATGAAACATTCCCATAAGGCTTGGCCATAATTCTAGTTCATTTCATTGCTTGTCACTTTTTTTTATTTTCATTTGGACACTTTTCTTTTATTTTATATTAGTCCCTTGGCACATGCTCCTGAACTTTATCTGGACACCTTACCTTCACTTCCGTATGTAGATGCACACTCTCTGTTTATGTTTTGTTATGTTTTGGGAATTTCTCTATCCAATTATTGGTATTCTCTACCGTGTCTGGACATTCTTCATCTTACTTACCCGTTCTCCTTCTTTCCGTTTCTGCATTTTTCGATTCACATTGGGCCTCATTAGGACCCAGGCGGTAGGGGGTTTACGGCGGCGTAAACAGCGCCGACCCTTACCGCCTGATTCCGAGGTCCCTTAGCGCCATGGCGGATTTAACACCTGCTTTTAGCAGGTGTTAAAATCCATGGCGCTAAGGGACCATGTTGTTAATTACGCCACCGTAATTTACGGTGGCGTAATTAACGCCTTCCCCACTCCCATTATGCCCTATGGGGCAAAAATGGGAATGGGGAAGGGTAAATGGGGATTGGGGACTTACCGCCCCGCCAACCTCGGAATGGGGCGGTAAGTCCGCCAACCACCATGGCGTAAACATAGTTTACGCCATGGTGGTAAAGGTACGACCCAGGCGGTAACTTACCGCCTGGGTCGTAATGAGGCCCATTGTTTCTAATGTGAATTATGATAAGGCTTGGTTACAATTCCT
Source organism: Ambystoma mexicanum (assembly GCF_040938575.1). Taxonomy (NCBI): domain Eukaryota; kingdom Metazoa; phylum Chordata; class Amphibia; order Caudata; family Ambystomatidae; genus Ambystoma; species Ambystoma mexicanum. The sequence continues at coordinate 1,556,424,981 of NC_090929.1, read as the reverse complement.
GTACATTTCATTTTTTGCCACGTGTTTCTTATTCTCATTTTTTACACAATTTTTTACATAGTAGTCCCTTGGCACATGCTCCTGAGCTTTGTCTCGGCTCTTCACCTTTTTAATTATTCACATCCGTATGAAGATTCATATTCTCCGTTCATACGTTTTAGTTGGTCATTAGATCTGATACATGGCGACGGCAGCTCTTCTCTGACACGCTACGATTCCAACGTTTTGGATCACGTGTCTTTGTCACATAACCGTTAACAAAGGATATTTGGTGACGTTAGCTTTTTTTCAACGCGCTACATTTCCAACGTTTTAGATTATGTGTCTTTGACACATGATCGTTAATAAAGGGTAAATAGTACATCATTCGTTGTATAACGTGTATAACGATATATGGTGACGTCAGCTTTTCAACAACATTGTACGTTTCCAACGTTTTAGATCACGTGTCTTTGTCACATGATCGTTAACAAAGTATAAATAGTACATCATTCGTGGTATAACGCATAGCTAGTACGAGCCGTGGCGTACGTCTGAGTTCCTTTCTTACATTGTGGTGAGTTCAATGGATAGATTTATTTTCGTGTCCTTTTTCTTTGGTAGTTAACTTTAGTTGAATTTATTTATATTTTTCCTTGGTGCCGATCTAACTCAGACTTTTTTCAAATATCGTTTTACTTATATTAAGTTAGTATGCTAGATGAATAGACTGATTCTATGGCCCTTTCATCCTTTCCCTCTCTCCTTTTTCTTTTTACATGTAGTGGCTTATTCGTTTTCACCCGTTCTGCATTGATACTTTACGGGTACCATACACAGTGACAGTGGACTTTTTTGGGAATTGGTCAAACCACTTATTGGATGGTCCCTGTTGGACCCTACCTCGTTCAATAATTGACTTAGTGACCGTGGCCCTAACCATTGGTAAGCATGATATTTAGGGCCTCATTACACGGTAGGCGGAGGACCAAGGTGCTATTAGCACCTTGGTGCATGCCGGTAAAATACTGGTACCGCCTTGGTGGAAAGGGGAATTACCGCCCTATTCCAAGGTTGGCGGGGCGGTAATTCCCCCTTCCCCCATTGCCCTTCCCCATTCCCATTTTTGCCCCATAGGGCTCTATGGGAATGGGGAAGGCGCTAATTATGGTGCCGCAAATTGCGGTACTGTAATTAGCACCCTGGTCCCTTTGCGGGTTGGTTTTTAACACCTGCTAAACAGCAGGCGTTAAAGTACCTACCCGCAAAGGGACCTCGTAGTAAGGTGGTAAGGGTTTACCGGTACCGGTGCCCTTACCGGTACCGGTAAACCCTTACCGCCGTCTGTTTAATGAGGCCCTTAGTCTGCTTAATGTGCCCTTTATCCTTTGACCTTGAGGTTAACCTTACAACACCATTCACGACTATGGCCCTCATTACAAGTAAGGCGTTAAGGGTTTAACGGCGCCGTCGGTGCCGTTAACCCTTAATGCCTGATTCACACTTTAACGCCTGCTTTTTGCAGGCGTTAAAGTCCAAGGCGCTAAGCGACCTTGGTGCTAATTACGGCACCGTAATTTACGGTGCCGTAATTAGCGCCTTCCCCATCCCCATTATGCCCTATGGGGCAAAAATGGGAATGGGGAAGGGCAAATGGTGAATGGGGAATTACCGCCCCACTCAGCTTGGAATGGGGCGGTAATTCCGCCATCCACCATGGCGGAATCCGGCATGGACCATGGTGCTAATAGCACCATGGTCCACCGCCGGACTTGTAATGAGGGCCTATATCTTTACTTTCTCTTTACAGGGCACTGACCGTACTTTTGAAATTAGCTAATATGTACCCTAGCTGCCATTGGACCTTTCATCCTACCAGATCCTTTGATTTATCGTTGCTGTGAACCTAGCATTTTCGTTTTTTGCTTTTCAATTTATCTGGTATATTTTACTTTGGGATACCCTATACTTTAGTGCCTATTTGAGGCTTTATTATGTTCTTTCTTGGAGTCACACCTATGGGATGTTTGACAGTCATATTTATATCTTTTTCCCTGTGATTTTTACTAAACTATTGTAATTGTACAAATATGGATTGTTGTGTTTATTGTATTACTTGGTTCACAAATTAGGTTATACTCTGTACTTTTTATGTCTTGGATTTCTCAAGCTCTGTGTATACTGTAAATATGGCATTGAGTTTCTCATACTGATGGTTTCTTATAATGTCTATAATTCCAGATCATTTTGCTCCTGAAGAAGGGGGTGTTCCCCCGAAACGCGTAGAGCCCTTCAGTACATCGCAAGAATATTGTCTGCGTTTTTTTTTCTTTATTCTAAAAAGCATTTCATTTGTTTTTTCTAAGATGACTCTTTCTCACGTTGGCCTTATTTAAGTGTTCGGATGTTTGCATATTCTAATGCTAACCAGAAGTGTTCTGGTCACCATATTGTCAAATCTGTTTGCTTTGTCAAATACTTATTTATTTCTTTGAAGTAAAATTTATAATTACACTTGACTGATTTTGTATCAGCTTTACGGTGTGCAGGGGACGCGAGTGTCTTTAGATTTAGACACTTTTTTTTGTTTCATGTTTGTCACAAGCCCCGTGTCAGGGCTTGTATTCCTCCCCAGCACCCGGAATACTTAAGTCTTTGGTTTATTAATTGACATTGGTTCTTTAATTTGGAGTGCACCTATTGACCTCTCTATTTCATGAGTCACTGAAACCAGTCACCCAGTATTACCAAGAGATTTCCCAATAATTATGGGATGCCTGATAATAACTATATGTGCAACCATCAGGTCCACATATTCTTTTATTTTAATTGTAGTAATTCAGTTCAAGTGAGCAGGAAGATTAAAGGTAATTGTGATTCCTGTGTTGAACATTTTATATAAACATACCCCCATGTGTCTCATGGTGGTTATATTATAGCTGAGTTATAGGGTCAGCCACTCTTCTGTCCCCTCGCCCTAGATAGGCAGCACACCCAAAACAGACATCAGAGGCTAGATAACACCTGGAGGGACAGGTAGCTTGGTTGGATGGTCAAATAGTGCCCAATAATCGATGATGGCAAAATAACTTTTGCTCCACACCCGTACATATGTATGTGTGAAAGTACGTTGGCAATCTGTACAGGTTGTCCTCGCCCATCCCCAGTTCCCAATGTACACATTATGCTGCTTATATGTCAAAGACTCACATGTGAGACACTTACACACCAAACATACATACTCCATATAGAGGATGTGCATTTTGTATTTGTACACTATTATACATATGAAAACTCTCAGCAAAATCTGGACTGACTGATGCAAGTTTTCACATGTAATATTCATGAGATGTAAAGTACGTTCAAGTATAAAATGAAAACTCCAATATGCCTCCTACACGTATTAAAACTCACAATAATGTTACACCTTACTTAGTGTGAAATTTCATACGTCTAGAACTCATGTAAGACATGTGAATTTCATAAGACTGTGCACTAAACATGTAAACAGTACTTACACGCTACATAGCTATCTTCTGAATTGTACTTGACGCCTCATGGCACAACCCATGCTCATTTCTTTGACTTCCTTTTTACCAGTGTTTTAACTATTGAATTATTTTTAAGTTTCATTTTCCTCTCGAATTTTCCTTACAACACATAACGCCTGCTTTCATCTTTTCAATCTTTGTCGCACACGACCTTTTCTTTCTTTCCATACTTCCACACTTTCTATCGCTTCCAGACGCTTCTTCCACATCGACTACTGCTCTGCTCTTTTCATAAGTCTTCCTGCTTTGTACTTGCTGTCTCTCTCTTTAATCTATGATTCTGCTATCTGCCTTCCTTTTCTCTTGCCTCTCTGATCTCTTCTTCTCTTCGATCAGCCATCATCTTGCCTTTTGACTCTCGCCTGCTCTTCCATTTTCTTTATAGTGTCTTCACGTGTCTTCACGTGTCTTCTAGGTCTTTCCCATTGTTGTCTTGCATCCCTGATTACCTTTTACTCCCCCCCTCTCCCACTTGTTCCTCAGTCCAGCTTCTTACTCTCCGTTTCCAAACCCCCATGCGCTTCCTCTTGCTTCCTCTTGCTTCCCTTCCCCTCGTTTTCACTTTTGGCACCTAAACATTGCAATACTCTCGCTTTTGTTGTCCATTCTTCAGCTTCTTACAACATCTTCCATACTTATTTCAAAGACCATCTATTTCCTTTCCTGTCTGACCCCTAACCTACCTATGTTGTTTGCACTTGCTCATGTATCTCTCTCATTATCATTTGCTGTATTTCTACCCGTGTAAAGGCTTTGATGAAAGCGCTATATAAATGACAATAAATACAAAAAAGTGATGGAGGGAACCAGAGTAGGCACATCATGTCGTTTTTTTGTTGACCGTAACTGCCCACATATCAGTCTGAAAGACACCCAGAATTCCTGTGCCATATTTCAATAATGTATTAGTTGGGACTTGGGAAGAAAATGTACAACTCAAAAAAAGTACTTGGGAGGGGGAGAAATGAGGATAGTAGAGTGGGACAAAGGAATGTTTTTTTTCCACTTGAAAGCCATTCCTACCAGAAAAATGTAATTGTAATGGCCACTTTCAACACGATAAAAGGATTTTAGCACCCAGTACCATAAGCACCATTTTAAAGCCCAGAGTCAATGGGTTGGTTGTAGGGTCCCTGTTGGTGAGACCACGCTCAATTGGGGAACCCTACTTGACATTGGCCACTAGGCTATCTGGGATCAGTCTGCAGGTGCAATTAAGGGGCTTGCTAAATCTGTCAGGAAAGAACTTGCGGAGGCTACTTGCAAGAGGGCATTGTTTCAGAGTGGCGTTGTTTCCACCGGGGCACATATGCATGAAGAGTGGTGTGGCTGCTAAAGGAGAAGGCACCATTGCTACTCATAGCTTTCATAATCCTAAAATGTGTTCCAAAATCACTGTCCTGCATTATCCGTACCTCCAGTATAGATGCAGCACAAGTATTCAACAAAGCCCCACTAATAGCTCACAGTTCAACCTTGAGTTCCCTACGTACCCACAGGAGTGGGCCAAAACGCTGCAGCCAAGATATCACAGTTATGTCGCTGCAGACAACGAATCAGGGAAGCAAAGCGTGATAAGTATAGCTGATGGGAACTCAGGGTAATCCAAACTTACACACAAAAAGGCAAAATAAAGCAAAACAAGAATTGGCAATGCCAACAGCTTGGGCATTTGTGTAGGAATGGGAAAGGCACTAGCAAGGCACAGGCAAAGTGGTATTATCTACTCATTGCTGGTAGCAGGTGCAAAATGGTGCAAGTAGCTGACCATCTAGTAGCAGTGACTGGCAAAATCTTAAAACGTATGCACAAGCCAAAAATCTTGGTTTTGCCAATTATTGTTTTAAACAGGACTTCAGAGGCTTTGCCAATGCTTGTTTTTATCAGAAAAAAGTGAAGGACATGAAGAGTGCTTTTAAATCGAGTGGCGGAAGGAAAGCCTTTTATGATACCAGTAGCGTATTTACAACTCCAATGAAGTCGTTAACGTTGGTGGGAGCACCAAAGACCATTGGAATTGGCCCTGGGGCATGACACCAACGTGAGAGAATGGCACAAGAAGGAGACGTAGAGCACCAGGTGCTGGTAGCAGTATGTAAGTTCTCAGGGTGATGCAATGGAAACTTCACCCATGGGAAAGTAACCCCCAAACTTCCCCCACATCACTTACAGTATATCTAAAATGAGTCCCTCCACTAAGGAAACATTTAAATAACAAAGCTCTATACAACCTTCTGACTTTTGTCCTTACCGTGTTTAAGAGAACTGGTAGGTATGCCCCTGTTTACAACCTCAAATACTGGGGCTAGCCATCATAGTAGTTACACAAAGGTGTATATAAGGTTGACAAGAAATAAATCACACCATGCATTGTAGACAAAAACATATTCTTTTTATCCCAGGCCTAAATCGTTTGGCAATTCTCTAACACTACAAATTTCAAGCATGTGTAAATCAATGCATACAAACAATATTGGTCCCAGAAGACCAAAGACAATTGGGCCTCATTACAAGTGTACCGGTCCGGAAAACAACGGTGCTGATAAGCTTTCCGGCACTGATGTATCCGGACCCGCACACTGTGGGTTTGCCTGCCGGAGCCGCTGTGCCCGGCAGGACAGATCCAGCCGGACACAACGGCCATGGTAGGCAAGCCGTCACGGAAGCACCGGCACCGTTATTAATGGTATTGGTGCTTCCGTGGTCCTCACTCCCATGGAGTCTTACTGGACTCCATGGTAATGGGGATTAACAGAATTACCAGCGCCTGACTTCGCGGCCGCCGGGATTGTAATACCTCCGTGTTACCAGGAAGTCAGGTGCCAGAAATTCTTTACGTGTCTGGCGGCAACCCACCAGTATCACTGGCAGGGTTACCACCGGACCGGCAATGAGGCCCATTTTGTGAATGCCTTGTGTATCATCATATTGAATGCATCGTACAATACATAAACCAACAATCAATACAAATCAGGTTCTTATTGTGTCCAGACTAACAATGATAGGTACTCATCCAACCGGGTAATGAATATAGTTGTAAGTCCATAACAAAAGTACAAAGTCCATAACAAACCCCATGTGATAATAAAAATAGTGTGTGTTAAAACCAAAGATGGGACCTTGTAATGATCTTTGTTTTGTTATTCATGCCCGCGCTCCAGTTTCACGAGCTACGTTGCCAAGTTCTGCGGGGCTCGTGAAACTGGAACGCAGCATTCAAAGGTTGACGGTTGGCGAGTTCAGATGGTGGGTCTGCTTGAATAAATGTTACTTCACCATACCTTCTGGCATCGAAGTCTTCTTCCTCACATTGGTGTAGAGAGTGGAAAGTTGGAGATTGGGAGTTGGTGAAAAACCCCAGGTCTAAACAAAAGTGTGTGGATAGTAAATTCATTGGACCGAAGAAAATTACTGCGGTGCGTGGAAGTGTTGTCATCTTGGACGGAGGAGAAGTGTGGTCTCAGGGCAGGTTGCAAAAGCTCAGACTGTGGGGAGTGAAGAGTGTATGTGAGGAAGCTCAGAGTGGGAGTGATGAGCATATGACATCTGAGGAGGGGGAAATTGATGCCTCAAGCACATGTTCTAAAGTGTTCAACAGTAATGCTGCAAAGAGACTTACACGTAAACCCAGTTGGATGAAGGATTTTGTTCAGTGAAAATGTTCTCTTTTCTATTTCTTATTCTTGTTACTTGGTATTTGTTTAGTTTTGTTATCTTGATTTTGTTGGGTTTTACTTTCTGTTATAGGGAGGGAGATATGTAATGATCTTTGTTTTGCTATTCATGCCCGCGTTCCAGTTTCACGAGCTACGTTGCCAAGTCCTGCGGAGCTCGTGAAACTGGAACGCAGCATTCAAAGTTTGACGGTTGGCGAGTTCAGATGGTGGGTCCACTTGAAAAAAGTTTACTTCACCATACCTTCTGGCATCGAAGTCTTCTTCCTCACAGACCTCTCAAACCAGAGTTGAATCAAAATAAGAGTTCCGGTAAAAAGCTTCACTTACAGTGTCCATGGAAGATGAACCCTCTTCAGAAAGGTAGTGGGCAAAATGCATGCCTCCGGGAATCATCGTTTGGCATCTGGTATCTAGTCTGTGGAGGCATAATAAAGTGCAGTGTGTCAGAATGGAAATTAACACGCTGTGCACAATGGGTTCAGGCAATTTCTAATGTCCTCGCTAAGCTTGCAGGACAAATGGGGAGCAGTAGTAGATTAATCTAATCCTGCTTACCAAGGCGGTGGGATCAATGGGTTGGCCTCTATGCTAAGAAAATATTGCGCCCGAGAGTGGTTGGCCTCTGTATAGCCTTGCTGTGTCTGTATCTGTACTGTCAGAAGGAGGCGAAGACTTCGGCGGTTGCTAAGGTACCTGGCTTCGGTGCCCTGGAAATGGATGAAGGACTAGAGACACCTGGGTGTTTCCATAGCAACCCGTATTCGCAGAGCTGCGGAGTTGCCATTGGAGACCAAAAAGTGCCCCAGCTGACAACGGGTTTGTCTCCCATTAGTGAGAGGAGACATTGCATATCCAATATGTTGCATCCTGAGTCGGGGAGACAGGATTTGTCTGTGCCTAGAAGGAGAGGGGAGGGGAATGTAAATGAATTCTTCACTTGGATTAATCAATTGAACTCCATGGACAAATACATCAATTCCATTCCTTTCCTTGATCTCACCATTATGGCAGTAGACAACCAACTTACACTCAGCTTATTCATAAAACCGACGCATAGGAACACCATACTGCATAACAACAGCTTCCACCCGAAAGAACTAAGGCAAAACATCCCTTTTGGACAATTTCTTAGAATTAGGAGAAATTGCACTACATTAGAAAAATTTGAAGTGGAAGCATCCACAGCAGGCCAGAGATTTAAGGATATTTGTAATCTGCAATGATACAAAGCAAGTCAGGGAAATATCGCCAAATTCAAATACTGTTACTGCCACTAGCAATTGCAGGATACCTGGCTGACTGTGAGTGGGTGGTTGGCAATTTTCATACACATTAATGCAGTTCCATAGGACTCTGGTCGGTATTTGGAGGATTTATCTATCACAGGCAGGATTTTCAAATATGGGCAATCGCCTATTCTGTGATGGTAAGATGGAGGAAAAACTACCAGTCAAGTGCTGGAGTATGGTGGTGGGTTAAAGTGGCAGTAAAGAGGCGGTACATCTGTTACCGCCCTTTTACCACTACTTTTTACATTGATGCTATACTTATAAATAAGCCCATTGACTTTCACATAGTATGTGATTTGTGCAATCAGTTCGATGAGAACCTGGTTTGGTTTTTAGGTAGGCAGTTAATGCCTGCATTTGCTGCCTTCATGCAAAATTTTCATTTTCATGTTCACTTTACTAAAACACTAACATGACATGCTAGTGTTGTACAGAATCACACTTTTTACTAATCCAGTGTGTTAACCAAAGTTACCGTTAGTTCCTTCTTGAGGTTACTACCGTTTATGCATTTATTTTTGGTTTGTGACTCGCAGAGTAAGTTATTTTGTGTCTTTTCCATTTCTAAAGGTGACAAGATAGGTGTGACAAATCAACTTCCGGGGTATTAGTGATTCAGGGGTGAATATCGGTTTCACACCCATCAATCAGCCCCACACCTCTAACACACTACAAGGGATCATAACAGATTGGAATAACAAGCAAATTATAAACCTCCTTGTCCAATTTTGGTAAGGTGGACAGAACGGCAGGTTTATCTCCAAAAAGTTGTGGATCGTTGGGTAGTTGCAGCACAGCAACAATGCAATTATTACCCAATGATAAAAGGAGTGTCCAGTCAAGGTTGTATTAAAAATACCTACTTCATTAGTCACAAAAGACAGTCTAACACCACTATGAAATACAACCCACCCTGTAAAGGAATGCAGAGGACAGACAGTTTCAAAGAAGGAAAAGGGATGCACTCTGGATACTGACAAGAGGGTAGTCGGTATGGATAACAACCACAACAGTTTATGGTTTCTTGGCTCAACACAAAGGGAGCAATGGGTCTTAATATGTCTCTAGGGGCCTCCTTGGAAGGGCCATGAGGACAGAACCACAATGAACTTTGTGCTGTTGGTGCTCTTGGTACTCGATGGGGTCGAGCTGGCTTCAGAGCACTTTGCAGGCTTCTGTGACAGAGTTGGAGACAGGAGTTAGCTGTGGGTATCAGACAGCAAGACGGTTCTGCTAGAAAATGTCCTTTACGGCAGACGTTGATAGATGCTCGCTGAGGCATTTCTCCCAGCTTCTTCAATGGGCTTATGTTGTCCATTAAGGTGGATGGCCCAAAGCTGAGGAGTGTGTTGCAAGCAGCTGCCTTGTCCTTGGTTGTAGGTTCAGAGACATTCTGGAATTTCCTCTCTAGGAAGCTTGCTGCAGAGCCTAACAGAGCATACTGTGTGCTGGCTGGGTACAGGTTCTGTAGCGGCTGGAGGGTCCTCTGAGTTCTGTATCTTGCTTACCTCTTTGGATATCCTGACCTTCCTTCACTGGCAGAAGATGTAAGGCAGTTTGAATCCTCAGCCAGGTTCCACGGTTGAGTTGCTCTTGCTACCTCTTGTGACGTCTTCAGATGATCTGCCAAAAGAGGGGTTCAGCCCTCTTTGAAAGCCAAGTGGGCCACAGGGATTGGTGTAGGCTAAGTCTAGCTTAATTAACCCATCTTTGGGCCCCTACCAACAATCTCCTTTATGCGTGAGGTCATAACCAGAGTGCTTTGCAACAGGAAAGGTAAGGGGGTGAAAACAGGAACAATATGTGCCCCTGAACTAACATGGCGGAACCCTTCTCACAACAGAAATAGCTCTTGGCTCCCTCCCTTGTACTACTAAATCCCACCCATCTTCCTGACTGTTATGTTTGAAGAGTCTCTCTTCTTAATGCCCCTCCCTATGTGGTCCATGTTAAAGCAGCAGGTTTCCTTGAAGCTATGGCAAGACCAGACTCTCTGGCTCCTGCAAACCACATTATTGTACCTTATGAATGGGGTCCCCTAACGGAGTGGTCTACTGTGCACAACAGACCCAGACATGACAGTTCACTGTCATTGATACTGAGGGCAGGACATATGAGAGGTTGTTGAGTGCCCTGTCCCCTTTGTTAACTTCTGCAGCCAGACCCCAGGTGGGACTTTTTGAAGTACCCTCTATTGGTATGTTAATCGCTGCCACCAGCTGCAGGGCCCAACAAAAGAGCAGGGCGGTTCCATGGAACCTTTACCAGGTAATCAGACTGACCATGGCAGGAGGAAGGTTGGTCTGCCACCTTCCTGGAGATGACACTGTGTACTCCTTGCTGTCACATTCCAACTAAATATGATGGGCGGACCGTGCCAATAGGTTGGGTCCACACCAGAGTACACGTGTGTATGCTATTGTTCTGTGTGCATAGGTAAATGTGTGTGGATTAGCCCCACAATTTTTCCTGAGGTTGTTCTACCATCATTTCATTTAACTAAAAATGTCCAAAGAGCCCAGGCGAGCACATGACAAGCATGTAGATGGTCGAATTCCTCACAGCAGGACTTTGAAATAGAGACCAAAAATGCCTGCAGTCCGGCATGTGCCTGACATCACCCACAGGATATTTGAAATGAATTTTCATTCATGCTGTAGCCATTTATTGTCTTTACAATATTTGCATTTATAAAGGAAGACCTAATGGATGTGATAATGCTTAGATTATTTTTCATGTTCAGCACACAAAAACGGATGGCATACTTATTTTTATAAATTGTATAATATACTTTATAAAAACCTTAATTACATGCATTAAGAGCAACAGAAATACACCAATAAATAAATACATTACATATACACCCACATAATAAAATATAATCAAATTCATTACGGCATTCCCACAAAACAGTGCAATATCTGAACTCAAGTGATTTCTCCACCCATTCCCCACTTACTTCAGGAGTTTAAAATATATTAAATCAACATCTCATACACAGGTTTTCCAATTCTCTTACATTGAAACACAACCACACCATCCGGATCAATCGACTCTGTGAGTGAGAACCTGGGCATCACGGATCAGGCCCTGGAGTGGCTGACCTCCTTCCTCTTGGATCGCCCCTCCTATGTCCAACTTGGTTCCTTCCTCTCCACCAACACTCTCTCTCTACCTGTGGCGTTCCCCAGAGCTCTATCCTCTCACCATGGGTTTTCAACCTCTACTTGGCCCATTCGGCCAACCTGATGTCTACCTTCCTCTAACTTTCTGTGTTATGCGGATGACATTCACCTTTCCTTCAGGCTCCCCTCAGCCTCCTATCCTCTCTCGCTCATTCCTAACTGTCTATCCGTGATTCAGGATTGGTACAATGATCTATGCCAGTAAGACAAAGATCCTTCTCATTGGGACCCCTGCCCCTGCTTTCCCTCTCTCATGCTGGCCGGCCGCCTTAGACCCTCTTCCTTTGCCTTCCTGCGAGGCAAAAAACATTGGTGTCATCTTTGACTCTACTCTCTCTTTCTCTCCTCACGTCTCGGACATCGCCAAGAAGTCCCACTACAAGCTGCACCTTCTCAAAAGGACCCTTCCCTTTCTCTCTGTCCCCAGAAGCTCACTGTCTCTAGAGCCCTGCTTCTCTCTTGGCTGGACTACTGCAACAGCCTCTTTCTCCATCTGCCTTCCTATTCTCTCCACCCTCTGCAACTAATTCAGAACAGGTCTGCAATATTTATCCTTGGCCTCAAGCCCAGGGACCATATCTCTCCAGCCCTGAAATCTCTCCACTGGCTCCCAGTGGCTGAAAGTATCAAGTTCAAGACCCATTGCATTGTTAACAAGGCTTTCTGGGGCTGGGGCATGCACTACATCCAACGCTCCCTTCCAAAATACCTTCCTTCTCAAGCCCTTTGCTCAGCTACCACCAACTCTCTAAGGGTTAGATGTTTCTCCAGGCAGAGAGTGGGGGATAGATCTATCTCCTCTGCAGGTGCCTCCCTCTGGAATGGCCTCTCAAACTTGAGTCGGACCACCTCAAGTTCCGGAAGCAGCTCAAAACGTTCCTCTTCTCCTCTGCTTTCTCTCTCTGCCTGCCATGCTGACATACCTGTCTGCTGTTCCAACTGGTTGCTTGGCTACACTCAGAGTCTCACTGGGTACAAGGCTCTTTGTTGATTAGTCACCCTTGCATTGCCCCCAGGGCTACCATGCACTTAGGGGCTGTAACTGTAACACTACAGTCCCTTGTTCTCCTTGCACTACCCAGAGCCGCCCTTCCCTGGCTGCACTCACTCAGAGCATTGCTGCTGTTTCCCCTCCACTCTCCCTTGCACTTCCCCCCTCCTATTCCCCTTGCATTCTCATTCTCACACATGCACGATCTTAATGACTCAAGTTCTAGTAAGATTGTTTGTCTTGTCCTCTCTCTCTCTCCCCTCCCTTGTCTTGTCGCGCCTAGAAACACTTGTGTACAGGTGTGTTATGAATTACTTATCATTTCATATCATATCATATCATCAATATATTCGGGCTGACTCTGATGGGCAAGAGAGACTTTCATGTATGCAGTGGATCTCTTTTTGCAGTAAATGAACCAAACGCACAAATTATCAGTTTATTTCAAACTGCCTTTACAGATTGCATTTTGCAGGATATGATTATGTCCAGCTTTGACCAGTAACTATTTCTGATGTACCTGGACTATCAGGTTTCTCCAGGAATTGAACCTTACATTGTCTGGCTACACCAGACTTCTGTGTCTGAAATTCTGTGTTAGCTGTTTGCCTTTGACAACTTTTGCAGTTAAGTGGCATCCTCATACCTAAGATTGATTATTTTTCTCCAGTAACGTAAAGGAAACTGATATTCATTTACTACGCTCTCCTTTATTTAAGAAATTACGGAACCCCTGGATTACTCCACCTTTGAATCAGGCGGGTTTCTGAGAGATTTGTTTTTTTAGTTGTGCCTATTATGACGAAGATAGGCGGGAGATGTGATGTGAGCAGAGGCACACATTCTGTGGGTGCTGTTCGGTTATTTAACCACCCATTGACTTATGGCCATGCTAGTTCCTATGTCTATTCCCACCCACTAACTGCCCCTCCCTTCCCAAACCACATTTCCCTGTGATATTCCTGAGCTAGCTCTGTGATCCTACCAAACAGATACATAGACTACAAAGAGCCCAAAATACAGCAGTTAGATTAAGTTTTAGGGTAAAACAATCTGCACCAATTTTGGGTCTACAACAGTCGGTTCAACAATTGACTCCGACTAACTAGCAGTGGAGGACCGGATGAAATTCAAAATCCGCTACATGATCTACAAATGTCTTAATAATTTAGTACCCGGATATCTGGCGAATAGACTGAAGCTGTACTGTCCTTCTCGGTCAATAAGATCTACTCACTGTGTATCCCATCGTCACTGTAGATTCTCAGTCTTTGGGCCAAGATTCTGGAACAGTCTCCCTCTGCTGGAAATGAGGAGACTTGAATCTCTGACCTCATTTCGTAACAAACTAAAGACCCTTCTGTTTTAATAATGGCTTAGTCATAGATCTGGAGAAGATAAGTGATAATTCATACCTGGCCCATAACAAGCCTAGTTTAATTCCATCTGCGCGTGTTACCATTGCACGAGTAATGGTAACAATGGTGCAATGGTAACACGAGTAGACTGAAACAAACGGTCATTGAGCTTTCCGCAACTGCGAGGCATTTGGAGCTTTCCGCAACTGCGAGGCATTTCGAGAACTGTATCTGGCATTGTCCTACTCTAAATGTGGAGTTCTTATTGCTGCAACCTAAGCCTCTGATGAAAAGCTGTACACAGCTCGAAACACGTGTCAGGCTTCTCTTCGCACAAACAATAAAGGCTTCTCTTTGCACAAACAACTAATTATAATTTCTTGGCGCAGTGAGACTGGGAACATCTTTGTTTTTCTTCAACTATTCCTGTGGATGTGTATTGGCAATAGTGGAGTATGGAGTTGGGCATCTAGACTGATGGTGCAGTCCAACATACGAGAAAACTGCACTGATATGGTGATGCACAGTGAGAATGTGCCTAAACTGCACTATAGGAGGTATCAAGCGAGAGTAGTAAATTAGAGAGGTGGGCTGTGTTAAGGCAAGAACCTTTAAAAGCTTTTAAGGAATCTTCACTAAGGAAATTTAGGAGTGTTGGATAAAGTGTATTGAAGGTCATTTGGTGATGAGGTTTAGAGGTGACTCTTGCTAGGGTCTTCTGGATAGTGTTGCATTAAGCAACAAGGACTTCTTCTGTGAATTTAGCTACTGTTTTGTGAGACTACCCTTGATCATTTTCCATGGGTATAGTGCATAGGCCTGCATTTCAAATCTAGCTACTGTTTTGTGCGCCTACCTTGCATCTTTTCCACACAGATAGTGTCATATGTTTGTATTTGTGAGTGCAATACATACCAGTGAGTCATGACTGATATATAGTTGTGATAAGGGAGTGAAGATCATATCATACCATACAGATCAACTGGAATACTTTCTGTGCGTTCTCATTACTGTCTTTTTGACTCCTTACATGACTCATCAATGCCCCCACCAACTAGTCTGGGAATTATAGTTCACCCATGAGGGAGAGTCTGTAGGGAGGTCTGGGTGTGAGAGATGGGTGGTTGGTCTGGGAAGGACAGAGTGGGTGTGTGTTTTCTCCTGGGGGCCAGTTCGAGGAAGAAGAGGTGGTAAGTAGGGGTGGGATCTGGATGATGGTGTGGAAAAGTTTCTGGTGTGCCAGAGTACCCCTCTAACTTTGGAGCTGCTTGGCATGGCAGAGAGGGAGATGTATGAGTGTGGCAAGGGATATGCAAGCAGCCACAGTCGAGTGTACCGTACATGCTAGCTGTGTTAAATGGTAATTATATAGTGCCTCCTTAGTATTTATATTGACCTGAGCCTATTCGCGCTACACGGAAAACCGTGTTGCAAAATTCCAATTTGTGGGTTAAACTTCGCTGCCATTTTAAAATTGATCTGCCATTTTGATTTCCACTTGTGTGTTTTACGTTCTAAAATGGTGGTCTATGTTTTCGACTTGCAGTCAAGCCTTCCAACTTTTGAGTTCTGTTAATGTTTAGGTCGTGCAAGAGCCGACTGTTTAGACTGAGCAAAGAGACCTTGTGCTTCATATTTACTGTCATTTAAGTGTTGTCTGCGCTCACAAGCCTTATCCTTGTTAAACATTGGGACAATGAAGAACAAACGTCGAGAGTATGCTTTAGCCGAACTACATTGTGAAGAAACTTAGTATAAGGCTTACCGCGGGATCCGAGAACATATATCACTATTATGTCTTCATGGAAATGCAAACCTATGTAATCCTTTGCATAATATTGTAAAATATTTATGTGAACTAGGCACGAACTCTAGACCACGAATTATTAACGTGAAGAGAGGCTGGACAATATTACACGAATTGTATAAAAGCACAAATGTTTAGATGTTCAGCTCTCTCTCACCTCTTCTTGTTGGCTGGTACACACTGTGAGGCGTTGGGAGCCAGATAGATATCTGTTTTGCTTTGTAAACTGTACAGTAATAAAAGATATGTGAATCTTTTTAGCCCGTGATTGGTGTATCTCCTTTGTGGTACTCAGCCTCGATATTTCTTTGTTCTTTCAGCTGGATGAGGATGCACGTGGATTTCTTATATGTAGTACAGTGTAGGCAGGCGTAGGGAGGAGGAGGAGACGGCAGGGATGTTAGTTGAAAGAAACAGCACCTACACCAGTGGAGGTAGAAGCAAGCCTATGGCACTATCCCTGTAGAAAAAGATGCACGGTATTGGCACAAAACAGCAGCGAGATTCTAAATGAAGGTCTATGGAACTATCCCTGTGGAAAAAGATGGAGGGTAGTGGCACAAAACAGTAGCTAAATTCAACAAGCAGCTAGATTCGAAATACAGGTCTATGGCAATGTCCCCATGGAAAAAGATGCAGGTTAGTGGCACAAACAGTAGCTAGATTCAAATTACAAGCCACAGCACTACAAGTATGTAGATTCAAATTACATGCCTACAGCACTATCCTTGTTGAAAAAGATTCCAGGAAGTGGCAAAAAACATTAGCTAGATTTAAATGACATGCCTGCATCACTAAACAAGAGATTAGATTTGAATTATATGCCTACAGTACTAAACAGTAACTAGATTTGTATTACAGGCCTACAACACTAAACAGTAGCTGGATTCAAATTACAAGCCACAGCACTACAAGTATGTAGGGTAATGGCCCAAAATGTCGCCCTCACAATTACGACGGCTGAAAATGCTGACTTTTTTAATATATATGTAGGGGGGGGTATATGATATAATATTAATATGGGGGGTAGCGGGGGGTCTTGCATATGTATGTGGTGTAAAGGGGGTTTAAAAAAAGAATAAACAAAAAGTCGGCATTTTCGGCCGTCGTAATTATGACGGTTGCAGTGATCACATAGATCCGTATGTAGATTCGAATTACATGCCTACAGCACTATCTTTGTTGAAAAAGATGCCAGGAGTTGGCACAGAACATTACCTAGATTTAAATAACATGCCTGCATCACTAAACAGGAGGTAGATACGAATTATAGGCCTACAGTACTCAACAGTAGCTAGATTTGTATTACAGGCCTACAGCACTAAACAGTAGCTGGATTGGCCTATAACAGTTCTATATGGCACACCATTTGTCACCCCATACCTATTGTTGCAGCCCACAAGTGTCAGGGCCAGGTAGGTCTGGGGCACCTGGGCATACAGGCAAACAAGTGACGGAGGTGCCCAGGGAGGTGCCCTTTGCCTTGGCCCTTAGCTGGCTGCCCTGGGTGGAGGGCTCAAATAGGTGTTTCGGGTCTCGTGACCCAGACCACCAATCAGAGGAGGTGAGGGCGGGCTGTGGGAGGAGAAGCTGGGTCTCAGATTGAGGGCTAACGAGAGAAGAACTGCGGCACTCCAAGAAATGGTGATTAAAATAAATACAAGATGCAGGGCGGCCCGTATACTTGTGGCGGTGGGGGTCCTATACTGTCAACGCAGAAGATCAGAAAGGTGCCTTTCTGTCCGCCTTCGCCATGTCTTTTCGGTGTTCCGGGCGTCCTGACCCGGAGCAACAATCAGAAGCAGTGAGGGCGGGCTGTGGAAGGGAGGAGAAGAAGCTGAGTCATGGGCTGAGGACCAATGAGAGAAGCGCTGCAGCGCTCAAATAACTGGAGATTAAAATTAATCTAGGGCAGACCGCATCCCTGTTGGGCTGGAGGTCCTGCGTGGTGAGCATGAAGGATCAGAAAGACACCTTGGGGAAACACCCAAAAAGACTGAATAAAATGTTTTGAATGGGACATTCGTTCGAATTTTGGCCATAATATTCGACCAAATGCCCCATTTGGTGGCATTATAGTGAAGAAGGAGGGCGGGGGCTTCCGGAGTGTCCCCCCACACCCTTTTTCACCATAATGTCAGCATGGGATGCGGGGGATTCCCCCAAACCCGTTCGCATAAAACAAAAATAAGAAAAGGACATTGCGACGCCTGCTCCCAATCAATTCTGTGATTGGGAAGGTGTGTCGCAGGGGCACGGCTAGTCGGCGGCACACAGCGGAGTGTGCCGTCAATTGGTAAGTATGGGGGTTGGTGGGTGCGCGGTATCCCGAAATGGCCGGTGGTAGTAAAAACAATGTTATTTGCGAACAAATAGTCTTTTCTTCCTCATTCATTTCGGATATGGGTAATTCACACAAATTCTCTTTTCGGTGTTCCCGGTCACATGTTCTGGAGCAACAATCAGAGGCGGCAAGGGTGGGCTGTGGGGGGGGGGGGAAGCTGGGTCTCGGGCCGCGGGCCAATGAGAGAAGCACTGCGAGGCCCCAAAAAATGAACATTAAAATGTTTCCAAGGCTCAGGGCAGACCGCGTACTTGTGGGGCTGTTGGTCCAGCGCTGTGAGTGTGAAGGATCTGAAAGACAGAAAATAAAGAAGAGAAAGTGGAGTTGTCTAAATTGGGGTGAGATGTGTGAATGACGCTTATAAAAACACGGTTTGTTTCCCTGCGGCTTGGCACATTGAAGTTTTTTTTCTTTTGTGTTGCCTTACATTGTTACTGTTATGGTTGGTGTTCTTTTTCTAAATCCTGCCCTGCGCTGAATCACAAAGGAAATCAGCATTTAACAAGGCAGACCTATTGCCTTTGCCAAAACCTGTTTATGTGGTGTGTTGAGGTCGGGAGATAGTAACCTCCTGTGCCAATTACTCAAAGTCAAACATCAGAGTTCATTCCTAGTCTCTGAAAGGCAGAAAAGAAAAACGAGCTTTGATTTGATTGGGACATTGAAATGGAATTCAATGACCACACAATAAAGAATATGCAAAGATTTCGTTTTTCATATTCAAGAACAGGAGCTAGGAAACTAACCTAGCAACTAAAAAAAAATGCACTGTTTTGAACAGCATCTTAAGTAAATCTATAATCATATTAACTATGAATTGATGCAGTGTCATTCCCTCTGGAGTATTTCCCAAGTCTGCCTGCAAGCTGCTATTAGTCTAATGCTGAAATGCGGAGAGGTTAAGAAGGTAAATTATGCATTTATATGCAATCAGGATGCTTGCCCCTCAAGGTGCAATTTTATTATAAATTGAAATAGCACCACTAAGGGGAAAGTTGATGTACGCTTTGACTGGTATTTATTTTCTGTATTTATGGGATGCATCAGTCTGATCCCTGTGTTGGCCTGTTTTATAGAAAACTATGCAGCTATGTGAGGCAGAAAAAGGAACTTTGCAAAGTCATATACAAGTCAAGCTCAATTGATTGCATGGGAGACACTGAGAGCGAGAGCGAGAGAGAGAGAGAGAGAATGCGGGAGAGCCGGACAGACAGAAAGAGATAGAGAGAGACAGGCAGAGAGAAGGTGTGTGTTTGTGTGTTTATGAGCATACATGCATAGCCCACACCATGGAGACTGTTTTTGTCCTCAAACAGGTTTCTATGACAGGATCAAACGAACATTATCCTATTGAGGATCAAGGCTCCATTGGGACCATTCCTCATAATGCTTAAAACAAGTTTTCTTTACACAAACAAGCGAGTGCATTTACAATCACGATGTGAAGAAACGATAACAACCCGTAGTGTACAAGTCTGTGGAGTTATGATAGTAAATATAACTTTGCAGGAGAGTCAATAGCCATTAGACATAAAGAAACATGTCTGGTTGTGTGTTTATGATTGTGTATGTGTGTTTGTATGGTGTGAGAATGTGTGTGTGCGTGGGTGAGTGTGTATGGCGTGTGCGTGTATGGTTTGTACATGTGTTTGTGCATGTCAGCAACCTGAAAAGACGTAATACTTTGCTTGTATTCCCAAGCCTATCATTAACCACTACTAGCCTTCGGGACTGACTCGCAAATAAGTTACTCTGACTTATCCAGGCTTAAACCTGGAGAAGATGTTTTCATACAAAAAGAAGTTACTATGAGTAACTCTTAGTTCTAACTTACTCCTCCCTTTTCGGGTGTAAATCATTGTTAGTCAGAGTTAATTGCAATGTCTAAAGGCCTAGTAAGAACGCTTTTGTTTTGTTCGTCATCTGTTTTCCTCCCTGACCTGCACTCAGCTTCCCCAGCACCCCTCATTTCATGTTACAGCACTTGCACAATCTGAATGTCTCAAGATCTAGAAGGAACGTTTCTGTTTTGTTTTCTCTTAATCCCTGCCCTTCCCTCCCCCTTTGTCTTGCGCCTTGAAACACTTTTTTATGTATAGGCACCTTTAAACAATAAATACATTAATAAAATAGCCCTCTCCTGATTTACATCAGGAATATGTCAGAGGTAATCATAGTAACTTCTTCGCGAATCAGTCTCTTTGTCATGTATCAGGTCTTTATTCTAATCTGGTGCACTTTGGCATTAAACCGTCCCTTACTTTTCTCTCTAAGAGCGATGGTCCCAGAGAGTGGGTTAGGCAATCTGAGTTCTGCAGTTGTTTTCAATGTAAAGAAGATGGGTTGGATTCACAGATGATTTGCTCTGATCTAACCTTGAGTTAAACACGGAGAAGGTTATTCAAATCACAAAAAGGGTGATATGAGTAACTCCTTAACTTACTCATAGTTTAAGACAGAGGTAAGTCAGTCAGAGTTTCTCCTTATGAATGACCCTGGTGTCTTCCTGTGGCTAATGGTGAATATGCTTGTAAACGTTAGTGCGCATTCTGGTTGCGGGTGACTATGCATCTGCTACTTTGGTTTCGGATGAAATGTCTGGATAAAAATTACATATTCCACCAAAAGACCTAAAGCACACTCCACGAAAAGTTCTAACTACAAACATTTTGTGGTATGTGTTTAGGTGTTTCGGTGGGGTCGGTATGGGGCTAAGGCGTGTCCCCTGCAACACCCCACTCACTACAGCGAGCGGGGCTTGCGGGGGACACCCCCCAGCCTCCGCCAGAAGAAAATAAAAAAGTAAAAAGCTGGGGGCTGCAGGGGTGTCGCCCGCAACCCCCGCTCACTATACTATACAGTACAGTATAGTGAGCGGCGGGGGAAACCCCTGCAGCTGCCCCCAAAAAAAAATAAAAAAAGAAAAGGACGCTGCAGCACTGGTTCCCGATCACAGAAGTGAAAAGGAACCAGTGCTGCAGGGACACAGCACGAAGGAAGGAAAGGTAAGTAGGGTGGTGGGGGTATGTTGTGTTAGTCTTAACAGTGCACAGTGGTGGGGTGAGATATGGTTGCTTTGCTTACCATAACTGGTGAATTTCTGGGGAGTTTCAGTTTTACTTGTGACCATAACGTCCCTTTAAGAAAGTTTTTTCACTGAATTTCATAGGTTTTTACCAGTGCACCCTTAATCTGCTACAAGTTACTTATATTGGGCCTCATTAGGACCCTGGCGGAGAGGGTGTTACGCCAGCGTAGTGCATGGCGTACCTCTCCGCCATACTACGAGTTCCCGTAGCGCCATGGCGGCCTTTTCCGCCTGGTTTTACCAGGCGGAGAAAACCATGGCGCTACGGGACCTCGTTGTTAATTACGCCACCGTATTTTACGGTGGCGTAATTAACTCCTTCCCCACTCCCATTATACCCTATGGGGCAAAAATGGGAATGGGGAAGGGCAGAATGGGGATTGGGGATTTACCGCTCCGCCGAGGTCGGAATGGGGCGGTAAATCCGCCAACCCCCATGGCGCTATCGGCGGCTTTCCGCCATGCTTCGCGGTGCATTTAGCACCGCGAAGTCCGCCTGGGTCCTAATGAGGCCCATTGTATTAATCAACAATGTAGCATCTGTGGAGTCCGTGAACAGTACATACGTTTGCGGACATCAGGTGGCATTCACACAGCCCAGAAGCATAGGGGACAACAGAAGATGTTCTACCCATCAACCAACAAACACATATACATAAAACAACTTACTTTTATTTACTGCACCCAAATATACCCTTTTGTAGAAATGATTACTTGAAAATGTACACATTATTTTGTATTTATAAAACACAATATAATGTAATGCACCAAGCATAAACCATAACGGTACACCTGATATTATCACTTCAATACAACTGTTCATAGAAACTAACATACACCAAGCGCTTATTCCAAAACAATCTCTCACCAAACAGTAATTACACTGTATTTATTTCGTTATTATTAGCATTCATTACGTAAACATGTATTATAAACAAAAATCCTGCTTTTTTCATTTTGACAGAAATGGCAAACACACTTGAATGGTTAGAGGAGAACTTCCCAAAAGAAGAAATGAATGGTGATAACATCTCTAATGGTCTACAATACATGTTTTAATGCAAACAAACAATGTCATTTGAATGTACCTCACTAAATTAATTATTTATTTTTGTCTTACAGTTCATAATTTTCATGAAGAAACCACACCCCAATTCAATTATAACCAACCCCAAGAATAACAAAGAGTACCCCTATCCCCAAGTGTACATAATCAAATCATGAACTTGTCTACAAAATGAGATGAACCAGGTAATGATTTTAAAGAACGTTTACAATATGTGAAAAATCATGTCATTAAAAATGTTCCCTTTGACAGTCCTTCTTGGACCTGTCCCCCTTGTCCCCAGCAATCATCCCCATCAAATTCTGAAAATTAAAATCAAAGAAGCTTTGATGAATCCTCACTCCCTTCCTCCCATCACCATTATTATGCAGAAATTCCTAATTCTCCTATTTATGTTTCCCATTCCGATACCCCATTCCTTTCATGAATAAATGTATTTTCATACCATAAATATGTTGTATATCAATTTGTGATATTTCTTTTTTTATTAAAACACCATTTATGAGTCTGTGGTCAGTACCACTGTCTGCACTCTAAATGGAGGTGCCCACGGACAGGCATGGTGTCCCGACATGTCTGTTTTTGCATGATGCACTTTTAATTAGCCTGCGAACACCACACCTGTTCTACGGACACCCAAACGCATGTGTACTGCGATTCCCACCTGATGGGTGTATGCGGATAGCCATCATGTTCGCGGATGACAGAGGACACATTCATCATGTCACTGGACCCATGCGGCATGATGGCCTGTTCACAAACAGTGTCTGTGGGTGCAAACAGTTAAAAAGTGAAAACATGTGTAGCAAGTCAAATAAAAAGAGATTGTGCAACCAGATTCCCACCCAAATAAACCAGTTCTTAAAAAACTTTGCATATTTACTTAACTTTTTAAAGTGTTTACATGTTTATGTACTGTTGATGAATGGAAAGTTATAAAAGTATTAAATTAAATGTGTACACAGAGTACACTCAATGTATCCTGAAATAACATTTTACAAGACTACCACCCACATATATATGTGCATATTTCTATTTTTTAATGGTTTTCTAGCCCGGGCTACCAAGATATAGGTGTGGCTAAGTGCAGCAATGACTGGGTGGGGGTGGTTTACCTGCAGCTTCCACAGGTTATATCCATGGATATGATGAAATACATAATGCTATGTACTTTTTTTACACACTGTATTGCAAGGATCAATTAAAGGTCTTTGATCCATATACACAGTATGTGTTGTTATTGTCTATTTTTATAACTGAAAAGTTATTCCTGAAAAGGACTGTTTTGGGGAATAAGGAAAACAGAGGTAGGAAATGGGAAAAGGGTTAACAAAAAATGGTCACTAAAAAATGTAACTAGGGTTGGCAATTGCTGTATATATGACAAGTGAACAACATCATGTCTTCGGTTAGACATAGTGTCAAAGGTACATCACCTAAGAACACATACAGCATAAAAAGAACAGAAGGTTCAAAGTACATCAAAGTACATCAATGATTACAATGCAATCATTGCCCTCCTATGGATTACAAATATAGATGTGCAATACATTGCAGACAATTCCACTGCAGTTGTACGATATGTCACAGCCTTCTTAACCAAAGCAGAGAAAACAGAGATGATAGACCTCTGGGACGACATATCATCTGACAAAACACTGTCACAGAAATTGTACAGCTTTGGCATAAAAATGCTCTCTCATAGAGAATGTGGCTGCTACTAAGCTGCAGTCTGTTTAACCAGTACTGCCTTGTATGGGAATTCTGAAAACATAATATGGCTAAGCCTTGGTCCTGCTAAATCCTGAAAAAGAGTTCTCAAATCTTAAGAAGACATAGAACCAATAGCCAAAAATGATCTCAACAGACAAGACATTTTGGAAAACAACTTACTAGACACATACCACCCAAACAGGAGTATCACTTTGGAAACCATGTGTCTATACCACGTAGCCCAAAACTTCACATACAAAAATAATATTAAACCAGATTAGAAGAAAGGTAGATACAGAGTCGAAAACTGTGAAGGCAGCCTAGTGAAACTTACCAAATGCAGCCTAATTAATCATATGAAATTGTCATTAAATACTCCTCAACATAAAGAACTTTATTAGATGGCCCTACTACAACTTTTTAAACCATGGAGAAAAGAAGATTTATCAGATACCCATGTCTCCTATAAAGATGCTTTCAAAGCAAATGAAAGCACTATAACAGATATAAATTATACACAGAACAAAACCATATTAGACAATGAACAGCAACAATAAGAAGAACTCCAGGCACAACTAAATATAGACACTCCTGACAGCAGTCAACCCTCTCTAAGAGAAAGCCAAGATTCACTTGGACAGCCATTCATAGCAAATGAGGCAGGATTAGCCATGACTGAAGTAGAAAACACCATGTGCCAGTATGAAGGGTCTACAGAAGACTTTGCCATACTCAAATCACAATTAAACAATGAACAGTGTAGCAATTTCCTGGAAATAACTAAACAAATTGAACATGGTATCCAGTACGAAACTAAAACTTGTATTGACAAACAACAAACTGTCAGCTGTTGTAACTGCCCCCCACAGGTTTAGGTTCCTACAACATAGGCAGTGTCACTTTACACTAATTGCTACTCCTTCCAGTAGAACACCAAAACAAATTAGACTACTACAAACGTTCACCAGAAGCTGAAATGAAACTACACAGAGTTTTGAAACAAATGAAAATGTTCCTAATAGATGAGGTGAGCATGGTCTGCAACCTAATGTTGGCTTTGATTTACCTCAGATTACAGGAGGTCCTCAAAACAGACTACGAATAACTCTTTGGATGAAAACACATTATTGTTTTCGGAGAACTTCTTCAGTTAACACGAGCTAAAGGTGAACCTATTTTTAAAAACTTAAGGCACAAACTATGCCATATAACTCTTGGCAGCATAGGAAATGTCAATCTTTAGCAACATTTCCAAACCACAGAATTAACTGAAAACATGCATCAGCCTGCAGATATCACCTATGGCAACATTTTGAAAAGTATTAGAGTTGGTGTAATATCTAAAGAAGCACAAGGTATATTAAATACCAGACACATCCATGCACTCTACGGGCATAACCCATTTGCTACTGATGTCATGGAACAATTAGCACACAAAAATGTAAATTCTATGTCCTTGATGCCAACTCTTGCAAGCTTTGCACAATTCAATGAAACAATGCTGAAAAAAGAAATGCAACCAATAGTTCAAATTTACTCTACAGACAAACTGGATGTGCACGGTATGACCCTACCCATGTGTGAACAAGCCACAGCACGACTTAATACCTTAGAAAACTCTATCTCTAACACAGCTGGTTTGGAGAAAATATTACAATTGTCTTTAAACTGTGGAGAAATGCTCAAACATAACTTTGACATGGAGCAAGGACTAGTTAATGGAGCACTTGGTACAGTTGTTGGCTTTCAAACATACCCACGTGACAACAACATTCAGTTTGTCAATATTCACTTTGACAAACTCTCAGAAGTTAAAAGGATAGGATGCGCAACAGCCTGATTCCTTCTTTTCAAAGACATGTATGTACACAGAGAACAATTTTCTCTATCTCTAGCATACACAGTCACCATTGGCAAATCACAAGGTCTTACCCTAGATTAACCATTGATAGATATTGGCAGCACAGTGTTTAAAGAAGGCATGAGCTATGTAGCACTCTCATGCCTATGTACACTTGAATGACTAGTTCTAGTCAACTTTGATGCAAGTAAAGTAAGTCCTGATATTCCTTGTATTGTAGAATACAATAGACTATGTGCAATCTACGCACTCCATCTCAAAACCTACCCTGTTCCTCAAAAAGCAAAAGTTTTCAAAAGAAAACTAGTTCAGATTCAAATTATGCAGGATCTCATAACAATACATCCAAAGAAATTAAAAGAAGCTAATACTTCATGAATGACCACAACCAAAGAAGGACATGCTGCACAAACAAAAGCAACTACCTCTTCAAAGAAACAATGTGCACTTCCATCAAATTTTTCCAATACAACTGGTGTAAATTGTTATGTAAATGTAGCAATCAATATTCTATTCCAAATACCACCAATTGTTGAAAACATTTACTTAAACAGGACAGACCAATTATGTTTGCAAATGTTAGTCCTTCACAGAAATGCAACCAACAATACTGACAACACTTACAGTGTTTCTGGAATAAGGTAGGAATTGGACTACTGCTGGAATGGTCAGATTCACTATAACCACAAAAGAAGATCCACAAGAATTTCTAATGTACTTACTACAAGTACTGGAAAACAAAAACATACCTATACATGAAATCTTTCAGATTTCATATATGTGGAAACATACATGCACTCTCTGCAGCCATGTGGCACAGGAACAAGTCCCTAATGAATGCTTTGTGTATTCATTCATACCTAACTGTGAATCCATTCCATTTCAGTAGCTTGTACAAAATGCAAACAATGGCAGATTATGTACTACTTGCAATTTCGATAATCGTTCCACCTTACAAATACAGTCACATAGTGAATACGTAATAGTAATGCTTTTGTGTTACAATGCAGATGGTACCAAAACAACTGCAAGCTGACTGGATTCACACATGGACAAGTATCACTTGGCAAGAAACCTTCACAACAGTATGCATAATCTACCACGCAGGAGCCACAACCAATGCAGGTCACTACATTGCATGAATAAAAAAAAATATTGATGGTTCCAATGTAATGATACTTCCATTACTCTAGAACAGATGTTACCAGCAAATCTTGTAAATGCTTACTTAATATTCCAAAATGTATTCACTAATCTGAGTATGAACATCTATAAAATGTCCTCAATAACCTTTAAATCCATAAACTAATAGAATAAGGCAACAGCTATCTAACAGTGAATACGCCAACTGGTATCCAACTGGTATCTAACTACAACCAGAAAACTGCAATGTACATTTTTTTTAAGGAAACTCTGCAACACATATTACATATAAAAATACCCTTAACAACTTCAAAAATATCAACAGTTAGAATACGCTAACAGGTATCTAACTGCCCCAAAATTCTGCAACAACCAAACAGATAAATGAATACTGCCAAAATGCAACAAGAAATAAACAATTAGAATACGCCAACAGATATCTAACTGCAACAATAGTACCACTACCTCCAAACCAAAAACCAAACCCCATTCAATTCCTCCTACTGAAATCCTCCTACTGAAATCAACCACCAAAAAAGATTGTACCATAATGTAGAAAGTTTTTTTTTTAATCCTGCATGGATTTTATTTTCCCAAAGACACAATTATTATACGAACAAACACAGGAACTGAGCAAATTGCACGGTACACTGGTTCGAAGCATAGTGCTTGTAAAGTACTAACTATGACTATCAACAGAAATGTCTGCTATGCAATGCAATAGCTCATTACAAACTACCTACACTAACATGTGATCTTTTCTTTTATCACAGAGAATGAAAAAACAATGTCTGCTCCATGTTCCCATACCATGCAAAAAAATGCATACAGCATCAAAAAAGCAAACAGAAAGTATACAATTATTGCAGTCACAGCCACCGCAACATAACACACCTATGCAAGGAAACACCTGATCACTGACCACAACCCAAAATTGTTTGCTTGCATGGTGTGTTTTGCTGTGGTGGTTGTGACCAGGACCTAGAGTCCTGGGTGCATGGCCTGGCCAAAAAACTGCATACAGCCTCAACAAAGCAAACAGTAAGTATACAATGATTTGAGTCACAACCACCACAACATAACACACCCATGCAAGCAAACACCTGACCACTGACCACAACCCAAAATGTTTGCTTGCACCCAAGACTCTAGGCCCTGGCCACAACCACTGCAGCATGACACACCTATGCAAGCAAACACCTGCCTGCTGACCACAACCCAAAAACATAACACAACCACCTCAAGACCTATAACATCCTAAAACAATAATTACAGCCAAAACACACACTCTTCAATATATACCCTCTTCACCCAAGACTCAACTAACTACCCAAAACCAATACATCAAGCATAGTAAAATACCCAGTAGTGTGGCCAGTGTTTAGTATGTCTGCGGTGACCGCGGACACCGCAATACCATCACGGCCTTCTTCCAGCTAAACAAATACAGCAATTGAACCATCTCTCACTTCCCCACCCTCTCCAGCCACTCTTCCACCCCAACAAACTCCCCTAAATTAGATTTCTGCTCTGTTCCATGCAGCGCTCTCCGCGGATTTCCACAAATCCAACATGCCGGGCGCATCAAGAAAATGTGACACACCTCATGCTTCACTCCAACCAATCAGCAAAAACATTGCTTTTCCGCGGACATGATGACGACCCACTCGCCAATTGGAGTCCTGTCCATGGAGCGCACAGGGAAGTGTGTCCGCAGACAGGACACAGATATCACAGTTTTTTTTGGACCTACTTTTTGGTCATTTTAAAAAGAAATACATGTTTTCGGGACCAAGCCGCTGCCGCAAATTTAGTGAAAATCCGTCCAGCGGTTTGGGCTGTAGGCGTGAGCAAATTATTTCTCCATTCAGTCTATGGAAAAAAAAAATGTGGGTCCCCATCCTTGATGAAACCTCACCAAAGTTTGCAAAACAATTTAGAGTGGGCCATATACTTTTTTCTGCAAAGTTTGGTGAAGATTCGTCCACCTGGAGCTAAGTTATAAGCTGCCCAAAAAGTGCTCTTCCTATGGGTTTAGCAACTTAACCATAACTACACGGCCGCTACCGTGGGCCATGAAAAAACTTTGTTAAAGTGACGTTATGGTTAAATTGTGCTACTAACAACCTATGAAATTCAGTAAAAAAAAACTTTCTTAAAGGGACGTTATGGTTCCAAGTAAAACCGAAAAACCCCTGAAATTCGCCAGTTCTGGTAAGCTAAGCAACCATAACTCGTGCCACCACCATGCACTGCTAAGACTAATACCCAGGAAAAGTGCAAGTGCATCTTGGGAGAAAAAAGGTGCAGGAAAAGAGATAAAATGCAAAAATGTGTACTGTATTATCCCACATGGGACGATATGCATTTGCATTTTATCTCTATTTCTGCACCCTTTTTTTCTCCCAAGATGCACTTGCACTTTTTGGTGAGCTGGCGACTAGCAGGCCCATAATGCACTGCGTATTATGCAGGCGGACATTACTGAAATTGAGCTGTGGCAGCTGCAGCCGTTTTTGTGCACTCACTTCACCATGCGGACTGTTTGCCTCACTGTGGAGAATTTTAGTTGGCTTTATAGTATTTGAATTCCACAACAAATACACCCATGTTCCATGTAATAATGGACACTTCGAGATGGTGGATTTACCACCACACTGAACCATAGAGTTTGTTTCCAGTTAATTCAATCTGGCGATCACGTGATGCCTGAATGGCAGCTGGGAGGAGCCAACCACATGGCCTGCGAGGCTATTTATAAATGAGAAAACATTAGTTGGGAACAACTACAAGCCTGAGGAAGCTCGCGAGTTGAGCGGAATGCGTGGTGTCTTTTCCACCCGTTGGGGTGAGTGCTGCTTCATGCCTGGTCTGGCCAGGTACTGTCATGTATGCTTTTTACTGAATATTTGCACTACTTGTGATTAATAAAGGAATACGTTTTGGCTAAAGTTGGAGGTACTGTGTATACTCTATCCTGCATCTTTCCTTGAAATTCTTTTGAATATATATATATATATTTGTACTTTTGTAATGTTAATTGGTCATGGTTCGTTTTGTTAGTGACGTGGAACAGCAGAATCTTTGCATATTGTTATGTGAAAGAATAATTACACGTTGCAAAGTGTCAACACGGGGTGAGCACCAGTGGGAGAACTGTAAATCTTTTTGAAGTGCACGGTTAAAGCACTGAGAACTGGAGAACAACTGGTGAAGCAAAGCAGGGTGAGTACCCCCATCGTGCTGCATGCATGAATCACTGCTGTACGTATATTCTGAGAATAGAATGCAACCTTAAGTGAAAACCACGGCTTGTGCAGAGTAATAATTATTGTGCATTTAAAACTCCATAGCTGCATTTTTTGAACCACGTGGATTGTTTAAGGAAGTAACAACATGAACAATTTAAGTAAGGAAGGACACTGCAACAGCTTCCGGAATGTGGGATCTATAATGGAAAACTCCCAAGCAAGTAGAGAAGCTACAAGAAAGGCACATGCCATAACTTTGTTTGATGAAGCATTGCAAGCCAGCAAAACTTTACCCAATATAATCAAAGAAGTACAAAGTGACAGAGAAGTTGGTTTGATACAGGAATTTCAAAAGCTGCAACGAAAGGAAGTGAGCAAATGGTGGGAGGAACATTCCTTGAAGAACTATATTGAAGTGGGGAGAATTCCCCGGGTCTTAAGAATCCTGATTATTCCTTCATTTGAAGAACAAGATCCACATATGCTTAAAGAATGGAGAGATGCAACGAATGGATGTTCCAAAACCTTATTACAACCATTAGTGAAGTATGGTGGCAGTGACAGAATTAAAGTACTGGATAAAATTAAAGAGGTGGAAGACAAGTTAAAACTAATATCGGAAAGTGAAGAAGGTAAAAAATTGAAAATTAACATAGGAAAATATCTTGTTACCTATGAAGAAGAGATAAAACAAAGAAAACAGAGGAAATTCCTATGAGACAGGGAAGATTACGAGCATGGTATGGTTTACACCTTTGCCAGAAGGTTTGACTAATTGAGACAGGTGGTGAACAACAAACCAATGACATCAGTGGAAGCAGTAGAGAGAGATATGAAAGAGAACTCATCCGCATCTGAGTCAGATGTTACAGGGAGTGACAATGAAGAACCAAATATCTGCCTAAATGTTTTAGACGAGATGCGTCTATTACGACAGGATGGCAAGAAGACCAAACCAATACGAGGAGGTACCCAAACTCGGGGAAGAGGAAGAGGAGACCGAAAAAATTGAGGAGGGGGCAGAGGGACAACAAATGCCATGAGCAATACCCCTATCAGATTGCTGCACTCTGGGAAATGAAAGAAGATAGTCAAGTTGATGAGAATAATCTGAAGATCATCAATCTATCGGAGCATGTCATCACTGCCGAGCAACGAAAAATACTAAGTTTGGGACTCAACTTCTGCCCCACATCAAATAATTACTATGTATAAACTTGAATATATTTTGACCATTTTATACGTAAAATACACTTAAAAAAATTCTTCTCAGACAATGAACAAATTATATGTCCCATCCAAGAAGCAAAAGGAAGAACTGAAGTTAAGATTGGTGAATTAAATATAATGTCAGATCTGATTGGATTGGAAAAGGGACTTGCTGTAGGCATGGAACAAGAACCAGTTAATCTCACGGAACTTAATATAAGTATGGATTGTAGTGCAAAAAGCAAATTGAAACAAAAATCAAAGTTCAATCCCACATCCAATATGGGGAACAGTATAGAGGCTTTTCAAAACCTTGTGATTGTAGATTTAAAGGATATGTGTGAAAAGGAAAAACGAAGATTCAAAGACAATATGTCAGTAAAAGATAGGAAAGCACTTCAAGAACTTCAAGAACTGACACATTGCACTATTAAACCCTCCGATAAGGGACGAAATATTGTCCTGCAAAACAAAAAAGATTAAATCATGCAAAATGTTATGAAAGGGTTAAAAATAATCTGATTAAAGAATTGGAGGAAAAATTGAAATTATTTCTTGTTATATGGGAAGAAAAAGGAATACTGACGGAAGAGTCCTGCACATTTCTTGAAACTACCAATTCAATCACACCAATGATATATTTTCTCCCCAAAATACACAAAAATATTAAGTCCCAAGGGAGACCCATTGTTTCTCAAATAGGGTCAGCCCTGGAAAAAATGCAAAATATGTAGATGAGGTTCTGTTCCCATTTGTCTCCAGCCTTCCATCCTATCTAAGAGATACCAAAGACTTTTTATCCCGTGTTGACGATATACCATGGGAATCTGACTATATAATGTAAACTATGGATGTCGTCCCTCTTTATACATCAATTGGCCATGACTACGGCAAACGAACAGGTAGACACTATTTGAATACTACATTTCTGAACTATCTCAAGCACATAGAAATGGTGATGGAAATGATAGATCTCTGCCTAACAAACAATGTGTTCCTTTTTAACGACAAATATTTTAGACAAGTTCAGGGAACTGCTATGGGTACAATCTTTGCGCCACCCTATGCCAACTTAACGATGGGCGCATGGGAAGAACTTGAGGTATGGTCTGAACAGAACTCAGAAATAACAAAAAATGGGATTCTCTGGCTGAGATACATAGACAATCTGTTTGTAATTTGGAAAGGACCAGTACAAGGATGGCTGGATTTTGTGAAATGGTTAAATCAGAATACAAATAATTTAAGATTTACGGAGACACACAGCCATACCATTATTACTTTCTTATATGTGAATTTGAGGGTAGTGAATCAAACTGTAAGATGCAAGCTACATAGAAAATCGACAGGATCAAATACCCCATTACATGCTACAACTGGACACCGTAAGAGCTTAATATGGTGTGTCCCATATGGGGAATTTATCAGGATACGTAGGAGCACTACTACTGTGCTCATGGCTTCAGAAAACAACAATACCCTAAAAAGTAATTCAAAGAGCATACATTAAGGCAAGGAAACAAGAGAGACAGAACCTTTTGATGGCACCTTCCAAAGTAATAAAGTCAAAAACAGATACAGATACTACACATCTAATCCTAACCTTTGATACACAAGCCCCAATGATCAGAAAAATAATGCAAAGACATTGGAAAATCCTTTTGGCAGTCAAGGATCTTTGTCACAATCTAAAGTTAAATCCTGAAATTATTTTTTAGAAGGAATCGTTCCATCAACGACACATTGGTACAAAGTTACATGGCTAAAGAAGAAGATATAAATACGTCAAGTTGGCTTGGTACCCAAAGAAAAGTCTTTGTCAAGTGTACAACATGTAATGTTTGCAAATATGCCACAAATTGTGCAACATTTAAACATCCAGTATTGGGCAACACTGTCTTTATATTGGATAGGATCACGTGCATGACTGAATATGTCGTATATGTTTTGACATGTATGCGTCGAAAATGGTACATTGGGAGCACGAAGTGCAAATTAAAGATCTGGATACAACAGCATGTACGAGCTATTGCACATAATGATGCAAACTATCCAATGGCCAAACATTTTGCGGAACGGCATGGAAATAATATGGAAAGTTTTGGGTTCTTTGGCATTCATAAGATTGCAACTCGTCTACGGGGAGGCAATAGAGTACCTACGTTATGACAAAAAGAAAACCATTGTATTTTCGACTATGAAAGCAAACAACCAAATGGGCACAACATTGACGAAGAATTATATACGTTCTTGGGTCAATAAGTCAGACTGTGTATATTGTTCAAAATTATGCATCCAATGTAGTTTCAAATGTCCTAATGAACACTGAGGGTTAATATTTATACTGATTATACAATGCTGACTTGCTATGCTTTTTGTTTTTAACTCATTAGTTTTTTAATGGTGATTGCTATTTCTCTTAAATCTTTTCTAAGTTGGTTTTAATTTCACAATTCACAATGCTTGTTGGAGGTTCAATAATGAATTGGATGATAAAATGATTCAAAATGCAGAGGATATAGTTGCATGTTGGTCAAGTACTAAGTGATGAAAAATAGGTTTGTTCCATGGGATATGCTGCTAGCATTATGCAAGGATTTGGGTAGAGTTCATTTAAAGTTGTTGATGCACTAATGCACTATGCACTTTATGGTGACCCCATTTAGGAAATCAAAATAAGGTATATTGCTTATTCATTGAAGCACTATGCATAGATGATGCTATGAATACATGTTGACATTTGATAGATAAATATGCTGCTAATGCACTATAGTTCTTTATAGAAAATGATGCTGCTAATGCACTTTAGCACTTTATGGAGTAGTATGCTTTTAATGCACTATAGCACTTTATAGAGAAAAAATATGTTATCAATGTATTGGGGCATTTTTTGTCAATATTAGAAAAATATGCAACCTATGTACTATGGCACCTTAGAAAGAAATAATGCACAATGCACTTTATATCAACAATGTCACATTGAAGCAAATAATAATTATTTATCCCAATTAGAGAACATGGATTTTAAATGTGGGTGTATTATCTCGCTCATTGCTGAATATTTGAACAGGCCATGAAGAAAAAAATATTTTTAACGTATACTATACTAGTCCTCTTTCTACCTCTGAATCCCATCATGCAATGTGCAATTTAACAAGCACTTTCAGGAGTATGCATTTTGTTGTGAAAAAGCTGTGAGAAAGACGTGAAACGCGTCACACATATCCCTTGCTACACTTAATGGGAGAGCCTAAATTGTATGGCTATTTTAACTTTGTTTTGCCTTGATTCCATTGCATTGAATCTAATAAAGAGGAAAGTATTTTGAATGAAGTGCCCTGAAACTAATTTTTTCGCTATGGAGAGTGTGGCCCGAATTTTGTGACTGTTTAAAATAAACAGTTATGTGAAAAAAAAATTAAACAAAAAATAATAATATATATATATATATATATATATATATATATATATATATATATATATATATATATATATATATACTTAATGCATTCCCAGTACACAACCAATAAATGGTTTTATTCATTAAGCATGTAATAGAGGAGAGAAAAAACACCTCTATTCAGTTATTTTAAATATTTTACAATAAATATATAAACATATACAAATTGGATTCTAGCTCACTTTTTACAAGTATATCTATATAACATGTAAAATAAAAATGTAAACAATGTATACAATAAACATTGTATCAAAAACACCATTAAAAAATGACACTTTGAAAAAGAAAGGGTTGCAGCAGTGTAGTACAGGAAGTAAATGCAATATGATTACCTCAACTATACTAATCATTTAGGTAACTACAAACTTGGTTTTGCATCAGCAAATTCTTAAAAGAATTGCCCATAATCTCAATAGTTTTTGCACCTATAAAGGCATTTCACTACAATGAAGATATGTTAAAATACTGTACAAACATTATTTAATATTAAATGATGACAGATTCACATATTAATGTATGCAACCTTAACCAAGAAACCAAGACATATAACCTAACTATGTCTTCTGTTTTACGAATTCATAAATGAAGACATGCCAATAGTGTAATATTAGTTTGAGTATACATTTTATTTTAAATTATAGTCATACCAATATTTCAAATAATAGGTAGACAATAAAAGCCTTTGTGCGTGCAAACACATTAACATTTACAAAACCTACACTAATAAAGTTCAAATGCCATGTCCATACTTTATTTGTTCACCTACAGTTCATAATGACCTTTCAAAATGTACCCATCATATTTAAAATGTTTAAAAACTAGGAATGGTTATTTAAACTTCTTTTGGTACAGATAGATGTGTGCATTGTGGAATAATTTTTAATTCTAAAATATGAAATGTATATCTACATTACCATTACAATACTTCTTTTCTAATTTGGTATGCATCCTTTTTGGCCACCTACACACCTAAGAAGCTAATGACAATTTTCTAAAACCTACTATAAAAAAAGAAAAAACATCCACAATTTAATCACTAAGTACATTGTACAACTTTTCGGAAAACATCCACACTACACATAGAACATATTAAAACATTGAACAAACAAATACTTAAAGAAAGCTGTTTTTTTATTGAATTGGAAAACTTTTCTTAAAACGTGTGCGCACTTATTTTCACCACCTATACACATAACAAGTAAACACAGTATATCTAAATTCTTTCCTAAATCTGGTATCAGTAGTTATATCTCATTTATTTTACAAACATTGTACTTGATTGTTTTTGTATTTACAAACTACTGTTTACTTGTTTCATATGTAAACAGTCACAAGCTTTTTCACTCCCTTACACTCAGAATAATGTACATGCACCCATTTATGTAACCTAGTGCTTATAGGGAACACTTGTACATGTTACAATATACACTGTTATACACAATAAAACAGAAGTAGAAGATTGCAGAATGCTGTTTTCTCTTCTTATTAATATAACCTTCAGGTTCTTACCTCTACATTTATTTTGCACTGTTCTTAAAATACATCCCAGTAACAATCCATCTTCTACTTTACATTAAACACGTATTATGCTATTTTTCCATTTAAAACTTACATTTTGCATGTTTACATTCACAAAGAATACAAAAATGTAATGTTAACACTTTGGTTCTAATAGCATTAAGTAAGCATACTTTAAACTGTTTGGCAATCTAGCTTGGTATGTGACTTAAGAGTCATTACAAACAAGCCAATCTACTTCTGTACCCACCAATGTCGTGAAATGTCCCCAGTGAATGGATGCTCCCTCATGAAAAATAATTGCACCTGTCTTAAAAGTTTTCTTACTTACAGAACCTTGACTAGTTCCAAAATTCTTTACAGATGTGTTAATTGTCCCACCATCTACACAGTATATTTGAAACATAATCAATACATACTTAGTAAAAACTATATTTTGCAGTGTTGATTGTAAATTACAACCACAGTCGCTGCATTGCATGTCATGGAATGCTTTAGTTATATGATCAGAACAATTTACAAGTTTCTAATCAGGGATAGGAGCATCTACAAATCTTTCAGAAAGATCCTGAGTAATGCAATCTTTCTTAAATTGTGGACACATATGAATCTACTTTTAACTAATTCCTACATAACTATGTACACTAACACTTTCCTGCACTAACACATTGAAGACAGTCATGACAAATTCTTGACTATATTCCTGTGTATTTTGACAACATTGTTGATTTCCACTTTTAACAGATACTACATTTCAGATTGACATTGCTGAATGTGTACTGTGTGGTTTTTCATCTACAGATATTTTAAGAAATGAAAGTTCCACACATACCTGCTTCTCTGGTGTGGAAGGTCCTTCCTGTATCAATGGAGTCATTTGAAACACCATACATAAAGCTGCATTGAGAGTATCTTATAGTTGAACAACTCTCCAACTCCAGTAGATTCTGTTGTTTCTTAGTCCTAAAAGTAATGATTTCATTTGAATGTACTTTAATTGACTTCTTATGTTTCCTGGCTAAGTGCTTAGCAGGTACAGGTTTAAGGTTCAGGTGAGGAGCATACATTACCCACAACCTATTATATTCTTCAAGGCAAGAAATGTCAGCTGTCACTTTTCTTTCATTAAAGTTTAGTACAAATCAACCTTTTATATTGTTCACACGTGACAATGCTACATATGATATTCCTTCTTTAAACACTATATGACCAAAGTTAATAAGTGCTGCTTCCAATGTCAACCCTTGTGATTTATGAACAGTTATTGCATATGCAGAGCACAATGGAAACTGCACTCTTTTCACAAAGGTATCCTTAAAAAGAATACCATGTGCAGAGAAAATCAAATGCGTTTCTTCTACACAATCACACTTTACATCAACATGTTCAATATTTGTACTTTGAGGAAAAGTGTGAAATGCAATCACTCCTCGCATCGCTCCATTGACTAGACCAATTCCTACATTCAAGTTCCTCTTTAACATTACTCGTGCATTGATGCACAGTTTTATAACTGCATCTAGACCTGCTGTTTTAGAAATTTAAATCTCTAGTTGATGTAATCAAGCTTTTGCTCTCTTATCCAACTCTAATGGCATAACACGACCATCTAAAACATCACATGATTTTATCTCCGTAATATTTTATATTGACAATAGAATTGTAGAGTTAAACTTGTTACACTGTGCATGTGTGCATACCAAAGCAACACACATTTGTTTATTTCCTTAAGAGTTAACAGACATCAGACAGACTGCAATCAGCATGAAACATGTTAGAAATCAGTCTTCTGTTTAGCACTGCTTTCACATTCTCCTCAACAACACCTATACAAGTCTCATTCAGCAATTCTGCCTACTCTAAATGTGCAGATTGCCTCATATTAATGGTAAGATCCTGGAATTCAAGACAATTCCGAAGGTAAAAATTACCAATACTTCCTATACTTTTTTGACTATCCTTAGATTGCAGCGTTTTCAAAATGGGTTGACCTTTCACAGTAGTTATATGTAACAAGTCTCCAAGTACATGTTTACTTCCAAGCAACACTTTGTGGTAAGTCTTTAAAACGTCTTGCATTCACAAGTGAATGAAAGCTAGCATCAAGTTAGACATACTTACTTCATCTACAAACACAGTATTTAACTTTATAAGAACTTTTCCTACTTCTTTTGCTGTACTTTATACACCTTTTTGATGATCTAGTTTGTTGTCATGCTCCACTGGCAGCATCACCAGTTGATATAAAGTAAACATTAAATGATGCTAAACTTGTTGGAACAGTTACAATAAATGACAAAGAGCAATCTGTTAAATTTTGGATCACAGCTCTTAATTAATGAATTAAAAAAGATGTACCTGTTCCTGCTTGTCCACTAACATGCAACAATACAGGTTTGTATTGTACACAAGAACATTCATTTCTTGTCATGCTGTAAACCATGTCAGTTTACTATTTCATCACAATTTGCATCTGCAATTTTCATTTTTTGCATTGCATTTTCTACTTCTTCCATGGCAAGCTCAACATTAGTTTGAATAATTGGCTCACCAAGCATATTTTGACTTCCTGCTGCAGAATATTGACTTCCCTCAGTAGACCCTTTTGCCAATTAAGGTACCAACAGTTCTTCTTGATGTAGTTCATTCTCCAGTAACTCCAAGTACTGCTCACTTTTTGGATATGTAATTTAGATTTTTTAGCATAAAATAATTCTTCAAAGGTTTCAAAACTTACAATCAAATCACTCTCTACACGGCATGGGAAAAACAACTGCAAAAGACAATTATGCAATAACTCCTTTGTCTCTGTAGTTTGGCAAGACAGTTTCATGTCACTGATGAGACTTGCCTTCTCGTGTCTCACTAGAACACAGCAAATCCACGTACTTTAAATCATCCTCTGTCACTGTATGCTTCAATATTTAGATATGAATAGCGTTCTACTTCATATATAAACAAAGATCCTCCAGCGATGTGGACCAATTTGGATAATATGTATCAATCAAGTTGGTTTCAGAATCTCTGAACTGTCAAGTACTGCTTTAGCTAACTTCTGAATTCAGTACCCGATTTCTAGTACTTGCTGGGCCAATATTTAACTAAAGTACATTAGTGCTACGCCCATACAAAGACAAACCAGTAGGCCGAACTGCAGCATCGTAGCTACCACACTCTCTATATGAGAGCATCTTCAGACCAAAGCTTAGAAGTTTTTGACTAAGACATATCTGCTGATAAATGTGCCCATACCTCAACTGCATTGTACACTCATCTTTTGTCATGTTTGCTGTAACATAACGAGCAACAGTTGTTGTATCATCAACAATATACTGTACATCAGTATTCACATTCCAAAGCTGAGCATTGACAAGATTGCAAACATTAATGAATTGGCATTCTTTATTTCTTTCTAAATGATATGTATTTCTTGATGACTTACCCGTAACGTTAATTTGTCTTGAGGGAGCATTTTGGAGGCAGTCGCTGAAACTTAGACTTTTGGTCTGTATGGAAACGCTGCGTCTGGAGCTGGGTTTGATTTCTCTCAGTGACCTAGTGAAAAGAAAAAGGGGTGAGTTATAAAGCTAAGATGACCCCCAATTGCCTAATTTTAAAAATATTGGGTTCCAACTGTGGGGGAAATCGCTTGGCGAAGAGTGATATATTTGATGATCTTGGGATTACCACTTTTCTAGCTACAATCTGGTACCCAAATTGGGATGCCATGGGAGGGTACCTGTCCTTGAAGTCCTCGTTCGAATCCAAACTCAAGCTGTCAGACTGGAATAGAAATTACAACCATATTTCTACTTGGAAAATACTTAAAAGTATGTGTAGGGTGGCCACACATACAAAAAACACTATTGTACATTATATTGAGCCCAAGGCTGGAAGTGCGTCAATTGGTGTTGTGCCTACATGTCAATCAGGTTCCAATACTAACTGTTTTGGGTGCAAAAATGAATCTAGATTTGGAGGAGCGAATGTGTCATATTTGTAGGTGCAAATGAGCTATGGAAACATTGAAGCACCTGTTTACAAAGTGCTCGTCTCTGAGTACTGTTTACATGTGCACCTACAAGTCTATCGTTCATAACTATGACTCTATTAAATCCGTCGAGTTTTGTATTTACTGTTTAAACTCACCCTCACATTCAGTCCACTTTGCGCTTTACAGGATCTGGACTGTGATAGTTAAGAGACTTTCCATTAATAAAAAACCACTTTAGACAAGGCAGTGCTGTTGTTAGAAGGACACAAACAGACAGTCATTTGTACTTTGCACTGCAGCACTTGTGTCTTTGTTGTTCGTATATTTGTCTGAAAGACTGGTACAACATCATTATCAATTTGATGGTAAAATTGATTTTAACCGTTAACTTTGTGACAATCAATTTGTTAGGTACTGTATATAGGTTTTTTATTTATTGTAGCTTATGTTATCTGCTGCTAACATAATTGATGTATGTACTTTCATCATAGTTTCTTGTTATGGTAATGTTTGTTAAAAGTCTTTTAAGTAATTACAATTATTAATAATAATAATAATAATAATAATACTAATAATACTAATAATACTAATAATACTAATAATAATAATAATAATAATAATAATAATAATAATATCCACTTTCGGTGGATTACTTTCACAAATCCATTCTGCAAGATCATCCCAACAACTTAAAGTCACAAATCAAGTTGGAGGGCCCTAGTTTCGGATCCTGCATCTAACCTCAGAGTGTCTCCTATACCAATAGTCCTTCATTCCATTGTAGCAAGAATATTGGTAAGTTTACCCTCTAAAACTTCATTTTTTCTTTCACCTGTTGCAGCATCTAACATGCAGAAAGATTTTGAAATCTTTTTCCGGTCTGACGTGTATGAGCAACAGCATAACATAGTGTTGAAAATTAACTTTCATGCAATAAGTGAAAAATATATTCAACATTGGTGCGGAATCCGGAATCTTCAGAATACATTCTTGTACAATGATATTCTGAAAAAGAGATTTTAACCTTCCGATCATCCAATCTGACTCCTGTACCAGTAGGAAAAAGCATAGGGAAACATTGAGCTTCTAACGTCTTTTCCCAGACACTGATTGGACCACCGTTCATTGCTTTCATTTGATGCAATTCTAAACTGTCACCCATGACTTCACGTGAGTGTAGATGATGAAGAGTGTTAGGTTCATGCAAACCTTTCCCTTCTGCAACAGATAGATGTTGGAAATGACCTTCACTGCTACATCAAGCATACAAGTCTGGTACAGTCAGACTTCCTCTGTATAAATCACTGGGCTCCAATAGAAACACCAATGCATTTTTCACCTGTCCAATAACTACAAGCACTTGCCAAATGCTCTTATCTTTAGTGGCAACACCATTTACTAAAACAAACAAAGAATTTGCAATTTCACGCTTCACTCAAAGAGTGTTCAACTTGTCTTCCAAATTGAGAGGTAAATACACAACTCTGCCTCTCACACCTTGCACTAATGACTTTTTAGGCAGATTTGACATTTTTGTTTGCAATGTAACAATGCTTTGGAAAGGATGAACAGTTTGCAATGCAATCACTTCAAACATGTTACATTTGTGAAGCACAACAGGGATATCAGGCACTACCATGTAATTCAAGACACTCTAGGAGCATACTTCTTTGATTTTAAAACCCAACACAGTGTCTACAAACATAAAGTGCATCACCTGTGTCAAACAAATACAGATAAAGTTATTTCCAAACATCTTCTACACTGCGTTTAATGTTTTCCTAAATGTACACTAGTTGCAATTGAGAGTTATAAAAAGTGCGTCGACAAGATACGCAAACAATGGGCCTCATTACGAGTGCGCCTGTCGGATTTAACGTTGCTGGTAAAACCATACCGGCACCGTTTACCAGACTGGCTAATTTCGACCTTCGATCCCGGAAACACCACCACCTCAAAGCCACCCCTTCATTGACAACACACCCTGAAATTGCATCGGCAGAAACAGCGTGGCGACACACCGACTCACCCCCAGTTACCGGCAATGCATAACACTGTGAACATTACGAGTGGCACGGACACGGAAACACCACCCAGAACATGGCAGAAACACCATGAACATCATGGCGGTACCGCCAGCACCGCAGAGCTGGTGGTAAACAGTGGCAGGTGAGCCGAATCAGGCCACAGGTGCACAAAATGAGCCTAGCTGCACCCTGCAGTCATCTGGGAGCCTACAAAAGGCCCACACCCACACCCAGGCCACCTCCAAACACAACCATGCAGCCAGCGCTGTAGCAGCATTTGGGCTACTGAATCTAAAGGCAGCAGTGCACATTGCGGCAGCAGTGATGCAGTGGAGGAGGAAGAGGAGGCGCAGGTGGAAAATTGCAAACCCCGTACCCATAGCAAACATAAATGTGCAGCCGGCACGACCGACCCCGCAGGCAGCCTGCAATACCCTGCATCAGGGCCTACCCTGGAGCCTGACCCCAGGGCAGATACACACATTATACCGGCTTGACCGTCCATTAATCATGTCCATCGTCAACCTGATTGAGGAGGATATCAGCAGCAGCATCGGCATCCGACTGCAATTCCCCCCTGCTGAAGGTAGTCTTGGTACTGCATTTCCTTCTAACTGGAACATATCAGCACACTGTCAGTGAGCTGCACGGGCTGTCACAACCCTGTGTCACAGTACATTTCCCTTACCCATGCCCAGGTCATTACCACCAAGTTGGCCTTCCATGCCATCGCCAACATACCAAATTGCATTGGTGCATTAGACTGCACCCACATAGAGCTGACAGTTCCACATGCAATGGAGGCAGTGGAGCACAATAGGAAACAATACCACTCAATGAATGTCCAGTTAGGATGTGACGCTGGGCAAGTGATTACCCATTGCTGTGCACATTTCCCGGGGTCAACACATGACTCGATGGTCCTGCGGAATTCGACATTGCCACCTAGAGGAAACTTTCTGCACGACAAAGCACATGGCTATTGTGTATGTACGACTGCCAATGCATGACCTCTGGACAAGGGCATGGACAGTCACCACACCCCGCACAGTGCATCGCTTCACATTCCAAAATGCCACAGTGTGCAAGTACCTCGCCCGCCAATGGCCATGCACACACTAGACATGTTGTTGCACCACAAGCAAGGCTGACATGAGGATGTGAGTCCCTTGCCTGCCCAATGCTCCTGTGCACCCGCAATGCATATGATGTGGGCTTACCCGGCAGTGTGCATTGACCACAAAATCACACTGACCATTGTCTGACTGTTGCATGTGTGGCCATCACAGCATAATTCCATTGTCACCAACCACACATGAACTAACGGGCATCGACTTGCGTGCAACAAGCTGTTGCCCAATACCTTAATCATTTCTCAGAAACAATTTACCTGCTGTATTTTGCATGAAATGCCAAAATATGTCAATAATACCTGGCATACTCTAGCCATAACCTCACTGTACACTTCCCAAATCACTTCCCAAGAGAACAAATGTTCACTCCAAACTTACCATTTCAAATTACCTTTCCCATATACAAATCTCCACAAATAAGCATTTGTCAGGTGTGTTGCCTTATAAAACCTCTCAAATGTAAAGACACATTCAAACACTTCCACAATTCTAACACAGTAAAAAATCACCAAAGTATGGTCACAGAAAACACCTTAATATCCAACCACACAGCTGCAATATTTGTATAGTTATGCTGCTCGGTTGGCACTAGGGTTTATTTTGCTCCCCCATTTATATC
Organism: Ambystoma mexicanum; assembly: GCF_040938575.1. Classification (NCBI taxonomy): domain Eukaryota; kingdom Metazoa; phylum Chordata; class Amphibia; order Caudata; family Ambystomatidae; genus Ambystoma; species Ambystoma mexicanum. Next base: position 1,556,380,718 of record NC_090929.1, on the reverse strand, counting down.
ACATCTTCCAATTTCAGTGAGAAACAACCTTTAATTGCAAATTTATTTCACACATAACCGTAGCATAACATGCAATACTGCGTTATCACTCTCCTAAAAAACTGAACTAAAATATGGAAAACCCTACTTTCCAAACAATACTTATAAACTTGTCTAAATCAAACACCAACACATACTTAATTTATACAGCAATTTATAATATACATGACATATAGAAAAACACACAATCACTCACGTTTAGCTGCTCCAAATAATTAATAGATCTTCACAATAGCCAAACACAAAACATGTGCACACTCTGAGTTCTGCAATCATAATGTTCACAAAAATGTCACTTTCATGTCTTTCAGAAATCAATAGCACAAAAAGAGGACTGTAGAAAGCAAACAATTAAAACACATTTTTATTACAACCTATAACAGTCAATAAACCCCAACACAAACCTTCCAAATAATATGTTGTAGAACATCTACAAACACCATTAAATTCCTAAAAACATTTTCTAAATTTGACAAATTTCTTAATTGCGGATCTAACCACGGTTACACAGCGAGGACCCTCCTATAAACACAGGTACGCGTACACTTTTCAAATGCACTGGAAAACACATATTGCAAAGATTTCAAATTTAAATCACACATGCCATGAGGTGGGAATCTCCAAACAGAAACACATGTAAAAATCTGTGCTAAAACATCCATGAAATAATATTATCTCTGCTCCAAAATACAAACTCCCATAACCGCGGATAAAACGAGCAGGTTCATGCCCGCAGCTACCAAAGCCCACCACAAAGCACAACATATGATTGGAGCGTTGTTGGGGGAGGAGGTGGTCCTATCCCACCCCACTCACCTCTCCTGCAGTGAATAGATCATGGGTAGGCCAAGGGGAGAGAGACCCCCACCCCACAGCACATTGTCTTATGATATCACATCGAGAGATAGACCTGTAATGCAGCCAACAACCCTGTCGATAGACTGCATTTTTTAGTAGAGCAGCCGGCATCTTTTTATTAGGCAAAAAATCATCCCTCTGCAAAAGTTAGCTCTCCCATCCCCAGAGCCTCGTACAGAAAGCCCAAGACATCGCCTCCCCCTGCCAGCTCCGCACGAGCCTTGTTCTCACAGAAGTCCAGTCATTTAATTGTTGCAATTGTTCAGTATCACTTCCACAGAATGTGCTCTCTGCCGAGCGTGAGACCAGAGCAGGCCTCAGCACAAGTGCCCGTCCATCTCCACTAAACTGTCCATGCCCTCTCAAATCCCACCCTGCCAGGCCAGGGCCCAACCCCTCACTCGCTTTCATGATGATACCCATCTGTCCCCCTTGCATTGAGGATTTCAGAACACCCACCGTAGACTTAATCCCTTGCAGCAGTATATTCGTCGCAATCCCAACACAGGTCTGTTTGTAACATGAGGCACCAGGGAACATACATAGTAGATCAAACCCCCAGGGGGAGACACCTGGGAGCAGGACCCCGGTACCAATAAAGTTCTGAATGCAGAGGTCGGAATGCACATATAGTAGCCCACCTCTTTTAAATACCCACTTCAAGCAATGATTTTATGTCTGCCATTATTCTCACATTATCAGTTCCTGTTGTTTAGCTTATACAGTTAGGAGTGTGTTACATGTTGACCTGACCTTCACCACGGAGATGAGCCCAACTGACCCACATGCCACAAGATTGACTGGGAAGCGGCGGCCAATTGCAGCCTGGCCTCCCCTATCGAGCAGGATGTGCCATACAGGCCCACCAATCAGCACTATGATTGTGTACCATATAGTATGATGTCACTTATGACATTATGACGTACCTTATAATGATATGATATGATGTGGCATTTATAACGTGCCTATCCACAAGTGTTTCAAGGCGCGCGTACTTGCCCGCATACTTTTTTGGCAGAACGCTCTCGGGCAGAAGAGTTCTTTGCTTGCTAACTTCATTTTATATAGAGTTTGTTATCTTTGAAATTCATCTCTTGTTCTCATTCCCTGACAGGGTATGTTATCATTATTTTGGGATATCATGGAGTTATGTGTTTGGGTGCCCACCTTCATTTGGTGACCGCTTTGCATGATTTCCTCTAGACCCCGTACTTGCAGTGAGATCCAGGGCTTCTCCTGCAAGGCCGCCCCCACCTATGGCTGACCAGACCCCAAACATGCATACGCAGAAGAGGGTTCCAGCTTTGCGAATACCCAGCTGCTTGTCTGAGCCGGGTGCGGCCCAATGGAGAGGCCCAGACGTTGTGGCTAGACCGCAAACGGAGGCTCTAGGAAAGACACTGGCACATGAGTATACATTGCAAGGAAAAACAAATGTGGGGATGAGGGGAATTCAGAGCGATATGAGTGAAGGGAACACGCAAGGGTTGGATGCGAATGAATAGGGTAATTGTTTGGAGTGAAGCGCTTTTTTCTTTTTTATGGTCATTAGTTTTTTATAAGAGAGATAAAGTGGAAATACAGAGGAGATATGGGAACCTAGCTCTGAAAGGGAGTAGAAAGCGGCATCAAGGTGCACTGTCCCAAACAGTGTGGAGGATAAATAAGGAGACCCATATAATTAGAGGCTTGGGAATAAGTAGTAGTTGTTGTTTTAGCCTGTTATTTTAGCTTGTTCTTTTCAGTATTTTTATAATATGTGGATGAAGGCCCAGAAGGGGCAAAGGTGATGGGAGTGTTGAGTAAGTGAGGAAATGAATATGCTCTAAGAATGGGGGTGGGGTATATGTTTTTGGGGTATATGTTTTTCGTTCATTGTTCTTGGTTTGGTTCTGTTGATTCTTCAGATGTTCTATGTTTTGTGTATGTAATCGTATAGTGTATTCTGATGTTAAGACAAAGGGTCTACGATATTAGCGAATGTCCCAAAAAGTAGGCCTTAGTAATAGCAGTGGGGGTAAGGGAAATATAAGGCTCTATGAATACCGGGGACCCCCATAGCCTAAAGGAAAAAGGCGCACAAACATGGGGACGGATACCCCATTGTGCCATATTTGCAAGCATCTCCCCCTTCATAGTGAGCAAATTAAAAAATACCACAATCAGTGGGTAACTGAAACAAATGGGGAGAGACTATCGCTTGCTTGGCCAGAGAAAAGATCTTTTGACAAGGGAACATTAGAACACCTGACTACATTTTTGACAGCAAAATGTAAGAGAAAACAGCTCCAAAACAGAAGGGAAATGTTAGATCTGTAGAGAATGTCTGAAGAAACTCCTGCCACAATTAAAATGAAGCTGGGCTGGAAACGCTGACAAATGTGGGGGGAGACAGAAGAGATATGGAAACGGGGGAGCATGAGCCCAAGAAGATTTACACATTACTCACAAGGCCAGCAGAAGGGTACTCTGACCCAACATATGTATCAGGGGACAGCACTCCCATTGCCCCATACCTTCTGGATGATCCATCTACCACAACGCCCGTTCACCCCGGAGCAAGTACTCAAGACCTCAAAGTAGTGTTAACCAGTACCCGAAAAGAATTGGCTCGGTTACAAGCTGTATGTGAAGCAGTGCGATGGTTCGAGGGAGGACCCCAATCCCAACAAAGAACCCCTCCGCTCTCCGAAGACGAATGGAAGTCGGGAGACTTCCTCTTCAGAATAGACAGTGCACTCATATGGGCTATATGAGTAGAGCAAGAAAGGGGAAATTGATAGTTTGGGGTATGACACTGTGGCGTCGGTAAGGGACCAAGAGTACTCGATCGATTTTGATGAATTGAAAGAAGGTGCCATGGGAGGGATACAGCAGGTACAATGGGCCTCCCCTAGAGTGAGCGAGGCATGAGAGGGAAGGCTCTGAAACTGAATGGGAAGGATGGCTGTAGAAAGGAACAAAGGTGAACAGCGGGAAATGAAAATCAAAACTACAGATGCCCCTTATTCATAAAGGGAGCAGGGCGGCACCGTTATGTACCTTGGGCACAGATTAACAAAAATACTCTCCTCAAGTCCCTCCCCCCTCTCGCCGCGGACATGGGAAAATGGATCCATGCCTTTGAGAAAAACACAGCAGGCATCCCACTGGCTACAGGAGATATTAAGAGCCTCCTGGTATCAGCAATAGGAGCTCAAGCAGTGTGGGTGAAGGTGGTACTCCCGGGTGTGACAAAAAGTAATGACACTCATGATGGGACATCATTCAATAAAGTTAGAGCACAGGTATGGGATACCCTGTGGAGGACCTTCCCATATACCCCTGATTTTCATTCCATAATGCAGTGCAATATGGGGGATGAGGAAGATGCTGCACAGTTCATTATTTGGGTGCAGGAGATGTGGCACACAGACACAGGCACCACGTGGGACCAGTCTACCTGTCTATTTGACTTCATCATTAAGCAAGGCCTCCCAAAGGAAGTACAAAAGGCCCTTGATAAAATATCTGGGATAGAAGCCAAAGGCTGGCCTAAGATTCAGAGTATCATAGATCACCACTGTAGGAGGATCAAAGAAAGGGAGAATGAAACAATTCAGAGGAGATTAGCTGAAGAAGGGAAACTAGTACAGACTAAATTGGTGAAAGCCACGGCAGTCACAGCAGCTCTGTCCTTCGGAGAAGCAAGGGGAGGAGGGAGGTGTGTCTGTAGCAACACAGTCAAGGATGGCCGCAATGTGGGCAGACAACGGGCAGGAGCAGTGGGGAGGAGAACAACAATACATGGGATTTCAGTGGCAAGGAAGGCCTGCAAGAGAATGAGGTGGGTTTCGGGGACAGAGGGCAGGGGGATATGGGGGACAAGGGCCAGAGGAAGGAGCCCTGGGCAATGCTGGTCATGCGGGAGGTGGGGTCACTTTGCACAGGAGTGCCGCAGCAGGACTGGAAGGAACTAACAGTACAACCAACCTCATCACAATCAACCCCAGTGTGGACACCCCTATCCTGGGAGCCTGCACAGACTACCAAAGGGAGCGTACAAACAGAATCAAAAATTTGAACAGCAACCCCCTCCTCCACCTCAATATAATATACTTTGTCACCCCCCACACAACATGCAATCACAGCAAAACTGCCCCAACCAGATGGCCCAGCGGCATAACAATTCCTTCACCACCACCCCAAACGGCACACCGGCACCCTATCAAGGGGCGTGTGTGCTCAGTGAAAATATTTTTTCTTGCCCTGGGACAGATACCCAACCCGAATAAAACAGACACAGAGAGCACTTGCATGTCCATTCCTATCCACTACCTTGAATCCAGAAGAGGAACCACTGGTGGGGGCAAACATAGGAAACAAACAGTTCATCTTTATGGTGGACTCAGAGGCAGAGAAATCATGTATATGCGAAGGTGATTTTACGTTATCTGGCAAAAATCTCAAAATGTGATGGTTCTCTGGGGCTGTAGTCATGGTTCCTTTTACAGAAGATTTGAATGTCAAGATAGGGGGGAACACAGTACGAGCCTCCCTAAATTATTATGAAAGTTCCCCTGTCAATCTACTAGGGCGGGATTTGCTCAGCAAATTGAACATGACCATATCATTCACTGATCGAGGGTTTTATGCTCCACCCCAGGTAAGTGTCCCCTCAGAGCGATGCTGGTAATACATACATTGGCAAATGAACTGAAGACGAGGGGAGTGCTAGTAAATCCTGACATGTTTGTGTATGGGATTAGGGTCTTGGCTAGAGCAGTAATCAAACTCACTAGGAAACAATGGAGAGTGCCCCCTGATTTTGTATTCCGCCATGTAGCTGCCCCCGAAATGGTTGCTGACACAATATTGTCACTGGATTTAGAAAGAGTACAGGTATCCGCAAAGAGAATAGTGGAAATAGGGATAGACATGCATGGATGCGAATGTGCACTATAGTACTGTGCATTGACCCAAAGATACCATTGCGCGAATTAACTGATGAGAACTGTTCACTGATGATGGCAATGACGGCGGGGAGGTTGGGTGGGGAGGATGTATGAACACCGCTGATTGCTCCAAGTGTACTGTGAGAGTCCCAGCATATTTAACAGGATGTTGCATGAAGATCTTGGCAATATTCAAGTTCTGAGCATGATTATTCAGTACATGGACAACCTTCTTGTCTACAGTGAACGTGAAGAAAATTGACTCCATTGTCCTCCTTCTGTTACTTGTCCAAAAAGTTTATAAGGTAGAGAAGAAAAAACTGCAGTACTGTCTGACTGAGGTCCTGTACTTGGACCAACTGATTTCAAAAGATGAAAAGAGAAAAATACCTGACAGGGCGGCAACAGTGCGTGCCTCAGCCAGACCACATACTGTAAAGAAAATTCAGAAGTTTCTCGGAATTTGCAATTACTGTAGGGCATGGATACTAGATTATACAGCATACACAAGGCCCCTTTTGCAATGTCTAAAATAATCACAGAATGACAAGACGCCCATGAAGTGAACACCATAAATGCAGACATCTTTGGAGAGTCTAAAAAAATTGATCAGCACAGTCCCAGTCCTGGCCACACCTGATTACGAGCAGGGCTTTTACCTGTTCTTGCATTCCAATGGGACATTAATGACCGCTGTGTTAACACAAACGACTTCCGTGGGCCAGAAACCACTGGCATACTACAGTGGCACACTAGACTCGGTAATGCAAGGTAATTTGGTGTGCAAACAGGCTCTTGCAGCTGCCACCTTTGCTATCAAAAAGAGCTCAACAATTGTCATGGGGTGCTCTGTCACTTTGTACGTTCAACACTCCCTATTTGCCATACTCTAAAGGTCAAAGTCTACCCTCACCACACAAAGGGCAACAGCTTATGAAATAATACTATGGAGCCCTAGTATCCACGTGGCACGATGCAAAACAGTACATCTAGCCACGTTCCTCACAGAACCATGCACTGTGAAGGATATGCAAGGGCATGATTGTGCCACCTATGAGAGAGAAGGAGGTGACATCTTTTTTTATTGTATTTGTTTAACTTAACCTTTTACAATCATACAAAATTGTTTAATTTCAAGTAAGTCCATAAAAAAGATAATTCAACCAAAAAGGAGATGACATCCGTTAAGCCAGAGAAAATTCATTGCAGGAAGGAGAAGTATTCCTTGTAGATGAATCAGCATCCATTTGCCAGGAAACAGGTGAAAAACATGTCGGAGCCACAGTAGTGAGACTGGAAGATGGGGAATATGAAGCGTTGGTTAAGAAACTCTTGCCCATGCATTATTTTGCCCAAGCCGCAGAGCTAGTGGCACTGATCAAAGCTCTTCATGCAGCAAAGGGGAGTGCAGTAATGATATATTCGTATTCAGCATACGTAACCACTACAGTACATGCTGGACTAGGAGAGCAGGTGGGTCCCCAGTGCAACATGCAGAATGACTGAATTACTGAATAAATTGATTGAGGCGCTTGCAGAACCCTCTCATAATGATAATGAAATATCTTTAGGAAATGCAGCAGCTGACTCAGCTGCCAAAGAAGCAGCATATCTGTCCATGCTGATGACCACTGAGTGCACACTGATAACCAGACAAGGGGAATCCAAGGCAGAAGAATACCACTCATTACCCATTGCCCAAATCATAGAGTTGCAGAAGAGAGCCCCACCTACAGAGTAGGGGTTATGGACCAAACGAGGGTGCACACAGTCACCCACTGATTTACTCTTGCGACAGGAGACAACAGAGAAAGTGGTTATGCCAGTAGACCTATTGGGTGTAGCATTCGAACAATTGCACTTTCCAGCACATACTTCCAAACATCACATTGCTGCCAATCTCCAGGAAGATTGGTTTATCCCAAACCTTCAGGAATACCTTAACAAAATGTATTAGGATGTACAACTTGCCAGGTACTCAATTCAGGGATGACTCTTAGAACACCCAGGGGAACATTACCCCATCCTGTAGGACCCATCCATGAGCTGCACATTGACCATGCAGACATGAGAGAGAAATGCAATGGAGCAAGATACCTAATCGTGGTGGTGTGTATCTTTTTGTGATGGCTGGAAGCAGGGCCCTGCACCCACCCAGACGCAAAAAGCACTTCCAAGTTCCTTGTCAGAGAGCTGTTCCCTTGTTGGGGGATATGTGATGTCATACGATCTGACAATGGAACACACACTTTGTCAACAACCTATTCAAAGAGGAGACAGAATTACTAGGAATAAAACAGAAAATGTGTTTGATTTATCATAGCATATGGAATTGTCGAGAAAATCAACGGCCTCCTTAAAGGTAGATTGTCCAAACTGTGCCGCTCCGTAAACTCTGTAAAAAATAATTGGTTATACTGCCTGCCCTTGGCCCTTTGTCAGCTGCACACACAACCCAGCAAGGACCACCTCCTCCCCAACATTGTTCATAGCCGTGGGTCGAGTGAACTGCCAGTATTCACGGCTACCCGTAAAAATGTACAAATTCAAAAAAACATATTTACAAGGTCTAACAATTCAAACAACATAAAGCAACACATGAGGGTATAGATTCAGGAACACATGTAAAATTGTGTAGCGTAAAATTCAAATAAACAACATGACCAATGCACAGAAATTTGAATTGCCATACTTGTGGCTAAGGTGATGGTCATAGATTCAGCTACACAATGTCCCATTGGCTGAGTGGTACCAGTGGTAGCAGCCGTGGCTGCAACCACCAAAAATACACAACGTCCCATTGACTTATTTTTACCTGTAAACCCCAATAACAGGGCACAATGTTTCATTGGCAGCTGTCATAACTGTGGCTATTTTAAAAAAGGCATCAAATGTATTTTCCTTTTCCAATATACTTAAAAAGTTATCTGGGTGGCTCTTAAAAGAGTCTTATGGTTTTTTTACCAGTATATAACCAAAAAATATATTTTGAATCAGAGAAATACTCTTCACCTCTATTTTAAGTAAAGAAATCTTGAAACATTTCTCTGTGCTCTTTCTTTACATGAGTAATTTTCTTTTCCCGAAGAGAAAAAAAATAACTGTGCTGCCTGTAAAAAATATTTCTCTACAATTGCAGCATAACCCTCCCATTTCAAACACTCCATCTAAAATAATATTATCGAACCAAAAAAACTTTGTGATGTCCTCAACTTCACGATGATTCCCATTCTCAAACTTCTCAAAATTTCAGTCTTCTGAACAATGAAAATCATCTACTTCTGAAATTGGCTGCATGTTTCAAATATCCAATCAAACAATAAATATATCCCCAAAAAGGCAGAATCTCCTAAAACTACACCTCACTTTCAAGCAATGAAAATGTGCTATGTAGAAGAATTCTTAATACAATGATACCATATAATCTACAGATGCATTGTCATATAAAAACAAAATCACTTACAAAATACTGCCTTCTCTAATAGGTTCAACAATTCAACAGAATCTGAGGTACTTGACATCCCACTGACAGCCACCCACCACATAGACAATGTACAACCAATCAGAATGTAAATACAAAAGTTCCACCTTCTCTCTTCATGTACTCTTCCTCTATTGCTAATTCTAATATCTGAAGTGACAAGCAGTATTTCCTTCTACCACAATAAAATGGAAAAGCACATGCAATAGCTGGAGGACAATTATCCTACAAGGGAAGAAATTAAAAAAGAAGAAACTGAAGAAAATGAACCAGAAGAAAACACACCAGGAAAGGTCATTCTTTATATTTATGTAAAACGAGATTAATAATAATATTTTAAGGAACACATATCAGTCACCAAACATATATACTTTATCCTCTAGCTACTACCAAATGTCTATAAAACCAACTCAAATTATTTTAAAGTGTATTATATCTTCAATTGTTTACAAATATTTCAAATATTTTGAAACAGATGAAGATTTCATTCAAGTATCAAGAAGAATCGAACAAAAAGCACCACAACAAATACATATAAAGCTAATCATAGATTCATTAACAGAATTACAACTACTAATTAATATTCAAAAAGAAGCACAATCAATGAAAAAGGACATTGAACATTTAAGACACATCATGGAAAGTAGAAATCCAGATAATTGGGCTAAAGAAGAAGAAGATGTACCAATTAAAAGAAAAACAAACCCCCAAACAACTCCCCCCAAATAAACCTGTTTTCAACAAATGTGTTTGCATATTTATTTACCCTTTTCAAGTATGTACACTTAAAGCATTATAATGACTAAAAATATTTCAAATGTTACAAACACTACAAATAATACTGATCACATGTAATCCTTATTTAAAAAAATGTTCCATAGCCACGGCTGCCAACCCAGCACATGGGGTCGGTTTGGGATAGCCGTGGAAAACACCCCCAGTAGTTGATGCTCCTAGATGAGATCATGAATATACAATGGCAGCCCATTAATAGTAGCTGCGGCTGTATGACTGTATGTTTGTTTTACAAAACTGAGCATTGAATATGAATAAAAAAAGGGACATTACAAAGAGTACATAAAAAGAGTTATGTGAAATACATAACTCATCACTCATAGCCACGGATAGAGTTCACTGGGTCTCATTACGAGTTTGGAGGTAGCCATGCCCTTGATAAGGGCATGGCTACCCCAAAACCTGGGTCCGGGTTCCCTGAATGGGGAAATACCAGGCCATTTCGACCTTGGAGGGCCCGGTATTTCCCCATTCAGGGAACCCGGACCCGTTCCATCCCCATACCCATTTGAGCCCCCATAGGGCTCAATAGGAATGGGAAGCATGCTAACTACCGGCCCGTTAATGACGGGCCCCTTGTTAGCATGCTGGGCCGCTCGTGGGACCCACTAAGGATGTCTGGTAAAACCAGGCGTCCTGAGCAGGTCCCGTCAGCAGACCTCGTAATGGGGTGGTAAGGGGTTAACGGTTCCGGCACCTTTACCGGCACCGTTAACCCCTTACCGCCCTCCTCGTAATGAGACCCATTGAATTTTTTTCTGGCTGTTACAATATGAAACTTTGGGAGGTAAGTCACATAGATTTTTTATAAATATATACAAAATAGATTATTCTTACAAAATACTCTTTCTGGAACAAACAGCATACTTTTTTGCACATTGAAGCCTATAACCACCGGTATGGTCCAACAAGCCCATGGCTTTGACCCTCCCCAGTTGTTGCTGTGGTTAACAGTACCTCCAATACTCAACAACCCATTGGTCTACACCGTAGTCACAGTTATTCACCTATGTTTAAAAAATAATAATAATATCCATCTATCTGAAAAAAAAGAAAACATAATCACTTAAAGAACACACACACTTTAAGAAACACAATTTAATACACAGGATTTTATGACCCTCAAATCTTGTATGCAGTGCTTCTTCTACCCTGCTCCCCCTCCTCCAGCCTACTTCTGCAGGAGTCTGTCCTGATACATTCTGGTTTCACCATCACTGTCTTGTGGCCAATGCTGGATACGACTTTTATGGACTTCATTGATTCACGTTGCATCACCCTTTCTCAACTCTCATGCTGGACTTGCTTTGCATCTTGTACTCATGGTGTCCCTGAATCCTCCTATTCCCGTCTTCATCTTGTATCCTGGCTTGCAAAATTAAGGGCCTCATTACACGGACGGCGGTAAGGGAATAACGGTACCGGTAAGCGATTACCGGTACCGCTAAATTCCCTATCTAATTACGACCCGGACTTGCTGCTATTAGCGCAACCGGTAAGTACGGTACCACTAATAGCGGCAAGTCCGTGGGCGCGCGACCCCCAGGTCGGAAATAGCGACATGGTGCTAATAGCATCCCATCACAAGCTAGGCGGACATGGCAATAGCGGCATGGGAAAGACCCAAAAACCCCTTACCGGCATGGCGCAAATACCGGCATCGCGAACCACCCGTTAAGAGACCTGAGCAGTGTTTCCACCTGCCACAGGTGGACACATCCAGCACAGGTGGAGGCGATGGAGACTGTGGCAGCACAAAAGAGCACACCACACCCCTTCCCACACAAAAATGCTTCCAATACTGCCAGCATTACATGGGCTGGAGGACATGATAGCAGTGCGGCAGCACCAACAACAGGTAGCACAGAGGAGACGCAGGAGGAGGAGGAGGAGTAAGGCAAGACAGGCGCAGCAAGCACCACCAGGGCACCCAGAAATACCACAGAGCCAGCCACCAATCTCCAGGATCCAAGCCAGTCCATTGAACCAGACACCTGAGCACATACAAACCCTGTACTGTCTGCACTGGGATACCATCACCATCATCCTGGATAAGATACATGACGACAGCGTGAGACTCATAGACATCAGAACTGCAATCCCCCCTCTAGTGCAGGTGTTGACTGCACTCCACTCCCTGGCAACAGGCTCGCAGAAGCATAATGTGTGGCAGATGCATAGCATCTCACAACCAGTATTCCCATGCACGCCGAACCAGGTACACAATGCCCTCCTGAAACTTGGACATGAACACATATTCCTGCCACGGACTGCCCAGGAGATTGCAAACACCAAATTATGCATCTATTCACTTGCAAACATCCCAAGTAGCATCGGGGCCAGCAACTGTACCCATGTGGAATTGGTGGTCCCACATCACAATGAAGTAGTCCACAGAAACAGAAAATATTTTCACCCAATCATTTTCCAAATGGCATGTGATGCACACAAGACAATTACACATTGTTGCGCCAGACATCCCGGATCAACGCATGATTCAATGGTCCTGCAGAACTCAACCATACCAAGCAACATGGAGCGACAAGCTGGCCAACGATCGTGGCAACTTGGTGAGTAGCAGGCCATGCACAGGGCGGTGTGATTTGGGGGGAGAGAAGGATACACCAACTGTGAATTCTCTGGCGTGCGTGGGACAAATGGTCATACATATGTACTTCAATGTCCATTGGGGGACTTCACAATGTACTTGATAAGACCCCACATGAAATGCAAAGCTGCACAACACTGCATACATTCCAACATTTCAAAGATGTCACATCCATCCACAACCACATTTCACATCATGCCACACCACATAATACACAAATCATCATCTTGCCCTCAGGACAGTCATACAGAATTTGGGCAGCACTACATCATTACCGCAATGTGCCCTAGAATGCATGCAAAGGAATCACCCCTAGCCATGGCACATGACCACAAACGCATAGCACCACTGAAGTGATGCCCCGCAGCACAGCAACATGGATGTAGGGATGGCTGCACACTGGCATAGCGGTACAAAATTTGCCTGGGCCCAAGGACACCTGAGGCATGGCCTCAGCCAGGACATTTCCATTACTTGCGGAGGCATGTTTCGGGCATGTCGACTTGCATGGTTGAGCCCAGCTTTGTACATTGCAGTCAAGCAGATTGTCTGCATGCATGCTGTCAGTTGTGACTTCCAATCACAATGCAAAGAAGACATGTGTGACATGGACAGTCCACAGCAGGGTGGCCGGTAACAGGTACCCATTCTTCACCCCATACAGGCAAAGCCGGCTATCCCCTGAAGAGGTAGCACCTAACCCCTGTATGGAACCCACAGAACCAGCAGGAAGAGGAAAACAATATTGCACATACCCGTACCTGCGTCGTGATGGAGCAAGCATTCGTCCTCTCCAACACACAGCTCCGGTGCATAAGCCTGCCAGGTGAGGCTCTCCTGTACGGCCATGACAAAGTGCCGAAGATAACCATGGCATGTGTGATGCCGGACAAAATTTTCGTCAGACGGAATATGCCTATGCCACCTGACATGCAAGCGCCAGATGAGGATGATGTGGATGGTGATGAGGATGGGTCAAAAGGCCCACAGGGACATGCAAGTGGCAATGTCCAGGAGGGACATGATGTGCGTCAGCATCTGATGTATCAGATTCCATGACATCCAAGGTATGACTATTATGGATGCAGATGGGTATTACTGCCCTGATGCATGTGGTCAGTCCCACAAAGAACCATCTCCCCAATACAGTACACACACACAATGATGAATACCAAGCCTGTGTTTCAACTTTTCAACAGTGTATTGTGAACAAAAGACAATAATTAAGTGCATGGGCCCAACTGTGCAAACGACTTTACCCCCCTCCCCCCACAACACTCCCAAGAACACCCTTACTCCTCTACCCCCACAGCACTCCCAAGAACACCCTTACCCCCCTCCCCCCACAACACTCTCAAGAACACCCTTACCCCCCTCCCCCCACAACACTCCCAAGAACACCCTTACCCCCCTCCCCCACAACACTCCCAAGAACACCCTTACCCCCCTCCCCCCACAAAACCCCCATGTGATCCTCATGGTGTGAACGTGTCCTTCTCCACATGTGCCACCTAGTCCTTGCTGGCCCTAATTGTCAGTGCCTCCTCTGCCATTTGGTGGTTGGGATGTGGTGCGCCTCAGGTTGCACAGAGACCGGCATAGGGGGCTAGCTTGCCGGGAACTCCCAGAAGAGGTGGTGCCCAGTTCATCCTGTGTTGTGAGTGGGCATCGGTGCTACATCGCGTCTGCTATACGGATCATGGCCTGCCTGAGTTGGGCCATTTCATTGCAGATCCTATTGGTGCATGCCTCCATGCCCTCCCTTGTCTGCCGTGCATACATACTGAGGTCCTCCCTCAGACGGCCTGCCTCAGCCACATGCTGCCCTACTAGCCCAGTGATCTCTGCCTGCCTCTGGATGATGGATGAGAGGTCATGTTGCATGCTAGGTGCTGGTGGGATGACTGCTGCGCCTTGATCCATGGCACTGGCATCAGGTGAGAATACCTGGGGGCTCCATGACCCTTCCAGGGTGGGGGTGGGTGATCCTCCATGGCTACCCGGACCTGATGACAACCTTGGGCTTGCCAGTATGGATCGTGTTGGTCTGGGGGTCTGGCTTTGATCCACAATGCCATGTGCTTCCTCCTCGTCCGAAAGTGGGGCAGTGGCTGCTGCCTCACCAGTTGAACTAGTGGCAGCAGAGTGCTTGCCCTCCATGCTGGTTTCACTTGCAAGGAGACACACTACCGCGGGTGCTACGATGGCAGCAAGCATGGCCTCAGGCTGCGTGGAACTGGTGCTCCTGCTGCCTTTGTCCCTCTGGTCATGGTCACTCCTCCCGGTTCCCCTTGAGGCTGTGGCGGTGTCCCATGTGACAACTCTCCTGGGTTTTTTGGTGGATGGGGGAGCAGGTGTCGCAGTGCATGGCTCCTAAGTTTCTGTGTGTGATCCTGTAGTGGTGAGAAATGGGGATATTCATCATTTATGGTTTGACCTGCCTTATGCTGAATGATTACATCATGCCGCTTTATGCATTTGGGCCTCTTTATTGTGGATTCAGATAATGGGGATGTTGGGTGGGTCATGCATGAATGGGTCTGTGTTGCACGTGTATGTGGTGATGCATGCATGTATGTTTGTGGCTGGATCCATGGCATTAATATGGACACATAATTGGGGGGCCCCTCACACTTCACTGTGCATTTTTTTGATGCATACACTCACCTCCATCGGATGAAATGGCCACGCCATGCTCCATTTCTCCGACTCCCTCTATGGATTCCACTCCAATTGTGGATGCACAGGTCTCCTTCCACTCACGGAGTTTAATAGGCGATTTGCTGCCTCCTCCTGTGCCCATAGCCAGGTTGCAGTTCGCTGCCAGTAAGTTCCTGACACGGAGCCGGAGGTCGTCCCACCTCTTACGACAGTCTTTAACTGCGCGGGTGGTGGTGCCCACCGCGCTGACCTTGTTGGCAACCTCTGCCCAGATGGCCTTCTTCTTGAGGATGGTCTCCCGCCGCATGTCGTTGCTGAAGACCACATGTGCATTTGCCGCTAGTGTCTCGGTCAGCATTATGAGCTCCTCATTGCAGAATGTTTCCTTACGTTGCCGCTCTGTAGATTTTTTTACGGCCTTGGGCATCTTTAGGCTGTCCTGGAAGGATTTTTGTCTGAGTTTCCTGGGAAGGTGTCCTGGATACGGAGGATGGCAATGGATTGTGTTTTTAAAGATGGCCGCCGCGCTCGTTCCCGTTCCTGTGCGATGACGCTATTTCCGCTTCTGCGTTTTTACGGTGACCGCTATTAGCGGTGACCGCAATTAGCGGTGACCGCTAATAGCGGTGACCGCAATTAGCGGTGACCGCTAATAGCGGTGACCGCAATTTGCATGCAGTAAGAAGGCGGAGGTGCTATTAGTACTTTGGTCGAATCCGTTAATGGACTTTTTGGGGGCTTTTAAGACATGGCGGTAGGAGGATTACTGGCATGGCGCTATGCTCGTGTCCGCGTACTCGTAATAGTCCGCAATTTGCAGGCTCTTGCGAGGGCGGAGACACAAATAACGCCATGCCGGTAAATGCGTTTTTTAACCGCACAACGTGTAATGGGGCCCTATGTCTTAGCTCTTGCACTGAAATGTCATCAGGCCGAGTACGATAGTTAATTTCACATTCTTACAGTTCATGGCCTGTAAGAATGGCATTGTATTTTCCATTGTTCCTTCCCTTGATTTGAAGTGATTAGAAACACATTGTGTATAGGCGCTATATAAATAAACTATCATATCCTATCACATACACTATATAAGCTACAATATTTGTGCATGCAACACTATTGTTCTCTTTGCCCATACTAATCATTGGGTCATTTGCAAAAAAAAAATACAACATAGATTAAAAAAAACATACCTTAATATAAAAAAAAGTATAAGAAAATACTACTACAATAAACAAACTGTGATATATAAACTGCGTAAGAATGAACAAAGGAATTTATATTGGGTGATTGCAGGACAGATAATAGGGAACATTAAGTAAACTTGGAGAAAAAGAGAGAACAGGGTGGGATAAGTAAACTTGGAGAACATGGGATAGAACACAATCAAACACAAGAACTTTAAAAAATAAATGTTTTTCATATTTTGTGGCAAAAGAGAAATGGAGAAAGTCCAATGCACCTTGTGAGAAAAAAAAACACACCAAGACGTTGACCTTCAAATGTTTCTAGCTGGTCTGCCGATACTAGGCTGCAGCTTTTTAGGATCTACATGTGGTCATCCCTCATCACTGGAGCTGTGAGTGGTGGTTGTGCACAACCAACCTACACACATGAAAGGTGCTGTCACCAACAGCCAGAGTCTTAAAACACCTGCACACCTGGAGCACTCCATTTGAAAAATCATCAGAAATGCTAAAGAGGTTCACAAATGAGGCTTTTCATTAACTGACTATAGGCGTACTGATCCCATCTGCAGCCATACCACTATGTTTTGAATTTGTGTTGGCCTTTCATGAGCATTAACTGTACACCATATGGTGCAAGTACACCAGGATAACGATGCACCTACAACATAAAAAAATAAAAATATAACTAACATTAACTTGCAAAACACCATCAATAGTAATACCTCATAGAAAACTTAAAACAGTACTTCATAGCTGAAAGTGCATTACAATTACAAAAAATACAATCAAATAAACCTTCGACATCACTTACATGAATACAAAAACGAAATGTCTGCATAAATGCAATTGATTGACAAATTTAATTGTGTAGGTCCATCTTAGTGAAACTTAAAAAATACATAAAAAATACTTGGCACACAATCAGAGCAGATGAAAATAATGATAATAAACACCACCTGATAGCAGTGCTTTATATAACTAACACACACGACAATGCACATAAACCTTCGAATGTATACATATGTATTAGCACTTACTTTCACATTAGCCACACTCCTGCCATGTGCACAGTGAGAGTTCTGGAATCAAAATGATAAAGCTGCAGAAAATGGTGGCTTTCATATTTTCAAAATTGAATACAAAAGAGAGGATTATATAAAAATAAAACTACTAAAATGGATGACACATTTTCACAACAACCAATCACAAAGAGCAACACAAATAGAACAGTACCAACAAACAATAACAAACAATGAAACTAACAGAATTCTATTTTTCCCGCCCATCCTCTTTAATAACCGCGACTATTCGATGAACCATAAAATGATATAAGAGAACACCTAAGCAGATAAAATATTGCACACACATACAATTCTGTACTGTATCATCCATATAAAAATATGATTATTGCACTGACAATTTATAGTGTATAGATGCAGCTTTAAATATATACTCGTACAACCAATAAAATCACGAAAAGCATTGAAGCACCTATGCTTGTGCTTTTCAATATACACAGAAATAAAAAGTCCTTCATGGTTGTTTGTTGTTAGCCGCAGCTACACTAAAAAACTATGAATAAACAAAGTATCTCCACTCCCCCAAACTCCAAACAAGTGTCCTTAACATGCCTACTAGCCCCCCTCCATTCCCCCAATATCCTCCCCCACTCCCCATGGTCCTCCTTTACTCCCTGTGTCTCTTACAATCACCCAACACACTCAATGCATCTATGATGCTTCTCCACCCAAAACTCAGATAGCCTTAGCTATCACACGTCCACAAACACACGGTGTGCCATTTGCCACGATATAGTCGTGGCTGCACAGGGTACCACATTTACCCACAGGTAGCAACTCCACACACTGAATGGCTAATTACCATTATCAGTATCATTAACCAATTACAAACTGGAAAACACACACATCATACATACCTTGCTCATACATACAGAGAAAGAATGCAGCATGGCTGGTTTGAAAACTGTGTTGCTGATCAGAGACAGTTGGCTGTTTTGGTTGCTGGCTTCTGTGAGAAACTAAATATTAACATGGACCTAGGTTTGAGATATTTTACAATTAACTGGTTTGTATTGAGGGGAATGCATTTGTACCAAGTGTTTCCAAAATGGTTGAGTCTAAGAAGGACAGGGCAGCCATAAGTCATACTAATTCATTGTGGAGGCAATTATTTGGGCAATGTACGAGGTGTGTCCCTTACTTTAATGATGAAACAAGACAAGGGAAATCTAATGGAACTATTACCTCACACCATCTTTATCTTTTCCAATTTGACTCAGAGGCAAAAATGGAGACGGACACCAGATTTAATGGTAAAATTGAAAAATCAAGGAGACATGTTAATAAAGTAGTTTCAGCATTCTTAAGAGACCACAACCAATTATGGATTATGGATTTCAAACAACAACATACAGTTCTACATGGCCCATTTCTATAGTCATGATGGAGTACAACTAACCAATGAAACAAATGTGGTATTCCTTCATAACATCAAAACCGTACTCCAAATGTCCTTTTAAGGACTACTTATCACATATAAATATAAAAATACAATAATAAAATAACAAAAAATATATTTTCTATTATACCTATGGCTACAATTCATTGACTTGTATTATAACCGCGGTTACAAATTGTTAGTTGAAGAGGGGGCTCACTTTGGATTTTATAATACAATAGAACTAAAAAGATCAATACAGTACAGCACTGCTCAGGAAGTTATGTAAGGTAGCCGAAGATAAAGAAAGCAGAGAATAATACATAACAGTAAACTAGGTAGGGAAACAATAGGCACAAGATATAATAGCATGAGTGACAAAACACGGACTAAAATACAGTGGGGGTCATTCAGACCCTGGCGGTAAGGGGTTAACGGTGCCGGTAAAGGTGCGGGAGCCGTCAACCCATTACCGCCTCATTACGAGTACTGCTCGCGGGACCCGCTAAGGATGTCTGGTTTTACCAGGTGGCCTTAGCGGGTCCCGTGAGCAGCACAGCATGCTAAAAAAGGGCCTGTTGCTAACAGGCCAGTTGTTAGCATGCTCTCCATTCCCACTGAGCCCTATGGGGGCTCAAATAGGAATGGGGATGTTCAGGGTCTGGGATCCTTGAATGAGGAATTACCGGGCCCTCCAAGGTCAGAATGGCCCGATAAATCATCATTCAAGGAACCCATACCCAGTACCTGATAAGGGGGTAGCCATGCCGCTAATAGCAGCATAGTTACCTCCTACCTCGTAATGACCCCTAGTGTCTGAGGCTTCTAAAACTAGAGTAGAGTGGCTCCTTTTTGTATACATTTTTTAAAACTATTTCCTTCTGTTTTCCCCCACAGTGTCACATGGATGAAAGTCTATAAAAACACAGACCAAAATCAGATAAGATTCCCAAACACCTACCGGGTCACTGTCCCTGGCCTTTGGATGTGCTTATTAGCAAACATTGAACCTGTTTATCTCTGGAAAAATGAATGGGAAGTAGGCAGTACTTTTGGAGAAAAAGAATGTTGAGATGATGAATCATTTTTTTATTTTTTAATGAATATTTACAAAACCTTACAGTCAGGGGGGGCCCACAAACCCTTTATCACTTTCGATATTTCGGTCAAATCTGTTACTCAAATCAAAAGTTCTTAATGATAGAATTTTTAGGTGTTCCTATGGGAGTCCGACTCACCTTAGCTATAGGGTGGATAACGCAGTCTATAATGTAAAAATATATATAAAATAAGGCAGGGTTCTGGGAGTCCCTCTACCGGCACAAATACAGCCCTGTTCTTGGGTGGATGGCCCCCGGGAGAATCTCAACCAGGTTTTTAGCTCACTGTCCCTTTCACAGAGGAGAAATGTCCATCTGCATATCAGTCTTTGTCCTACCCAAGGGCAGTCCAGCACCGAAATGCTCACTGTGCTTAGAGAGGCACAACTCCACCTCACTGATGGGGCCCGACTAGGCCGAAACACATGTCTGAGATTGGTATTGGTACTCTTGTGCAGAGGAGAATTGCCTACCATTTCAGTGCTAGACTACCTACGGGTGGGACAAATACTGATATGTGTATGGAAATTTCTCCTCTGTAAAAAGCATAGTGAGCTAAAGCATGCTTGAGACCTTCTTGGGGGCCATCCACCCAAGAGCAGGTCAATGGGCCATGTTCATACTGGTAGAGGGTTTCCCAGACCTCTTTATGCACATTTTGGGTACTTTCGGTTCTCAACCTAAGTTACCAGGGGAATCCAGACGTGGACCCCTTGATCACCGAAACACAGGTCTGGGGTTGCTGTTGTACTCTTGTTCAGAGGAGAATTGCCCACCATTGTTGTGCCTGACTTATATGTGTATGCGTTTTGCAGACCACTTTATGCATATATTCATATAAACACAGAGGAATTGGCAGGTAGGTCACAGAATATAAACACAACAGCAATCCGTCTTAAAGTGCAAAGAAATATGCATTTATTCAGCAAACTTGTTAAAATTCAGACATACTTCAGCATGGACTTACTACACAAATGTAATACTGCTCAGACTGTAACCATTCCACCACGCATTTCCTCTCTATTGCAGAGACTTCGTCAGGCAATCAAGTTCTTCTAACTGCAAAGCCTTCTTTTATACCTATGATCCCTGTATTAGTTTACTTCCTGTAACGGTCACATGACCTCTTCTGAACCTGAGCTAATGCTCTACAAATCTGGCAGCCATTTTAACACGGTTGAATTATTATTAACTTTATACATTTATGCAACATCTAATTGTTTTAAACTTTTGTTTCAGTAATTTGTTTTTTCTATAATTATAAAATATTAAAAACCACACAGGATCCAATACTTTACAACAAGTTCAACATCCAATTTAAAAAAAAAAATATTTAAACAAGTTTGTTCGTTCTCACCAATAAAATCTTGTGTTGTGTACTAATGGCTTCAGCACAAGCACCTATTTAAAGAACTCCAAATGGTAATGCATTCTCATACTGTCTACATGTCCTTGCGGATTCACGTTTAATTGTGCTATCCTTTAGCAGCAACTTAATCATTCTAGCTAGCAAATTCATTGTACAAGGCCTCTCAAGACTTCAGTTGATGATGCATTTTTCCCACATCAATTTCATCCTTGAGCAATTGTATTCAATTTACCCCTAGTGGGCAATCTCTTAGCAGCTACTCAATTCTGCAAATTAGCTCATCACTTGTTCACAATAACAGTACAACTAATACAGCAATATTTACAAATGGTTCCTCTTCTATGCAAACCAACTATGTGCAAAGCAATTATGTAAACAGTTTTGTTAACAGTTTCTATTTTGCCCCAGGGGGCTAAATCATAGAAGCTACTTCATTGTGTAAATAAGCTCTCACTATGTGCAAAATAGCAACACCTCTAGTACAGTACATGATTCTAAACCAATATTATAACTGTTTTTTAAATATAATGTGGGGGAGTCCTCTCACACCATCCCTCACTGCTCCCGTCCCTCAATGATACCCTTGTCTCACCACCAGCTATTATTTACCATTCATATACCAAAATACCTACTATTTTCGGTCAGATAAATTAGGTAATATCTTATTCGGTTTTTTATATTGGTTTATTTGTACGGATTTGTTAACAAAGTGCATACTTCAAAACAATTCTGCCAGCTATGCAGCTATCTATTTTTCAAGAATTATTCTTTAATTCAGTTGTGCAAACATTTGACATTACTTGCTATAATACTACTTGTAAAAGCACTTTGTAATTTTAAACCAGCCATTATATATATTTATGCTTAATACAGGTGAATCGACAATTTTTCATCTGAATTGTGGTAAAAAGCTTTCATTGTATTGAATGTTATAATCAATTTAGAGTCAAGAACCCTTAAACATCTTTCTCTATTTCCTTTCCGTCTATGTTCTGATATATGTGCCAATGCAAAGAGTTTAATAAGAGTAGCATCGCTTTGGTGAAATTCAGCAAAATGCACTGCTAGAGGGTCGTACTCATCCCTATTGTTTACAGCCCTATAGTGCTGCAGTATTCTTATTTTAAATATGCATATATTATTATTTATTATTTATTTTAATGTGATACAGTCTTTTAAACAAAAACTTTACACATAAATCCGGAAATAAATTCTTATTACAATAATGTAAAACAACAACTTAGAATAAAACAACCAATTATATAATGTGAACCTAAAAGAGGAAATATATTTAAAATATTCATTTGCATTTCATTGTTACAAATTTCGAATTTCAAGGGTCACAAACACCTTTAAGTTTTCACATAACTTCGTATGACAACTCATTTCCTACTGCTATTTACCAGGAGGTTGACCTTTCCACCTGTTTCAGATTTCAAGTTTTCCCTTAATCATATACCATACTCTATATAGAGCCAGATGTAGACTGGGATTCAAAGTATTGATACATATATTCCAGAAGTCTTTAGATTTGATATGGTCAAGATTATGTACATATCTACTGTAGTGTTTTATATAAATTAAGCTTAGTCTAGGGCATAATGTGAGGACATGTCTCGCAGTTTCAAGTGAGGCTTTGTTCTTACAAATCCTACAAAAGCGCTCGGTTTTGGGGATGGCCCATTGCGGGCCCAGCCCCGTTAGAGTAGGAAGGTGGTTGATACGTAGAAGTAATAGAAAGCGTCTCAGATTATTCGAAGGGCAAAGGTTTAAATATCTTTGAGCCCTTCCAAAAGTGTATAGTACATGTGATGTGAACCCATAGCTGTGAAGACTCGCTAGATGTCTAAAATTATTCTGCCAATCCCAGATTTTAAGACGTTCCGCCATTTGGGCTTTTAGATGTTCATAATTATCTCCCCAATTAGGGGTCCATTCAATCATCTCAAATAGGTTAGTCATTTCTCTCACAAAATAGACCTGCTTATTCCCAGCGATGTCTTCTTTTACCGTCCTCAGGAGAGGGTTAATCGGGGAGACCTGAACCTTAATGTAAATTTCTGCTCTTTTCTTTAATACCAGAGCTTTTAGGGAAGTTAAGCCCAACTCTAATCTTAGAATTGACATTGGTATTCCCTGTGGCAGACCCAGCAGCTTACGCCAAAAACAACCCTCCAATACCTGAAGCCAATCCTGATCTATATGGACTAGAGCTTCCAGCCCATAGGTTACCATAGGAGTTAGGCACTGGATATAGAGTTGGCGGGCTGCCCACACAGAGTATCCACTTTTATTGCGCGTGAACTGACATATCATGGAAGTTAATTGTGCTGCTTTTATTTTACGGGCTTGAACACAGGAATGGAAATTTCTCTTACAATCAAATTCAACTCCCAGGTATTTATAGCAGTTGGTGTATTGAATTTCCTGTCCTCTTACTATCATTCTAGGGCGGTTCACTTTGCCATGACTATACAGGATCAATTCAGTTTTTGTTTGGTTAATTGTGAGTTCGCTCTCCTCCGCATATTCCCAGAGCCGCTTAGCCGAGCGTAAGATGCCACTGAATGTGTGGTCGAAAATGACCACATCATCCGCATAGGCCAGGACTAAGCAGTGCTGAGCACCAACTTTTGGAGGGCAATTACTCACAGTTCCCAGACACTCAGGGATGTCTGAGACGAACAAATTATATAATATGGGTGCAGTGACACATCCCTGTTTCACTCCTCTAGTTTGCTCTACCGCCCTAGTAGTGGAACCACTTCCGTCCAGCCTTAACTGTACAGAAGTGTTATGATGTAATAGTTGT
This sequence comes from Ambystoma mexicanum, assembly GCF_040938575.1. NCBI lineage: Eukaryota > Metazoa > Chordata > Amphibia > Caudata > Ambystomatidae > Ambystoma > Ambystoma mexicanum. Next base: position 1,556,356,414 of record NC_090929.1, on the reverse strand, counting down.
AGATAATAGAGCAATCCTTCAGGGCACGCCAGGCTCCTAAGCTTCCTCCATAACTTCTCTCTATTCACTGTATCAAACGCAGCCTTAAAATCAATATATAAGGCATACAGAGGCGGGTTGTTCGGGGATAAGGCTTTATCTCTGAGGCTATTCATAATATAAAGATTCTGGACAGTAGAATAACCGATTCTGAATCCACTTTGGTAGCGGTCCAGAATCCCTTCCTTCTCTGCCCAGCACTGTAGTTTCTGCAATAATAGGGAGGCAAATAATTTGCCAGAACAATCTAACATGGAGAGCAAACGATAATTACCAGGATCCGACCTGTTACCTTTTTTAAATACCGGCACTAAGATTGCTCTTTGCCATGTCTCTGGAATTATCCCGTCCTCTAGGACTTTTTCAAAAAGAATTTTCAGAAAATTAGCCCAGAAGACTGGATTTCTCTTCATAAGAAGATTGGAGAGACCGTTTGGGCCCGGGGTTCGAGAGGCTTTAAGTTTGGTAATCTTGTCTATCAGATCTTCCAAATGGACAGGAAACAACTCAGGGTCATGGTAAGCAGTAGCACATATTGCAGGATACGCTACCGTCGTGCCATTGCGTGTCTCCAGGAAATTAACCCATTCCTCGGCATCAATTGGGTTAATCTGGGGGGTTACCCTATTCCCCCTAGCTTCTCCCAGAAGTGCCCAGATGTTCCGGGCATTTCTTGAACAGATAGTTCTCACAGTTTTTTGCCAATTAGCCAATTTCTGCGATCTTTTCCAGTATTTTAACCATGTCCTATATCTGTTTTTTACCTCTCTGACCTTGGTATGTATTTCCATGATAGGGTATGTATTAGTTCTAATTCTACGTATATCCCTTCTCAAGGTCCGTTTAGCATCCCGAATTGTCTTATCATAAACCTCTATCGCGCCCCGTTCATTAATGACAAATGATGATTTTCTTGTTACATATTTAGCCGTGAAATTGTAAATCCATCCTTCTAAGTCTTCAGCTGTAGACTTGACAAACTTAGTATGATAATCATTATTCCACTCACCACAATCGCGACAGGCTTTCAATATATTTTTCTCAGACCAAATTAATCGCGAACAGGCATGGTTAACCAACAGGTTTCCTACCGCTGTTCTTGGAGGAGAATCAAAAGCACAATCCAAACTCAGACTTAAGCCTCTGTGATCACTCCAGTCATTATCTATAACTACCATGTCATTAACTAAGGATGCCGCCTCAGGGCTGATGAAACAGTAATCTAGGGTGCGACAAGCAACACCTGCTCTCCAGGTGAAATGTCCCAGGCGGTCACTCATTGTTCGACCGTTCAGGCATTCCAATTCCCAGCTTTTCATAAAACACATCCACTTCTCCCCTTCGACATCACTGAGATCTTGAAACATGAGGGGGTGCGGGTGTAAACGCTTATTATTAGTCGTTCCTCCTTCCCCTTTCATAGAGCAATTAAAATCCCCAGCAAGAACAATGAAACATTTTGACATTCATTAGTCCACTCGATAAAGAGATCATGCAGTTTATCTTGTATTTGATCGCTCTTTGATGCATCGTAGGGGTTATAAATGTTAACCAGCAAAAGTTTAGTCCAGTTATTCTTAAAGGGAATAACCACCTCCACCGCATTGATGTTATCCTCCGAATCGGTAGCTATTTCTCTGGATGTAATAGATTTTCTTACCCCTATCATCAGTCCCCCATAAGGTCTCCCCACCGGACCTTTTTTGGCGTGGGTCTGGTACAATTTATAACCATCTATTATGATTGGTGCAACTAACCAAGTTTCCTGCAACATAAAAAAAGAGTAATCCATGATGTAAGATAATGACCCATTAGTTGCAGTGAAATGCTTAAAACCCCTGGTATTCCAGGATAGTAAGGAGCAAGTTCAAGGTCTATTTATTGCCAATGGTAAAGCTTCCGCAAGCCACTTGAGAGTATTCTGAATGTCACACATTTGCACTTGGTTTCCAGTGAGGGAAGGCAACTTAGTTTTATTATCAATTTTAATTGACTTGGGATCATCCTTGATCAGAGGGTCTGCATCATCAGGGTTCACATCTACTCCTAGTCCTACCTGTGCTAGGTTGACTTTGTGTTTACGAATTAGCTGAGCCGAGGCCAGGACCGTGCAATGCAATGCTGTCACGTTGGGGTTAGTGGTGCATAAAGGCTCCACAAAAGAGAAATCCTCAGATCTAATAACTCTTAATTGGGGTATTAAGTGAAGTTTCTCAAGCATAGCTGCACGAGGTAGCCATTTATCACGGAATTGCTGATTTAGATTCTTCACAATGCAGATATTATTTCCCTCTCTGTTCTCTTCACTCTCCGGTACCTGAGTATCCCTGTTAGAGTCCATACTTTCAAATGAACTGTTAGAATTGATCCGTTGAGGAGTAGAAAATTGATTAACTGCAGAATGGTTGTCTATAAGAATAGAGTCTTGGCTCGCATTACTCACAGCTGAGATTTCTTTAGCTTTCTCCTCTAGAATCCAGCTAGTGAGTGTGCCCCGGCCTTTATTTCGATTGTTCTTTCTTTTGAGTGCCCTTTTTTTAGCCTTTTTAGATTTCTGTTGGGGAATTGCTGTATCAGGGAGTGGGGAGGCCGTCTCTACAGGGACATTTCTTAGGGCTGCTCTTTTTGCCATTCTGCGCTGTTTCTTAGTCAGATGGATAGTTTCTTCGCTTGTGGGTTGTTTAGCCTCCTCAGTATTAGGTGGCTCAGCTGGTATCTCGGGCTCCTTTGCCTCTGCCGGCGTTCCTTCGTATTCTACATCCGGAGTAGGAAGATTCAGCTGTAGAACTGTGTTCACATGTATTCTCCCACATAATTTAAGGAGAATTTTTAGTGCAAATTGAAGGGAAACTAAGGAGGCCTGTATCTCGGTAATAGCTGCCGAGTTAAGCTGAGATAGCTCATAGGATTGGTCAGCCTTGGTTTGCCCCTGCTCGCCTGGATCGATCAGAAGATTTGGTGATTCTGATAAACGACCAGAACATATGGTTCTCAGTGAGGAGCTCGTAGGTTGCAAAACGTGTGCCTCCACTGTGATACGTGTAGCTTTCCTGGCTGTCCCCATCATAGTAGTTTCCTGTTCTTCAGGATTGGGTGGAGGAGCCATAGATTTCTGTATTGACAGACATAAGTCTAATAATGAATTATTATCGATGTCGTCAAAGATCGTAGTGTCCAATGGTCGACTTCTATTATGTGTTGTCGGTACCCTCTCCTCAGTTTGATCGTTAATACATGTAGGAGGGATTTTTTTAAATAGCTCAGGAATAGTTGCTCCCCTATTAGCTGGGAATTTCAAACTCTCTCCCCCATTGTCATTGCTAGTAGGTATGTGGGGATGGTTTGTCCTACCTTTCCTCAAATTATAGGACGCTTTCACCCCACGTGTTTTAGGAGGCATATAGACTTAATTTAAAGTCCTAATAGAGTAATTAAAAATGTATAACCGGGGGAGAGAGTGTTTCACACAGAACAGATTACTCGATAGTCAGTTACCCGGCTGAAAGTGGCGCCCCAGCGCCAAACAGCCGCACAACAGCCAATGGGCTTTTCACCGTCGGGCTTAACGCCGCAAGGGTGGATGTCAGTGGGCTTTGAAGCTCCGGTAGGTCACGTGATAGATCACGTGCTGCGTGCAAGCCCCGCCTCCTCTGGGCTGCGTGCAATGTCCTGCCCCTGCAAGAGCCCCGTCTCAGCTCGCAGTGCAGGTCAGGTCAGGGGATACAAAAACGAACGTTCCTTCCACGTAGAAATTCACTCTTCCTCTAATAGGTGCGCGCCACTCGGGCGGATGTCAGTGGGCTTTGAAGCTCCGGTAGGTCACGTGATAGATCACGTGCTGCGTGCAAGCCCCGCCTCCTCTGGGCTGCGTGCAATGTCCTGCCCCTGCAAGAGCCCCGTCTCAGCTCGCAGTGCAGGTCAGGTCAGGGGATACAAAAACGAACGTTCCTTCCACGTAGAAATTCACTCTTCCTCTAATAGGTGCGCGCCACTCGGGCAGATGTCAGTGGGCTTTGAAGCTCCGGTAGGTCACGTGATAGATCACGTGCTGCGTGCAAGCCCCGCCTCCTCTGGGCTGCGTGCAATGTCCTGCCCCTGCAAGAGCCCCGTCTCAGCTCGCAGTGCAGGTCAGGTCAGAGGATACAAAAACGAACGTTCCTTCCACGTAGAAATTCACTCTTCCTCTAATAGGTGCGCACCACTCGGGCGGATGTCAGTGGGCTTTGAAGCTCCGGTAGGTCACGTGATAGATCACGTGCTGCGTGCAAGCCCCGCCTCCTCTGGGCTGCGTGCAATGTCCTGCCCCTGCAAGAGCCCCGTCTCAGCTCGCAGTGCAGGTCAGGTCAGGGGATACAAAAACGAACGTTCCTTCCACATAGAAATTCACTCTTCCTCTGCATATAGTTGAACCTATTTAAAACTTACACACGCAACTGACTGCATATCCCACATACTTGATCATACAGTTTATTATGCTATTTATGAATCATTTCATATTTTTTTGCAGCTACCATAAATTGTGCTTGTTGTTACGTCCGCATATTGACACATTTTACAGCATTGCCAGTTTAAAAAAAAAAAAAACTTTCTTGATTAGTGTATTAGAAAACCATTGATCTGTATTTTTCTTTGAAATTGGACCACTGGGTGAAATTATCTGGTCGATTCATGGAATTAATGTGCACCGAAAATTCCCGCGCATAGGTGCCAAAACGTGCGATTCTCAGTAAAAGTGCGAAAATCGCAGTGCAACTGCGAAAATCGCAGGGAAACCAGCGCACATCGATTCATGGAAGTCCGTGCGCGAGAAAAACATTGGATGTGTGCTGAAAAAGTGCGCGGCGCACGCCGGCGCACAGGTTATCCAACGGCGTGCGCCACGGCCACTGCGAAATCGCACATAGCGCGGTGCACATCACAAAAGTAGGCGGAACACGGGGCGTAACACTCGGAATGGGGAACAACGCGTGAAAATATGGGCGTCACGGGGGAAGTACAGGAGGCAAGTGCGCGGAAAGCCCACACGCTCGCCTACAACCCGTATTCATGGAATTGAATAGCGCAAACCAGCGCACGGTGAAAGACGCGCAAAGGGCCAAACAAGTATGCCACAAGAAAGCAGGCGGTATCGTCCCTGCGCCTGAAATAAATGTGCGCCAAAATGGGCGCTAACAAAAAGCACCCATATACAGCCATGATGAATGGTCCATACAGTGGCCCTCTAGGACAAATGAGGTGCAAAGGGGTACCGACAAACACGGACACCCGCTGTGTGAAAAATAGCGTGTGCGTGTATTACGGGGTTCGCGGGAAGTTGCACACGTGATTGGCCTGGGCACATGTATTCCGGGGTGCGCGGGAAGTTTCATACGCGAATTTGCAGGGTACGTGTATTACGCGGTTCGCGGGAAGTTCCACACGCGATTGCCCTGGGTCCGTGTATTTCGGGGTGCGCGGGAAGTTTCACACGCAAATTAGCAGGGCACGTGTATTTCGGTGTGCGGGGGAAGTTTCACACGCGAATTAGCAGGGTACGTGTATTTTGGTGTGCGCGTGAAGTTCCACACGCAATTTCAGCAGGGTACGTGTACTCCGGGTGTGTGGCAAATTCCACACGTGAATCCAGCAGCCTACATGTATTTCTGGGGTGCCGGGGAGTCCCACACGTGAATTGGCCATGTGAGTCCTCCCAGCTGTTTCCTCTAAACCCTCCACGGCCCCTGCAGGTGGCCCCCACCAAAGGGGACTACCCGGAACCCCTGCACATGTCCCGCAGGCAGCCCATCCACCATGGCCATGCCCCCCAGCCAACCGACATGTCACCTTGCACTATTGAACACAAACGCATGTCTCCCAGCACCCCCACCCCAGAGCATCCAGGGGCACCCTCCACCAGGCCCCCACTCATGTCTTCCTGCACCCCCAGCATCCAGGGGCACCCTCCAACAGGCCCCCACTCATGTCTCCCAGTACCCCCACCCCCCAGCATCCAGGGGCACGCTCCACCAGGCCCCCACTCATGTCTCCCTGCACCCCCACCCCCCACCAGTTAGGGGCACCCTCCACCAGACCCCCACTCATGTCCAACTCATGTCTCCTTGCACCCCCACCCCCCACCAGTCAGAGGCACCCTCCACCAGGCCCCCACTCATGTGTCCCAGCACCCCCACCCCCCACCAGTCAGGGGCACCCTCCACCAGGCCCCCACTCATATCTCCCAGCACCCCCACCCCCCTGCATCCAGGGGCACCCTCCACCAGGCCCCACCAGTCAGGGGCACCCTCCACCAGGCCCCCACTCATATCTCCCAGCACCCCCACCCCCCTGCATCCAGGGGCACCCTCCACCAGGCCCCCACTCATGTCTCCCAGCACCCCCACCCCCCTGCATCCAGGGCCACCCTCAACCATGCCCCCACTCATGTCTCCCTGCACGCCCCCCACCAGTCAGCGGCACCCTCCACCAGGCCCCCACTCATGTCCAACTCATGTCTCCTTGCACCCCCACCCCCCACCAGTCAGGGGCACCCTCCACCAGGCCCCCACTCATGTCTCCCAGCACCCCCACCCCCCACCAGTCAGGGGCATCCTCCACCAGGCCCCCACTCATGTCTCCCAGCACCCCCACCCCCCTGCATCCAGGGGCACCCTCCACCAGGCCCCCACTCATTTCTCCCTGCACCCCCACCCCCCTGCATCCAGGGGCACTCTCCACCAGGCCCCCACTCATGTCTCCCTGCACCCCCACCTCCCACCAGTCAGGGGCACCCTCCACCAGGCCCCCACTCATGTCCAACTCATGTCTCCTTGCACCCCCACCCCCCACCAGTCAGGGGCACCCTCCACCAGGCCCCCACTCATGTCCTACTCATGTCTCCCTGCACCCCCACCCCCACCAGTCAGGGACACCCTCCACCAGGCCCCCACTCATGTCCAACTCATGTCTCCTTGCACCCCCACACCCGAGCATCCAGGGGCACCCTCCACCAGGCCCCCACTCATGTCTCCCTGCACCCCCACCCCCCACCAGTCAGGGGCACCCTCCACCAGGCCCCCACTCATGTCCAACTCATGTCTCCTTGCACCCCCACCCCCCAGCATCCAGGTGCACCCTCCACCAGGCCCCCACTCATGTCTCCCAGCACCGCCACCCCCCACCAGTCAGAGGCACCCTCCACCAGGCACCCACTCATGTCTCCCTGCACCCCCACCCCCCAGCACTGTGGGGCACCCTCCACCAGGCCCCCACTCATGTCTCCTTGCACCCCCACCCCACGCCAGTCAGGGGCACCCTCCACCAGGCCCCCACTCATGTCTCCCAGCACCCCCACCCCCCTGCATCCAGAGGCACCCTCCACCAGGTCCCCACTCATGTCTCCCTGCACCCCCACCCCCCTGCATCCAGGGGCACCCTCCACCAGGCCCCCACTCATGTCTCCCTGCACCCCCACCCCCCTGCATCCAGGGGCAGCCTCCACCAGGCCCCCACTCATGTCTCCCAGCACCCCCACCCCCTGCATCCAGGGTCACCCTCCACCAGTCCCCCACTCATGTCTCCCAGCACCCCCACCCCCTGCATACAGGGGCACCCTCCACCAGGCCTCCACTCATGTCTCCCTGCACCCCCACCACCCACCAGACAGGGGCACCCTCCACCAGGCCCCCACTCATGTCCAAATCATGTCTCCTTGCACCCCCACCCCCACCAGTCAGGGGCACCCTCCACCAGGCCCCCACTCATGTCTCCGAGCACCCCCACCCCCCACCAGTCAGGTGCACCCTCCACCAGGCCCCCACTCATGTCTCCCAGCACCCCCACCCCCCTGCATCCAGGGGCACCCTCCACCAGGCCCCCACTCATGTCTCCCTGCACCCCCACCCCTTTGCATCCAGGGGCACTCTCCACCTGGCCCCCACTCATGTCTCCTTGCACCCCCACCCCCCACCAGTCAGGGGCACCCTCCACCAGGCCCCCACTCATGTCCAACTCATGTCTCCCTGCACCCCCACCCCCCACCAGTCAGGGGCACCCTCCACCAGGCCCCCACTCATGTCCAACTCATGTTTCCTTGCACCCCCGGCCCCCAGCATCCAGGGGCGCCCTCCACCAGGCCCCCACTCATGTCTCCCTGCACCCCCACCCCCCACCAGTCAGGGGCACCCTCCACCAGGCCCCCACTCATGTCCAAATCATGTCTCCTTGCACCCCTATCCCCAGCATCCAGGGGCACCCTCCACCAGGCCCCCACTCATGTCTCCCAGCACCCCCATCCCCCACCAGTCAGGGGCACCCTCCACCAGGCCCCCACTCATGTCTCCCTGCACCCCCACGCCCCAGCACTGTGGGGCACCCTCCACCAGGCCCCCACTCATTTCTCCCTGCACCCCCACCCCCCACCAGTCAGGGGCACCCTCCACCAGGCCCCCACTCATGTCCAACTCATGTCTCCTTGCACCCCCACCTCCCAGCATCCAGGGGCACCCTCCACCAGGCCCCCACTCATGTCTCCCTGCACCCCCACCCCCCACCAGTCAGGGGCACCCTCCACCAGGCCCCCACTCATGTCCAACTCATGTCTCCTTGCACCCCCACCCCCCAGCATCCAGGGGCACCCTCCACCAGGCCCCCACTCATGTCTCCCAGCACCCCCATCCCCCACCAGTCAGGGGCAACCTCCACCAGGCCCCCACTCATGTCACCCAGCACCCCCACCCCCCAGCATCCAGGGGCACCCTCCACCAGGCCCCCACTCATGTCTCCCAGCACCCCACCCCCCTGCATCCAGGGGCACCCTCCACCAGGCCCCCACTCATGTCTCCCTGCACCCCCGGTCCCTGCATCCAGGGGCACCCTCCACCAGGCCCCCACTCATGTCTCCCTGCACCCCCACCCCCTTGCATCCACGGGCACCCTCCACCAGGCCCCCACTCATGTCTCCCAGCACCCCCACCCCTCTGCATCCAGGGGCACCCTCCACCAGGCCCCCACTCATGTCTACCAGCACCCTCACCCCCCTGCATTCAGAGGCACCCTCCACCAGGCCCCCACTCATGTCTCCCTGCACCCCCACCCCCCTGCATCCAGGGGCACCCTCCACCAGGCCCCCACTCATGTCTCCCTGCACCCCAACCCCCCTGCATCCAGGGGCACTCTCCACCAGGCCCCCACTCATGTCTCCATGCACCCCCCCCAGACAGGGACACCCTCCACCAGGCTCCCACACATGTCCAACTCATATCTCCTTGCACCCCCACCCCCCACCAGTCAGGGGCATCCTCCACCAGGCCCCCACTCATGTCCAACTCATGTCTCCCTGCACCCACACCCCCCGCCAGTCAGGGGCACCCTCCACCAGGCTCCCACTCATGTCCAACTCATGTCTCCTTGCACCCCCACCCCCCAGCATCCAGGGGCACCCTCCACCAGGCCCCCACTCATGTCTCCCTGCACCCCCACCCCCCACTAGTCAGGGGCACCCTCCACCAGGCCCCCACTCATGTCCAACTCATGTCTCCTTGCACCCCCACCCCCCAGCAACCAGGGGCACCCTCCACCAGGCCCCCACTCATGTCTCCCAGCACCCCCACCCCCCACCAGTCAGGGGCACCGTCCACCAGGTCCCCATTCATGTCTCCCTGCACCCCACCCCCCAGCACTGTGGGGCACCCTCCACCAGGCCCCGACTCATGTCTCCCTGCACCCCCACCCTCCACCAGTCAGGGGCACCCTCCACCAGGCCCCCACTCATGTCTCCCAGCACCACCACCCCCAGCATCCAGGGGCACACTCCACCAGGCCACCACTCATGTCTCCCAGCAACCCCACCCCCCTGCATCCAGGGGCACCCTCCACCAGGCCCCCACTCATGTCTCCCTGCACCCCCACCCCCCTGCATCCAGTGGCACCCTCCACCAGGCCCCCACTCATGTCTCCCAGCACCCCCACCCCCTTGAATCCAGGGGCACCCTCCACCAGGCCCCCACTCATGTCTCCCAGCACCCCCACACCCCTGCATCCAGGGGCACCCTCCACCAGGTCCCCACTCATGTCTCCCTGCACCCCCACCCCCACCAGTCAGGGACACCCTCCACCAGGCCCCCACTCATGTCCAACTCATGTCTCCTTGCACCCCCACCCCCCAGCATCCAGGGGCACCCTCCACCAGGCCCCCACTCATGTGTCCCAGCACCCCCACCCCCCACCAGTCAGGGGCACCCTCCACCAGGCCCCCACTCATATCTCCCAGCACCCCCACCCCCCTGCATCCAGGGGCACCCTCCACCAGGCCCCACCAGTCAGGGGCACCCTCCACCAGGCCCCCACTCATATCTCCCAGCACCCCCACCCCCCTGCATCCAGGGGCACCCTCCACCAGGCCCCCACTCATGTCTCCCAGCACCCCCACCCCCCTGCATCCAGGGCCACCCTCAACCATGCCCCCACTCATGTCTCCCTGCACCCCCATCCCCCAGCACTGTGGGGCACCCTCCACCAGGCCCCCACTCATGTCTTCCTGCACCCCCACCCCCACCAGTCAGGGGCACCCTCCACCAGTCCCCCACTCATGTCCAACTCATGTCTCCTTGCACCCCCACCCCCCAGCATCCAGGGGCACCCTCCCCAGGCCCCCACTCATGTCTCCCTCCACCCCCACCCCCCTGCATCCAGGGGCACCCTCCACCAGGCCCCCACTCATGTCTCCCAGCACCCCCACCCCCCACCAGTCAGGGGCACCCTCCACCAGGCCCCCACTCATGTCTCCCAGCACCCCCACCCCCCAGCATCCAGGGGCACCCTCCACCAGGCCCCCACTCATGTCTCCCTGCACCCCCACCCCGCACCAGTCAGGTGCACCCTCCACCAGGCCCCCACTCATGTCTCCCAGCACCCCCACACCCCAGCATCCAAGGGCACCCTCCACCAGCCCCCCACTCATGTCTCCCTGCACCCCCACCCCCCAGCATCCAGGGGCACCCTCCACCAGGCCCCCACTCATGTCTCCCAGCACCCCTACCCCCCAGCATTCAGGGGCACCCTCCACCAGGCCCCCACTCATTTCTCCCTGCACCCCCACCCCCCACCAGTCAGGGGCACCCTCCACGAGGCCCCCACTCATGTCCAACTCATGTCTCCCTGCACACCCACACCCCAGCATCCAGGGGCACCCTCCACCAGGCCCCACTCATGTCTCCCAGCACCCCCACTCCCCACCAGTCAGGGGCACCCTCCACCAGGCCCCCACTCATGTCTCCCAGCACCCCCACCCCCCTGCATCCAGGGGCACCCTCCACCAGGACCCCACTCATGTCTCCCTGCACCCCCACCCCCCTGCATCCAGGGGCACTCTCCAACAGGCCCCCACTCATGTTTCCCTGCACCCCCACCCCCCACCAGTCAGGGGCACCCTCCGCCAGGCCCCCACTCATGTCTCCCTGCACCCCCACCCCCCACCAGTCAGGGGCACCCTCCACCAGGCCCCCACTCCTTCCTACCACCCCCCCACCCCCCAGCAGTGTGATTTGCCTGTGTAAGTGTATATCAGGTTTGCACGTGTAGTCTGACACGCGATATCAGCAGGGTACCTGTATTACGGGGTTCGCGGGAACTTCCACACGCGATTACAGCAGGGTACGTGTATTTCGGGGTGCGCGGGAAGTTTCACACGCAAATTTGCAGGGTACGTGTATTACGGGGTTCGCAGGAAAATCCACACGCGATTGCCCTGGGTCCGTGTATTTCGGGGTGCGTGGGAAGTTTCACACGCGAATTAACAGGGTACGTGTATTTCGGTGTGCGGGGGAAGTTTCACACGCAAATTAGCAGGGTACGTGTATTTTGGTGTGCGCATGAAGTTCCACACGCAATTTCAGCAGGGTACGTGTACTCCGGGTGCGCGGCAAATTCCACACGCAAATCCAGCAGCCTACATGTATTTCTGGGGTGCCGGGGATCCCACATGTGAATTAGCCGTGTGGGTCCTCCCAGCTGTTCCCTCTACACCCTCCACGGCCCCTGCAGGCGGCCCACACCACAGGGGACTACCCTGCACCCCTGCACATGTCCCGCAGGCAGCCCATCCACCATGGCCATGCCCCCCAGCCAACCCACATGTCACCTTGCACTACTGCCCACCAACGCATGTCTCCCAGCACCCCCACCCCACAGCATCCAGGGGCACCCTCCACCAGGCCCCCACTCCTTCCGACCACCCCCCACCCCCCAGCAGTGCGATTCGCCTGTGTACGTGTATATCAGGGTTGCGCGTGTAGTCTGACACGCGATATCAGCAGGGTACGTGTATTACGGGGTTCGCGAGAAGTTCCACACGCGATTTCAGCAGGGTACGTGTATTTCAGGGTGCGCGGGAAGTTTCACACGCAAATTTGCAGGGTACGTGTATTACGGGGTTCGCGGGAAGCTCCACACGCGATTTCAGCAAGGTACGTGTATTTCGGGGTGCGCGGGAAGTTTCACACGCAAATTTGCAGGGTACGTGAATTTCGGTGTGTGCGCGTGAAGTTACACACGCGACTGTGCCTTTGAGAGTGGGGTACGTGTATTCCTGGGGTGGGCGGGACGATTTACACGCTCGCTTACAACGCGCCAAAAAATAAAAGGACCAATCCTGAAACACGTACGCCAGCATGAAGCAGGCGCACGTCCCGCGCAGCATAAAAGAGTGCGAAAACAACAAACAAGCTAGGACGCCAGGATGAATATACCGTTCCTAGCAGCAGTGGCCATGGGATACCGCAGGAGGAGGAGAAGGATAGTCAGGGCCAGAATCTTCACACCCAGAACCAGCCTATTTGGTATGCCAGATGACCAGGTGTATGGGAGGTACAGGTTTCCACCACACATAATACTCGACCTGGTCAGTGAGTGAGAGGATGACCTCACATCACCCACCCTGTGCTCCCAAGCACTCAGCCCCCTGGAGAAGGTCCTCAATGTACTGCACTTCTTGGCTACCGGATCATTTCAGCGGACAAGTGCCATAGTGGGGGGGGGGATCACAGGCCACGCAGTCACGGTGTCTACACCAGGTGTTGGCCATCATCACTGCACGCCCATCAGTCCTCAGGCACATATATCTGCCCAGAACACCTGCAGAAAGGCAGGCTGTCCGCCAGGATTTCTACAGGGTGGCACAATTCCCCAAAGTGCTAGGTGCCATTGGTTGCACCCATGTGGCTCTACGTCCCCCCAGGGCATCTGAGCACATCTATAGAAACCACAAGCACTGGCATTCCATCAACGTCCAGGTAGTATGTGATGCCAAGGGAATTATCACCTCAGTATATGCCAACTATCCAGGGTCCACCCACGCTAGCTTCATTTACAGGATGTCAACCCTAAACGGGGACATGGAAGCTGGGCGGCATGGTGATGCATGGCTGCTTGGTGAGTAGAAATGCCACAGCACACGCATGCATGACAGATACAGAGTAATGCGAATACCCCACTAATGATCCCCATCACCACCTCCCCAGGGGACAGTGCCAACCCTCTGAGCACACACATGATGACGCCAATTCGGAAACCCCATCACGCCTCTCGAGATAAGATACAACACAGCCCATATTGCAACATGGGGCATAGTGGAGCGCACATTCGGAGTGCTCAAGTCACGCTTTCGCTCCCTTGACCGTTCTGGTGGGCAGCTGTTATACACTCCATCAGTAGTGTGCAGGATCATAGTGGCGGCATGTGTCCTGCACAATGTTGCAACACGCCGGGGCCTGGCTGTGGACATGGTGGTGCCCCCACATCCCCAACCACATGCACGCCCACTGCGCATGGGAGGGGAAAGGACACGGGGTGAGGCAGCCCGTACGCAGCTGGTGGCTAATTACTTCACATAGAAAGCACACCCCTGTGGAGTGCACACAGCCCTGGCACATACCATCTGACAATCAATGATGACTCAATCTGACAATTATGATGAACAAGGGGACAGTCAACTGTCAGAACCATAGCAGCCTGAGATTGTTCATCTGGAAGTGTCACAATGTGTGCATCCCTGCCTACACAAACACCACCAATGCAGTGTCTTCAAAAGACACTTCCATGCAGCAAAAATGAATACCCACTTGCAAAATACAACATGAGAACAGTACCATGTCACCCAACCCCTCCCCGGCACGGCCACACAACACACCATGGCATGTCATGCTATGTGAGAACAAACAAATTAATCCCCACAACATGCCCCAAGTGTCACCAACTACAGTGTCCCTAATGGTAAACTGGCCACACATGAAATGCTCACAGTAATGCAGGACAAACAACACACATTACCAAATACTTACCAAGAATACCAATCACCTACACAACCTCCAACCTACCATAAACATGACAGTACGGACTTAAAAAATTGGTAGCCTCACTACCTGATAATGGCAGCACTTCAAACACTTCCAAGTATACAGTGTTAGCGCCACGCAAGAGTGTAGGTGCACTGCTTACAACATGGACTCCAGTCCCAAAGTAGACCGCCTTGTGAAGACATGAGAAATGGACCTGCAAATTAGGAGGATGGGATGGATGCAGAGGCACATATCAATACACCATGCAGTGTACAATACAACAACAATATGCTCTAGGAATGTATACACAGTATTGACTACAGACTGCCCACACATCAAATGGGAGCCCAACGTCACCGTGTAAGTCAATGTCACTTGGGCACACCCTTTGCAAGCCCATGAAAACGGGAAGCAGGAGGGGTGTGTGTCACACAAACCCAAGCATCTGACCCAAATTCAGGACAAGCCTGCATGTGCCCAGCCACAATACAGCGTATGCCCACGGGAGCCACACAAGGCAACACACTGTCCAAAATATCAAAAATCAAAAATAAAAAAAAAAATACAAAAAAAATCAAAAAAAAAATCAAAAATGGCCATTAATGGGCCCGGGGGGGGGGGGTAGGGGAGGCCACCCAGGAGGACTGAGGACAGGGTGCACACCAAAACCCACCTGTGTGGATCTTGCGAAAAAAAAACACCTCCATGGGCTCATGGCCTGCACGGCTACCCTATTGTGAGAGATTCGTTGCTGTTGCTCTTCTCACCCTCTGCAGCTGCATCAGGAGGTGGTGGCACTATGGGAGGCAGCCCACGCAAAGCTCTAGTGTGGTCCTCCATGGCAGCAAGCATGCAGGTGTGGAAGGTCTGGTTCTGGAGGATGATTGTGCGGAGGTCCCCATGCAACAACTCACGGGATGCCCGGACCTCCGCCCTAGTTGCCTGCATCTCAGCTGAGAGCTTACGTGGAAGCTGCTCCAGCTCCTGTTCTGTCCTCGTATTAGCTGAAGCCTCAAGCTCAACCAGAGTTGCCCTGAGCTGACGGAGTTCCACCCTCAGGGCTTCCTTGTGGCCCTGGGACTCAATGGAAATGGCTTCCCGCAGAGTCTCCAGTGCCGCCCGCCTGTCCCTGTTGGACGCCAACATGTCCTCCCTGTGTGACTGGCTAATGGAGTCTGCTGCCTGCTGTAGTTGTTCAATTAGCCTTTCTTGGGGGACAATGGAAGTGTCCACCCTATCCATGGCCTGATTCATCATCTCAGTTGATGCTGCCTGTTGATTTGCCATACCGTATATGGATTGCTCCCATGCGATATTGCCTAATGGCGTACGGCCACCGTGTCGGTGGTCACCACACCTGTCTGGGGCAAGGCAAACTGCACCTTGCTGTGCCGGCACTGCCTGAGGCTGCAGGACTGCATTCCCCCTCTGATCTGCTGGCCCAGGAACAGGATCAGATGTAGCGGAGTGTGACCCTGCATCCGTAACCACCAAAGGCTGACTTGCCAACACTGACATCCCCATTGAGGGTTCTACCCCTGGTGCAGGAGGGTTGGACAGTACAGAATCCCTCCCAGAGACACTTACCTGCGACGGCACATAGGTCTCATCATCCGAATCGACACCTGAATAGAGCTTGGGGGAGGTGCACCAAGAGACACCCCTTGAGATGACGGCCTGCAGCAAGTGAGGGTTCTCACCCACCACCACACCACGTCCCTCACTGGTGGCCGGTCGGGCCTGAGACCTCTCCTGGGTCTGCACCATTTCCACAACCCCAGCAGTATCAAGTGCGTCATCCCCTGCAAAGACATGAAAGAAAAGAAATGGGAACAGTTATTAGCAACATGGCACACAATTAGGGCTGAGAAGCAACAGAAACAGTACTTCATTGACACATGTCCCACATGACTATAAACCTCCCATGCATGCACTGTCACTGCGTATGAAGGGGAGGCAAATGACACAAATTGATGACACCAAGATGGAAGACCAACAAATTTGCTGCATGCTGCCTAGCAGTGCATCACACATTGGCCTGTGATTTGCATGTCCAATACACATACATGACACATGCCATCACACAGATGGCATGTACCCTAGCCATGTCACACATGTGACAATAGGACTGAGAAATGCCTAGTGAAAGTGGTGGAATGCAGACAAGCAGCCTGAATGAACACAGAATAACATGCAACTATGTTGTGGCAAGATGACAATTCAAGGGCAACTGGCGTGAGGTTGGGCTGAATGTCTACTGTTGCCAGAAGGGATACTGCAAAACCCAAATCCTGGTGCGCAGAATGTTTTGGATGAAGCGCATGGGTGACCCAAACCACTCAGGCACACACGCCCTCACCTGGCACTCAATCAGAAGCACTCACACACACGCCATGCACATGGATGACACACACATGCATGTGCATTCACCGGACAATGCCTCGTAATCTGGCAGGTCTTCCACGCCTTGGATCTGTTCCTCCGTGACGTAGGTCCCAGCAACATACTCATGTGGAGTGAGTTCTATGTCCTCTGCCGGAGACTCACCTCCAGTCACTAGAGTTGCGGCATGACTTGAGGCCAGCTTTTTCTTTGCCCTGCGCTTAAGGTCATTCCAGCGCTTGTAGCAATCATTAGCTGTGCGCCTCACGAATCCAAGGGCACTTATGAGTTCCGCAATGGTCTGCCAGTGTGCCTGACGTTATGCAGGTGTGGTCTTGCATCCTGCAGTAATCACCATTTCACTGACATGTGCAGACACATACTCCACAAGTGCATCAAGTTCGACCCGATTGAAGCAGGGCTTCCTTGGTGGGCCGGACTGTGTAGCCATGTCTGGGGCATCAGCCTGTACTGGACGAGCACTCTTCCTCTTCCGCGTGGAAGGTGGTGGTGATACTGAGTTTCCTACGCCGCTCTGGACACTAGGGGCAGGAGCCCCGTTGGACTGTGGACTAGGAGTGTGGGAATGAACACTCACCATGGGAGTTGGTGCAGGCATTAGCTGAAGTGTGATGTGGTCAGGGGGAACGTCAGCAGGATGGACTAGGACCGACACTGTCCTGGCTGGGACACTCGGAGCTGGGGTGGATGGAGCCGCAGCTGCCCCTGCAGCCTCCCCACCCTGCCTACACGGGGCAGCAGATGACAGAGCTGCCCCTCATCCACGTGGGCTGTTGACACCAACGTGCACCACCACACGTGGCCTAGACCTGCTGACCTAGAAGTCAGCCATGGAGTCACCCAGTGCCAGGTCTGGTGCCACAATGGGCTGGTCCAACAAGGGCTGAGCAGGGATGGTGTCAGCCATGTTACCCTCAACCGGGGGGGGGCATGGGTGTCCCTGACTGGTCACCCACACATGGGGGGCTAGGGGCACCCTGCAAGTCCTGGCCACGTCCCCTAACGTATCCACCACAGCCACCTCTTGTGGCTCGCCCACCTTTGCCACCCTTACCGCGTGCTCGCCTCCCAACCATGGCACTGATGTTGTTATGTTGTTGTGCGTATGGGAGTTGCAGTAAACTATTGTCCTGGGAAATTGGGGGTCAAAGGGGTAGGGTACTAGATGGATTTCGTACCCTAGTGCTCTAGCAAGGCTGTATGTGACCCCTGGGGAAGATGACGGGTCACGCAACGCACAGGCACCCCGAAAAAGGTAGATAATGTGCACGCAACGCCTCCTAGACCACGTGCGTGGAAAAAAAAACCTGCACTACGCTGTGGCACCCAGAAACACAAAAATGAACGTATGCGTGTCACACGCAGCCTAGAATGACCTCTGAAGGGGTAGGCAACACACAGGGCAAGCACAGATGTCAAATACGTGCGCAACTCACCATCTGCCAGGAAAAATCGCGTGTAAAATACGCGCGTGTGCGCGTTGGCAACACTCCCGTCTGAGGAGACAGGACAACAGGAGAAGTGAACGCTGTTTGAGGAAACAGGCCCAGGAAAAAGACAAGAAGAGAAAAAGCTGTCAGAGGTAACAGGGAGTACGAACTTTTAACGCCATGAAGTAAATCGCGTGTGAACCGACAAGAAGTACAGATTTCACCCACTCGCTCTCTACGAAAAGCACGTACAAAGAAATGGCGTTCTACACATACCTTTTAAACATGCCCACACGTCCAGCGTCACTTCCCCGTGTATGCGCTAAGGCCCCATCCTCCAATTACACATGCTGACACTCTGACGTGCAGTCATTGGACGTTTAACATGCACCCGAGTACAGGGAAACGCCCGCGCACGCACGTCACAGACGCGCATACCCGCTGTTGGCCTTTGGGCCAATGAATTCGCGTACGTGTGCTGACTCGCTTATGCGCTAAGGCCCTTTCCTCGAATTACACGCAGACGTGCTGGATTTTCACGTGCCAAATCACTCCGTATCAAGCTGGCCACACGTAAGCACACGGAAGACCACGCTCCTGCCCAGAAGGCCGAATTACTGCCCCGCAGAGCCCCGAGCACGCTCCCACCTGCCATCTGCTGCTGCCTGATTGCCTGCTGCCCACGTGCCCTGCCATTTGCTGCCTGCACATCAGCCAGGGGTGCTGTTGCTGTGACCACCCCTGCTGGAACCGAAGACTCCCGACTGGGATTCCATCACTCCACAGCCCAGCCCCAGGACCCAGTTGCCCACCCACTCCTGCCTCTGGGGTTGTCATGTCAGGCACTGCAACATCTGGCACCACTGACAACCCCCAGCCAGAGAGGCAGAGGGGCACCAGCTTCACTGCCACCGAAGTTGGTGTCCTGGTGGAGCAAGTCCTGGGGCAGTATGATGCCCTCTTCGCAAGTTCCCGCGCCGACAAGGAAGGACGGACTCGGATCTGGACTGACATCGTGACTGCCATCCACGCGGAGGGGGTGGCAGTCGGCAACTTCCAACATGTCAAGAAGCGCTGGGAGGACTTCAGGTCCAGGACCCTCAACAAGGCCCGGCGCCTCTTGAAGGCAGCGGATGATAAGGGGCGCCGGGGCCACTTGTCGGAAGATCAGATGAGGGTCCTGGAACGCATATCCCCAGCGCTCCACGTCCAGGTCCTTGAGAGGCAGACCCGTCTGGAGTCGAGCGGTAAGTGTACATGCATCATGATTGTAAGCTATGCGTGTGGTGATCTGCCAGTAGAGTGCAGGTTGCACATCTGTTTGTATGGGGCCGAGTATGGGTGGGGGTGTACAGGGCCGTGAGGCTAACACATGCGAAGGCTGTTATGTGTGAGACATGGATGGTGCTTGTGTGTGTAGGCTTGCATGGCAAATGCAGTTGTGTGGGCACACATGTTTGGATGAATGTGTATGTAAGTAGGCATGTTCGTGATGTCACACATGTATGTTGTTTTCAGCTGCATGTATCAGCACTGTGTACATGTGCATGTGTGTGTATTTGACAAGGGTGCAACAGTATGCATGTGACAGCGGTATGTGGAAGCCTGATTGGCAGATGTGACATGGATGCCCGTCTGAACACTGCAACACTTGGCAGAGGTGTACACATGCATGCAAGTGTGGTGGTGTGTGTACATGTGTGGTGCACTTCCTGTGTTGCATGTGATGTCTGGATCACCTTTGCCTGCTCATGCTGTTGTATGTGTATGGATGGTGCTGGCAGTTGCGATATGGCTGTGGTATGGCTCATGTGTGCAAGTTGAAATGACATGTGTGTTGGCGATTGTGATGCCATGTCTGTGGTTTGCCAATGCCACTCATGTACAACAGTCATGTGTGTATGTGTCCATTGTACAGTGCCCTGATGCCTGTGTTTTATTTCTCCCTGTATGCAGCGTCAACTGATGAAGAGGGTGGAGAAGGTGCTGTGGAGCACAGCGGCGGCGATCGCACCGCCAGCCGGAGACGCAAGGCCCGGCTCCCCTCCCAGGTTGTGATCTCGTTGGGGAGTGAGGAGTCCGGTGCCGCATCCCAGGCCGCAGCTGCCGGGGGGAGGTCCAAGAGGCGGAGGTCAGAGTTGGACTCCTCGGCAGCAGAAGGGACAGCTGGGACCCCACAGAGCCCAACGAGGGAAGATGGCACGGAGTCATCCAGGTTGGTGGGGGTTTTGGTGGAAGAGGAGGCCGTGCAAGCAACAGAGACGGGGTCTGGAGGTGGGGACCAGGGACAGGAGGCAGCACAGGCCGCCGCGGAGGTGCCTGTGTGCAATCCTGTCCCTGATCCTGTCACTGCATCATCTTGCACCAGCAGGGATGCCTACGTCCAGACCCGTTTTCAGGCAGGTGATGAGCTCACAACAACTGGCCTTCCTCTGCCTGCGGACGTGGCTATCCAGGTCCGGGTTGAGCCTGTCCTGACTGGTGTGGCGTCGCGTCAACGGGCCATGCGAGGTGACCTGCAGTCTTTTCATGAGGAGACTGCACGTCTTCTCGAATGGCTCGTTGACCGCGTCGGCCTACTGGAAAAGGTCACCCAGGCCAGATTCCTCCGTTTGATGGGGCTTGCTCAGACCCCCTCCTCAACTGAACCCCCTATTCGTCAGTCGTCCTCCGTGCCATCTTCCCTCCCATTAGTCACCTGGGTGCCCTGTGGAGCTGCCTCTGACAGTGCGGCCAGGCTGGTGGAGGAGGCATCCCTGCCACAGTCGGGAGTCGGACGTCCAGCAGGGGTGGCCACATCAACGACTGCACCCCAGCCAGTGGAGGATGTGCAGGCAGCAGGAGGCAGTGCACGGGCAGAGGCACAGCAGCAGCAGCAACGAGGTGGGAGCCATGCTGGCTCGGGGCCTTCCACATCGGAGGGGCAGGCATCGGCCGGAGGGCAGGAGGACCCAGGACGGGAAGTGTCTTCCATGTGGCAGCGGTTGGGCCACGCCATAGATGCGGAGCGGCAGCGGGCGGAAGAGGCACGGCTCACGATGGTCAGGGCGGAGAACTCCATGCGGCGGGCCCTGAGGCAGGCCGAGTGCCTCGAGGCAATCCGCAGGGAGTTGGAGGTGAACATGTCAACGGCCCTGCGGACCCTCGGCGCCATGGAGGAGGACCGCCTCTGGGACATTGAGCAGGAGTTCGATGATGCCCTGGCCCGGAACATCCCGAAGTGAGCCGTCGGACTAGCCCGCTGCCCTTGTAAATAGTTCTGTAGTTAGTGTTAGGTTTCCTTTGGTTTTGCTTTTTTTTGGACCTTTTGGACAATGGGCCACATTTTTGTATATAGTTTTTTTTAATAGGTAGTGTTATTAGATAGGTTTCATTTCTTCTGTTGGGATCATGGACCCTGGATTGTTTATCTGTATATAGTTGACTGTTGGATTTTCTTTTTTTTTATGATTTACCCATGGAGCAACGGTTTTCGATTTTAATTTTCCATTGGATTTACTTTTGTGGACTGTGACTTTGGACACCTTTCCTTTGGATTATGATTTGTGGTTTTGCATTATTTCACAGACATGCTGTTTTTTAAAAACAAATTCCCATTTTTGTTTGTTTATTTTTAATTCAATTTATGTTGCTTTTAATACATATTTTTTCTTCAAACTTCAATGTGTAGTATCATCTCATTGGTTTCATGCATATCATGATATGGGTTTTGACATTCACTGACACCCATTGGGCGTATGTGAGGGAGATGTGTTCATTTCCAAACTTGCAATTGGGGTTCTATCATGTTATTGCCATTTCTAAGTGGGTGGATGCAATACTCGGGTGGGTGTTTGGCATTTGGAGGCTGACCATAAGGGCCAGGGATCTAGTTTGTGATGACATGTTGGCTGGGGGACATGAGTGGGGGCCTGGTGGAGGGTGCCCCTGGATGCTGGGGGGTGGGGGTGCAGGGAGACATGAGTGGGGGCCTGGTGGAGGGTGCCCCACAGTGCTGGGGGGTGGAGGTGCTGGGAGACATGAGTGGGGGCCTGGTGGAGGGTGCCCCACAATGCTGGGGGGTGGGGGTGCTGGGAGACATGAGTGGGGGCCTGGTGGAGGGTGATCCTGACTGGTGGGGGGTGGGGGTGCTGGGAGACATGAGTGGGGGCCTGTGGAGGGGGCCCCTGGATGCTGGGGGGTGGGGGTGCTGGGAGACATGAGTGGGGGCCTGGTGGAGGATGCCCCTGACTGGTGGGGGGTGGGGGTGCAGGGAGACATGAGTGGGGGCCTGGTGGAGGGTGCCCCACAGTGCTGGGGGGTGGGGGTGCTGGGAGACATGAGTCGGTGCCTTGTGGAGGGTCCCCCTGGATGCTGGGGGGTGGGGGCGCTGGGAGACATGAGTGGGGGCCTGGTGGAGGGTGCCCCTGGATGCTGGGGAGTGGGGGTGCAGGGAGACATGAGTGGGGGCCTGGTGGAGGGTGCCCCACAGTGCTGGGGGGTGGGGGTGCAGGGAGACATGAGTGGGGGCCTGGTGGAGGGTGCCCTACAGTGCTGGGGGTGGGGGTGCAGGGGGACATGAGTTGGTGGGCAGTAGTGCAAGGTGACATGTGGCTTGGCTGGGGGGCACGGGCATGGTGGATGAGCTGCCTGCGGGACATGTGCAGGGTAGTCCCCTTTGGTGTGGGCCGCCTGCAGGGGCCGTGGAGGTTGTCGGTTGAACAGCTGGGAGGACCCACACGGCGGATTCACGTGTAGGACTGGCCGGCACCCCCGGAATCCACGTAGGCTGCTGGATTCGTGTGTGGAATTTCACTTGCACCTTGTAATACACGTACCCTGCTGAAATCGCGTGTGGAACTTCCCACGCACCTTGGAATACACGTACCCTGCTGAAATCGCATGTGGAACTTCCCGCGCACCCCGAAATACACGTACCCAGGGCAATCGCGTGTGGAAGTTCCTGCGAACCCCGTAATACACGTACCCTGCTGAAATCACGTGTCAGACTACACGCGCAACCCTGATATACACGTACACAGGCGAATCGCACTGCTGGGGGGTGGGGGGGGGGTAGGAAGGAGTGGGGCCTGGTGGAGGGTGCCCCTGGATGCTGGGAGGTGGGGGTGCTGGGAGACATGAGTGGGGGCCTGGTGGAGGGTGCCCCACAGTGCTGGGGGGTGGGGGTGCTGGGAGACCTGAGTGGGGGCCTGGTGGAGGGTGCCCCTGGATGCAGGGGGTGGGGGTGCAGGGAGACATGAGTGGGGGCCTGGTGGAGGATGCCCCTGGATGGGGGGTGGGGGTGCAGGGAGACATGAGTTGGTCATGAGTGGGGGCCTGGTGGAGGGTGCCCCTGGATGCAGGGGGGTGGGGGTGCAGGGAGACATGAGTGGGGGCCTGGTGGAGGGTGCCCCACAGTGCTGGGGGGTGGGGGCGCTGGGAGACATGAGTGGGGGCCTGGTGGAGGGTGCTCCTGACTGGTGGGGGGTGGGGGCTGGGGGTGCAGGGAGACATGAGTGGGGGCCTGGTGGAGGGTGCCCCTGGATACTGGGGGGTGGGGGTGCTGGGAGACATGAGTGGGGGCCTGGTGGAGGGTGCCCCTGGATGCTGGGGGGTGGGGGTGCTGGGAGACATGAGTGGGGGCCTGGTGGAGGGTGCCCCTGGATGCAGGGGGGTGGGGGTGCAGGGAGACATGAGTTGGACATGAGTGGGGGCCTGGTGGAGGGTGCCCCTGGATGCAGGGGGGTGGGGGTGCAGGGAGACATGAGTGGGGGCCTGGTGGAGGCTGCCCCACAATGCTGGGGGGTTGGGGGTGTTGGGAGACATGAGTGGGGGCCTGGTGGAGGGTGCCCCTGACTGGTGGGGGGTGGGGGTGCAGAGAGACATGAGTGGGGGCCTGGTGGAGGGTGCCCTGGATGCTGGGGGGTGGGGGTGCTGGGAGACATGAGTGGGGGCCTGGTGGAGGGTGCCACTGGATGCTGGGGCATGGGGGTGCTGGGAGACATGAGTGGGGGCCTGGTGGAGGGTGCCCCTGGATGCTGGGGGGTGGGGGTGCAGGGAGACATGAATGGGGGCCTGGTGGAGGGTGCCCCACAGTGCTGGGGGATGGGGGTGCTGGGAGACATGAGTGGGGGCCTGGTGGAGGGTTCCCCTGTCTGGTGGGGGTGGGGGTGCAGGGAGACATGACTGGGGGCCTGGTAGAGGGTGTCCCTGGATGCTGGGGGGTGGGGGTGCTGGGAGACATGAGTGGGGGCCTGGTGGAGGGTGCCCCTGGATGCTGGGGGGTCGGGGTGCTGGGAGACATGAGTGGGGGCCTGGTGGAGGGTGCCCCTGGATGCTGGGGGGTGGGGGTGCAGGGAGACATGAGTGGGGGCCTGGTGGAGGGTGCCCCACAGTGCTGGGGGGTGTGGGTGCAGGGAGACATGAGTGGCGGCCTGGTGGAGGGTGCCCCACAGTGCTGGGGCGTGGGGGTGCAGGGGGACATGAGTTGGACATGTGTGGGGGCCTGCTGGCAGGTGCCCCACAGTGCTGGGGGGTGGGGGTGCTGGGAGACATGCGTTGGTGGGCAGTAGTGCAAGGTGACATGTGTCTTGGCTGGGGGTCATGGGCATGGTGGATGGGCTGCCTGCGGGACATGTGCAGGGTAGTCCCCTGTGGTGTGGGCCACCTGCAGGGGCCGTGGAGGGTGTCAGTTGAACAGCTGGGAGGACCCACACGGCGGATTCACGTGTAGGAGGAGGCCGGCACCCCCGGAATCCACGTAGGCTGCTGGATTCGCATGTGGAATTTCACTTGCACCTTGTAATACACGTACCCTGCTGAAATTGCGTGTGGAACTTCCCGCGCACCTTGGAATACACATACCCTGCTGAAATTGCATGTGGAACTTCCCGCGCACCCCGAAATACATGTACCCAGGGCAATCGCGTGTGGAAGATCCCGCAAACCCTGTAATACACGTACCCTGATGATATCGCTTGTCAGACTACACGCGCAACCCTGATATACACGTACACAGGTGAATCGCACTGCTGGGGGGTGTGGGTGCTGGGAGACATGAGTGGGGGCCTGGTGGAGGGCGCCCCTGGATGCTGGGGGGTGGGGGTGCAGGGAGACATGAGTGGGGGCCTGGTGGAGGGTGCCCCACAGTGCTGGGAGGATGGGGTGCAGGGGGACATGAGTTGGACATGTGTGGGGGCCTGCTGGCAGGTGTCCCACAGTGCTGGGGGGTGAGGGTGCTGGGAGACATGCATTGTTGATCAGTAGTGCAAGGTGACATGTGGCTTGGCTGGGGGGCTTGGCCATGGTGGATGGGCTGCCTGCAGGACATGGGCAGGGGTGGAGGATGGTCCCCTGTGGTGTGGGCTGACTGCAGGGGCCGTGGAGGGTATAGAGGGAACACCTGGGAGGACCCACACGGCCAATTCACGTGTAGTGCTCCCCGCGCACCCCTGAAATACACGTGCCCTGATGGAATCGCGTGTGATTCTTCCCGCGCACCCCTGGAATACATGTACCCTGATGGAATCGCGTGTGATACTTCCCGCGCACCCCTGAGATACACATACCCTGCTGATTTTGCGTGTGATACTTCCCGCGCACCCCTGGAATACACGTTCCCTGATGGAATCGCGTGTGATACTTCCCGCGCACCCCTGAAATACACGTACCCTGCTGATTTTGCATGTGATACTTCCCGCGCATCCCTGGAATACACATACCCTGATGGAATCGCATGTGATACTTCCTGCGCACCCCTGAAATACACGTACCCTGCTGATTTTGTGTGTGATACTTCCCGCGCACCCCTGAAATATACGTACCCTGATGGAGTCGCGTGTGATACTTCCCGTGCACCCCTGAAATACACGTACCCTGCTGATTTTGCATGTGGTACTTCCCGCGCACCCCTGGAATACACATGCCCTGATGGAATCGGGTGTGTTACTTCACGCGCACCCCTGATTTACACGTACCCAGGGCAATCACGTGTGATACTTCCCGCGAACCACTGAAATACACGTTCCCCGCTTGGCGTTTGCTGTTTGGCAGCCCTGTGAACTGGTCCAGGGTTAGCGCAGCCCTTTGCCATGAATTGGGAATTTTGAAGGGTTTTGGAGGCTAAAATCCATGAGTACGCTGTGCGATGAAATGGATTTTATCGCACGCGGCTTGCGCAGTGTATCGCACAGGGACACTGTGTGCCAGCCTCGTGCGCCACTTTTGTGCGAAATTCTATGAATTACCCTGTATATCTTTTAGGGCTGTCACTTTCGAGAACGTTATCTTCAGACCATTGCCCAAGAACCCACAGAGATCTTTATCTGCTTGCAGTACTGACCAATGTGGACAAAGAATATTCCTGATTTGTCCTGTGGCATAATTTATTGTGTTTTGGAGTACAGCACCACTGCATATGATCACATTTTTGCTATAATGTGGCACACATATAGCCAGCCATATGCGGCCAGTGTAACATATGGGTATGCAAATGGAGACAGGTTGCAAATTTAAAGCACAAGAATATATATATTTTTTTTCTTTTTCTTTTTCTCTTACTTGAAATGCCTCATTCACAGGAGACCACATTAGCTGTCTAATTGACTGACTTAATTAACCAATACTAACACTAGTTCTAACTAAATAACATTATAATGTGCTCTCTATGTGGAAAAAGAGGCAGGAAAGACATGTTCTGAGATTCAGTTTAAACGTGCATTTTTCTCTGATTTTCTCTGGCTGCGCTGAAATGTGAAGAACGGAAAGGCAACAGGAAATCAAACAGAAATAGTTATTACAGTATGAAGATCCCATTGTTTGTGACACAGGGGTGGCAACCTAATGCTCTTTCTGCTAATATGATTGGAGGGAAGTATATCTACGACAGACTGCGTAAGCAACAGAGGTCTGCTGGAAAAGATTTGACAGGAAAAAGATCAGATCACTTTTGCTGAGCTGCTGTGAAGAGGTCACCTTTGCTGGGCTGCTGTGAGGAGTCGTTTCAGCTGCACTGCTGACCTTCAGAGACTGGGGATTCCTGGTCACTTAGCACGGCTTGAGAACTGTAGATTGAGCTGCATGTTCTCGCTGTGCATTTCAATCCTTCAAAATTAAAAAAGAAAACCCCGGGCGCATTCCTCGGAGACGAGCGCAGGAAGGTTGCGTGTGGGAGAAGTACAGATAGCTGGTAATTATCAAAGTGAATGGAGATTACTGTGACTGCTGTACGAATGATCTAATATCAGGCAGGAAGGATAGGAATAGGGAATCCCCTGTGTTTAATTGACACGCTGTAATATTGCAAAGTGAATATTGTTCTTTTGCTGCATGTTATCTTTTTTCTCTTTTTGTTACAGAGGATGCAAATTGAATATCGTTCTGCTCCGCACCCTCGGGTCCCAATAGCGCTTTGAGCCCCCGCTTTTGACCCCCCCGTGGAGAAGTAACTGCTGCTCATGCCACCCGAAGTGGCCCCCCTACCGCTGAGCAAAGTCTGGGTGAAAAACGGACTTCCCATCCCGGAGTAAAGTCCATCCGACAGCAAGGCCCCTCTCCGCCGCACACGCAGCAGCCGGAAAGCGCGACGCGACTACGCGCCACATCGAGGAACCCGGCTCCCTGCACGAGCCGACTGCGAACGACGCAGGCCCTGCTGCGAGGCGAGCAACCTTCTGGGGCGGGAGAGTGTGGCCGCACTACCCGCGCAGCTACCCGAGCAGCTCCGGGCCATGAGCGAAAGGAAACTGTGGAGAGGGTAAGTGACCTCCCCCCCTCGGAGCACACAGCGGCACTTTGCCTGGCCAGGGGTCCTCCCTAGCCCCCCCGGCACTCTCCTCATCAAGGGCCCGGGGCCGAAGATAGCGTTTGGGGTGCAGACGAGAACCGCCCACCGTAACCGGGCCACTGCGATAGGCGACACGAGGCCTCAAGAGGGCCCCCACATCAAGGCCAGACACGCGGGCCGCTGTATATATCGAACGCGGCCTACGCCCAGCTGCTCCGTAGGACAAGCGCAGTGCCCTGGGAGACTTAGACGCCACAGCCAGCCACGGAAATCGGGGCGAAGGACTTGCGCCTGAAGTGAGGACAGTACAGAGGGTTGGGCCCCCATCTATGGGGCGTGTGCCCTCCTCTGCACAACCAACAATCTTTTGTCCCTTCCGGGGCCTGAACCTCAATTTAAAAGCTACTGGTCAGGAGATCTCCCCCACGCCACCTTGCCTGGGCCTACACCCAAGACCACACTGAGAGCTGGGCCCCCGTGTGCTGCGGGGCGTGTGCCCTTCTCAGAGCCAACATCCATAACGAGGCCTGCCTCCACTGGACCTCAACACGGTTAAACGGGTGCCCCCCGATGAACCAAGGAGCAGCACGCACCCTGCCCTCCTGAACTGCCCAGACTCCTCTTCCAGAGGGCACCCGTCAACCTTGAACCATATTCAGTCGGGTGGCTGTGGAACCAGGGACAAGCCCCGATTTCCACCCTTTGACTGTACCCTTGGTGAGATCTCCTGCCCAAACACCGCCAAACCCAACGTATGAACGCCAAGGAGAGAATGGCGGCATACCAGTTCTCACCCTCGCAACACGGCTACTGCGCACCCGGAGTCGCCACTATGTCAACACCGGGCCCCGAGGCAGCCTCCACCAAAGCGGACGTCGCCGATATCCTCAACGAAATGCGGAGTATGAGAGCTGACATCGGCGGCAAGATCGATAAAATAACTCAAAGAATGGACAAGATGGAGGACAGGCTTGAGGAAGTTGAGCACAACCAGACCTCGCTGAACACCCTGGAGACCCAGATGGACGTGCGACTCGCCAGATTCGAAGCTAGGGAAGAGGAATTTCGCCTAAAAATCGATGACTTGGAAAATAGGGAGCGGCGCAATAACATACGCATCTTCAGAATTCCGGAGAATGAAGGCGAGACCGAGTCAGACCTGAAAAGAACATTGCATAACATAATGAAGTCGCTTTTCAATGATGACTCAATTGATGAGCCCAAAATTGAACGTGTGCACAGGGCTGGGGGAAAACCAGGAGGCCCACGATCGGTGCTTGCCCAATTCCATTATTACGCAGACAAGGCCAGGGTCCTGGACAAGGCCATAAACACTCCACAAGTCGCGCTGGGCCCGGTACATGTCTCCATATATCAAGACCTATCCTCCCTCACACTAGCAATGCGGAGAAAGTGCAAACCACTCACCAAAATGCTGAAAGAAAAAGGGGTCCGATACCGTTGGGGGTATCCCTTCTCGCTCTCCTTTGAATGGGAAAGTAATGCCATCAAACTAGTCTCAGAAAAGGATATTAGGTGCTGCATATTTGACCTACTGGGTACCCAAGAGGAGGAACCATCACAGAGCGGAAACAGGCCGGAGGCAAAGGAATGGCACACCAAAGGTCCACGGAGAAAGAAGATGCAGGGCGCCAGGAAATATAGACGGATGAACGCCTCCCCGGACACTGAACATTGAACCCACTTTGTTTTTTTTACCTGTTTCTCTTTTCACGGGTGCACCTGTCGACGGACATTAGGCTAACTAGAGACCCTGGAGAACGTCGGATGGACACCCATTGGGTAGCAACGTGGGAGGGTGGAATAGTTGTCCTCACACCACCACACCTGATGCGGAAGAGGTGCTTGCAAAGCAACCTGGGATGAGGGTACACTAAGATGATGTGGCTCGATGCGCTTAAGTGGACCCTAAAGAAGATAGAGGAAGCAGAGGTCTGTGTGAGGCCCGAGAAAGGGTAGCACGTAGGAGGTGGTGTAAACCGATATGAAAATGAAGGGGGGCCCTTACAAGGTTTTACCGGGGGCCGAATATCGGGCGCAAATGACTGAGATCCTATTGTTGAAATGCAGTTCAGTACGTTAACATGTTTACATATGCAGGGGGGAAGTTGGGGGCTCATGGTTATGTTTTATAATTATGTGGTTGGGACCGTTTGAGGTGCGGTTTCCGTTGGTGGTCCGAAGACGATTGGGTGAACATAACCCAGCCGGATCGGACGCCGTATGGTTTAGCGGGGGAGTGGGTGGGCAAATGCGACTGGAAAGGTCAGGTGGAACGGATGAATACGAAAATGAGAAGAAGAGAAAGGTACACTTAATACTGTCGAAGTTTGAGCGACAAAGATGGTCAGCGGCCCCCATAAGGCCACATAGGAACCGGCTTACTTGTGTAGGACTAGGCATATGGCACGCGCTTAGAGCAGAGACATTGAGGCAGGCGCACTTATGGGGCTACCTCACACATTGCAATGGCAGCAACATCTAGACATCACAAGCTACGCATATGCACACTCAATGTAAAAGGCTTGAATTCCCCCACTAAACGCTCGCTGGTAGCGAGGGAATTTAAGAGGTCGAATATTCATATTATGTTCTTACAAGAGACGAAATATCAGAAGGGTAGCGAGAAGGGGATCCCCAGTGGTCTGGTGGGGCATACATATTGGAGTTCGGGTGTCCTCAAGAAAGCCGGGTTGGGGATCCTGGTCCGGAAGAATCTCCACATGAAGATCCTAAATTCCTGGTCTGACACGGAGGGTAGGGCCATGTTAATAGTGGGATCCATTCAGAACACAGTCGTGACCCTTGCCACAATTTATGCGCCCAATCAAGGCCAAAAAAGATTCCTCCTTAAAACGACCAAATGGCTGTTTAATAAATCGCAAGGTCATACTATTCTTGGGGGCGACTTCAACACATGGATGAACAGTGCCATGGATAGGCAAACCACACACAATGTCTCCCAACCTCCCCGGTCGCAGGAACATGCAGAAATTAAAACGACGCTTGCCCTGTACGGCCTCTCGGACAGTTGGCGTCACTTACATCCAATGGACAAAGGATTTACCTTTCGATCCACCCCTCATGACACGCTCACAAGAATAGACTATCTGTTCCTCTCGGAAGACCTGATGAGAATACTCCACACCACAGACATACATCCCATTGCATGGTCTGACTATGACATGGTTATGGCGGAACTAGACTGGGATGGCCTTGCCCATCGCAACACTAAGTGGAGGTGCAACGAAACGTTGTGGTCGGATGTGGTTTTCAGGGAGGAATTGGAAAATGAAATCAACAATTCTTCATGACCAATGATACGGGTGAAGTCGCGAAAGTGAATGTCTGGGAAGCGGCAAAGGCCATTTGGCGTGGGATCCTAATCAGGGAGGGGGCGAGGAAAAAGAGGGAGCGCACCTTGCTGGAGGCTAACGTTAGAAAGAAATTAGGCAAAGCAGAGAGTCTAGCCCAGACATCTCCTCAACGTAGAGCTACACACCTTGCGGAAGCATTACGGGAGGAGCTAAAAGCCCTTGAGATGAACAAGGTGACCCAGACCTTACAATACCTGAAACAAAAGTACTATGAAAAAGGAGACAAGGCCGATGCCCTTCTTGCGGCAAGGCTCCGTGCGCAAATGGCAGAAAGATGGGTAGACGTGATAGAGAGGACAGATGGCACTCTCGTGGATACAACAGAATTCTCCCAGAGGGCATACGAGAGGCATTTGCCTTCTTTTATGAAGATTTATATACCTGTGACCCTCCTCCCCCACCGGGGAGTGTAGATGCCTATCTCAAAGAGGCAGATCTCCCGGCGCTTACACGCCCGGAGGCGGAAGCTCTTGACACTCCGGTCACTGAGGAGGAGGTGGCTGATGCCATTAAATGTCTCAAGTCAGGAAAGGTGCACAGGGACGATGGCTTCACCCCTGGCTTCTACAAGACGTTCGCTGCGTTCCTTACCCCCTTCCTGGTGACTCTATTCAACCTCATCTTCGAAACAGGGCAGGCACCCCCGTCCTTTGCTCAGGCCCTTCTAACGGTCATCCCAAAAGAAGGCAGAGACACCAAATACTGTGGGTCATATTGCTCCATATCACTCCTTAACATAGATACCAAGATATATGCAAGAGTGATAGCGGCCAGATTAGAAACGCATTTGCCAAAATTAATACACACGGACCAGGTCGGCTTTGTTGCGGGGAGGCACGGAGCCGACATGATGAGGAAGACGTTACACTTGATACATGCGGCACAGGGGAGGAATGACGACCCCACCCTCCTGTCGCTTGATGCCGAAAAGGCCTTCGACAGAGTCGATTGGGAGATCCTAGAAAGAGTTCTAGTGTGGATAGGTCTTGGCCCCAAACTACGCCGCGCCATTAAGGCAATATATTCAGCTCTCCGGACCTCTGTGGCGGTGAACGGTGGCTACACAAGGTGGTTCCCATTAGAGAGAGGCACCAGGCAAGGCTGCCCATTATCTGCTGTGCTGTTTGTGTTGTCTCTTGAACCACTGGCACAGAAGCTTAGACTTGATAAAAGGATGGGAGGAATTACAGTAGGGGACCAGGAATACAAGGTAGGCCTATATGCTGACGATATCCTCCTGCATACAACGAACCCCCTGAGCTCGATACGTACGGCCATGGAAATAATTGGCGAAATGGTCAATTGGCAGGCCTGAAAATCAACACAGAGAAATCGGTCCTCCTCCCGCTAGACAAGAGTAGGGACTCAGAGGTTGAGCGATTTACACCCCTAGGGATGGAGGTTAGTCTCACTACTCTGCGATATCTGGGCATCAATGTGACTCATAACCTGGGTGACCTGTTTGAAGCCAACTGCCCCCCGATGCTAAGCACAATACAAAAAGACATTGAACGGTGGACAAGGCTCACCGTCTCGTGGATGGGCCGACTGAACACCATTAAAATGGTAATCCTACCAAAGTTACTCTATCTTTATGGAAACATAGTTCACTAATGTATATACATTAGAGATAGTACCACATGTTATTATGAATACTATATGGAAACATAGTTCACTGGTGTAGATAAATCAGTGATAACAGCCATAGGTGGCACTCTATATGAAAATGTGGTGTTTCTGAATAATGTAAGTCCAGGGCTCTCCATAGATCACAGAAATATTATAAGAATAAGGAAGGTTTCATATGATGGGGCTATAATGAAGGGAAGGAAAATCATACTCACCACTAAGTAATTTACCACCAGAAAATACCACCAACAAAAATGTATTCCACTAAATAATCATATATAATGTAATAAGGAATGCTCACTGAAAGGAAGTAAGGCCCCAAACCTACACAAAATACCCTACATATTTATGGTGCGTTGGCCGGGAAAGTGATCATAGAGCACCTACTGGGCATGGCAAGTGTGTCTCACAATGCCATCTCTACATTAAAGGGAACCCATTTCATAATAGCAGTGTGTCACTAAAAACGAATTTCAGAATGTCTCAAATAGAAGCCACATTCTCAGAGCTAGTGCAATATTTAGAGGCCAAGTTATATGCACATGGAGCGTGGTCATCGAACAGTGCCACAGAATGTCATGACCGCATTCATGGTGAAGTGCAGAAAGAAAAACTAGACAATATTTTTGCACAAGGCAGCATAATTCAGGTCTGCCTTCTAAGGTTGTTAAATGCAGCCGATAAACATGCAGAGAAAGATTGTTTGATACGGCTATGCGCCAAGATCTGGTTTATTTTGAATAGGTCCCTGCGAATGCAAGAAAATGATACCAAGCTGATTAACAGGTTAAAATCCGTCCTAGATGGGGCAAGTTAAAAGGAGGAAATGTTAAGAGCAGAATTAGAAGGATGTCAAAAGACATGCAGTTAAAATGCAGAGATTTTGATATTCAATTGTCCAAAAGCAAGAAACAGTTTGAGGACAGTGAGCAAGAATCGGTACACTTAAAAGCATTGGTGGACCACATTAGACAAGATAAAGATGAGGTTGTCTCAGAAATGCAGATTTTACAAAAAGAACATTATGAAAAAGAAAGTGATCTCCAAAATGCAGAACAGGAAATGGTTAAAATGCTTCAAAAAAAGACAAGAGAAACAAAGAATTCAATGAATGCCAAAAGCAAATGTGCGACATGCAGTAGGTAATTAATAAAATGAGTGATGAAAACAACTATTTGCAAAACAAGGCAGACAGGCTCCTTAAGAAGTGTAAGGATTTAGAACAGCAAATATGCATTTCCAGGTCCCAGACTAGATGGCAGGGTACCACATTCAATGGGGTTGAGGTGAATTCTATTTCTACCCAAAGAGCTAGTGCCCCAGTGACTGGGCCGGTGACTGAATCCCATACACCTGGAACCTGGGTTGACTCACCAAGTAGTGCAACTCCATGCTTTGCAACAAGTAGCCCCATAAAGATAATGAAATCCATCAAAGCCCTGATCAAACCTGCTTTGCAACAAGTAGCCCCATAAAGATAATGAAATCCATCAAAGCCCTGATCAAACCATTTAAAAAGGGTTTGGGAATGCTGCATAGAGGATCACTTAGAAGCGGTTCATGACATTTTTAAAGCCCTCCAGATAGCTAAGGAACAAAACAGGCAGTATTTTCATTTAACTTTAGATGCTCCCTCGGCCAGTATCATAAGGGGATTGAATGAGCAGCAGTATATGACATGGGCAGAGTTTGAAAAAGCGATTAGGCGTAATTTTTCTCCTTTCCATTCATTGCAGGAGGCAAAGAAAGTTGCTTACACAATCACTGCTGGGCCTAATACATCCCCTCGCTAGTTTTACAAGACTTACAAAGAGCATTTTCTCGCCTTGATGTATCTTTTGACCCCAATTCTAATGAGTTTAAAACTGCCTACTTCTATGGGCTACAGAAAGACATTATATCACAATTGGTCCGTTAATTTGATTGTGACAAGTCCCTTGAGTGGATTGTACACCAAAGCACAAAACTATATGAGGTACTATATTGTCAGGGTAGAGAAAGTGATACAATGAAAGACACTAGACCTAAATCTAAAGAACCCTCAGCAACAGTGATGGAAATCAGGTCAGCCAAAATGTCCCTTGAGTCTGCTCGAAGTCCAGGTAAAAATAATTTGGCACCTGAACAAAGGTGTAATCAACAAAGGGCATCACACCCTGCACCAATGTTTCAATCAAATGATCCTAGTAATAGGGAGAGCTACATTAGCCCTAGGTACTATGGAGACAGACCCCGGGCACGCTATCGGCCTGATATGTTAGGTATGAACAATAACAAGAGACAAAATCAGGATCAAAGAAATGATGGTCACTACCAGACATTGGGGACACAGAACAGATTTGATCCCAATACCATGATATATGCTAATCAAGATAGATCCCGATATGTGGATCGATTTGCTGATAATGGGAATCAACATAGGGGTCAATACCCACAACATGAGAGACAGGACATGAGGCAGAACATGAACTACACTCCACGTCAGTACAATGATTCCCCACCAGGGGACTACAACCAAAGGATGGGTGCACCCCGTTCCCCTCCACATATGAATCAAGAGTTCAGGAACAATCCCAATACAAATCATTCCCCGGAGAGGTATCAAAATAGACCCAATCAGGGGGAAAGCAACCAATATCGATCTAGGCCACAGAGAGAGGATTCTAGAGAGATAGAAAGATTCGAGTGTCTCGAGGCCCAAGTGAAAATGTTAGCTGAACAAATAGGAAAGCTCTGTACAGTAGAAAAACAGTAATCAAAGGAAGGGGCAGAAAGACATAGCAATGACCGGATGGCTACTGAAAAGTGACTAAGTGCTTGTAATACCTGCAGTGCCAAAAAAACAGATTGCTCTGATGTGATTTTCCATAATGACTCTGAGATGTATAAGGATTCAAAAATAAAGATACCGGTAAATGAACCTGTGATAGAAAGTACAAATACCCTTATGAAAGAGGTACGGTTAACCTAGAGCTGAATCAAACATTGGAGATTTGTACAAATGAAAAAGGAAAACCTGAAATTCCAAAAGAACAAAGAGACAGATTTAAGAAAGATGACTCATGCATGGGGAATATCAATGAACAAGGAGTAAGTAGGGATGCTATAATTCCTTCCCTGGGCAATCAAAACATTGACCAAACACAGGCAGAAAAAAGAAATACTCAAAAGGAGGGTACAGGTCAATCACCTGAAGAATTCTTTGAGCCACATATTTTAGACAATGACAAATTGCCAGTGATGTTGTTACATATGTTCAGTTGGAGGATTGTAATGTGACCTCTGATGATACCTGGATGGATGGGAGAACAGTGGCCACATTCCAAAAAACCTCTGAACATGGAGAAATGAATAAAGTCTCTCACACAGAAATGTGCAAAAAGGAGGGAGAAATATCTTTCCATTTACCAATGTGCTTAGCCAAAAGTGAAAAAGGCCTGAGAAAGGTGAGCCCTGAAATCAGTAAGAATGTGCATTTCTTATGTGTGTTAGAGGAAGTTGAAGACAGGTATTATGCTCCCATCACTGTAGAAGAAAAATGCAATACATTTGCAACGATTCACACTGGCACACAGGCCACAATTATGTCTAAGGAATTGGTAAAGAGTATTAATGAAGGGAGATCCCCACAGAATCAGATCACAGTGAAGGAAAATCAAGGTCAAGTGCATAATTTTAACGGGGAGGAGGTGCCTATTATAGGTGTCACCGAGGTTGACATAAAGATAGGAAAGCACAGAATGAAACAGGAGGTATTGATCACATCTATTTGTGAAATTCCATTTCTGATGGGGACAGATTGCCCGAAGAGATTGTCTCCTCTCATAGATGGGGTGAATGGAGTATTGTGGTCCTTAACCAAAAAAACCATTGAGACCTAAGAAACTAAAATCACAAAATAGCAATATAAATGAATGTCACACAGTTTCCAAAACAAATGATGCAGTGGAGGTATATCTCCAGAATAGCTGCATACCTAGCGTCACTGTTATCTTAATGTGTCAAGACAAAATGCAGAGTGAAGATGAGAAACAATCTGTACAAATATATTTGGACCCAAGGAAACAATGGCAAACTGCCATAGATGAGCACACATTACGTTTTTATTTAAAAGAGAAAACATGCAAACAGAATGCTGCTCCTAAAACAAATACAGAAAAACACATCACCACTCTTGCTGAAATACACATGGAAGATGAGCAACCATGGGTTCATATTGGTATAAATGACTATTCTAAAACAACAACAGCCATTTTAGCACTTGAACAGGAAAGGAGTTTCATTAATGAGAAATTGTTGCAGAAAATAATGGAGAGGGAGGAGATCCTGAAATTTAGAATTAAAAACCAATATGTCTTTGGTTTGGATAGTCCAGACTTTGAAAACCGAATTGCAGGCAGATGCATGCTGAAAATTAGTATTGGACAAAAAACAATTCACCATAATCTTTGGATAGTGAGTGGGACACCAAATGACTTTTACATGGGCAATGATATAATGCACAGAATGTGTATGGTGTTAGATTTCCTTAATCAAAAAATATGGTCACGCCTAGGTGGGCCGGCACCTGAATTTGAAGACAAAAGAAGGGCTTATCATTGCGCACAACTGGTCCCATATGCAATTGAATTACAGCTAGGAAGGAAACTATTATCCCTGCATTCACCAAGCAGTTTGCAATAATGCTGAAGTGCAAAAATGGACAGCAGATGGAAGACTCTGATGCATTTGGGTGCTTGAATGAATCCATAAGACAGCAAGGCCTGGATTATGAATGCATTCCATTGATAGATATTGGTGAAGGGTCTGTAAAAATGATGGTGAATAATAAAGGTTGTCAAGATGTTCATTTAGAGGAAAACTCCTCATTAGGAATGGCTATACAAAAATCACATTATGCTGCAGATCTAAATAACATGGTGATTGGAAATATACCTGAAAAGTATGTAGATGCCAAGGGTGAGTTGCCAGAATACCTGAATTCTCAGCCCAAAGGATTATTTAAAATTCATTCTGTGTACCCTTATGATTCAAATGAGACAGTGTGTTGTCATCAAGAGGATTGCATAACATTTAACTTAAATGAAAATGAAACAGAAAATCAGCCCATTGAAGTGGAAGCTGATATGCCAAAATATTTAAAAGTGGCAGCTTTACAGAGAGACACAGCCAGACAGTTAGAGGAAAGCACAGAGATTCCTCTACTGGAATATTTTCCAGAATTTTCTAAAATGGTAGAGGAGCAGATTTTGTCAGCGGAGGCATGTGACAGCGATGAGGATAGAAATGAACTGAGGAAGATATTTATGGAGTTTAAAGATGTATTTGCAAAAGATGCTTATGATTGCGGTCTAACTGATTTACATGTGGCCACGCTACCGGAAGGGTGTAGTAGAAGCCCAGTATTTGTGCGCTGTTATAGATTACCACTGACATGTTTAGAGTAATTGGCAGAGATTATTAAAAATTTGGAGTCTCGGGGAATTATCAGGCCTATTCATAGCACATCCACCTATTTTAGGTGTGTTAAAGCCAAATGGTCAATGGCGGCTATTTGCAGATTTGAGGGAGTTAAATAAAAGAGTACCAGTATCCAGATGGCAACTGCCATTCATTGATCAGGGCCTGGCTCAGGTACATGGATCAAAAGTATTTACCACGTTAGATCTCACTTCTGGATATTGGTGCGTGCCATTGGCAGACGAGAATCAGAATTTATTTTCATTTTCATTTGACAAGACCCAATACTCATGGGTTAGAACTCCATTCGGGTATGTCAATAGTGGGAGTGAATTTGACATATTTTAGAGAAAGGCTATGCCTGATGCAGCTGAAAGAGGAACCATAGTTTACGTGGATGATGTCCTGATAAAAAATGAAAGCTTGAAAAGCCATTTTGATGAAATAAGACATGTGCTTGGCCAATTGCAGAAAGCAGGCGCCAAAGTATCTTTACAAAAAGCACAATGGTGCAAGAAAAAAGTGAATTTTCTAGGCCATGAAGTGACTGAACATGGGCTAAACCCACAAAAGAAGAAAGTAGAGGCCATACAGAAATTAAAAGACCCTAAAAGTGTGAAAGGGATAAAAAGTTTATTAGGAATGACAGGCTATAACAGGAAGTTCATTGAAAATTATGCTGAAATTACTCAACCATTGACTAAACTGCTAAAGCTGAATACACCCTGGAAATGGGAAAAAGAGCAGTCTGAGGCAGTGGCTAAATTAAAGGAATGTCTTGTAAAGGCACCATGTTTAGCATACCCCATAAAGGATAGGGATTTCTTTATAGAAATAGGTTTCTTTGAACATTGTATGTCAGCAGTGTTATCACAAAAACATGATTTGAATCACAAAACCATTGCCTATGCAAGTAAGGCGTTTTCCCAAGTTGAAATTAAATTCAATGAATGTGAAAATGCCTTATTGACCACTGTGTGGGCGCTACAACATTTCCGCCCCATTGTTCAGGGAGAAAAGGTGATTATATTAAATCATCAACCTTTGCAGTTTTTAGAGAGTAAAAGAATTAGGTCAGGTAACCTAGCACAGTCCAGAATCACTTCATGGACACTGGCATTACAGGGTTTTCCTGTAGAAGTGAGATATGGCCA
This sequence comes from Ambystoma mexicanum, assembly GCF_040938575.1. Classification (NCBI taxonomy): domain Eukaryota; kingdom Metazoa; phylum Chordata; class Amphibia; order Caudata; family Ambystomatidae; genus Ambystoma; species Ambystoma mexicanum. The sequence continues at coordinate 1,556,316,829 of NC_090929.1, read as the reverse complement.
AAATAAAAAGGTTTGGAAGATCTACATGACTGTGCAGCTGAACATGTATCAAACAAAATAGAAGTGGAATCTAGTTTACAGGAATTTGGGCAATCCCCACACAAAGCTTTTGATGAAAAGACATGCAAGGATTTACCGACTGTATATGTTGACGGTTGTGCTTTTCACATTGAAAATGACAGTTATAAACAATTAGTGTCAGGGATAGGAAATGTCTGGTTGAAATGTGAAGGCATCCTCAATATAGTGATGAGAATTGGAGCTAGGAGCAGTCAAGTAGCGGAATTGGCAGCCATTTATAAAGCAATTGCTACTGCAGTTGATAATACATTTAATGAAATTGTCCTGGTAACTGATTCTGATTATGCACGAAATAGCTTTGTGGAATATTTACCTGGCTGGAAAGCAAGAGGCATGGTTACATACAATAAAAAGCCACTTAAGCATGGAAAAATGATACAAGCCATAGAGAAATTCGTGTCAGAGAATAATTTGACAATATACTGGAGAAAAATTTGTGGGCATTTAAAAACTCCAGGAGAGGATAAGGAGGGGAATGATACTGGCTAAAATTGGGGCTGTGATGGGAGAGTTGCTACATATTGAACATTTACTTGTTGAAATACAAATTGATGCAGTAACACGCTCTAAAGCGCCAAAAGAGGTGGATCAACCAGTAGTACAATGGAGTTACGATACACCAGATCAAGATCTGATTAAGGCACAAAAAGATGATCCAATTTTGGGAATATATTATAATCATTTAATAGACCCTGAACAAAACCCTTTAACAGAAAATGATTGTGTGGGAAAAGAAGAGTTGAGGGTGCTATTAAAGAATAAGAAACAAATTAGACTACAGGATGGGCTCATAATTAGAGAGTCCATAATAGGACAAATACAGTGGGTGGTGCCCCTTTCATTCAGAGGGCTAATGCTACACCATACACATGATGCGATAACTGCAGACCACAGAGGTTCACAAAAAACATTGGAGATGCTAAAAGATTATGCTTACTGGCCACATATGTCCCAGGATGTGGATTTATATACTAGAGGATGTCTAGTATGTGCCCAATTTAAACCTGCTTCACCAATGCATAGAGCCCCATTAATAAAAAGAGGCTTAACTCTTCCATGGTCAGATTTGAAAATAGACTATGTAGGACCTGTAAAGAGGTTGAGCAGAGGGAACCGTTATATTTTGGTGTGTTTGATGTCAAAATGGATTGAATGTATTCCTGCACCAGATTGTAGTGCGCAAACAGCAGCTACATTACTGGTAAATCATGTGTTTTCAAGATTTGCGTTACCACAAAGAATAGAATCAGACAGGGGAAGTAATTTCACAAGCGCTCTAATGAGTAAGGTATGGCAAATACTGGGAGTGAAAAGAAAATTACACATAGCATATCGAGCTGCTTCTTCTGGGGGCGTTGAATGCTGTAATAGGTCCGTTGTGGACATATTAAAGAAGTTTGTAGCAGAAGCAGGTTCCACCTGGGATTTATGTTTACCTTTGGTTTGGATTGCAATCAGATCAACTCCTGCCAAAGCCACAGGTATTAGCCCCCATGAGGTTTTGACAGGTAGGACAATGGTGTTACCGCAACACCTGCTATACAGAACACATGAGCAGATACTTGTGAGGGCATCTACATTTCATGAATACATGGATGAGCTGAGGAAGCATTTACAACATGCATTTGCTTTTGTACAGCGAAATCTAGAAAAAGCTGCTGACAGTTCAAAGTCATATTATGATAAAAAACACATCAGTGAAAGAGTATTGTGTGGGCGATCAGGTTTATAAATTTCATTTTGGAAAAGGTAAACAGAAAAATTCTAAATTTCTGGCAGCCTGGCAGGGGCCATTTCGATTTATAGATAAGATTTCTCCTGTAGTGTACAAAATTTTGAAAACTGAAGGTGAAACAGCAACAGAACAATTGTTCATGTAAACCAAATTAAACCATGGCACCCCAAACATGAGGTAAGGAGACTTGAGCATGTAGAAACAGATAGAGTCTCTTAAATACATAAAAATAAATAAATGAGGTTAGTCATAGGGCAGTGACAGAGAAATAAAAATAGATGTGATTGATTATTGTAATGGAACACAAATACTGTGACATATATATATATATATATATATATATATATATATATATATGTATATATATATATATATATATATATATATATATATATATATATATATGTATATTAAAAAAAAATGGGGGGCTGAAACTAATGGAGTTATTTTACCAAATTAAAATGTGGTAAATGTTAAATGCTATTTTATATATGTTTGTTTTGTCTCTTTAACATATGTTTAATTTCAGAAGGCGAAAGGAAAAAGGCGAATGTATATATTTTTATTTTTGGCAAAAGGGTGAAGTTAGTATTGTGCTATGTACTTAATTTGTTTCTTTTCTATTTGATTTAGACTATTGTTTAACACATTTTGGGTCGGAGGTCACGGGACCGGAGGACACGGGAGAAGATGGAGTCCTGGAGCCCACGCGGACAGATTCCGGAAATGCCCCGAGCGGGGGATGAAGACTAAGGGCCTCATTACACGGTAGGCGGTGGACCAAAGTGCTAGTAGCACCTTGGTCCATGCCGGTAAACTACCGGCACCGCCTTGGAGGAAAGGGGAATTACCGCCCTATTCCAAGGTTAGCGGGGCGGAAATTCCCCCTTCCCCCATTGCCCTTCCCCATTCCCATTTTTGCCCCATAGGGCTCTATGGGAATGGGGAAGGCGCTAATTACGGTGCCGCAAATTGCAGTACCGTAATTAGCACCCTGGTCCCTTTGCGGGTTGGTTTTTAACGCCTGCTAAACAGCAGGCATTAAAGTACCAACTCGCAAAGGGACCTCGTAGTAAGGCGGTAAGGGTTTACCGGTGCCGGTGCCATTACCGGTACCGGTAAACCATTACCGCACTACGTGTAATGAGGCCCCAAATCTACAAAACAAGCAGCATTGATGAAAACGCCAACAATATGGCTAGTTATGATAACAATCGGAGGGAGCTTCAAAACTTTAGAAGGACAGGTTGTCATTGAGCCTGGACCAGCATCTGGTATTGCGGTAGAAGAAGCACCAGGATTCATCATGAGTGATAGAAGGATGATTCTCCAGAACTTTTATATACCATTGAATCCTGATACTTTGATGGAAAAACATTTTAATAATACTGGAATTAAAGCTGAGCAGACTAAAGAGTGGCTAGAACTAAGAAAAGAGGACACCAAGCAGTCGGTAAAAGATATGTTAATGCAATTGGAGAAAACATTTGTGAATTCAGCGGACATAAAGAAAAGGAGGGGAAAAAGTGGAGCGGTAATGCTTGCGGTCTCATCGGTAATGTCTATAGTTGGAGCCATAATAGGTACCACAATGTCAACAGCCAATGCCATTTCAGTAGGAACCCTGAGTACTAAAGCACAACAACTGAGTGTCAACTTAGAAATGATACAAAAAACTTTGATGGAATTAAGGGGGATTGGATGAACAAATAAGGTTTATAAATGAAACTGCAATTGTGTTGAATGAACAAGCGGATATAATTCAACAGACGACTAAGTTGATTATTAAGCATGACCGAACATTGAATGAAATTTTGAATGTAATGAATCCTGTTGATAGATTGTTGGCGAATTACATGAGGGAAGTCCAAACTGCAATTTCACAGTTGATTCGAGGACATATACCATTGTATTTTGTTTTACAAGATATTATTCATCAAATGATAGAAAGGTTGACCAGGAGGGAGATTGATATGGTACAAGTGAAATTTGCATTTGAAATGGGCAATGCAATGCCCTTATATGTGGATTTGGAAAGGTTGGAAATAGGGTTTTTATTATGCATCCCATACATAGCTCCTGAACTTATTTATCAAACTAAGTGGGTGCACAATGTGGGATTTTGGCAAGAAGATAAGTTTATTAAGATGAAGACTCCAGAAGTGGTAGCATTTCAGTCATGGGAGCCTGAGGTTTACTTGATCCCAAATTTGGAAACCTGTCTAAAATTTAAAGAACAAAATTACATGTGTCCGGGTAAACCGTTTGTTCCTGATGCTACAGACGCTATTTTTGGTTTGAAATCTGACCCAGGTATATCAGGAGGATGTGAAGTAGTTATTAGCAATATGGGGGGTGAAGAGTTGACACAAGCTAAAATGGTCAAAGGTAAATGGTTGGTCAGCACCTGTATGAAGAATCTAACAGTGGTTCATTTAAATCATGGAACATTTGTCGTCAAACAGGTGAAATATAATGTGTTTTACTTAAAGGTTCCGAAGGACACAATTGTTTCAATTGGAGGTTTAACGTTATTTCACATTACAAACGATATTTGGGAAAGCCAAGTAGAAAATATTGCATTTTTTCAAAGGGATACATTTCCAATAGACCCGGATATGGAGTTCTTATTGAATCATAAAGAAAAGCATGTTGTGAAGATGAATTTAAGAAAAAACAATATCACAGTCAGTAACCTGGGTATAATAGAACTGGAAAAGTTTAATTGGGGAAACTGGGGGGAACGTTCTATGGTGGGTTTAGCTGTTATAGTGCTCATAATGGGAGGATGGTTAATTGTTTTGTCTGTAAAGGTGAAGATGTTGCTCATGATATTAGCTACAACAGGGAATGAAAGATATCCCAATACGAATGCATTTTAAGAAAAGGAGCAATTTGAGTTTCTTCCAATTGTGGCTTGGACCATTGCCAAATTCTCAGAAAAAAGAGGGATTATGTGGTATAATTTATTGTGTTTTGGAGTACAGCGCCACTGCATATGATCACATTTTTGCTATAATGTGGCACACATATAGCCAGCCATATGCTGCCAGTGTGACATATGGGTATGCAAATGGAGACAGGTTGCAAATCTAAAGCACCAGAACATGTATATTTTTTTTCTTTTTCTTTTTCTCTAACATGAAATGCCTCATTCACAGGAGACCACATTAGCTGTCTAATTGACTGACTTAATTAACCAATACTAACACTAGTTCTAACTAAATAACATTATAATGTGCTCTCCATGTGGAAAAAGAGGCAGGAAAGACATCTTCTGAGATTCAGTTTAAACGTGCATTTTTCTCTGATTTTCTCTGGCTGCGCTGAAATGTGAAGGAGGGAAAGGCAACAGGAAATCAAACAGAAACAGCTATTACAGTATGAAGATCCCATTGTTTGTGACACAGGGGTTGCAACCTAATGCTCATTCTGCTAATATGATTGGAGGGAAGTATATCTGCAGTCAGACTGTGTAAGCAACAGAGGTCTGCTGGAAAAGATTTGACAGGAAAAAGATCAGATCACTTTTGCTGAGCTGCTGTGAAGAGGTCGCCTTTGCTGGGCTGCTGTGAGGAGTCGTTTCAGCTGCAATGCTGACCTTCAGAGACTGGGGATTCCTGGTCACTTAACACAGCTTGAGAACTGTAGATTAAACTGCATGTTCTCGTTGTGCATTTTAATCCTTCAAAATTAAAAATAAAAATCTGGGCCCATTCCTCGGAGACGAGCGCAGGAAGGTCACGTGTGGGAGAACTACAGATAGCTGGTAATTATCAAAGTGAATGGAGATTACTGTGACTGCTGTATGAATGATCTAATATCAGGCAGGAAGGATAGGAATAGGGATTCCCCTGTGTTTAATTGACACGCTGAAATATTGCAAAGTGAATAGATGCAAAGTGAATATCGTTCTGCTGATGTACATTTTTCTGTTTGTTTCTGTAAAACAAAAGGGTAAAATGGTGTTTTGAAATGCAACTGTTTATAATACACAAAAATACATAAAAGCAAACCTGTAGTGTTTTTGATTTTCTCTTTTCTTAGTGCATCTGGAATAGCACTTGTGATACAGGGAAGATTTTTAGGTAGTGCATTTGTCATTTTTCCCATGTAGATAAAACAACAGAAAGAATAAGTTGTCTAAAAATAAGACTTAGTGATTATAAATAACTGTGTGCGTGATTCCACTCAGGGTGTGAGTGTGGTTTCTGAGTGGAATATAATACAATAGTTCTTGCTGAGTGTACATGAATCAGCAAAAGAGGCCTATGGAAAAAAATAGTTCACTAATGTATATAAATTAGTGATAATACCACATGTTATTGTGAATACTTTATGCAAACATAGTTCACTAATGTATATAAATTAGTGATAATACCACATGTTATTATGAATACTATATGGAAACATAGTTCACTGGTGTAGATAAATCACTGATAACAGCCATAAGTGGCACTCTATATGAAAATGTGGTGTTTCTGAATAATGTAAGTCCAAGGCTCTCTATAGATCACAGAAATATTATAAGAATAAGGAAGGTTTCATATGATGGGACTATAATGAAGGGAAGGAAAATCATGCTAACCACTAATTAATTTACTACCAGAAAATACCACCAACAAAAATGTATACCACTAAATAATCAAATATAATGTAATAAGGAATGGTCACTGAAAGGAAGTAAATCCCCAAACCTACACAAAATACACTAGAGTCCTGACTGTTTACTGTATTGAATAATAAACCTTATGGGTTGTGCTGCTTGCTTCTCTTTGTCTCAAGAAACCATAAGAAGTCCACTTCTTGCTCTCTTATTAGTCTTATTAAATGCTCCAATGATACTTTTGGAGTTATACCCTCTAGAGATGAAGCAAGCTCCCACAATATTTGCCTCCTCCTCATAAACTTGTTCTAGTGTACAATTGTGTTTTCTGCATTAATAATGCTCAATATGGTATACTGTTGATCCAGGATTGAGGATGATGACTTGTAGCATGTAAAATAGAATGGGAAGGTGTTGTAATTTACTACAGATGTTTTAATCTCAAATAAACAACTTGACATCTAGGAACATCAATTCTGTCGCACTGTTGTGCATTTTCATTTCAAACTGGAGTCATTCATGTTCACTTCTTCTACATATTCAAGTAATGTGTTTTCAGTGCCTCTCCATATGTCGAAGAGGACATCTATAAAGGGATTCCACCTTATTGTGTGTTCCACATGGTTACACATTTCTGAGGGTAGAACTATTTTTCAAACAAGAATGCATTATTCTCTAAACAGACCTGCAATAGGGTTAGAACAACTTCATTATGCTGTTTAAAACTGATTGATTTGCCATCTAAAAAATGTTTGCAGGCTATCGATAGAGAATGCTTGTGGAAAGTGACACTCCATCTAATGTTACCATTAAACAGTCAGAGTCCCATTGAATGTCTTGTATTTTGCTTAAAAGGTCTGTAGTTTCTCTAATATAAGAGTTTAGTCCTACCTGTAAGTGACAGGGTGGGGAAGAAACGTAAAATTCTCTATCGGAACCAATGATTTGATGAGGATGTTGGTAGCTCGTTAAAGGACCACAACCACAGAAAAAAGGAAAGCCCCTCCCTTGGAATGAATGTAACCTTCCTGCACCCTGTTTCCTTTGCAATACACGTTAAGTGATGAGTGTTCATTAGTTTGCACTACAGAAGAGTGGAATGGGTATAGCTTTTAATCCAGATATTAATGTACACGCAGGAGACATCTCGAGGTGACAGGTTTAACTGTCAATATTCTATCTGAGGTACCCACTATCTAATGGTAATTGTAATTTGGTTATTTATAATGCGATTTCTAAGCGCAGACTCATTGTTACTCTCACCTGACTCCCACGGAGGCGCTGGCCTGGTTCGCGCTGCTGTGACCTCTTCTAAGGTGATGCGCAGGGTTCAGAAGACGGACTGGACCGGGCCCCCAAATCTGGCTTGTCTGGCTCACAGAAGTATCCTTCTGTAGGCAAAAATAGGGGATTAACTGTCTGCGGTGTAATGCAATCGGCCTCCCACTTTCCCCTTTAACCCTCCTCGAAACCCTTCTGTGATTCATCGTAGCATCTCACCTTAGGGTCTGGAAGGACGAGCTCTCCATCCTGCTTCTGATGCAGGGGCGCTTTGGTATCCAGTTACTTCACTGGATTTTCGGATTGGTGAGAACCAAACTTGCTTGGCTTCCAGGTAAGTTTTTTGATAAGAGTGTCCCCTTGTGTCCATGCATTAATGTACTAATGCTAGTGTCTTTTTCCCCATAGGGGCCGGGGTACGGAATGCCGGGGAACAGGCACCGACCCGAGATGAGAGGTGAAATCCTTGTAGAAATCAGGTAAGTCTTTAATGAGTGTTTTTTGGTAATGTCTTTTCATTCGCTCATTAACGCTGATGTTTCTTTTTCCCCTTAGGGGACGGGGTCCGGAAATGCCGGGAAGCGGCGCGGACCCGAAATGAAGAGGGAATGAATCAACAGGTAAGTCTTAACATGGAGATTTAGCTTTCCTTATTCCCTTCTCTCTCTCACCTTTTGTTCTGGTCTTTTTCTCCCTATGCGCTGGGGCGTGACTGCAAATCCGGATGATTGCTGCTGAACATGGAGGCGCCCTGTAAAGGTGAGTGGAATGCGGCGCTGCAGCGATCGACGCGATGAGCTTTTAAATAACAGTTTTCCTTTTCAGGATTTTCGGCGAGATGTCTCTGGGATGCGGATTTAGCAGGTAAGGACTTTTCCTTCTTCTATTCTCTTCTTCTCTTCCTTTGCAGGTGATCAAGGATGCTGGCAGGCGTGGCAGAAGTCAGTATGCAGGAGCAGACACGGTGAGCGTCCAGCTGCTAGATACAGAACAACGCGGAGCACGTGTGGCTGTTCGGGTGGGGTTTAAATAGCCTTGGAAGAAGTTCCAGGTATGTATCCTTCCTCCAATCAGGTATGTGTCCTTCCCCGACCACGCCCGATGGTAAATTAGTCCCACAGGTAAAGTAGTTCCTTTCAGGCCTCAAGGAGGCCGGGATCCTGCAGCATGGTCTGCATCAGGTAAGTGCACCCAAGCACTCCCATAATGAGTCTGGCGCCTATGGCGCCAGGACTGATGTCTTTTATGAGCCTGGCGCCATAGGCGCCAGGACACTGTCCAAAGGGCCCCTATATGGGGTTGCTGGGTCCTTCCTTGGGGACTGGATGTCCGCTTTCGGGGACGCAGGGCTTGAACCGGCTCCCCGGGAGCGGGCATCATGACAGCAATCCCCCCCAAGGCCCCTCCCAAGGTTGTTCCCTCCGGGGGTTTTGGTTTGTCTGGGAAGAGTCGGTGGAATTTCCTGACTAATCGAGGTGCATGCACATGGTCGCTGGGTTCCCACAACCTCTCCTGAGGTCCGTACCCCTTCCAATCAATTAGGTAGAACAGTTTTGACCTAAACATTTTTGAGTCTAAAATGTTCTTCACTTCGAATTCGGGCTCCCCATCTATTAGAATAGGTTCTGGAGGTTTGAGTAGTCGGGTTCCGGGTACCACTGGTTTCAGAAGTGACACATGAAAAACAGGGTGAATTCGCATACTAGCTGGTAAATCAAGTTTAACAGCCACTGGGTTAATTATTGCCGTAATAGAATAAGGTCCCAGATATTTTGGGTTAAAGGTTCAAGGCCCTTTGAGTGGTAAATGTCTGGTAGCTAACCACACTTGATCCCCAATCTGATACGGAGGTGCTTCACTCCGATGTAGATCAGCATTCTCCTTGTATTTTCTCTTGGCTTGTTGTAAATGCGTAGTTGCCTCTTTGAAGGCTTGGGTAATTGTAGAATGCAGATGTTCTACTGCAGGCATTCCGAGGTTCTGAGGTGAGTCAAGGTTTGAGGTTCGAGGGTGATGCCCAAAGTATAAAAAGGACTGTGGCCAGTTCCAGAGTGTACCGAATTATTATATGCGTATTCGGCTATCCAAAGAATGTCTTTCCAGTTGCTTTCAGATTGCTGTAACATACACCGTAAGTACTGCTCAAGGGTCTGATGTCTCCTCTCGGTCTGACCATCGGTCTGAGGGTGGTGACTGGTCCATAATCTTACGTCGATCTGCACCATTTGACAACATTTGCACCAGAAGTGGGAAATGAATTGGCTTTCCCGGTCAGAGATTAGTATGAATGGGAATCCATGTAGCCGAACAATATTTTCGAGGAATTCTTTGGCTAGGACAGAAGCTGAAGGTAAACCTTTCAAAGGAATAAAGTGGGCCATTTTGGAAAACAAATCCACAATTACCAGAATAGTATTGTACCCCGAACAAGGAGGCAGGTCCCTAATGAAATCCATTGATAGGGTGTGCCAGGGTGCTGGCGGTATGTCTAGAGGTTGAAGGAGACCGGCAGGTCTTTTCTTTTGACTTTTATTTTGGGCGCAAACACCACAGGACATCACAAAAGATTTAACATCTTTTCGCCAAGAGGGCCACCAAAATTGTCATTTCACCTTTTCCTCTGTCTTGGCAATACCGGGGTGTCCCTCTATTAATGTATCATGATAACCGGAAATAACTAGTTCGTGTAATTCCTTATTTGGCAGGAATAAGCATCCTTGGAAATAAGGTAAACCATTATCTATGGTAAAGTCTGATCCCTTTTGTATCCATTCCTGTAAGGTTGTAGGGTCCAGGAGTTGTTTCACTCTGGCTTGAATGTCTTCAAGCGTCTGTAACCAAGTCATGCCTAGAATCCTCTGTTCGGGAATTATTGGTACTGGTTCTGAGTTTGTATCAGATTCTTCCATTCCAATTCGGGATAGGGCGTCTGCTTTGCCATTCTTGCAGCCAGGTCGATAGGTAATCACGAAATCAAATTCGGCGAAAAACAAAGCCCATCGGAGCTGCCGTGATGACTGAGCCTTGGCGGTTTTCAAATACTGTAAATTCCGGTGATCAGTGATCACTGTGATGGTATGTCGAGCGCCAAGCAGATAATGCCGCCAGGCTTTAAAAGCGGACTTAATGGCTAACAGTTCTTTGTCCGTGATTGCATAATTAACCTCGGGTGCCGAGAATTTTCTTGTCCAAAATGCTACGGGATGCAGTTGGTTGGTTTCGGGATCTCTTTGGGACAGGACAGCTCCCATGGCTAGGCTGGATGCATCAGTCTCGACGACATAAGGGAGATCTGGACGGGGGTGTTTCAATATAGGTGCGGAGGTAAACTTAGCTTTTAAATCCTGAAAGGCCTGCTCGGCTTCTTCAGACCATTCAAAACGTTTATTTTTCCTCAAGAGTGCAGTAATGGGTTGTACCATGCGTGAAAATTCCGGGATAAACCTGCGATAGAAATTGGCAAAGCCGAGCATGCTTTGAACCCCTTTTACAGAGCTAGGTGATGGCCATTTGAGGATGGCATCCACTTTTCTTGAGTCCATTCGGACTCCTTTGGGTGTCAGGATGAAACCTAGAAACTCGACTTCTGTGGTATGGAAAACACATTTCTACAATTTAGCAAATAGTTTGTGTTGGCGCAGTTTTTCAAGTACTGCCCTGACGTGTTTTCTGTGATCAGATTCCGAAGAGGAGTACACCAGAATGTCATTGATATATATGACAACACAAACATCGATGAGTTCCCGAAGGACATCATTCATGAAGTATTGGAAGGAAGCCGGCGCGTTACACAATCTGAAAGGAATCACCTGGTACTCGAATAATCCGTATTTAGTACGGAAGGCAGTTTTCCATTCGTCGGCTTCTTTAACTCGTACCAGATGATAAGCCCCCCGGAGATCTAACTTGGTGTATATGCAAGCGTCCTTCACCTGGTCAAGGAGTTCAGGGATCAGAGGCAGAGGATAACGGTTTTTAACCGTTATCTGGTTCAATGCGCGGTAATCGATACAAGTTCTAAGGTCGCCTTCTTTATTGGGCACGAAGAACAAAGCCGAGGATGCCGGGGACTTTGACGGGCGAATAAAACCATTAGCTAGGTATTGATCCAAATATTGTCTCAAATGCAGATTCTCAGGTTCGGTAAGGGCATAAATCCTGCTACAAGGGGGTTGTGCACCGGGCACCAGATCGATTTGGCAATCGTACGATCTGTGAGGAGGTAACGTGTTGGCCTGTTCCTTTTGGAAGACGTCCTGAAAGTCTTGGTATTCCGGAGGTAGTTGCATGGAGGCAGAGGTTACAGATGCTAGATTAATCTTCAGGTTTTCTGGGTAGCAGGTTTGTGTACAATCCGGGAAGGTTATTCTCTTAGCTCGCCAATCAATTCGAGGATTATGTGTCTCTAACCAAGGGATTCCAAGAATAACCTGAAACTGTGGAGCCTTGATTACATCAAACACAACACCCTCCCGATGGCCGTCGGGACCAATAAGAGTCACCTCAGTAGTGGAATGTGTTACCGGTCCAGAGGCAATTTCAGTTCCATCGACTGTGGTGATGACATCTTTGCTGGTTTTAGGACGGAGAGGGAGGTTAATCCTAGAGACCAATTCACGATCCACATAGTTTCCAATAGCCCCACTATCGATGTATGCCTTTATTGCATGCAACCGCTTAGGCTGTTATGGATCTTCGAGAACCATTGGCACAATGAAATGCAAGGTCTGAGAGTTAGTTTTCAAGCTCGGCAAGCGGACCCCTACACTTGTCGGGCGGAGTCTTTTCCCGAAACAGAGTCTTCATGGTTTTTATCAGCGGCTCCTACCGCCTTTCGGGGCGGTTTTGCTGGGCAATCTCGTAGAAAGTGTCCAGAATTCCCACAATAAAGACATAATTTTAACTGCCGCCTCCTTTCACGTTCTTTTTGAGTTAAGGGTCCTTTAACCCCTCCAATTTGCATAGGCTCAGAGACATCAACTCCCTTGGGATTAGCATGGGTCTTGACCAACACCCGGGTCTCAAACCTGGACCGATCTGCTTTTCTGTTTTGAAGTCTGTGATCCAATTGGACCACTAAGTCTATATACTCGGTGCATTCTTGGGGCGGATTTACAACTTGGGCCAAGACATCTTTAATTTCTCCGCGTAGGCCTCGATAAAACAATGTGACTCTTTTATCCTCTGGCCATCCCGTTTCCACAATTAGTCTATTAAAGGTTGCAATATTCGATAGGAGGTCCTGATTGCCCTGTCGCAGGGATAGAAGTTCGTCATCCAGAGCCTGCCCCTGAGAGTGTCGAGCAAATAACCTTTCCATGCTTGCTTGAAACCTTTGAAAATCACGGAGAATCGGGTCATCTTGAGTAACCAGTGGAACTGACCAATCGGCAGCGCAGCCGCTGAGATATGACAATACAAAGGCTACCTTGGTCTGATCATTAGGGAAGACCCCAGGTCTGCATAGGAAGTGCAAACGACACTGATTCATGAATACGGCGAATCGTTTGGGGTCTCCAGCAAAGCGTTCGGGTGGGGCCAGCGGCATGTTTCCAGGAGATTAATCTGCACAGGGTTACTGGAATACACAGGAGCGGGGTTCTCTCCGGAACCGGGTAGAGGAGTTTGCCCAGCTTGACCTTGCAAAAGCTGTCTGGCCAGGTCATCAGTTCTTTCCTTTGATATTATTAATTCCCTCCTGAGGGCATTAGTCTCTTGACGAGCGGCATGTACTTCGGCCCGTAATTCCCCCAGTAATTGGGCCAACTGATCAGTCTCAGAACTTTCCATAGCGCCTGGGTGAGAATTTGTAGGAAGGATTTGCGTTCTGTTACGCTCACCTGACTCCCACGGAGGCGCTGGCCTGGTTCGCGCTGCTGTGACCTCTTCTAAGGTGATGCGCAGGGTTCAGAAGACGGACTGGACCGGGCCCCCAAATCTGGCTTGTCTGGCTCGCAGAAGTATCCTTCTGTAGGTGAAAATAGGGGATTAACTGTCTGCGGGGTAATGCAATCGGCCTCCCACTTTCCCCTCTCACCCTCCTCGAAACCCTTCTGTGATTCCTCGTAGCATCTCACCTTAGGGTCTGGAAGGACGAGCTCTCCATCCTGCTTCTGATGCAGGGGCGCGTTGGTATCCAGTTACTTCACTGGATTTTCAGATTGGTGAGAAACAAACTTGCTTGGCTTCCAGGTAAGTTTTTTGATAAGAGGTTCCCCTTGTGTCCATGCATTAATGTACTAATGCTAGTGTCTTTTTCCCCATAGGGGCCGGCGTACGGAATGCCGGGGAACAGGCACCGACCCGAGATGAGAGGTGAAATCCTTGTAGAAATCAGTTAAGTCTTTAATGAGCGTTTTTTGGTAATGTCTTTTCATTCGCTCATTAACGCTGATGTTTCTTTTTCCCCTTAGGGGCCGGGGTACGGAAATGCCAGGAAGCGGCGCGGACCTGAAATGAAGAGGGAATGAATCAACAGGTAAGTCTTAACTTGGAGATTTAGCTTTCCTTATTCCCTTCTCTCTCTCACCTTTTGTTCTGGTCTTTTTCTCCCTAGGCGCTGGGGCGTGACTGCGAATCCGGATGATTGCTGCTGAACATGGAGGCGCCCTGTAAAGGTGAGTGGAATGTGGCGCTGCAGCGATCGACGCGATGAGATTTTAAATAAAAGTTTTACTTTTCAGGATTGTCGGCGAGATGTCTCCGGGATGCGGATTTAGCAGGTAAGGACTTTTCCTTCTTCTGTTCTCTTCTTCTCTTCCTTTGCAGGTGATCCAGGTGTGGCAGAAGTCAGGATGCAGGAGCAGACACGGTGAGCGTCCAGCTGCTAGATGCAGAACAACGCGAAGCACGTGTGGCTGTTCGGGTGGGGTTTAAATAGCCTTGGAAGAAGTTCCAGGTATGTATCCTTCCTCCAATCAGGTATGTATCCTTCCCCGACCACGCCCCGATGGTAAATTAGTCCCACAGGTAAAGTAGTTCCTTTCAGGCCTCAAGGAGGCCGGGATCCTGAAGCATGGTCTGCATCAGGTAAGTGCACCCAAGCACTCCCATAATGAGTCTGGTGCCTATGGCGCCAGGACTGATGTCTTTTATGAGCCTGGCGCCATAGGCGCCAGGACACTGTCCAAAGGGCCCCTATATGGGGTTTCTGGGTCCTTCCTTGGGGACTGGATGTCCGCTTTCGGGGACGCAGGGCTTGAACCGGCTCCCCGGGAGCGGGCATCATGACACTCATGTATCGAACCTGTGTTGCTTCGTGTCGTCTTGCTTCCAAGGCAAGCGCATTTTCCCTGAGCTATCCTCCCGAGATGGGCACTTTGACCAGAGTAGAGGCAAACCACTGTTGCATCCGATGGGTGCACTGGGCATGGCCTGCAGGCTACAGCATCCCCACAATGATCCGGTAGACTCAATGGGCAGAATGCCTACTTTGAATGAGGGGAACTGGTCCCCCTCAAAACAATTTGGCCGGGCCACCAACCCGATTGGCTGTCCTGTGTAGAGCAAATAGGGTTCAGCCAAAGGAAATGCTCCGCCCATAGAACCTCAGGCCATGACCAGAGTCCAAGTGGGTCAGTGGGCATGCCCACAGGACGTTGCTAGTGGCCACAATGCATCAGTCAAGGACGACCTTGGGCATTGGCAGATCAATACTTGATATATGATATGATCTGGCATTTATAACGCACCTATACACAATTGTTTCAAGGCACAACAAGGCAAGGGAGGACAAACAGATGGAAGATAGAGACAACGATCGTACTAGGCCAGGTGACATTGAGATCGCACAAGTGCAGGGGCGGGGGGTGTGAGAAAAGTGCAGGGGGAAAGGGGAGGGGGCAGTGCAATACATAGGATAACAGTAAAATAAAGACAATAAATACAAATGCGTCCAGATGGTGGCAAGGCTAAGTGCAGACGTCAGTGTCAAGGGCTGGTAGGTGGTTGTAGAGATACAGAAACAGCCCCCTGAGTGCGAGGGTTGCCAGGGGGGCAGTGCAGGTGTGTAACTGGTGGGGAGGGGACCTGGGCCCGAGATCAGGGGGTAGCCAGGTGATCAGTGCAATTTCAGATTCAGCTAGGAGAAGATTCAGCCAGGAGATCAGCAGGGGAGAGGGGGAGAGAAAGCAGATGTAAAGAGGAAGGTCTTGAGGTGCTTCTGGAACCGGAGATGGTTCTCCTGAAGTTTCAGAGAGGCAGGGAGGCTGTTCCAGAGGGAGGCCCCAGCAGAAGAAAGAGATCTACCACCAACTCGCTGCTTGGAGAAGCGACTAACCCTGAGGGAGTTCGAGGTGGATGAGCGAAGAGCATGAGAAGGAAGATATTTAGGAAGAGAGAGTTGAAGGTATTTAGGTCCCATGCCCCAGAAGGCCTTGTGGACAATGCAGGGGGTTTTGAACTTAATCCTCGCTGCCACTGGGAGCCAGTGCAGCGATTTCAGTCCTGGAGAGATACGATCCCTGGGCTTGAGGCCAAGGACAAGTCTTGCAGTCCTGATTTGGATGAGTTGCAGAGGGTGGAGAGTGGAGGCAGGCAGATTTAGAAATATTGATAATGGAGGCTTAGGGTTTGGGGTACTTGCACTCTATAAGAACCCCCCCACCACTGTACAAACTATGGGGGATGTGTGAAGAATAAAGCAACAACCTGCCTACTAGCATAATTATTAATTTCAGGTTAAGCCACTGTTATTGATTGCAATTTGGGTACACTTTAGGAATGTGTCTCCTGCGTTGAGTGCAGGACAGAAATCATTTTAAATTAACAGTTTAATCACGTTACCTGGCAACTGCAGCTCACCCCTAAAGGAATGACAGGAGCATTGCACTGCTCAGGGTGTGTACGGCGACAGCTTCAACAGATCACAAACGGCCAGCAATTAAAATGGCTTGTACTGAGCCACCAACACACAGCTGGTGTCTGCAGATACTGCCGCCAGTATCTCGTTCTTTGCCCCAGACGATGCTGGGTAATATCCGGCTTGTAGCTTCATCTCCTCAGATGGTAGTAATATAAATGAAGCCTGGAGAAAATGGCCTCCTACTGATAAGCCCATGCATTTTTCTCCAGCTTGTAAGGCCTTCTTCCGACCTATATTCACGAGATGCATTAGAGGGAAATATATATTAACGTGGTTAGTCGGCTGTGTACATGTCATGCACATTTTTCCATAATTGTGTGGCAAACTACTTTGCCGTCTGACTTATTTATTTTAGGCAATTACAATAATAGTTTCAGGGCAGTATGCTTTGATAATTTTCATGCATTTCTTAGGGAAAAAGCAAGTTGATGTATTGCAGATATTTAAGGATTTGTGAATATGCGAAAGAGACTTCAAATCACATTACATTCAATTTCAAAGTAAGGAGTGTGTTCCCTTAGACACCTTGGTCCAGATTACAGAAACTTTGCACAGGTGCACGTACAAAGTTTGCACTGTATTAGCACTAGGGAAACGTTTGCCCTATTTTTAAAAACACTAGGATACATTAAAAAACCATTGCCCCTCGACAAGTGCAGTTTGGCATATTAAAAGCACCAGGTCTAAAATTGCCGTAGTACAAAAAATATACATTTGTGATGCATTTTTGCATCAGGGCCAAGTTTGCCCTAGTGCTAATACCATTCCGTATTAGCACTAGGGCAATGTTGCCCTGGTGCTAAAATGTAGTGGAAATGTATCTTTTTAGCACTGGGGCAATATTTGCCCTAGTGCTTTTAATATGTTAAACTGCACTTTTGAGTTGCAATGGTTTTTTAATATGTCCCAGTGTTTTTACTAATACCGTGCAAACTTAACACTTGCAAAGGTGCAACATTTCTGGAATCTTATTTCAGATTATTAGACACAAGTAAAACACATCCACCTTCCTTTACGGACTCACATGCTGACACTGTACAGCATGTCCAGAAGCTTCTTGGAAGTATAATCTCATAGATTTTTACAATACGAGTAATAGTAAACCAGCATAGTTTATGCAGAGGCAGCAATCCACCATGGGATCCTTGAATAACAGGCTTTTCTTACTCAGCCGATTTTGTCGACGTATGTGCGTGCATGTGGGGAGGGCGGAGAATGAACCAGAGAATACGTGTAGAATGTAGAAGGGGTGAAGTGCACTGGAGAAGAATTAACCAGAGAGGACGCGTAGAATGTAGAAGGGATGAGGAGCCCTGGAGAAGAATGAACCAGAGAGTATGCATAGAATGTAGAAGGGGTGAGGAACACTGCAGAAGAATGAACCAGAAAGGACGCGTAGAATGTAGAAGGGGTGAGGAACACTGCAGAAGAATGAACCAGAAAGTATGCGTAGAATGTAGAAGGGGTGAGGAGCAATGCAGAAGAATGAACCAGAGAGGACACATAGAATGTAGAAGGGGTGAGGAGCCCTGGAGAAGAATGAACCAGAGAGGACGCGTAGAATGTAGGAGGGGTGAGGTGCAGTGGATAAGAATGAAGCAGAGAGGACGCATAGAATGTAAAAGGGGTGAAGTGCACTGGAGAAGAAAGAACCAGAGAGGACGCGTAGAATGTAGAAGGGGTGAAAACGCTGGAGAAGAATGAACCATAGAGGACACATAGAATGTAGAAGGGGTGAGGTGCACTGGAGAAGAATGAACCAGAGAGGAAGCATAGAATGTAGAAGGGGGTGAGCTGCACTGGAGAAGAATGAACCAGAGAGGAAGCATAGAATGTAGAAGGGGGTGACACATTTTAGAGCATTGCCAGTTAAAAAAAAAAAAAAAACTTTCTTGATTAGTGTATTAGAAAGCCATTGATATGTATTCTTCTTTGAAATTCGATCACTGGGTGAAATTATATCTTTTAGGGCTGTCACTTTCGAGAACGTTATCTTCAGACCATTGCCCAAGAACCCACACAGATCTTTCTTTATCTGCTTGCAGTACTGACCAATGTTTACAAAGAATATTCCTGATTAGTCCTGACTGTTTACTGTATTGAATAATAAACCTTATGGGTTGTGCTGCTTGCTTCTCTTTGTCTCAAGTAACTCTAAGAAGTCCACTTCTTGCTCTCTGATTAGTCTTATTAAATGCACCAGCGATACTTTTGGAGTTATACCCTCTAGAGATGAAGCAAGCTACCACAATATTTGCCTCCTCCTCATAAACTTGTTCAAGTGTACGATTGCGTTTTTTGCACTAATAAGCGCTCAATATGGTATACTGCTGATCCAGGATTGAGGATGATGACTTGTAGCATGTAAAATAGACTGAGAAGGTGTTGATTTCCTATATAATTTACTACAGATGTTTTAATCTCGAATAAACAACTTGACATCTAGGAACATCAATTCTGTCGCACTGTTGTGCATTTTCATTTCAAACTGAAGTCCTTCACGTTCAGTTCTTCTACATATTCAAGTAATGTGTTTTCAGTGCCTCTCCATATGATGAAGAGGACATCTATAAAGGGATTCCACCTTATTGTGTGTTCCACATGGTTACACATTTCTGAGGGTAGAACTGTTTTTCAAACAAGAATGCATTATTCTCTAAACAGACCTGAAATAGGGTTAGAACAACTTCATTATGCTGTTTAAGACTGATTGATTTTCCATCTAAAAAATGTTTGCAGCCTATCGATAGAGAATGCTTGTGGAAAGTGACACTCCATCTAATGTTACCATTAAACAGTCAGAGTCCCATTGAATGTCTTGTATTTTGCTTAAAAGGTCTGTAGTGTCTCTAATATAAGAGTTTAGTCCTACTTGTAAGTGACAGGGTGGGGAAGAAACATAAAATTCTCTATCGGAACCAATGATTTGATGAGGATGTTGGCAGCTCGTTAAAGGACCACAACCACAGAAAAAAGGAAAGCCCCTCCCTTGGAATGAATGTAACCTTCCTGCACCCTGTTTCCTTTGCAATACAGGTTAAGTGATGAGAGTAAATTAGTTTGCACTACAGAAGAGTGGATTGGGTATAGCTTGTAATCCAGATATTAAAGTACACGCAGGAGTCATCTCGAGGTGACAGGTTTTACTGTCAATATTCTATCTGAGGTACCCACTATCTAATGGTAATACTATTTTGGTTATTTATAATGCGATTTCTAAGCGCAGACTCATATATCGAACCTGTGTTGCTTCGTGTCGTCTTGCTTCCAAGGCGAGCGCGTTTTCCCTGAGCTATCCTCCCGAGATGGGCACTTTGACCAGAGTTGAGGCGATCCACTGCAGCATCCGATGGGTGCACTGGGCATGGCCTGCAGGCTGCAGCATCCCCACAATGATCCGGTAGACTCACTGGGCAGAATGCCTACTTTGAATGAGGGGAACTGGTCCCCCTCAAAACAATTTGCCCGGGCCACCAACCCGATTGGCTGTCCTGTGTAGAGCAAATAGGGTTCAGCCGAAGGAAATGCTCTGCCCATAGAAACTCAAGCCATGACCAGAGTCCAAGTGGTTCAGTGGGCATGCCCACAGGACGTTCCCAGTGGCCATAATGCATCAGTCAAGGACGACCTTGGGCATTGGCAGATCAATACTTGATATATGATATGATATGGCATTTATAACACGCCTATACACAAGTGTTTCAAGGCGCAACAAGGCAAGGGAGGAGAAACAGATGGAAGATAGAGACAATGATCGTACTAGGCCAGGTGACATTGAGATCGCGCACGTGCAGGGGAGGGGGGTATGAGAAAAGTGCAGGGGGAAAGGGGAGGGGCAGTGCAATACATAGGATAACAGTAAAATAAATAAAGACAATAAATACAAATGCGGCCAGATGGTGGCAAGGCTAAGTGCAGACGTCAGTGTCAAGGGCTGGTAGGGGGTTGTAGAGATACAGAAACAGCCCCCCGAGTGTGAGAGTTGCCAGGGGGGCAGTGCAGGTGTGTAACTGGTGGGGAGGGGACCTGGGCCCGAGATCAGGGGGTAGCCAGGTGATCAGTGCAATTTCAGATTCAGCTAGGAGAAGATTCAGCCAGGAGATCAGCAGGGGAGAGGGGGAGAGAAAGCAGAAGTAAAGAGGAAGGTCTTGAGGTGCTTCTGGAACCGGAGATGGTTCTCCTGAAGTTTCAGAGAGGCAGGGAGGCTGTTCCAGAGGGAGGCCCCAACAGAAGAAAGAGATCTACCACCAACTCGCTGCTTGGAGAAGCAACTAGGAAGATATTTAGGAAGAGAGAGTTGAAAGTATTGAAGTCCCATGCCCCAGAAGGCCTTGTGGACAATGCAGAGGGTTTTGAATTTAATCCTCGCTGCCACTGGGAGCCAGTGCAGTGATTTCAGTTCTGGAGAGATACGATCCCTGGGCTTGAGGCCAAGGACAAGTCTCGCAGTCCTGATTTGGATGAGTTTCAGAGGGCGGAGAGTGGAGGCAGGCAGATTTAGAAATATTGATAATGGAGACTTAGGGTTTGGGGTACTTGCACTCTATAAGAACCCCAACCACTGTACAAACTATGGGGGATGTGTGAAGAATAAAGCAACAACGTGCCTACTAGCATAATTATGAATTTCAGGGTAAGCCACTGTTATTGATTGCAATTTGGGTACACTTTAGGAATGTGTCTACTTTATTGAGTGCAGGACAGAAATCATTTTAAATTAACAGTTTAATCACGTTACCTGGCAACTGTAGCTCACCGCTAAAGCGATGACAGGAGCATTGCACTGCTCAGAGTGTGTACGGCGACAGCTTCAACAGATCACAAACGGCCAGCAATTAAAATGGCTTGTACTGAGCTACCAACACACAGCTGGTGTCTGCAGATACTGCCGCCAGTATCTCGTTCTTTGCCCCAGACGATGCTGGGTAATATCCGGCTTGTAGCTTCATTTCTTCAGATGGTAGTAATATAAATGAAGCCTGGACAAAATGGTCACCTGCTGATAAGCCTGCAGCAATGCGACTATGTCGTGACTACATTTTTCAGCTCATGCATTTTTCTCCAGCTTGTAAGGCCTTCTTCCGACCTATATTCACGAGATGCATTAGAGGGAAATGTATATTAACGTGGTTAGTCGGCTGTGTACATGTCATGCACATTTTTCCATAATTGTGTGGCAAACTACTTTGCCGTCTGACTTATTTATTTTAGGCAATTACAATAATAGTTTCAGGGCAGTATGCTTTGATAATTTTCATGCATTTCTTAGGGAAAAAGCAAGTTGATGTATTGCAGATATTTAAGGATTTGTGAATATGCGAAAGAGACTGCAAATCACATTACATTCAATTTCAAAGTAAGGAGTGTGTTCCATTAGACACCTTGGTCCAGATTTCAGAAACTTTGCACCTGTGCACGTACAATGTTTGCACGGTATTAGCACTAGGGAAACGTTTGCCCTATTTCTAGAAACACCAGGACACATTAAAAAAGGGCATATTAAAAGCACCAGGGCTAAAATTGCCCTAGTGCAAAAAATATACATTTGTGATGCATTTTTGCATCAGGGCCAAGTTTGACCCTGTGCTTTTAATATATTGAATTGCACTTTTTGAGTTGCAATGGTTTTTTAATATGTCCCAGTGTTTTTACTAATACCGTGCACACTTTCCACTTGCAAAGGTGCAACATTTCTGTAATCTTATTTCAGATTATTAGACACAAGTAAAACACATCCACCTTCCTTTACTGACTCACATGCTGACACTGTAAGGCATGTCCAGAAGCTTCTGGAAGTATAATCTCATAGATTTTTACAATCAGAGTAATAGTAAACCAGAATAGTTTATGCGGAGGCAGCATACCACCATGGAATCCTTGAATAACAGGCTTTTCTTACTCAGCAGATTTTGTCGACGTATGTGTGTGCATGTGGGGAGGGCGGGGAATGAATACTCGTAGAATGTAGAAGGGGTCAGGTGCACTGGAGAAGAATGAACCAGAGAGGATGCAGAGAATGTAAAAGGGGTGAAGTGCACTGGGGAAGAATTAACCAGAGAGGACGCGCAGAATGTAGAAGGGTTCAGGTGCACTGGAGAAGAATGAACCAGAGAAGAAGTGTAGAATGTAGAAGGGGTTAGGGGCGCTTGAGAAGAATGAACCAGAGAGGACGCGTAGAATGTTGAAGGGGTGAGGTGCACTGGAGAAGAATGAACCAGAGAGGACGCGTAGAATGTAGAAGGGGTGAGATGCACTGGAGAAGAATGAACCAGAGAGGATGCATAGAATGTAGAAGGGGGTGAGAAGCCCTGGAGAAGAATGAACCAGAGAGGACACGTAGAATGTAGAAGGGGTTAGGGGCGCTTGAGAAGAATGAACCAGAGAGGACGCGTAGAATGTTGAAGGGGTGAGGTGCACTGGAGAAGAATGAACCAGAGAGGACGCGTAGAATGTAGAAGGGGTCAGATGCACTGGAGAAGAATGAACCAGAGAGGATGCATAGAATGTAGAAGGGTTGAGAAGCCCTGGAGAAGAATGAACCAGAGACGACACGTAGAATGTAGAAGGGGTTAGGGGCAGTGCAGAAGAATGAACCAGAGAGGACGCGTAGAATGTAGAAGGGGTGAGGTGCACTGGAGAAGAATGAACCAGAGAAGACATGTAGAAAGTAGGAGAGGACGCGTAGAATGTAGAAGGGGTGAGGTGCACTGGAGAAGAATGAACCAGAGAGGACGCGTAGAATGTAGAAGGGGTGAGGTGCACTGGAGAAGAATGAACCAGAGAAGACATGTAGAAAGTAGGAGAGGACGCGTTGAAAGTAGAACGGGTGAGGTGCACTGGAGAGGAATGAACCAGTGAGGACGCATAGAATGTAGAAGGGGTGAGTTGCACTGCAGAAGAATGAACCAGAGAGGACGTGTAGAATGTAGAAGGAGTGAGGTGCATTGGAGATTAATGAACCAGAGACGATGCATAGAATGTAGAAGGGGTGACGTGCACTGAAGAAGAATGAACCAGAGAGGACACGTAGAAAGTAGAAGGGGGACGGGCACTGGAGAAAAATGAACCAGAAAGGACGCGTAGAATATAGAAGGGGTGAGGGGAACTGGAGAAGAATGAACCAGAGAAGAAGCATAGAATGTAGAAGGGGTGAGGGGCGCTGGAGAAGAATGAACCAGAGAGGACACATAGAATGTAGAATGGTTCAGGTGAAAACATGTAGTGAAAATGCATCTTTTTAGCACAAGGGCAATTTGTGCCCTAGTGCTTTTTATGTGCCAAACTGCACTTTTCGAGGTGCAATGGTATTTTAATGTGCCCCATTTTTTTAAAAATAGGGCACACTTTGCCCTAGTGCAAATACCATGCAAACTTTACACTTGCGCCAGTGATACAGTTCTGTAATCTTATTTCAGATTATTAGACACAAGTAATCTCAAAGATTTTTACATTCAGAGTAATAGTAAAACAGCAGAGTTTATGCAGAGGCAATAATCCACCATGGAACCCTTGAATAACAAGCTTTTCTTACTCACCAGATTTTGTCGACGTATGTGTTTTCATGTGGGGAAGGCGGGGAATGAACCAGAGAATACTCGTAGAATGTAAAAGGGGTCAGGTGCACTGGAGAAGAATGAACCAGAGAGGATGCAGAGAATGTAAAAGGGGTGAAGTGCACTGGGGAAGAATTAACCAGAGAGGACGCGCAGAATGTAGAAGGGGTGAGGTGCACTGGAGAAGAATGAACCAGAGAGGACGCATAGAATGTTGAAGGGGTGAGGTGCACTGGAGAAGAATGAACCAGAGAGGATGCATAGAACGTAAAAGGGGTGAAGTGCAATGGAGATGAATGAACCAGAGAAGACGCGTAGAATGTAGAAGGGGTGAGGTGCACTGGAGAAGAATGAACCCGAGAGGATGCGTAGAATGAAGAAGGGGGTGAGACGCCCTGGAGAAGAATGAACCACATAGTACGCGTAGAATGTAGAAGGGGTGAGGAGCACTGCAGAAGAATGAATCAGAGAGGATGCGTAGAACGTAGAAGGGGTGAAAACGCTGGAGAAGAATGAATCAGAGAGGATGCGTAGAATGTTGAAGGGGTGAGGTGCACTGGAGAAGAATGAACCAGAGAGGCTGCGTAGAATGTAGAAGGGGTGAGATGCACCGGAGAAGAATGAAACAGAGAGGATGCGTAGAATGTAGAAGGGTGAGGTGCACTGGAGAAGAATGAAGCAGAGAGGACGTGTAGAATATAGAAGGGGTGAGGTGCATTGGAGATGAATGAACCAGAGAGGATGCGTAGAATGTAGAAAGGGTGAGGTGCACTGGAGAAGAATGAACCAGAGAAGGCATATAGAATGTAGAAGGGATGACGTGCACTGAAGAAGAATGAACCAGAGAGGACACGTAGACAGTAGAAGGGGTGAGGTGCACTGGAGAAGAATGAACCAGAGAGGACGCGTAGAATGTAGGAGAGGATGCCTAGAATGTAGAAGGGGTGAGGTGCACTGGAGAAGAATGAACCAGAGAGGATGCGTAGAATGTAGAATGGGTGAGATGCACCGGAGAAGAATGAAACAGAGGGGATGCGGAGAATCTAGAAGGGGTGAGGTGCACTGGAGAAGAATGAAGCAGAGAGGACGTGTAGAACGT
Source organism: Ambystoma mexicanum (assembly GCF_040938575.1). Lineage (NCBI taxonomy): Eukaryota > Metazoa > Chordata > Amphibia > Caudata > Ambystomatidae > Ambystoma > Ambystoma mexicanum. The sequence continues at coordinate 1,556,291,611 of NC_090929.1, read as the reverse complement.
AGAAGGGGTGAGGTGCGCTACAGAAGAATGAACCAGAGAGGACGCATAGAATATCGAAGGGGTGACGTGCATTGGAGATGAATGAACCAGAGAGGATGCGTAGAATGTAGAAAGGGTGAGGTGCACTGGAGAAGAATGAACCAGAGAAGACGTATAGAATGTAGAAGGGATGACGTGCACTGAAGAAGAATGAACCAGAGAGGACACGTAGAAAGTAGAAGGGGTGAGGTGCACTGGAGAAGAATGAACCAGAGAGGACACGTAGAATGAAGGAGAGGACGCCTAGAATGTAGAAGGGGTGAGGTGCACTGGAGAAGAATGAACCAGAGAGGATGCATAGAATGTAGAAGGGGTGAGATGCACCGGAGAAGAATAAACCAGAGAAGACGCGTATAACGTAGAAGGGGTGAGGTGCACTGGAGAAGAATGAAGCAGAGAGGACGTGTAGAACGTAGAAGGGGTGAGGTGGTGCACTGCAGAAGAATGAACCAGAGAGGACGCGTAGAATTTAGAAGGAATGAGGTGCATTGGAGATGATTAAACCAGAGAGGATGCGTAGAATGTACAAGGGGTGAGGTGCACTGGAGAAGAATGAGCCAGAGAGGACGTGTAGAATTTAGAAGGGGTGTGGGGCACTGAAGAAGAATGAACCAGAGAGGACGCGTAGAATGTAGAATGGGTGAGGTGCACTGGAGAAGAATGAACCAGAGAGGACGCATAGAATGTAAAAGGGGTGAAGTGCAGTGGAGAAGAATGAACCAAAGAGGACGCATAGAATGTAGAAGGGGTGAGGTGCACTGGAGAAGAACGAACCAGAGAGAACGCATAGAATGTTGAAGGGATGAAGTCTACTGGAAAAGAATGAACCAGAGAGGATGCGTAGAATGTAGAAGGGGGTGAGGGGCCCTGGAGAAGAATGAACCAGAGAGTACGCGTAGAATGTAGAAATGTTGAGGGGCACTGCAGAAGAATGAACCAGAGAGGACGCGTAGAAAGTAGAAGGGGTGAAAACGCTGGAGAAGAATGAACCAGAGAGGACGCGTAGAATGTAGAAGGGGTGAGGTTCACTGGAGAAGAATGAACCAGAGAGGACACATAGAATGTAGAAGGGGTGAGGGGCACTGGAGAAGAATAAACTGGCGAAGACGCATCGAATGTAGAAGTGGGTGAGGTGCACTGGAGAAGAATGAACCAGAGAGGATGCATAGAATGTAGGAAAGGACGCGTAGAATGTTGAAGGGGTGAGATGCACTGGAGAAGAATGAAGCAGAGAGGATGCATAGAACGTAGAACGGGTGAGGTGCACTGGAGAGGAATGAACCATAGAGGACGCGTAGAACATAGAAGGGGTGAGGTGCACTGGAGAAGAATGAAGCAGAGAGGACACGTAGATTGTAGAAGGGGTGAGGTGCACTGCAGAAGAATGAACCAGAGAGGATGTGTAGAATATAGAAGGGTGAGGTGCACTGGAGAAGAATGAATCAGAGAGGACATGTAGAATGTAGAAGGGGTGAGGTGCACTGGAGCAGAATGAACCAGAAAAGATGCATAGAATGTAGAAGGGGTGACATACACTGAAGAAGAACGACCCAGAGAGGACACATAGAGAGTAGAAGGGGTGAGGGGCACTGGAGAAAAATCAACCAGAGAGCATGCGTAGAATGTAGAAGGGGTGAGGGGCACTGAGGAAGAATGAACCAGAGAGGAAGTGTAGAAGGTAGAAGGGGTGAGGGGTGCTGGAGAAGAATGAACCAGAGAGGAAGTGCAGAATGTAGAAGGGGTGAGGTACTCTGGTGAAGAATGAACCAGAGAGGACGCGTAGAAAGTATAATGGGTGTGGTGCGCTGGAGAAGAATGAACCATAGAGGAGGTGTAGAATGTAGGAGGGGTGAGGTGCACTGGAGAAGAATGAACCAGAGAGGACGCATAGAATGAAGAAGGGGTGAGGTGTACTGGAGAAGAATAACCCAGAGAGGACGCATAGAATTTAGAAGGGGTGAGGTGCACTGAAGAAGAAAGAGCCAGAGAGGATGTGTATAATGTAGAGCGGATGAGAGGCACTGGAGAAGAATGAACCAGAGAGGACACGTAGAATGTAGAAGGGGTGAGGTGCACTGGATAAGAATGAACCAGAGAGGATGTATAGAATGTTGAAGGGGTGAGGTTCACTGGAGAAGAATGAACCAGGAGGACACGTAGAATGTAGAAGGGGTGAGGAGCCCTGGAGAAGAATGAACCAGAGAGTATGCGTAGAATGTAGAAGGGGTGAGGGGCACTGCAGAAGAATGAACCAGAGAGGACGCGTAGAATGTAGGAGAGGATGCCTAGAATGTAGAAGGGGTGAGGTGCACTGGAGAAGAATGAACCAGAGAGGATGCGTAGAATGTAGAATGGGTGAGATGCACCGGAGAAGAATGAAACAGAGGGGATGCGGAGAATCTAGAAGGGGTGAGGTGCACTGGAGAAGAATGAAGCAGAGAGGACGTGTAGAACGTAGAAGGGGTGAGGTGCGCTACAGAAGAATGAACCAGAGAGGACGCATAGAATATAGAAGGGGTGACGTGCATTGGAGATGAATGAACCAGAGAGGATGCGTAGAATGTAGAAAGGGTGAGGTGCACTGGAGAAGAATGAACCAGAGAAGACGTATAGAATGTAGAAGGGATGACGTGCACTGAAGAAGAATGAACCAGAGAGGACACGTAGAAAGTAGAAGGGGTGAGGTGCACTGGAGAAGAATGAACCAGAGAGGACACGTAGAATGAAGGAGAGGACGCCTAGAATGTAGAAGGGGTGAGGTGCACTGGAGAAGAATGAACCAGAGAGGATGCATAGAATGTAGAAGGGGTGAGATGCACCGGAGAAGAATGAACCAGAGAAGACGCGTATAACGTAGAAGGGGTGAGGTGCACTGGAGAAGAATGAAGCAGAGAGGACGTGTAGAACGTAGAAGGGGTGAGGTGGTGCACTGCAGAAGAATGAACCAGAGAGGACGCGTAGAATTTAGAAGGAATGAGGTGCATTGGAGATGATTAAACCAGAGAGGATGCGTAGAATGTACAAGGGGTGAGGTGCACTGGAGAAGAATGAGCCAGAGAGGACGTGTAGAATTTAGAAGGGGTGTGGGGCACTGAAGAAGAATGAACCAGAGAGGACGCGTAGAATGTAGAATGGGTGAGGTGCACTGGAGAAGAATGAACCAGAGAGGACGCATAGAATGTAAAAGGGGTGAAGTGCAGTGGAGAAGAATGAACCAAAGAGGACGCATAGAATGTAGAAGGGGTGAGGTGCACTGGAGAAGAATGAACCAGAGAGAACGCATAGAATGTTGAAGGGATGAAGTCTACTGGAAAAGAATGAACCAGAGAGGATGCGTAGAATGTAGAAGGGGGTGAGGGGCCCTGGAGAAGAATGAACCAGAGAGTACGCGTAGAATGTAGAAATGTTGAGGGGCACTGCAGAAGAATGAACCAGAGAGGACGCGTAGAAAGTAGAAGGGGTGAAAACGCTGGAGAAGAATGAACCAGAGAGGACACGTAGAATGTAGAAGGGGTGAGGTTCACTGGAGAAGAATGAACCAGAGAGGACACATAGAATGTAGAAGGGGTGAGGGGCACTGGAGAAGAATAAACTGGCGAAGACGCATCGAATGTAGAAGTGGGTGAGGTGCACTGGAGAAGAATGAACCAGAGAGGATGCATAGAATGTAGGAAAGGACGCGTAGAATGTTGAAGGGGTGAGATGCACTGGAGAAGAATGAAGCAGAGAGGATGCATAGAACGTAGAACGGGTGAGGTGCACTGGAGAGGAATGAACCATAGAGGACGCGTAGAACATAGAAGGGGTGAGGTGCACTGGAGAAGAATGAATCAGAGAGGACATGTAGAATGTAGAAGGGGTGAGGTGCACTGGAGAAGAATGAACCAGAAAAGATGCATAGAATGTAGAAGGGGTGACATACACTGAAGAAGAACGACCCAGAGAGGACACATAGAGAGTAGAAGGGGTGAGGGGCACTGGAGAAAAATCAACCAGAGAGCATGCGTAGAATGTAGAAGGGGTGAGGGGCACTGAGGAAGAATGAACCAGAGAGGAAGTGTAGAAGGTAGAAGGGGTGAGGGGTGCTGGAGAAGAATGAACCAGAGAGGAAGTGCAGAATGTAGAAGGGGTGAGGTACTCTGGTGAAGAATGAACCAGAGAGGACGCGTAGAAAGTATAATGGGTGTGGTGCGCTGGAGAAGAATGAACCATAGAGGAGGTGTAGAATGTAGGAGGGGTGAGGTGCACTGGAGAAGAATGAACCAGAGAGGACGCATAGAATGAAGAAGGGGTGAGGTGTACTGGAGAAGAATAACCCAGAGAGGACGCATAGAATTTAGAAGGGGTGAGGTGCACTGAAGAAGAAAGAGCCAGAGAGGATGTGTATAATGTAGAGCGGATGAGAGGCACTGGAGAAGAATGAACCAGAGAGGACACGTAGAATGTAGAAGGGGTGAGGTGCACTGGATAAGAATGAACCAGAGAGGATGTATAGAATGTTGAAGGGGTGAGGTGCACTGGAGAAGAATGAACCAGGAGGACACGTAGAATGTAGAAGGGGTGAGGAGCCCTGGAGAAGAATGAACCAGAGAGTATGCGTAGAATGTAGAAGGGGTGAGGGGCACTGCAGAAGAATGAACCAGAGAGGACGCATAGATGTAGAATGGGTGAACACGCTGGAGAAGAATGAACCAGAGAGTATGCATAGAATTTAGAAAGAGTGAGATGCACTGGAGAAGAATGAACCAGAGAGGACACATAGAATGTAGAAGGTTTGAGGGGCACTGCAGAAAAATGAACCAGAGAGGATGCGTAGAATGTAGAAGGGGTGAGAACGCTGGAGAAAAATGGACGAGAGAGGACGCGTAGAAAGTAGAAGGGGTGAGGTGCACTGGAGAATAATGAACCAGAGAGGAAGCATATAATGTAGAAGGGGTGAAGGGCACTGGAGAAGAATGAACCGGAGAAGACATGTAGAATTTGAAAGGGGGTGAGGTGCACTGGAGAAGAATGAACCAGAGAGGATGCATAGAATGTAGGAGGGGATGCGTAGAATGTAGAAGGGGTGAGGTGCACTGGAGAAGAATGAACCAGAGAGGCTGTGCAGATTGTAGAAGGGGTGAGATGCACTGGAGAAGAATGAATCAGGGAGGTTGCATAGAATGTAGAAGGGGTGATGGGCACTGGAGAAAAATGAACCAGAGAGGATGCATAGAATGTAGAGGGGTGAGGTGAATTGGAGAAGAATGAACCAGAGAGGATGCGTAGAACGTAGAAGGGGTGAGGTGCACTAGAGAAGAATGAACCAGAGAAGACGCAGAGACTGTAGAAGGGGTGACATGCACTGAAGAAGAATGAACCAGAGAGGACACGTAGAATGTAGAAGGGGTGAGGTGCACTGGAGAAGAATGAACCAGAGATGACCTGTTGAATGTAGAAGGGGTGGGGTGCACTGGAGAAGAATGAACCAGAGAGGAAGCGTAGAATGTAGAATGGACGAGGTGTACTGGTGAAGAATGAAAAAGGGACGACGCGTAGAATGTAGAAGCGGTGAGGTGCTCTGGAGAAGAATGAACCAGAGAGGATGCATAGAATGTAGAAGGGGTGAGGTGCACTGGAGAAGAATAAGGGGTGAGGGGCACTGAAGAAGAAGGAACCAGGAGAAGGCACAGAGGGAGCTTGTTTGCATCCTACGTGGGAAGTATGACCAGTCAGGTAAAATGCATGTGCACAGGAGCACCAGTGGGACAGAGAAGCACAGAGCTGCTTCGGAATCAAACTGGGGTGGTATTGGTTGAGTCAAAGTAATAGTATTTGAGCTTGATTTTATTTCCAAAGGGTATACCACCAAACTACAAATGAGGGCATATGTAGACTGTTTATTGCACTTTTTGATAATCCTGATAGTGTGCATCACAATAGTGTAATATGTATGAAATAAAGGCACTGCAAGGCATAAGAAGAGGAAGCGTTAGACCAGACCACCTTAATATGACTAATTTAAATAGGCTAATTATCTCTCTGGGGCTCCTTCCAGAAATTTAGAAGTGAGTGGGTGAGTCTGATATTGACGGGGAGGTGGTTTCAGAGTCTTGGGCTGTAGACAGAGAAGACATGGCGCAGTACAAGTCTGCACATGTCCTTACTTCTGGTGGGTCGAAGGCCTCCAGAGATGCTAAGTTTCTCAGTGAGTTAGCTTGGAGACTTTAGGGTGACAGACTTTTCGATGATGTAGCAGGATCTGAAGATGATACAGGCTTGCATCAGGAGCCAGTTCAGTTCTGTGAGGGTCAGGTTGATATGGTCAAATTTGTGGAGTTCTTTGACAATGGGCCTTACAAGTCACTCTGGTCCCACACAGGGGACTAGAGTGAATTAAGGTGAGGGATTTGTTAATCTCCCTGATTAAGAGCAAGACGAACTGGGCTGAGAGCATCCCCCTGTAAAGACAGGACGGGGATATCTATACTTCTGGCCTCTATATAATAGGGTAAAGGCACAGAACACCAAAGAAAGGCTCTCAATTTGGTAGCAATAGACAAGCAGCCAGGCTTAAGCTTTCACGTGGTGATGCAGGCTGGTTCTTGAGTACAGTGTTTCCCAAATGCCCCACAAAGGAATATCCACACACTATGTTAGGTGATAACACAGCTACTTTATATGATATACAGGTTCAGCAATATATACCCATATAAAAAATAACACCTTGTTCTTGGAATACTTATTCAAAAATGGCAATTATATACATTCTATGTGGTACCATACATGACTTAAATCCAGTAATAGATGCACTAACTACAGACAGTTTTAAATAGCAGGTGGATTCTTAAGTTAGGTGTAACAGCATGGAATTGGAAAGAAAGGCAGGTTAGGTATGAACATTGGCAGAATGCTTTCTTTAGACTAAACAAGCACATCTGAGTGAGGATACCCCCATCTGGGCAACCTGTAAGGGAAACGTTAGGGATTAATTTATTTTGTATTTTACAGTCCAGTCCAATAATGTTCAATAACCTTGTGCTTCCTTTTTAAAGGTTGTACCACCCCCAAAGTACCTCAGAGGCCACAGGTGAACAGGATTCAAGACAAATCTGGCACTCCTGGACAAATCCTTAGGCTAGAAGATGCTCTTCCTCATCACAGTACCTTTGGTGCCTTGGCAGGCAAAGTGGCAGAGTTTCTCGGCTTTACTCGTCGATTCCCTATGAGGATGGACCTCCTTCAGAAGATGGAGCCACTGGAATGCTGAGTCCAAGAATAAAATTGAACCAAAGCATTTTGGCTCTTCACTGTGCTTTTCTTTCTCTGACTATGGAAGTCCTGTGAAGGTGAAACTTGCTGTGGGCGCCTTACAGGCTTGGCAGATGAAAGTAAGACCCCTGCAACCCTTCGATGACCTATTGTGGTGACTGGTGCATAGGTCACTTTTGGTGTTGGTTTCGGAATATTGTGGTTTTCCAACTTTCGTTTATATGGTGCTCCAGCTGCAACACATACCTCTGGATGGCTTCTGGTGACCTGGACTCAACCACTGGTGTGGACCTCAGGTCCTCACCAAGCCTGGACCCTCAGGACCTCTTTGTTAGCTTCTGGTGGCAGTAAACCCACTGAAGGACCGTCTGCTGCACCCAATAACTCTGGACTCTCTGCGGCGGGAAAAAGTGGTCATTGGTGACGGCAAGGAGGTGCTTTCAGATGTTCTTAGGCAGTTGGGAACATTTGCAGTTCCGGTTATCCATCAGCACTATGCCAGGGTACCCCCTCTTCTGGGTGGTAGACTGCAACGGCTTCCAGCAGTCACAAAATGATCCTCCGGACCCTTGCTGACACCAATGGACTTCTCTTTTTCAAGATATCCAGCACTCCACTTCTGGACATCAAAGACCACTTCTACGGACGGCAGGAACACCGGACTGGCTTCCAGGATACTTTGATGAAGAGCAGTAGCTTTGAACAATGTTTCCTCATAGCTCGGCGAGAGGTCTCCTTTGCAGGTCCTCTCTGTTTCAGTCCTTGGGAGACACAACAACTTTTGGATTAAAGTGAATAAATGCAGCTGCAGACTTCTCCTCCAGCGGGGCTTCAAGAAACAGCTTCTTCTTGCTTCAGCTTCGACTTCAGCTTCTGAACAAAATAGTAAGTGAGAGGTCCCCAGATATACAAATCTGTCCCCATTCACTCCGGCTGAGCCAGGCTCAGTCAGCCAATCACACAGAAGGGCATTCATGCAGACAGGCAGCCAATCAGGCTCACAGGCATTTAGGCCATTAACTCCACCCAGGCACCCATAACAAAAGATATGGGTTGGGGCTAGTACTCAGCCTTTCAGCACACTATACTGCATTCATGTCAGTTTCAGTCAGGGCTGTCTCATTCATTGTGTCATACACACAGAAACCAGACGCATGCAACAGAGAGTTCACAGATTTGAGTTCACTTCAGACTCCATTCACACAGGTCCCACCCTGAAGGTGTACCCACAACACACAGCACCTGGGAAGGCTCCAGTCAGATGACAGGAGGCAGACCCAAAGCCATATAAGGTATTTCCACCCAACAGCCAGTGTGGGGGAAAGGGACCAACATGGACATATATGGGATACAAGGGGGTACCCCCACCCATGGGTGCCATAAGGGTATCACATGGGTGTTGTTCGCCAAAAGATAAAATGAAGAGCTGCACTGCCAGAGGTCCCACCTTGCCAACAAGATGAACACATTGCATTCTAACTGGGTACAAGCCTCCTGCAGATTCTCCCAAGGCTCCATCCTATCACCCATCCTTTACAAACTTTTCATGGAGCTTCCTTGCACACTCTGCAAAGATATAGCCATCCACCAATACGCAGACAAACTCAGTTGCAGATGAGAGTAAAATGCCCACATGACATCAGTTGTCTCTGCGATTACATACACATCATCCAGTCCTTGATGTCGACTGCCTACCTTAAATTTAACCCATCCAAGACTGAATTCATCCACATTGGCCCTCCACTAAACAACAACTTGTCCAACAATAGCTCAATGATATGGGCCTAGAAGGATTTGATCCCCAACTCTCTTATTCAGCAAAATCCTTAGGTTGCTCCATTGACAGCATGACAGCATCCTGTTCTGCCAGAAACTCATAGCCAAGAAGGCCTTGCTAAATCTCCATGGATTGCTAAATACAACCCTATATCACGCTATTGGAATTCAGGACCGTATTGCAAGCCCTTTTGGTCACCTACAAGAAAGTCACGAGTAGCAAACCAGCATACCTCATGGCTTAGCTCCTTTTATCTGGTGGCACAGGCTTCCCATACAGCAAATTGACCATCCGGCTTCAATCACAAAGAGAGGACCTGCAAACAATACTTCTTTTGTCACATACCCCTACTCTGGAACACAGTCCCGTTTCCGCTCAGAAAAACTCCACAAAACTCCACATATCCATCAATATGTAACTTTTTTTAACAACACCTGACCAAGAACTAATAACAATGGTGAAGTGGGAGAATGGAAAACCAGGCTCCCGTCCTTCACCTCTCGCGCTTGGCCTAGAGGGTCACGGCCCAGACACCCGCCACGAGAAGAGTTTGTCCATTTACCAGACGACCAGGTACCCTGGTATAGGAACATAAGGATGTGTCCATCTGCCTGCCCAACAGCCCGCACTGGCCATGCCGACACCTGCGGTTCGGATCAGCTAGACTAAAATCCACACGTCGTTAGAGATGCCATGACGACCTAGACAACGGGAAGCACATCTGTACAAATATACACACTTAACATTTCCACACCAATCTACACGAAGAACATACTCAGTGCTCTGACGTAGGCGACAGGCATATTCACGGACGTGCATCTTTATTATTTTTACATAGGCTTTCAGAGTGCAGAAACGCAAGACGCATCATGAACTCATCTATAACGCTTGCTCACGCTTCTCTTGAAACCCGTTACCACCATGAGAGGTATAATGGAAACACGATACTGGTCATGGAACTATATGCCACTATAACCTAAAGCACCCATGCACGAAATGGATTACTTATGCACCAGGCCCAAGTAGGCCTCAAGTAAGAGTTCCCGTGGACATTAACAAAGCAAAAGTCAGGTTGCTGATCCTGCAGAATGAGCCTGGTGGAGCAACCAGCCAAGGTCGCAATGTTGCAAACCCACATCCAAGAACAAATCATCAAAGGCACGATGTTGCAACCTCGCACTCCGCGTACCAACGTTAAAATCATATTTACAAATTAAACCAGACGCGCAGTAGAAAAAGCAATATCAATTGTGCAGAATTCTGCCTCAAACACGGTCCCGCCTCACGTGACCAAGCCGAACCTGACGAGATGCCAAAACCCAGGAGAGAAAAGGCGTCTGGGTCCCTCGCTACGAGACACAGGCCGATACACTTGAAAGGCTCAATGGACATCTGCTACAGTGGGAACGATCAGCCTTCCACCTATGAATAAATCCTCACGTTGTCTGCACGTACCCATATTGAAACATTGTTGCAAACACAGGTACACCGAGAGCTGGGAACAACGGTGGTCCCAGGCTGGGGAGCTCACGGATGCACCAATCAGAACATGGGGCTCTTATCTCAGACGTCAGTAACATTAGCCAATCCTCAGGGGTCTTCATGTAACAATTCTTATGTATCTAATTGTAGGGACAACCCAGATATACCACCTGACTACACCTTGACCACTAATATCATTCTCTATATGTGTACTATACTAACCCTACCACTCGAGCAACCAATTAAGAGTGGCGATAGGTTTTTTGTTAACTTTTTGAAGTGACGCAAGTAGCGCGTCATAATGCAGTAAAAAGGGCCTGCGAGCCCCACGATTAGGTGTGTGTCAGGACGAACGCGTACGCTCCTTGACCCATCCCTGCCGTTTGCATAATAAACAGCAGAAGTCACCTTGCTCCTTGTGTGTGCCTCATACTCTGTCTCGATCCGAGATATACACGGGAGGAGTTGGGGCCTCCCTGCCCGGAGGTCTGCGGACGGCCCGGCCGACCCCGGCAGAATTTCCCCCCGACAAGTTGGAGGCACTGCTGAGATCTGTTTAAGATCGACTTTTATTTTTTAATTTTTCCAGGCACTCCCGTTGCGAGGAGGCCCGGCGGCGCGGCCCCCTCTGCCGTTGCCCCCTTCTGAGGACTACAGGACCATCGCGGAGCTGCGAGAGGACCGGACAGCGCAATCCGGATATTGGGCCTCGGGAGCCGGTTGAGAAGTATCCCGCCCGCGGTCGGCGAGTGTCCAGACGTGGTCCAGACGAGGGGAGGTGGCGAGCCGCTTGGAGGGGTGCACGCAGTCGAGCGGCCCTGCATCGAGAGAACTTGGTGAGCATGACACGCACAACAAGCAATGCGAAATTGTGAGGGAGGGGGAGGAAGTAAATAAGGGAGGAGGGAGGTATTGTAAAGATGTGCGGCGAAGGTTTAACTGAGTGTTGCTAATGGAATGAATGGTAGCGAAACGAGTGCGAGAGCAGGCGGCTAACGTTACGCGAAAGAGGGGGGCGGGGCACGAAAACATCACGTGCAGCCGCTCGTAACAGTGAGCTAACGTTACGCGAAAGAGGGGGGCGGGGCACGAAAACATCACGTGCGACCGCTCGTAAGACACTGATTGGCCTAAATCGCGACTACGTGTGAGGGTGGGTGTGTGTGGTTTCCTACGATTTGACATTTATTGTTCAATGAGTAGATGAGGTTCCCTATTGTTCGAGCAAGAAACTCGATAGGTAGATGACGAGGTTCCCTATTGTTCGAGCAAGAAACTCGATAGGTAGATGACGTTTCCCTGTGGGCGGTGGCTAGTTACGTAGTTGCCCAAAACGGAAGATAATTGGCTGGTTAAGCCCTCCTGTTGAGGGGCGTATCACACGCGAGGCGACGCAGCGTGCGCAGTCCGGTTATAGTATTGATGAGATTACCTTGTTCCAGGAGAGACAGGAAGACAGCTGTAGGGTTAGCGGGGTAGATTGCAAGTGTATTTTGAATTTAAAGAACATAACAAGAATATACCAGTAGCTCGAAGAAATCGGTGACGTCACCAGTAGGGATTTAATAAGATATCGCGAACACAAGAAACTTTGGGTTTGAGAGTGGTGGGGAAGAGAAACATGATAAAGGAACGGATACGGAGATAAACGATAAACGAGTGGATCGAAGAGGAGAAGGGGAAAGGGGCGTGGCTGCGCACGGAGAACGCCGGCCACGGCAAGTGTAAAAGGGGGAGGAGAACGGAGAAACAGGACGACTGTATAAGATCGTCGTAAGGGGTACGCAGCCGCGGGGGGCTGCGTGCGCTTCGGCCGCAGGGGGCCGTAGGGGAAGGAATATAATATAACATCATATATATATTTGTTTTTTATTATTTTTTTTTATTATTTTTTATTATTTTTTATTATTATCATTGCATAATTTGTCAAAGGATTGTCGTAAGTCCCCACACTTGCGGGGCAAGGTAAGCAATACAAGGTTGTATATTGTAAACTGCTAGTAAAGGGAAGGGTAACAAGGGGAGTGCCACTATGTCATACGGGAGAGGGTCGGGAGGGTGGGGGAATACCCTCACTACCCCACTACAACACATATGCACCACACTGCCACCACATAGGGAGAAATTAATTAAGTACAGCATAGAGTGGACCCAGGGGACGGACAACAAAATGTTAACACCATGGCCGCCTAATGGTAGTTTCGATCCATATGCCCAATATTCACTACTAAACCATCTGCACAATACATACAAGGGGAAGAAGTTGGCAAACCATGTGGAGGTGTTTAACTTATGGAGGATGTTCCAGGGGTCTCGACCAGGACCAAATGGAATGTTCACTATGGGGGAAACACCGGAAGAAAAGGAGATTAAGAAAGAAGGAACGGATGGGGAAAAGGAGTGCGAAAGCACAAAGAATACGGGGAACGAAAGACGGGGAGGAGAAAAGATTGATAAATCAGACGACATAAAAAAGGAACCGAGCAATGAGATACCCATAACACCGGGAGTGAAAACAGAGGGAGGAGGGTTGTACCCTTTAAGAGAATTAGGAGAAATAGAAGGACAGTTAAGGGCGGCTGAAGGATACTCAAACCCGGCATACAGCCCTCCACCATATGTGGCTCATGGGAAGATACCAATGGGGGACGGAAGGATTAGAGGAGAGCAGACTGTAGAGATAGGAAACGATGAGTGGGTAGCTGCACAGATATTGTTGAAATTACGAGGCTCACTAACTGGAGAAGAAAGGGAGGCGGTAAAGAGAACAAACGAGGATAGTGCAAGAGAGAGTGAAATGAGGGGAGAGGAGCTACTACGGCAGAAGGAAGAGATTTTGGAGGAAAGATTAGCTAAACTAAGGGATGAGCAGAATGAACTGATCAAACAACTTGAGGGGGAGGAAAGAGAGAGAGTGAGGAAAAGGAAAGAAGGTAAGGACGAATTGGAAAAATTAAGGGAACGAAGTGAGGAGCGAAAGAGAGAAGCTGAAAGGGTAAAAGCAGCAGCAGATAGAGTATCAAGAGTAGTGATGAGAGAGAAGAAGAAGGAAGAAGAAGAAAATGAAAAAGAAATGGAAATATGGAGGAGGAGGATAATATCGGAGACAGCTAAAAAATATGAAGAGGGGAAGGTAATAGAGAGTATAGTAGAAAGAGAAAGGGTGAAATGGGAAAGGAAGAGAGAGGATGAAAGGATATTGGAACAGATGAGCAACGAAGTAATGGAGGAACTGAAAAGGAAAAGGGAGGAAAATAGTAGGGAAATGGAGGAGAGGAGTGAAGGAGGAAGAGAAGAGAGGGGATGGGAGAGTGAAAGATGGGGAGATGTATATAAAAGTAGAGAGGTAGCAACAACATCAACACTAAGGGGAACAGTTGGTAACAACGGAAAGGGAGAAAGAGACCTAATAGACTTAAAAACAGTAACAATAAAAGGAAAAAAGGCAGAGTGGGGGGTGCCATTTATGAATGATTTTTGCAGTGAGGAGGAAGGAGGAGTGGAGAAGGATGGAAGGAAGAGTGAAAGGGAAAGCTTAGATAAACTATACCTCACTAGAACAAACATAGATTCGCCCTGGATGAGTAGAAGATGGGAGGAGCTGGAGAGAAGTAAGGAGGAAGTGAAAAGAATAGGGGAAACACAAACCAATGAAACCACGCCACCCACATCCCCATCACGCCCTCCCACGTCACACCCTACATGTTCAACCACCGCACGCTCTCTGCACAGAATAAAGCTCGCGCCCTTCATGAATGAACTTACACCTTATGCATGTCGGCTTAGGGACCTCCCTAGTCGCAGGCAAGACAGACAAATAAACATACCCATATTGAACACAGGAAATGATGAAAAAAGGGGAAATGAAGGAGAGGGAGATAGGAGCAGAGGTAGTAAGGAAGAATTTGAAGTAGTAAAAGAAATAGGGGAAGAGGAGGGGTGTGAAGACTCAACATCATGGAGTGTAAAGGGTGACACAAGACAGAATGTAATGCCACTGCTGGAGAGAGGAGGGGTTAGACCACAGTATGTACCTTGGAAACATACGGATAAGGAAAATATAAAATGTAGGCTCCCATCACTAAGTGGAGGTGCGGGTAAGTGGATATATGAAATGGAAAAACACACCGCAGGACAGAAACTAGCAGTAGGAGATGTTAAGGGCCTGTTAATATCAATATTAGGGGATAGAGCGGATGACATTTGGAAAAGAGCGGGATTCCATGGGGTAACAATAACAAACACATCGCATGATGGGGCACCATTTGCAAACTGCAGACATGCGCTATGGCAGGCACTGAGAGTGCAGTACCCAGACACATCAGACATAGGAGCCATTACTTCCCGTAAGATGGGTGAAAATGAGGATCCTGTTGATTATATCCAGGATATTCAAGAGAAGTGGCGCATGGAAACTAGAGAACAATGGGACAAAACACCAGCCATATTTTATCATATACTAGTACAAGGGCTCCCAGAAGGAGTTCAGAGACAACTAAAGAAAGTAGTGGGGATGGAAGCAAAACCATGGCCAGAAATACAACTGACTATAGTACATCACTGCAGGACATGGCAAGGAAAAATGAAACAAAAGGAGGAGGACAGGAAAACAGAAGAGGCCAAATTAGTACAGAAAAAACTTACTAAATACACAATGGAAGGGGCACTAATAACTACGCCCACACCAATGGCCCAAAGCCCAACGCAAGTAGTGGCTGCACAAGATCCGGCTCAAATAGCGCCTCCACAAGGGGTAATAGAGCAAGTGCCGCCTCTGCAATTACACGCACCAAACATGGGAGGAGGGTACCCAATGCAAGGAACTGGGTATTATAGTTATAACAGAGGGAGAGGAGGGTTTATGAGAGGAAGAGGATATGGATATAATACCCAACAACAGGCTGGGGGACTCAGAAATAACTACCCCACAGGGCAACCTGTATACCAGGACAACACAGGGAGCTTCCCATGGCAAAACAGGGAACCACCCGTGTGTTGGAGCTGCGGACTATTAGGACACATGTCACGTACATGCAGGGTCAGGCCAGGAACACCAGCATGGAATGAACAAGCACAACCTAGGACATTACAAGAACAGCAGGGCATACAACAACAGCAGATGTCACAAAAAGGGAGTGACCCACAACAACAAATAACACAATACCTGCCACCGCCACAACAACAAGTAGCGTTAATACAACCACCACCCCAAACTGAACGAACACAATTGGGTGGGGTGACGGTGTTGGGACACAACCCTTACACAGGGAATGGCCAATCATTGTACCCCCAATAGGTCAGCCCACAGACGGCCTTGGTGTGTCCCATCCTGTCAGTAACACCTAATAGTGCGGAGGAGCCACGCATAGAGGTAACGATAGGTGACAAAAAATTATCATTCCTTGTTGACACCGGGGCAACCCGGTCTTGCATAAGGGAAGGTAAATTTAAGATGTCAGGCGAAGCCATGAACACCCAAGGATTTTCTGGGGCTAAAGGGTTGGTTCCATTTACTGATAACGTTCCACTATCTATTGGAGATTACGATCTGTCAGTACCACTTTTGTATTATAGTGCCTCACCAGTAAATATACTGGGGAGAGACATAATGAACAGGTTAAATATGACGATCTCCTTTACAGAGGATGGCATAATTTGCTCTACTCCAGGGATTAACATGCTCGCAGCACGACAGATTTTGCAAGCATACTGTGGACAGACAGCGATTAGGGCGGAGCCAGTAGATGGCGAGCTATTCCAGTATGGCACAGACATGGCATTTGCATGGATGCCAGGGATAGGAGGGAAAATATGGAGGAGACCAGCAGCCTATCTATTCCGACCAGAAACACCAGTTAATGAACTGGAAGGGAAGGTGTTTGTAGTGGACATTGAGAGCATTATTGCAACAGCTGATTATGTTGCTGTGCACGCCCAAGATAAAGAAGGGAGAGCATGGAGGGCAGTGATAGCACTGGCAGAAGGATGTAGGCTGACCCAGGTGTCAGATGAAGAACTGTTTTCAGAAGAAAAGGAGGAAGATGAAATGGTGTTCATGATGAGTGTAGAAATATGGCTAAGAGTGGCTCACAAACAAGTAGCACAGAAAATTGCAATGGCACTTGAGGCACCCGCAGGCACACCAGTCCCATTTTTTAAGGAAGATATGTCAAAGGTGCCCAAATCATTATGGACTATTAGCCCTTATGACGTGGGATGCATAAAAAGCATAGGGGGTGTAAGGATAAAATTGAAAAAGGGTGCCATACTACCAAGAGTGAAACAGTACCCATTGTCAAAAGAGGCAGATGAGGGCATATATGAAACCATAACGGCCCTTATAAACAATGGCATATTGGTCCCCTCAGAATCACCATGTAACACAGCTGTGTACCCGGTGCGCAAGGCTAAAGGAGGGTCTTGGCGCTTCATACAGGACCTCAGACCCTTGAACAACATAGTAGAAGCAGAGTATCCAGTAACCGCAAACCCGGCCAAGATATTGTGTGGCATTCCAGCAGAAGCATCACGATTTACAGTGATTGACCTTAAAAATGCTTTTTTCTCAATACCATTACACCCAGACTCACAAGATTTGACAAGCTTCACTTACCGAAATACAAAGTGGAAACATACCAGATTACCACAGGGGTATTGTGAATCACCCTCAATTTTCAATAGAGTAATACAGATGGATTTGGGTAACGTTGAGGTGGAAAGCACAGTGTTACAGTATGTGGATGACATAATAATTTGCAGTACAAACGAAAGTAAATGTAGAGAGGACTCTTTAAAAATGTTGACAATATTGGCTGAAAAGGGGTACAAGGTAGACATGGAAAAGATACAATACTGTCAGGAACAGGTACTTTACATTGGCCAACTGATATCCCAACATGGAAGAAGGATTGCACCACAGAGAGCACAGGCCATCTCAAGCACTCCCGTGCCACAGACTGTGAGAGAACTGCAGCAATTTCTGGGGCTGTGCAACTACTGTAGAGCATGGGTATTTGATTACAGCTCATACATAGGACCCCTGCTTGAGGGTTTGAAGGAAGCAAATAAAGGGGAGAAAAAGTTGGGGTGGACTATGGAAATGAGGGAGGCATTTGATGAATTAAAAAACGCGATATCAACTGCTCCAGTACTAGCATCCCCAGACTATGAGCGGCGATTTTTTATATTTTCACATTGCGACTCAGCAGTGATGAAAGCAGTATTGGCCCAAAAAACTAGCATGGGCTATAAACCAGTAGCATTTTACAGCGGTCACTTAGACCCTATAATGTTAGGCCACTTCTCTTGTGAACAAGGTCTTGCTGCAGCTGCTTTTGCAGTAGAAAAAGCATCAGCCATAACTATGGGGTGTCCAACTACGCTATTTGTGGAACATGCACTATTTGCGATATTGAATAAACCTAAGTCTACACTAACGACACAGAGGGCATCAGGTTATGAGATTATTTTGTCTAAAGCTGAACTAGCAATTGTTAGATGTAGCACGGTTAACCCTGCAAGGTTTCTAGCAGAAGTAATTGAAGAAGGAGATTACGCCCACGACTGCACCCAAGTAACTGAAATGTACTCATGTACTAGGAAAGTTGAAGAAAACGCACTAGAGGGAGGTGAACTTTTGTTTATTGATGGGTCATCAACTATTGATCAAGGAGATGGGATACGAAGGACTGGGGCAGCAGTAGTAAAAATGATGGAGGCGCCGGTGTGTGTGGCTATGAAGTGTGTACAATTACCACAGCATTACTCTGCTCAAGCGGCGGAACTCGTTGCACTTATATTGGCATTAAAGGAAAGTTTTAATAAAAGAGTAACTATATATTCCGACAGTGCATATGTTACATCCACTGTCCACTCAGGGCTATCAAAATGGAGAAGAAGAGGGTTTAGGAGAGCTGATGGCACTCCAGTACAACATGCCCTCTTGTTGGCTGAACTAATTGAAGTAATAAACGATCCCCAAGAACTAGCCCTAGTAAAATGCACCGCACACACCAATGGAGAAGACTACGTGTCAAAAGGAAATGCAGCAGCAGACGCACATGCGAAATATGCTGCATATTTTGGTGAGATATGGAACCCCACAGACTCACAGAGAGGGAGAGGGAGGGGAATAGCGAGGGAGATGTTAATAAGAGAAGGGTACACCCATCTCCCAGCCACACAGATTATGGAGCTACAAGCGGCTGCACCAATGGCCGAAAAAGAAGTATGGGTGAAAAGAGGATGCACAATGTCACCAACCGACGCACTATGGCGCCAGGGTGGCACTGGGAAAGTTGTAATACCGTTGGCACTGTTAAATACCGCCCTGAGCCAATTACATCACCCTGCCCATACAGGCAAGGAAATAATAGCAGCACGAATTAGAGAAGATTGGTTTTGTCCCGAGTTAACATCTCATGTGTCAAATTTTATCAGCAATTGCCTCACATGTCAACAGTTTACGGCCGGTCATACTTTAAAAGTGATAAGAGGTACCATACCCCGGCCAGAAGGACCTTTTCGGCACCTTCACATTGACTATGTTGATATGATCAACACATGTCAAGGTAATAGGTATATGATTGTAGTAGTATGCCCATTTTCTAGGTGGATTGAAGCAGGGCCCTGTTCACACCCTGATGCGTTTAGAGCAGCCAAATTCATAGTAAGGGAGGTCTTCCCCAGGTGGGGAGTGTGCGAGGTGTTAAAATCAGACAACGGCCCCCATTTCGCAAATGAAATGTTCCAGCATATCACATCCCTGCTGAACATTAAACACAAATTTGCATGTGCATACCACCCACAGGCTAATGGTGTATGTGAACGCCTGAATGGCTTATTGAAGGAGGCAATTGCTAAAATACAACAAACAACAAAGAAAAGTTGGTTGTATTGCCTTCCGTTAGCATTGTTTGAACTCAGAAACAGGCCAGGGTCCGACCACCACTTCACCCCTCACGAAGTGGTTACTGGACGCCAAATGCACCTTCCCCTAACACCAACGTCAAGGGCATTCACCGACAACGAAAGTTCAGCGAATGTGTTAGGTGATGAAATGTATCAATATGTGTCTTCTTTGATTACTAGTGTCGTGTTTGTGTCTCAACAGCTCGAGCGCACACGGGGCGGGTCTACCAGCAATCAAGAAAAAGACGAAAGTACAGAATTGGGAAAGGAGAACTCGTGCAAACTTGCCAAAGGTGACCACGTACTACTTCGCAATTTCAATAGAAAGTGGAACCAGAAGAGGTTCACTGGCCCCCATCTGGTAGAGGACGTATCAACAAGAGCAGTAAAACTAAAAGATAAGCGTGCCTGGAACCACCTACATGACGTAAAGATCTACAAACTGCAGACCCGCCCCAGCGCCAACGACAGGTCCATTGGAAGAACAGCAACAACATCCCCGACAGCGGAAGAAAGTACCACCACAGACAACGACCCAATTGTTCCCTCGGAGACAATAACTGACGAAGAAGGGGGTGATCCCCATACTGCCCACCCCATGGTCACACGCTCAAAGAGTAAAAATACTTCCGCCATCTGAGCGCAAACCCCCCCCATTGACTGCTAAGTACATTTGTAATTAAAACTAAAGGACATTGCTTGCACCAATACACATGTAAACACGTGAATGTTCTTTTTTTTCTCTCGCACATACAGGAACTGCGTAATATTGTATTGTTAAGAAAAGCTAATTAACAAATTCAGTGTGCAGGCGTAGATGGTGCTGCCAGACGATAACTACCCAGAAGAATTGTCACACCAATTTGTATACGAAATAAAAAGGCCAACATACTTAAAAAGGAAAAGGGTACGTGTCTACTACACAGCCTTCCTCCTGGCCATAGAAAATTACATGCCCCACCTCCGCCCATACTTGCCGGTCCTAAGAGACCGATCACTTAGAATAGCGTGGGAGCAGCTCTTCACCTGGGCACTGAATGACTACTTGATAGGGAGAGCTTAAAGAAACAAAACTAACATCTAATAACGAGCACTTTTGAGAATTTTTAGGCGGGCAACTTTAACGTCACAAGAATACGCTGCCAGGACTGCAGCAAGGTAAGAGCAAAATGCCGGTGAGGTTAGCATATGTAATAAAAATAATAGGGATTTTTATGATCACCGGGTTCTTGGCTGCCTCTGTATGGCAGTACAGCTATGCTATCAGTTTTATTGCTGCACCCAAACCTAATATACCCCCGTTCCCTGCTGCAACAGGTGTTACGTCAGGTGGTAATAGTAACATTGCACCAAAGCAAAATAGAGTTAAACGCAGCACATACTCAGACAATAAAGGTATTGATAATTATGTACAAGATTCAGCACACGTCACAAACAACATATGGTACCAGCACATGACCCGCATTGGTAAGCAGACAACTGAGGATAGCTGTTACGTTTGCTCATTAATACCATACGCCATGAGCGCTTCACGAACATTTGTTGCCACAGAAATAGATGAAAAAACAGCACAGTGCATAATATATTTGGCCCTGTTCCAAACGAAAGGAAGATTTCAAGGAACAGTAGTGCATATGACATGGAAAACACGAGACTCATACCCATATGAAAACAACTTCCTCAAGACCTATCTGAGTTATCACAAGACCAGTTTACATGCTGAAGCATTCAGGTACATAACAAGTGGCCCTGCGAAAGGAGAAACAAAGAAGGTAACACTGCAGTATCTACCATGTGATTGGTACGCCACTGAAGTCCCGGGTAAACAAGGATGCTGGGAGAGGCCGCTACTGACGATAACAGGAAAGGTGTTCCTGGGCAACAGCTGGGAGATAGGAGTGATTGGCAGCAACATGGTAACAAAAGAAACTATCTCAACTATCGAGACACACAATCATCGATGTTGGACGACGTGGATCAAGTATGTACCAATGCTCACGTGGGTAGAAGAAGATGAAGACCCGATAACTATACTACCATTGACTGCGCCCAAAGTATGCTACCAGCATAAAGGAGAGGTGGACGTAGGATATAACACCAATTGTGCAAGCGTGATGGAGTTACCTGAGGGGGGAGCGGGAACAGCAGTAATAATGGACCATTATTGGGCCTGTGGAGAAAAGGCATATCATACACTGCCTCCCCTGTGGAATGGTGTGTGCACAATGGTACACGTAAATGTACCATCACTAGTGGTACCTAAGAAGCATGTCGATGTGGCGAAATTTCCTAAAATGGATGAAGGGGATAAGAGAAGAAAGAGATCTGCACCCCTCCAGAAGGAGCAAGGAAACAGGACCAACAGCAATGATACTGTCCTAAACAGGAGAAAAAGACAAGGAGAGCCATTGACAGGAAATTACCTGTGGGGAAGGTCGGAAACGGAACTAACATCAATACCGCCAGAACACAGACTATTCAGCAGAGCAGCAATGTTCTTCTCATCAATAATACATCCGGGACTGCAGGCATATGCAAACGCAAAATGGCTCCAAATAACCAGGTGGGAACTAATGATGACCATCAATTCAACAGTAAATGGGTTCAACGCAATTAAAGAAGAGCTGCGAGCTGTAAGGATGGTAGCACTCCAGAACAGATATGTATTGGACCTTCTCACAGCAATGGAAGGAGGAGTTTGTGCAAAGATAGGACAATCTTGCTGCACGTTCATACCTGCCAACGATGCTGACAATGGTACACTGACAGAAGCAGTTTCACAATTGGCCCAGATGCACTCCAAAATGATGGACGAGAGTAACAGTGTAAACAAGGATAAGAGCTGGTTTTCACTATTATGGTCATGGATGCCATCTTGGCTGTCAGATGGACTGAAAATAATAGTGGGATGTGCTATTTTGGCTGGAGCTGCTCTGATCATAATTAGATTTTGGAAAGCCCGGAAGGCACGCACGACTGACGAGTTGCTGGAAATGGTGGGAATGCACCCCTTAATGCCAGCAGATGACGGCCAGCATACAGGTGTGATAATACACGAGAGGGAGAAGTTGCGCACCCAAATCATCACCAATCATCTAGACCCACCATCAGTGAAGATCGAGAACCCAAGGAACCCCAGGAGCTACATAGGAAGATGGGTATACTGTACTCCTGGAGGAACATGTGAATACATGTATTGGTCATTTGAAGATCACGTAAACCATTATGGACATCTCGGAGGGATAACTAAGATATGGAGAGTAAGAGGAGATAACGAGAAGGATATGTTTGTGGTCGACAAGTCGACCAGAGGGGGGACTGAAGTGGGAGAATGGAAAACCAGGCTCCCGTCCTTCACCTCTCGCGCTTGGCCTAGAGGGTCATGGCCCAGACACCCGCCACGAGAAGAGTTTGTCCATTTACCAGACGACCAGGTACCCTGGTATAGGAACATAAGGATGTGTCCATCTGCCTGCCCAACAGCCCGCACTGGCCATGCCGACACCTGCGGTTCGGATCAGCTAGACTAAAATCCACACGTCGTTAGAGATGCCATGACGACCTAGACAACGGGAAGCACATCTGTACAAATATACACACTTAACATTTCCACACCAATCTACACGAAGAACATACTCAGTGCTCTGACGTAGGCGACAGGCATATTCACGGACGTGCATCTTTATTATTTTTACATAGGCTTTCAGAGTGCAGAAACGCAAGACGCATCATGAACTCATCTATAACGCTTGCTCACGCTTCTCTTGAAACCCGTTACCACCATGAGAGGTATAATGGAAACACGATACTGGTCATGGAACTATATGCCACTATAACCTAAAGCACCCATGCACGAAATGGATTACTTATGCACCAGGCCCAAGTAGGCCTCAAGTAAGAGTTCCCGTGGACATTAACAAAGCAAAAGTCAGGTTGCTGATCCTGCAGAATGAGCCTGGTGGAGCAACCAGCCAAGGTCGCAATGTTGCAAACCCACATCCAAGAACAAATCATCAAAGGCACGATGTTGCAACCTCGCACTCCGCGTACCAACGTTAAAATCATATTTACAAATTAAACCAGACGCGCAGTAGAAAAAGCAATATTAATTGTGCAGAATTCTGCCTCAAACACGGTCCCGCCTCACGTGACCAAGCCGAACCTGACGAGATGCCAAAACCCAGGAGAGAAAAGGCGTCTGGGTCCCTCGCTACGAGACACAGGCCGATACACTTGAAAGGCTCAATGGACATCTGCTACAGTGGGAACGATCAGCCTTCCACCTATGAATAAATCCTCACGTTGTCTGCACGTACCCATATTGAAACATTGTTGCAAACACAGGTACACCGAGAGCTGGGAACAACGGTGGTCCCAGGCTGGGGAGCTCACGGATGCACCAATCAGAACATGGGGCTCTTATCTCAGACGTCAGTAACATTAGCCAATCCTCAGGGGTCTTCATGTAACAATTCTTATGTATCTAATTGTAGGGACAACCCAGATATACCACCTGACTACACCTTGACCACTAATATCATTCTCTATATGTGTACTATACTAACCCTACCACTCGAGCAACCAATTAAGAGTGGCGATAGGTTTTTTGTTAACTTTTTGAAGTGACGCAAGTAGCGCGTCATAATGCAGTAAAAAGGGCCTGCGAGCCCCACGATTAGGTGTGTGTCAGGACGAACGCGTACGCTCCTTGACCCATCCCTGCCGTTTGCATAATAAACAGCAGAAGTCACCTTGCTCCTTGTGTGTGCCTCATACTCTGTCTCGATCCGAGATATACACGGGAGGAGTTGGGGCCTCCCTGCCCGGAGGTCTGCGGACGGCCCGGCCGACCCCGGCAGAATTTCCCCCCGACAATGGATGCACATACCAGTACACAGACCTCAACGCACAGTACTGCACTACTGTTAAAAGATGGCAGCCCAAACGTTGGCTACCCTACCCCTGTACAGTGCTCCGCTGCTCTCGAGCTAGGTCCGCAATGGAAACGTTAAAAGAAAAAAATCCTCTCAATCTCCTTTATGTGAGAAGAAGATCAGAAAAAGGACGTGAGGATTCTATTGACCACTTGGATGATTGTTTTAATTTATAGATAATTTGGAGGAAAGGTTAGAATATAAAGTTGGTGCACCCCCATTTATGTTGTTGATGTGTTATTTTAATACATAACTTTAACCACCTTAAAATGATCTGGATGAGTTAATTTGGGAAAAATAGGGGCCACTCCTGCTATGTTTACCTTTCGTGAGTGTAACATACAGAGTCTATGTCTCTCAGAGAAAATGTAGAAAGCTCCACTAAGGGCACATGCAGTTCGCATCTCACTTCAAGCCACAGTGGCGTGTCCTTACATTTCATCCAGGGTACAGTGCCTTATTGATTATATGTGCATAAATGTGGAATCTTGGTCCAAAGTGGTGGCCTTGCAGGTGCTCAAAAGAAATAAGAGCAGCTATGTCCAATGTGTGGCTTTCTTTCATTTCCAGGTACTGCCTGAGAAGAGAGGACTGGATCAAGAATATCGGGCCTCATTATGAGTTTGGCACTATTTCATCTGTAAATCTGCAAAAATACCAACAAACCGAATTATTGTTAATGTCACCTGGTCCTGTGGGTTTTACACAGGAAAACAAGTGGTGGTAGGCGGTGCAAGTCCCTGTTTTCTGGAGTCCATAGGAATTTATTGGGGACTTTTGGAGGATTTAACATCAGTAAATCCCCTGATTTTTTTTTTAGAACAAATTAAGGATTTTCCTCCAGCAACAATCTGGACATAAATCCCCCACTTTTCCTCCAAGAATCAGAAAAGTGTTGATAACTTTTTTCCTGTACCACCGTCCTCGTAATGCGGCCCAATGTCTATGCTGATCAATTGAGATTTGTGGGGAGTGAAATAATGTGAACTGGGATGAAGCTGCGTGCAGTGATACAATTATAAATGTGGTATTACTCCATATGGAGTCCATTTTTAATGAGCCATTTAACAGTGTCCTGGTTAATAGTCATTATGAAACTCATATTGCCATGGTAGGGAGTAAACTTCATCAGGTGTTCAAAAGTTCCCAAATCATTAAAGCAATGGTTTGAGTAGTGAAGCAACTTTAAAAGGGCATTTTGCTTTGAGATGCAGAAGCCTTTAACAGATTCTTCAAAGATTAGAATCTTTAAATAGAAATACAAATCTATGGTGGGCCATAAAAAGAAGTATCAGAGCGAAGCAACATTGCAGTGCTCTTATTGAGAATTTTAAAGAAAAGTACCAGATGGGCTATGGAGACATTACATCTGAGGGGTCTCTAGTTTAAAGCAATTTAGAGACAAGCATGAATGATATGGGCGTGTACTCAAACCTCGTAGAGCTATACCATTCACTCATATCAACTCCTCGTTCACTCCAAATCTCCAGACCATGAGAGCCAAAAAGCGCACACTAGAAACCATTTGGGTTAAATCTCTGCCTCCAGCCAACAAGTCAAACTTCCTTCCATTCTCTAAGCAAGACAAACAAGCCATCCTTTCTGACAAAGCCTTTTCCCTCACCAACAGGATCACCCAATCCCGTAAATTATTCGCCATCCTTCGTGAATTGGAATCCCCTATTGCAACCATTGCCAACTTCACCAAAGACGATACTGTATGCCAAAACATAGAAGGCACCCTCACCAACAAGATTGTCTCCCTACAGGTAAATATTACAGCCAAGAGTGCCTCCATTCATGTGAAAGCACACAAGTTGGAGTCCAGTCCACCCCCCATCCCGACCCTCACCCCACCTCCTTCCACTCTCACCATTCTTACCTTTAGTCCTGTTGCAGAGATGGAAAACGAAAGCTTTTCCGTCGGTCTGAAACCTTCCCACTGCCAAGACAACACCTGCCCTGCCCCCCACATCAGGAACTGCAACACAGCCCTCACCACTATTATCGCGGCTTTCATCAAGTACTCATTTTCCAACAGTTTCAATCCACCTGCCATCATCAGAAGCATGGGTAGCTCCTTCATAAAAAAAACTCCCTTGATCCCGCCATTCTTATTAACTTCAGGCCCATCGCTAAGGTCCCTTTCCTGCTTAAAATAAAATCCTACACCATGCAGTATACATCCAAATACAAACCTTTGTTTAACAATACAACATCTTGAGCCCACAAGAGTCAGGCTTCCGTCCAGGACATGGCACTGAGTCGGCCCTCCTGGACCTCAAAACCAGCTGGATGACATCTAAGATGCAGGCAACCTTTCCATCCTCCTACTGCTAAGATCTATCAGCATCATTTGACTTGATCAATCACCAGAACCTCTGCAACCATATCATCTCTGCTGCCAATTTCTCTCCCATTGCCACTAAATGGATTGCCTCCTCCGAAGCAGACAGGACAGCCTGTGTTTACGCTGGCAGTGCAGCAGCCCACCCTACACAGGTTCTCTGTGGTGTCTCACAGGGCTCCAGTGTGTCTCCTACTTTGTGCAACATATATACTAAGCCACTATTTGGCCACCCCTGGATATATCCCACACAAACCACACTGATGATACTCAGATCCTCATCCCTCTCCCTGGCAACTATGAGCAGGACTCCAGCGTCACCATCAAAATCTATGACACTATCCAAACCTGGATGTCCACTCACCAACTCTGATTCAATGAGGAGAAGACAGAGATCTTGATATTTGGCCCGCCAGCCTCCCTTGCTAAACTCGACCCAGCCTACTGCGTCTTCACAATCGCCACCTCTACCATCCCTGTCTCAAGGGCAGTCAAAACACTTGGTGACAACCTCAACTCAAGTCTATGCATGACCTGACTTGTCACTGTAGCTTGACATCACCCTCATCCTATGAAAGAAGACCTGCCACATAATAGTTTAAATCTTCTGGCAAATAATAATAATTTAATCTTTGTATAGAGGAGATTCATTGAGCTATATCAGGCCCAAAAAAAAAACGCGAAAGCACTATGCCCTCATCAGATTTCCCAATACTTTATAAAAGTAGAACCTCAAATATGGATATACATTCTTTTTTGTGTTTTTAATTTGACTGAACAACTTTCATGGTCTCTCTTTTATGCAAGAACTTCAAAATAATTCTGATCTTTAAAGAAGGTGTAAAATGAAATTCTAAATGTGATTGGCCGAAACCTTTCTTGGACTCTGGTATGAACATATTTGGAGCTCATTTATGTCATCGGATGAGCAAAGAATAACAACTTTCCCACAGCCAATTAGACTTAAGGAAGGAGACAACAACATGTGATGTGTAACACTTCATCTGTTAATTTCGAAATGTTGCTGAAGAAGGAGCAATGCTAAGTTGCCTTTTTAGATTCAACTAGAGCGTTTGACACAGTGAAAGGGACAAACCTATAGTTAATTCTCTGTAATATGGGAGTTCCATTGGGTATAATAAAATGTTTGTTTGTTTGTGCATTTATATAGCGCTACGAACCCTCAGGTATCTGAACGCTGCTTATTTCCCACGTTGTGTGGTGCTCATTTATTGACCTCGGAAGTATGAAAGGCTGAGTTTGGCCCTGCCGGGATTCGAAAGTATGTCAAAGCATGCGCTCTACTAGCTGTGCTATCTGACCGGCTTCATGTATTACGGTGCTCTATGAAGTAAATGCAGCTATCATTTTCTGTAGTCCAGCGAGCAAGCACACACAGTTTCCTAACTCCCATGGTATTAGACAAGTGTGTGTTTTATCACCCCAGTTGTTTCTATTGTATCTCAATCGGTTTGGGCACTATTTACAGAAAGCCAATGTGGATGTTCCACAAATCAGGGAACACCTCACTCCCTTACTCCTGTTTGCGGATGGTGCTGCCATTTTAGCTAAAACAGAGTTAGCCTTTGTAAAGTTCATTGCCACTTTTGATATGTATTGCAAAAATGTAGGGCTGGCTATTAACCACTCCAAATCCAAAATGATGATGCTTGTCAGTAGAAAGCCAACCAGACCTAAATGTGTATTTGAAGACAATCAGTTGGAACATGTCCATCATTAAGAATATTTAGGTTTGGGTTTTTCAGCAAACAGGAGTAAGGCAGTGCATAAAAACATGTGGCACCGATGCGGTTGAAGCAGCCGACACGGGGCAATATTAGCTTTGCACAGTAAATTGGAGTGAATTTCGATACCATACCATTCAACAGCGTATATAAGATGAAATCATTGACACAAACACTTTTAGGCATGGAGGTTTGGAGACTAAATTACGCAAAACTTTTTAATGTTATTGAACATTTTTTAAAACAATATTTTCGGGGTCAGTAAATCGGTCCGGAATATTTTTATTCATTTTTAGCTATCAATTAATTGGATTGCTGTTTTACTTCTTTTGTCTATAATTACAGACTGAGTACATTTGCGGACAGATTCTGATTTTTTGGTTAGGTTTGGTTTGATACTTGGTGAAATAAATAGGCGTTTCTTTCTTAGATCCATTGGCAATTCTTGACAAAGCCATCTATGACCTGAAATCGACATTTGTGGTGGGCAAATGGTAGAGTAATTGGGGGAATAATGGGTCAATGATCACAATGACACTTTGTAAGTCTTGGGATGACATAAGGGCCAGTTTACTGAGGTTTAATCCCTAACATCTATCATAGAAGTCTGGTTGCCAAACTAAGATTACATGATTTGCTTTTAGGTGTTCAAATGTCGATTTTGAAATCTAGAGTCTGTAGATTACAATGATGGTAATGGGAACTAGGTTTGGCCCAATGGGCCTCATTACACGATAGGTGCTAAACCATGGTGCTATTAGCACTATGGTTCATGCCGGTAATTTACTGATTCCGCCATGGCGGAATGGGGAATTACCACCCCATTCTGAGTTTGGCGGGGCGGTAATTCCCCATGCCGCCATGGCCCTTCCCCATTCCCATTTTTGCCCCATAGGGCATAATGGGAATGAGGAAGGCGTTAATTACGGTACCGCAAATTGCGGTACTGTAATTAGCACCAAGGTCCCTTTGCGGGTCCCTACTGTAACGGCTGGTCTACACCAGCTGTTGAGGTCGGGTCCCGCAAAGGGACCTCGTAGTAAGGCGGTAAGGGTTAGCGGTCACCGGTAGCATTACCAGTGACCGTTAACCCTTACCGCCTTCCGTGTAATGAGGCCCAATATGTGTTACATTTTCTTTTGTTTTGGTACGTGCATGTAAGATGCAAATGGTTAGTTCCTATGTTAAAGGAGTTTAATATTTTAAATTTTAGAAATGCCATTTACTTAAGATAGATCAGGAAGATTGTCTTTTTAGGCTGGCCACTTTAACACTGAACTAACAATCCACAATAAGAAATTGAAGTTGTATTTAGACAAGATGGGATGACGGTTGGAAATTGAATATTGTATACTCTCTTTTCTGGGACTATAACATATTTGCACATGGGCCTTCTTTTGTGCACTTGATATGCTCTTTTCTAATGATATGAAATTGTATTTTGTACTTTACAACTATAAGTAGCGGGGTCAGATAGCTTTTGTGGAATTCTTTGTTGATTTGGATTGCATCTACTCAAAAATGAGATTAAATATGCTCACCTTTTTAGTATAGCCTTTTAGCAATTTGTAATTTCGAATTTCGATGCATATGTCTATTTAAATGTGCTTTTATTTAATATGATTTCAGAAAACCCGCTGAATTGAATAGAATGGAAATGTATTGAATTGATAAATCAATCCTCGTTGTCATGCTGCAAATAGGACTAAGCAGTTGGGCAGACTGCAGAGCCAGTATTTATAACAGAAAATGTAAATTGTAAATTCAAAGCAGTAAATGAATGCAATATATGTGTTTTAACCCAATTATATAACAAAGGCATGTGTAAAAGTAATGCATTTCATATGAGATGCATTCAGAAGGCTGAAATATACTACTTTCTAAGGGTACTGGTAGGTAGTATGAATAAACATGACTATTTCTAAGCACAAATTCCGCAGTCTGACTGCAACACTTTAAAGCATGTGGGCCTTTCTAACATGTGTTTATTCCAGCGCAAAATAGTTCAAGATTGGGTGAATCTGTTCAAACTCTGCTTACTGGAAATAGATGATATTCACTCCCTGCCCACTTCGCCATGAATGGGGAACCACTCCAATGGAAGGGGTAATCTGCTTAAAACTGTGAAACTGAGAGAAGAGAGAACAGACAACAGTTGTGTGGAAAAAAAAAACAATGTGGGGCGTCTTTAGGTCTGAAACCATGCAGGGGTGTCTTTAGCTCAAAAACCGTGCACACATGTCTCAGGTACAGATCCTTAAACAGAAAACTGAGTGACATTTCTTGGTTTGTGTGCAACCCTCATATTGAGACCTTTGCGTAAGTATTTTGTCCAGATGATCTGAATGATCGTCCAGTCACTTGCTACTGCCAGAGTCAAAGGGCCTCATTACCCGGTAGGCGGTGAGCCATGGCGCTATTAGCGCCATGGCTCATGCCGGTAAAATACCGGCACCGCCTTGGCAGAAAGGGGATTTACCACCCCATTCCAAGGTTGGAGGGGCGGTAAATCCCCCTTCCACCATTGCCCTTCCCCATTCCCATTTCTGCCCCATAGGGCTCTATGGGAATGGGGAAGGCGCTAATTACGGCACCGCAATTTTGCGGTGCCGTAATTAGCTCCGAGGTCCCTTAGCGGGTTGGGACTGCCTGCCATCCGTGTAATGAGGCCCAAAATGTCCAGGGCAGATTCTTCTTTATGTACAAGTAGTTCCAGGAAAGTTCTTATTTCTGGAGAGGGGGACAGTAATGGTATCCCATTTGCTACGAACCGGCTGATGAGGACGGCTGTGATGGTCCATTACCTAGTTGTCCTGCATTTGAGCATGATGTAGCACTGGTACCATTTCCATGTTGATAGATCCTTCTACTTCTGCTTGTGCCCCAACTTGAGCACTGATTCTGGCAGCACTGATGTCTCATGATCAGTAATCAGTGGATGGCATATGTGGTGTAGTGGTCTGCAGGAGTTGCACAACGGGATTGCTGAAGATCAATGACTCTGTAGGACTGGTGCTACTGGTGGAAACGTCCAAATTGACTGAGCTTAAAAGTATGAATGCTTGATCTGGCCGAATATCAGCCAGTTGAAAATTCTGAATAGCCCAAAAGTTTGACCAAATCACGTATTCTGTGCTGGGGACTGAGGGAGGGGGTGTCCTCTGCACCCTTGCTCACTACATTGTAAAACGGGTTGTCCCAAACAGCCACAACAAAAAAAAGAAAAAAGGAAAGGTCCATGCGGCACCAGTTCCTGATCACAGAAGGGAACGTTGCAGGAACACTGCAAGTCGTCGGCCTCAAGGTAAGTAGGGATGTGGTGGGGGTGGGAGCATGGGTGTGGGGCAGGGGCCTCATCAGAAATGTTCAGGGGAGAAAAGACCGAAGGTTATTTTGGAAAAATAATCTTTGGTCTTTTCTCCCTCGAACATTTGGATCTCATGCTTTCAACCCCGTTTCCTGCTGGTGCCGCTGTACTCAAATAACCGATTGTGTGCTTTGTTGAAGCAAATTGAGTTGATGAGGGTTTTGACTGTTCATGTAACTTCCTTTTGTGAGTACAACAGGAAGTGATATTCCAAGTTCTGTGAAAGTTTGGTAGCCCAACTTTGCTTGCAGAATTACATCTATTGTTTCAAAACCATATCTGCTCAACAATGAGGAATGCAGTACACATGTTTGCATTTGCTTTTAGTGTCTGAACAGAAAGATGGTGAAAATCAATATGACTCCCGCCACACTCATGTAAAGCAACAGTGAAATTATATTGCCCTGTCTTAACAAAATGCTCAGTATGACTGAGCCTGTGTTGAACACAGGGTGTGTTGACCAATTGGTGTCTCTTCCCTGAAATTCCAGACACGTTAGGGCTCTAAGGTTTGTGCTCATGCCATCCCATCTGATCAGGTATGCGTGGTTTCAAATACAGAGGTGGTTAAGTATCTTGCATTGTCTGATACTGATGGAATGTCTCTGTTGTGCTGGCAATTATGATTTTACAATTCGTCATGTGTGTGAATCTCAGCCACATCACTGGGCACAGAAGATGTCTGAGTTTGACGTCACGCCATCACATTTACACTGGTTGAGCATGTGCTTGTGGTTGAATGATTCCACAGCATGGGATCACATTAGTTACAGTGATTAGGATGGCATTTCTAACAGGAACAACACAGCATGTTGCATTGAACTAAAAGATGTGGGGCATGTTTATTAGGCTGAGGAGATGTTGGAGGGGGCTATAGAGGCCAATAAGACAGGGAATAGGTTGCATTCATTGATGAATTGCTATATAGCCATCTTAAAAGATAACACAGGATTGCGGAATGACCTTGCTAACCCCTTTAGATTCATGGGTAAGGTAGTAGAACATCCATGTTCTTTTTCAAAACGTACAATAGTGCATCATGGTAAAGTATTAAACCATTCTAATCATGGGGTGGTGAGTAGAAAGAGCTTCTTGTGTAAAATGCTATGAAAATACCAATGTGGTGAAAGGTGTCAGGATGCACTTTCTTGTGTGTGCTTACTGGGAAAAACCTGCAAATGCATCAGTCGAAAACATGTATTGACAATGGCAAAAATGTTGACTTTGGGATAGTAACAAATGTTTACTTTGTTGCAACATATGCACCATACAAAGAAATCTTTGTTGGTTTTCTTTTGTTGCCTGGTGGATATTGGTCACCTTTCCAGTCACAGCTATCCTGAGAGGAGTTTAACTCTGATAAAAACATGTACTGTGTCAAATGGCTGACAGGAGGATATTGGCTCTTGTTATACTTTCAATGAAGAACAAAATGATTGAAAATAAGAAAATATGCAAAAGCAAAAACATATTTTGAAGCTGAAAAATCGAGTGAGTGCCCTTTTATTAAACAATTAACATATTCAAGAAAATATTGATTAATAAAAAAGTTATTAAAAAAAGAAAGATATTTTGTTGTGTTCTTTGCTTTGCCTAACTGTTTTATGTACATACTTTAATTACAACTCATTGAAAAACTGTGCTTCTTCACATTGCAATAACTTTATAATGCTGGGACAGGCTTTGCAGTCTGGGGATATTGTTTCGCCCTTGGTGCCTTATTGCCAGAAGACAGGAAGTGCACCGGATTCTCACTATCAACCTGTATTGGATTTTAAATGAAATCTGGAAGGAAAATGATGTGATAAACAGGCCTAAAGAAGGTGCAAAAACAATGATGTACTGGAGCGGTCACAGGAAGGGCCTCATCATGAGCTGGGCAGTATCCCAGGTGTAATACCGCCCAACTGTAATAGTGTTAGCGCCAGCCGGTCTGGCGTTATAGCGCTGGATCACGGGTTGGACGTTAACGATAAATCCCCATTCCCCTATGGGGCATTTTTGGCACAAATACTGTGCGCTAATGCAGCCAGCGGTAATTGTGCCGAAAACAGGGCGCTAAATGGGATTTTCACCTCCAGAAAAAAGCTGGGGGTAAAACAGTCCATTTAGCGCCCAACTCGTGATCAGGCCATCCCTTAAATACAGCAGTAATACTGTTACCGCCGCATTTAAGGGTTATAGCCCAACTTGTGATGGGGCCTATAGACTGGCATTGGCTCACTTACAAACTGACATGTAATAGCAGAGCGAGAGAGAAAAAGCATAACATGAGATCTGTATGTACATTTATGTACTTCACAGCAGATCTACTCAAAGGGCACTTGAAAACCAAGAAGGGGATAGTGATTTCTGGAAAGGGTTTCCCCGGATGCGCCTGGTTCTAGGGTTCTAGATCTCGGGGTGCAAGGAAAGGATACATCAAAATACTGTTCAATTAACGCCCATTACATCCCCAGGGGAATATTTTGAAATTACTAAGGAAACCAGTCAAAGGTGATGGATTAGAAATATATGTTAACCAGACCTCTCAAAGCAAATGTACTTATGATTGCGGAAGGCGTGATTGATATGAATGGATCAGCTGGTGCTGTATCCAGAAAAGCTGAAGGTCTTATTCCATCTGCAGTCAAATCCATCCTTAAAGCAAGAGACACTTAGGAACTGCATATGTTTGTTTCCCTTCTTTAATGGACAGACAGACTAGAGGCAATTGAATGGAAGCTGCCCAGAGGAATTCCCAGGAGTAATATGTTGTATCCTTTGCTTCCCTGCCTGAGTAAGCAAGCTAAAGACATGAGACTTCCATGTGCTGACGGTATGAGTGCTCCATGCGAGCAGTTGAGAGACAGACTTGACAAAGGAAAAGCTGGATGACCGGTGACTGTGACAACAGACGAATATTATACCTGCCCAGAAGACCACTTACGTTTGCTGTAACCAATAAACATCCCTGCATTGAAGATGCTGCCTGAGAGTCATCACTGTGTGCATCATTGAATAGAACATTTTGCTTATTTCCAAGTTTTCCATCCAATACTCTCGGGTATCTCTATTGATCTTCTTTAGTTTGGAGGATGAATTACCAGCTTTAGGTCCAAAACTATGTGTGGCCAGGGATCAAGCTGCACCTCACTGATCATACCCAAAAAGTCTGAAACACTTCTGGGATTGCGTGTATTCCCTTGCAGAGGGTACTTGGCCTAGCAAGTTAGGCTCAATGGTCGCATTTTGGCAGAAGCCAAAGACTGATTTCCATACGGCTGATTGAACAGTAGCGCAAATACAAGATATAATTCCCAGAAGTACTGATTAACTCCACCTACCATCCATCACTTTTTAGTGTATTTAGATATGGCAACACTGTTGCATAAACTCCTTCAAATCACAGCCTCCGCAGGGCCCTCTCCCTCATCTCTTTTCATAAAACATCCCAGCTTCAAAATGCGCATTTGCAGAACATTATCTTTAGATCGATACCCACTTGCAGACCTCAAATCTTCTATACCCAATGAGTGAAAAGTAAGTCGTGGGTACTCAAAGGTCTCTTCTGACTGACCCCATTCACGTCACTCTTGCAAACCTGAGACATAAGACAGTAAGGCTCATTACAAGTATTTCGGTGCAGGAAGCAATTGGCGGTCACAGAATTACTGCCACTTTTCCCGCAATGCCATGCTATGAGTTAATGACTTAATTGGAGTTGTAAAAATGCTATTGGTGTGATACAAATGTATTAATCAGGTCTGCCTTCAGCCACTTGATTTATAAGTATTTTGCGTGTCCTTCCCTGAAGTCCTGTTAAAAACAATCATTGGCATAGGGACGCGGGAGGATAGCTTAGGGGCAACATGCTCGCCTTGGACACAAGATGACACGGAACAACACAGGTTCGAACCCCAGGTCCAGGCTTAGAAACCTCTGTGTATTAAGCACGTTATAAATCATACCATGTTAAGAGTTTTGGCTTGTCTATAAGTATTAGGCATTTGCCAGGCACTGCTATTAGATGCCCAGCTACTCGCACCATTTTACACCTGCTACCATCAATGGCCAGATAATACCACTATTGCAGTGCTTGGCAATTGTATTTGCCACGCCTCCACAAAAGTCCACATACAAGCATTACCATATCCCCAACATCTGCAGCTGTATGGATGTAGCCAGCCCAGCGAGACACCAGCGACCCCCGGTGGACATAGAAATATCAGCAGAAAACACATTTCTATCCCATCCAGACCAAGCCACCATTGAAACGTTGCAATACCAGGCACACAGAAACTGAGGTGCAGCACCTTAACCTGGCAATCAGCAATGTGGTCCACACAGGGGGAAAGCACCTGCCGTTATGCCAACATACAGCCCCAGGATGATCTGTCTAATTGCTGTGTAAGTGAATGAGGGCAGCATCTGGTAATACCTGGCAACCATCATAACCACCTGTGCAACACATGCCACAGAACATAGCTCAGCGAGTTGAGTGCTCGCTGCTGAGATCTGTGTGTAATCTGCAGCTCGCAGGTTGAAATCCTGGCAAGGCCAACACAGCCTTCCATCCATCCGAGGTTTCTGAGGTCGATAAATGAGTAGCAGCTTCAGTTGGGTGAACATATATTCTATGTACAGCTCGTTGGCGAAAGCACCATATACATAACACATCATTATCTTTACACTACACCAGTCTTTCAGAACCTCCGAGGAAGCCGGGCAGGCAGACACAGTGTGGCCAACATCAATGAAGCTAGACCCACCTTCTGACCCCCAACAGCCACGCCAAAGACCTCCAGCCAACCAGACTGTCAGTCATTTCAAGGCTGACTGCTACATGTGCAGGGCAAACTCCAGTCATGACCAACATCGACAACGGCACCAAGACCAGCCCACCCAAAGACCTTTCGAGACAGAGCATCCGTCATTGGTGGGCCTGCAAGGAAAGGCAATGAAGAATGTATGACATCAGCAAAGCTGAAAAGCTAATGCTGGCTAAAGAAGTGCAGTCACGTGTGATATTGATATATACCAAGTGAGGTTATCTTGGAACATGGCTGCACAATAAATTATATTTCTTCCCTCACAGATTAATTGCTCTACCTACTGTTTTATTGGTTTGATTCATGATGTAAATTGCTTCTACTGTTATAATGTTCTATGTATTCTGTTGTTATCATGTAAAGAGCTTTGGATTAAAGCGCTATATAAACACAATAAATACAAATATATAATTTAGGTTGGTTAGCGTTTTTTTTCAAACACCAAATAAGATATTTTCGAGTGATTTGATATTTAGAGGCCATCCTTGTCTGAGGATGTTCTAGTTAATAAATACCTGCAAACAAAAAGGTTCGGGCGTTCCAGAGGGGTCTTGCCGCTTGGTTTTTCCTAGAGCTCCCTGCAGTTTAAGAACACATAGTGATTGATTTGAAAGATGTGTTGGGGTTGAAGATGAAGTGAACAGATAATTGTGCTGTGCTGATTGTGAATATTATTGCCAAATTCAATGTAGTGTTATTACAGGGAAAATGTCCTTCCGGTGTGACAATGTGGCAGGAGAAGAATACGTTTATATTTTGGTGGTAGGGGATTGCAGCGCTTAACTTGAACCTCTGCTCAACACAGAGGGTTTATTGGATCAGGAGGGTGAGGCTTGGTGCGAAAAATATACTGCAAAGGTTTACTAAATAGATTAAAAAGCTGGGTGGAGTGCTGAGACATACTTTCTATTTCGCAACCGGCTTTCAATGGTGGTGGATACTGTGGACCACATTTTCCATGTGGATTTGTTCTATTCAGATCTGTCTCATTAGCAAGACAGACTTTGTATTTTGTTCTTGTTTAATTAAAAATGACAATTGACACGGCCCCCTGCAACGCTTTCTGGAAAGCACTATTGGAGTTGAGGGTGCCCTCTGAACATTTATCACAATAACAAGCTTTTACAGCAAAAGCTTTTCTTCAGTGAGGATTGGAGCCGGAGGGGACATAACAAGACTATTCCATATTAGGCGGGGGTAAGACAGCAGTGTGTATTAGCCCTTCTGGTATTTTTATATAGATTAACTTAATTATTTTCGATGTAAACAATTTAGATACAGAGTCACCTTCCTTTGGCACAGAACAAATTTAAATGTTATTGTTTGTTAAAAATATGGTTTTAATATCTCAAATTTCCTCTCTGCTTCAAAAGCAGTTAACCAACTTTCATTCTACAAGCCTGCACCAAGACTCTATAAATTAAAATTGCAAAAACAAAATGTATGGCTTACCACTTGAAAAAGGAGTCCAATTTTGCTATCAATGGGCATTACATAGGTGTTCATGTGTGTAGCACCACTAGGTGGGGATGCCAGATATCAAAGAGTTCTCTGACTCTGTACAGACAGGGAGAATCCATGTTGTGCCCAATTCATGGAATAGAACACATTAATCCTGCAAGTGCTGCGTGCGCAGATCGACACTTCGCGAGTCTGCATGCAGAATTAAATATGTGTGCCCCGCCTAGTCATGGAATTGTCTATGCAATTAACCGTATACAGAGGTCGCTGGCAGAATGTCCCCAACATACGGCCATGCAAAGTAAAAACACCCAGAACAGCTACCTCTGTGTGCACCCCAGGTGCAAATACATGCACCCTTCAAAGAGTGCATGGGGTCCCCCGCAAGCGGGCCTGCATCTCGGGGACCCTGCGTGGGGTCCCCCATTGCTATGACCGGCACCCTAAGTGCATGCGTAGTTCACACAAATCATACCCCAGTAAGCAGTCCCTGCACCCCGCTAGGCTGCATATGTGCACCCCTAAGAGCAATCCAAAACCTGTCTGTATGCCACCTCCAAAGTTGCAATCCTCGACGCAAGTCCACATGCCTGCTTCCAGATGGAGGATATTTCAAGGGAACTGCTTGGGCATTTTGCATCCATGAATACGTATCGTTCCACGCAATAGTGGGAGTGCTATGGACTGGCTGCAGTCTGCCTCTCATAACATCCACTTTCTGGCTTGTTCTTAACCATTTTGCATGTTCTGCCCCCATATTCTAGTCCCTGCGCAGGCCACACCCACCCCCTGCTTGGAGTCTCGTGCACAGTGCTGAGAGGCTCGCAGACGGTGCCGAGCCTGCCCGAACTACACGCAGGTCCCAGAAAAGTCCAGCCCAGTCGGTTCCATGAATCAACAAG
Organism: Ambystoma mexicanum; assembly: GCF_040938575.1. NCBI lineage: Eukaryota > Metazoa > Chordata > Amphibia > Caudata > Ambystomatidae > Ambystoma > Ambystoma mexicanum. Next base: position 1,556,252,585 of record NC_090929.1, on the reverse strand, counting down.
CAGTGTTTTGCTTGTAGTTAGACACGCATGTACCAGATTTTACGTGCAAATAATTCCATGAATCAGGCCCTACATGTTCAGGGGTTGTGCCATTTTCTGGGCTGAAGAGATATATTGTTCTCAGGCTTTACCTGCTGCTCTATAGAGTGGAGAGATTTGGGGCTTTCATGGTTTATATGTGTTTGAGAGAAAAAGGCATGTATTGCCATCAAATACTTCCTTTTGGAATCCCAATTTGCTTTTCTCCTGATGTCTGGCTCTCTTTCTTTTCTGCTTTCCCAAAAACTCTTCTGCTCTTCCTATGTGTTTGAGTTTAAATACTCAGAAATCATGACCCATACAACATCACTTCTGAGGATCCCACAATTTGATTTGATTTAACCATTGATGCTTAGGAATGTGAATGTGAAATTCAAATTGGAATTAAATATGTCTTTCCCTTATAATTCTGGAATGAATTTCTGCCAGTATTAAGCATTATATATTCAGATGTACTGAAATTGGAGAAAACTCATTATTCTAAGATACCTTTTTTATATGCATGTGATTCTCACTGTTCCACAGAGTACACATCTATGTTAAATTTTTGCATCAGACAAAGGGTTCACCAATAATGTATTTCCCATTTTTCACTTTAAAACGCATTGATTCTGTGCAGTACATTATCGTAAAATTCAGTTTGAATTCAATGTGCTTCTTTTGTGACACATTTATATCAGCTGAATCCATCAGCTGAGCTAGATATTCTGTGAGAAAAAGGGTTCATTTTAATAGGCTGGTTCAGTGGAGCAGATTGCTCAGCAAGTGTTAGAGGTCATAGTCTGTTCCAGACCACTGCTAATAAGAATGCAATTTACTGATCCAACATTCTGTTAAAAAAATAGGATCACAAAAACCCTTAGTTTTTAATGCATTTTGACTGTATTTTACACACAGGCCTTTGTCATGGGTAAATCTGATGTCTCCATTAATCTTTTTAATGTGTGGACCACAATGATGGATACAGGGTATTGTGCATTCCTTGTCTCAAGAGGGCTGAAGTCCACAGAAACATACTGTTTAGGCCAAATGAAGTTCACAGCTGTAGCTTCGCTATAAATACCAGCTAAATTAGATATATTGTGTCCCATTCAATACAAACGTGCTATGTACCTTGTCCTGATTCAATAACCCTTAAATATTACATTATTTTTCATAAGTATACTTACCCTTTCATGTGAAATTTGTATTCAGCCTATAATTTCCTTCGAGAGCATTAAAATACAAGCTCAGAGTTAACTATATTCTTCATGAAACATGGCTACATAAATACAGAAACTCTTTTGTATTAGCTAATTTCATTTTTAATGCATTTGTTTCAAAACACTTTTTTTTATAAAACATGTTTACGAAAACATTTCAGTTCAGTAAACAATTAATACAACATTTGGACTTGTTATGTTCTTTATCAACTATGTGATATTTCATTGTATAGCAATTTTGCATTCATTTAGTTTAATGGAAAGCATTGAATTCAATCAGATAATTCCTTATGGTATACATGTTCTGGTTGCAACAAATTCTGTGGTGGAAGGCTTTTTGATGACTGGCTATGTGCAGTCAATGCCACAGATTACTGGGAAACTTGTCATTGCCACAGAAGGCCTCATAGCAACTCTGGTATTCTCAGGTGAGCATCGAAAGGTAATATCATGCAACATAAGGCTTGAGTTCCTCAGTAGGTTTGTATACCTCTTTGCTGATGGAAGGTTGGAATATGCTAATAGTGTTCCCTGGGACCCATTGCAGTGAATTTGTATCACAATTGCCTCATGCAGTGAACAACCTCATCTTTGCTTTGCTGATATGGCTTTGGGGTTCTCCTTTTGAGTGTGATGTAGACCTCCAATTCATGAGATATGTGGAGCTGGTACCTCTTTTTGTGACCATTGTAGTATTGCAGTGCTCTATGCTTGTGGAAATGTATTTACCTTTTTGCCAGCGTGAATGATTTTAATAAATGATTTGGCACACTGCTGCACCAGGTCCATGCACTCCAATTCATTGTTCTGTATGAATTTTCTCATAGGTAGTATGGAGATGTCAACTGTTCAGTGATTGAGGGCAGTGTGATATAGGTCATATGTCTGATGTTTTAGATGGCCAGTCAGGTGTTTAAATGTGAGAGGACTGGTGATTCAATCAGGAGACTTGTGTACATTGTTTTTCACATTTATGTGTGTTTTGAGTCCTTCGTTTCTCATTCGTAATAATGATTTTCTGTCTATACTCTAGTTTTCCTTATATTTAACATAATTATGCATTGGTTTCTCAACATGTCAGTGTACATTTAGTACTGCTACATTGCTGCTGGCTTGTTTTTATTTAAATCAATATTATATACTGTACATTTCTGGTATGCTATGCTCATTGAGTCCATTATGCATTTGCATTTCCATAATAAGTCTTTGTTTCTGTGGGTATTCACCCAGTAAATATTCTTAGAACATGAGTATGGTTTGGGGATTGGGTTTGTACAAAATGTGGGTGGTGACATTCATTGTTTGCTGTTTGCTTTGTTTGTTTCATTTGACTGATTTTATTGGTTTGGGCTCTGGTTATGCTGATGAGGCATTTGCTGGTATTAGAGTATCTGGGTGTTTGGCAGGTACCCCTTAGTAGCATGTTTGCATTCCTCAATTCGGTAGTCTAATGTCAAGAACCTTTTCTCTTGTCTTCCAACTGCAAATATGGGCTCCCTCAATGGTGCCCAATAGTGTGTGTGCCTTTAGCTATGCTAAGTTCTGTTTGTTTTTTTGTCCTATCTTGGATTTATTCAATGATGGCTTTGTAGTGGCACATGCAAAGAGAAGCAAACACTATGGGGCTGCACATCACTGTCTAAAAGTCTTATACATAAACACAGAAAACGTGTAGGCCGTCCTGGAGAAGAACATATCTAAGAAGAATGGTAGTGACATAGACCAACTTCTGGCAAAACAATCACACTGCTGAATGGTGAGACTGACACAGTATGTAAGGTTTAGTGAATGTTGAATCTGATGCCATGTTTCACCCTTTTTGGCTCATGCTATGCTATTTTGAGAAGCGGCATAACATGCATATTGTGCTAGTGCTGTGATTCTAATATCCAGCTATTAAATTCCATATGGCAAATATCTAAAATCCAAACAAGCTCACCAGTACTCGGAGTGCACCAGGATTGGACTATTGTTCCCTAAAGGCTTAGAAACAGCTCCAGGGTCCATTTCCGCTGCTGCATAAAGCAAGCGCAGAAACAAGGACTAGATGGCGCGCAATGGTGCACGAGGACTCAAAATGTTGGTGTACTGGAAATGACCATATTGAGATATAATACTAATGTTGATTTATAAGGTCTTGCTTTACTTCGCTGTGTCTGGTTATGAGAAACATCACCTATAGTTGAGTAATTATTACTCATAAACCCAGCCAGGTCTGACACATCCCTTTCACTTTGGCAAAGTGGGAACGTCCCTAGGACACCAATCATATTTAGCTTTGTTACTTCTTAGAAAGGTTGCTCATGATATCTGGATGGGGCAACAACACACATATATGTTAGAGTGCAAGAGGAATAGAGAATCCGGAATACACCATCTGTAATGTTACTTCTAACTTTTTGTTTGTATGGGACACATTCAAAAGCTGTAATGGGAAGAGACAAGTTACAAGATCAAATTTAAAACCTCTGAAAAAGCTTTGAGAATCCATCGTTTTTTAAAAACTTTTATTTTTGGTTTGCATATTACATCACAGCTGTTCCACATTATGACTGATTTCGAAACACACAAAATAGCATTACATAACCCCTACATTACATATGTCTAGACAACAATCAGGTATACTTGCACATTTTCAGAGTTCTCTGTGACACATTTTTTCAAACTATCCGGTCTTGGACAGAGTCTGTTCACTATCAGAGTTCTCTTCATCGGATAAGTTTCTATTCAGGTATGTTCTAAACAAAGTCCAGATGTCTTTTGGTCTACTTGTTATAGGCGTCATTCCTATATAAGTTTCTTCACATTCGTTAACATTTGTTAATCCTTTAAGGAGATGTTCTGTGTGGGGGGCGTGCCTGCTTTTCCATGCTTGAAGAATACATTTCTTTGCTACTACACATGTTACGTTGCACAATCTTCTAGTTTTCTCTGTTACTTTCCCTATATCCCCGAACAGGTATTTTTGGGGGGTGAGCTGCGCCGGGATCTGTGTAATATCCTCTAGTAGTCTCGCAACCTCCCGCTAGAACCCAGTAATCAGGGGACCTGCCCAGTACATATGGAATGCGTCTGCAGATAATGTGTTGTAGAATTTCACCATTTTAACAGGGGTATAATGGAGCTTATTCAATAGTTTAAATAATGTCAGTCTGAGGCTGGCATTCAGTGAGACATTTTTAGACAAGAAGTAATATCTTGACCACTTCCCCTCTTCTATGGTTATGCCCATGTCCATCTCCCATGAGGCTTTGATGTTATTCCAAGATTTTGAGTGTGTTTGGATCATGTTCTATAGCTTCAACACTAGCTTCAGCACTCCTGTACCAGATTGTGAATAAAGTGACTGGAAGCATGCATGTATGGGTGGTTGTTCTGGGTATGTTGGCCATCACTTCTTAATAGCTGCTTTCATGCGGAGGCATTGGAGGGTGGCCAATTGGCTTCTCCCCACTGTATCTGCAAAGTCTTCTGGTGTAACAAATCTCCCATTTGGAAACATGTCTCTCATTTTAATTTCATATTCCGGAACCCATGTCTTATGTACACTGGTATCATATGAAGGTTTACTGCCCGGGAAATTCCATAGCGGGGCCTGCGAGTCGTAGGGTGTGTTTATTTGTAATCTTTTATTGATCATGGCCCAGGCTGCGATCGTGGAGGTTGCTGGTCAATTTTACATTCGTCCCTGTGGGTTTTTGTGAATATTATGGAGCGTATATTGTGGGATGTTTTTACCCATGCATCCGAGCCCTACCTCAAAAACTGTGCAGTACTGGCATTGAAAACATCATGACGGCCAGAGCTTCCCAGAAAATACACAGGGAAATGCATGAAGAATAGGCTGCCACTCATTTTTGCCGATGTTATGGGCACAGAAGGGCACTGCCTAAAACCACCATTGGACTACCCACACAGTAGCCTGAAACCATTGGGAATGGCAATGCTGATTGCCAAAAGCAACCTAGAATTGTGGGGAATTCATTTTCTTAAATCCCAAAAATGGGTGCATTACCAGTACTCACCACTATCAGAAAGCCGGCGTTTTAAAACAACACCAGATGTTTTATTTTGTGTAAAACTGAATAAATGAACCCAAAGCATGCCAAAGAAAGACTTACTGAGAGATGGATACAATGTAAAGTTATATTCTGAAGTGACTTGAAGGTTTATAACAAGACTGGCTGAGCTGTGGATTTCAGCAGTTTAAGTAAATTTGGACTGAAAGACACTAAAAATCTAAATGTTTAAAAGAAATGAGTGACCTACTTTTGAGTGTCACAAAGGTTGCAATTGTTTAAATGTCATAGTTTTAAACTTAGAATCAGCATTCTAGCTGCATATGTAAAATGGTTAGTTTTATTTGAATGCAGAAAACTGGGTAACTAAAAGTGACATTAGCTGGGGGCTGGCTTAAGGAACTGAATTCTGCCTACCAGCTACCCCCGACAGGAGTTGAGACTTGCACAACAGCTGTGTTCCCAGGCCTACCTGCCTTTTGCTGCTCCCACCAAAAGGGATATGACACTTCTCTGATTGAATTACCTGGGCTCTGCAGGAAATTGAACAAAGCCCTGTCCTGACTCAGGCAAATGGTTTATTGCAGGGGTAATAAAAATGGCTTCCTCTTGGCAGAAACTGGGAGGGGGAGAAACTGGAGACAGAGGCTGAGCTTGAAGAAAGTGGAAAGACTGGTTTCTGTACCATGTGACCTGAAAAGACACACCCCTGTAGCCAGAATATGGTTTTAGAAAAAGATGAATAACTCATAGTACGGACTTGTCATAATTATTTAAATGATACCATAATTCTTGTGATTTTTCTGCCCACATTTTAAGAGGCTTTTAGAACCGGTGGCATGATCTGGGGGCAAGCTAGCAGTTAAGAGGGTATTACTGAAAATGTATGCATGTTAAAAATCTGACACTTCATCAAGTAATGTCCATACTCCTTGCGCACATGTGTATAAATTTGGGGTAATGTCCGATATTACGAAACCAGTTAAAAAGTACAAATGTTGCCATTTCTGAATGCAAGCTCCCAGGAAGAGCAGATTTGGACAGGGTATACCTCCTGTGATATGTGATGGATGCATGTAATTTTAACCAAATGTGTACCTGTGCAAATATGTCTTTTGGGTCAAAATATAGATTGTGTGTAATTTGACAGGGGTGGGTTCTCTGTATCATAAACAGACCTCATCATGATGATACTTCATTTCATTCCCCCAATCAAGGGGAAGAGGATGAAGTGGCCAATGACAAGTGGAGAGGGGTAGGGCCTAGTGATGCTGCACACACACCCATTTTCAAAACACATAAAAGCAGACAGTCAGGACAGATAGGGACCTTCAAATCCATTTGCTGCGGGACGCTCTGCCGGGAAAATCCATACTTTACCTCCATCAACCTTCAGAGAGCCAACATAGAGACTTCAATCTATCCACCTTCAGAGACCAAGACTTTACTTCAGAATTTGTAGCAGAGAGGTCAACTACAAGCTAAATCCCTCTTTAGCAGGCCTCAAATCATTGCCACTATCACAGCCAGGCGAGCTGTTTGAATTCTTTGCAAGAACCCTTGCCATTTGCCAGAGAGCAGTGTTGTATCCAGAGAGAGACCAGCTGAACCGGAGACCGCTGTATCCGGACCCACAGACCTGATCAGAACCAGAGACCCAGACCAGACCAGCAGAGTAGAGCTGACCTAGACGCTGTGCGCAGAGACCGTCCGTGACGAGTGAAGAAAACCTGACCAGATCCGTGGCGAGGCCCATTCTATTTCTAAATATAGTGTGAGTACCTAGCAGAATTGTGCAGAACCAATCTCTTAGTTAAAATAATCTAATCCAAGCTATTTTAATCTAAGTAGAACTGCCTCCTAACTGTCACCTGTCATTTGCAAAGCTGTCACCTGTCATTTCTAGTTGCTAGCTGTCACTTGTCATTTTGAACTTTAAAATTTCAAATCTGAAAAACGACCTTTACCATCTCGCTCATATCTCCGTGACCGTTTGTCTTAGAGACTTGCAGTAACTTCCCTCTGAAAGCTGGGAATCTTGGCTTTTCAACGAACCTGGAACCGCATTCCTATTCCATACACTTTCGCCGCAATCGCGAAAAACGCACTCGCGAATTTGCCGCGATTTGCAAATTTCTCCACTTGTGAAAACAGCAGCTTTCTTGCTTTCCTTGCTAAAAATTCGTTTGCCTCTTAAAAACCATCCCTGAATCATTGCTAGAGTGAGCCTGGACTAATATTAACTAGATACCACTCACCCTGAACCTCTAGAGGGAATTAAAAGCATTTTAGCATATTTTTCACTTCATTGCCAGCACATTTAAAATCCTTTTAGCATATTTTTCACTTCATTGCCAGCACATATAAAAGCATTTTGGGCCTGTGTTTCAAACTTCTGTAGTCTAAGCTTGCTGGGGTGAACTGAATTACATTTGATTGCATTTCTGAGAACTGTGTGCTTTCCTTCCATTTCCTTGCATTGCATAAAAGGGAGGGGATTGCCAGAGAAAAGTGATTACATTGTTTTGTTGAAATCATATTGAGTATTTTCTGTATTGCATTTTTCATTCAACATTACATCCATCTGAACTTATATAAAGTATTCTCTACCACCTTATTCTTCTGTTCCTATTCACAAGTGTGCTAGTGCCAGGCTATCCATTATTGATTACTGCTCAGATTAAGTGTGATATTCAATTATTAATTATTATAAAGTGTGATATATATATCGATTGTTTAAATTATCAAATAAACCTTTTAACTTGCAAAACAGAACTACTTCTTGGCTCAGTGGGGTCAGGGGGATTCCAAGAGAGGGGTGTTATATAGGGGTAGTCATCCAGAACGAATGAACTGGACATAAAGATATATCAATAAGGGTTTTCATTCAGTATTCTAGACTAGGCGTTGACTTAGCTTTAGTGTTGAATTGAATCCTCTTACAAATTGGGGGCTCGTGCCGGACGTTTGGATTAGATCTACCATTTGTGCAGATTAATACAGCGTGCCAGCTGACCAGATACATATATCCGGTCGGATCACCACGCTGTGTTACGCTGTAAAGCACTCCTCAAAGGAACGCTCTAAGGAAAAGGTCTGTTTTGCAAAAATAAAATACAAACTTCTGTAAGTCAGGAAGGAACTCAAATTCCAGAATGACGACCTTAGTAGACATGAAAATAGCCAGAGAGCACTTCTTACATAAGTTATTTGTGAGAGGTGAGTGGACTCACCAGGACCGCATGGTCTGGTTGCAGGCCATCACGCAACAGGTCACGGAAACAGGGTCAGATATATGGAGAGATCAGGGTCCCTTACATGTGGCCCTGAGTGAACTATACATGGCTCCTAAAGCTAAGGATGAACAAGACAAGATGGTTAGGATAGCGGCATACCTGTACCTATATATGGGAGACATGCAGGATAAATGTACTGAAAGCCAAGATCTGGCGAATAAGCGACAGATGGCGTTAGAGAAGGTCCAATCTGACCTGGTCTCTTCTGAGCAGAGGCTGCAGGGGAGCCAGGAGTCAGAAAATGAGAGTAGACAGCACATCATTAAAATAAAGAGGGATATGGACATCCTGAAACAGGAAAAGGCTGACCAGGATACCAGATTTCTGGCCTTGCAGAAGGAGTACCAAGAAGGTTTGGACTCCCTACTGCAGAGCCAGAAAAAGCTGGAGCAACAGTTAGACTTCAATAGGGTATGTGCTGAGCAGGTAGTCACCCTGCAAAGCCACCTAGATAGGGAGAAGGCAGAGAGCAATAAACTGATTCTGAAAGACCTGGATACCCAGGCAGAGTTTGATCAGGAGCGCCAGAAAGCTGGTGCCTTCCAAAGGCAAAGGGACGACCTGACGGTACAGATGCAGACTCTTAGTCAGGAAAGGGACACCTTAGGCCAGGAAGTCTGCCACTTAAAAAGAAAAATGGAAGAAAATCACCTGGCCCACCAGGGACTGGGTGACCTCCAAAAAGAACACCAGAACTTGTTAGAGCACACCAGGAGGGTGGAGGATGCTCTAGCAAGAAAGGAGCAGGCCAATAGGGACACAGCTCAGGAGGTAACCCTCCTGCAGCAGAGACTGGCCCAGTACTCCAGGACCAATCAGGAGGCACAGAGAGAAAACGAGGCTCTCTGCCAGCACAATGATAGGCTCCAACAACAGGTAGCGATGCAGGAGAGACTGATAGAGTCTAGTAAGGCCTTAACTGAGGAACTGAAGGCGCAGGCTCTTGCATTGCAACAGGGAGCAGGGGCGGATAGAGACCAAGTTCGCTGGGAAAGGGAAACTCCTGAGCATAACCTCAGGAGCCCTAGTACCAGAGGCCTTTATCTCTCTCAGTCCCTGGACTCTGCCACCCCCATGTCCCCTGGCGCACATGAGCACCGGGCCACAGGGATGGCAGATTACTATCCAGCCAGAAGCATGGGGCTCATAGGCCAGTACCTCCCAGGAATGGATGGGCGGGCATCCGGGTATGGGCACCCAAGCACAGTGCAATTTAGTGGGGAACCCCAGGAGAGTAGGCCCATTAAGGGTATCCTGAAAACCTCTGCCCAGTTAGGTCAGTGGGGGGGGTACCCATCAAATCCTGGCAGCAAAGAGGAATCTGAAGACTCCTCTGAACGGTACAGGACACAGGAGACCAGGTCCCCACATTCTGCCAGCCATTCCCAGGCTCGCAGAATCCGTGAAAACCTGGAAGATCAGACAGGAACCTCTGGGAGCAGTGCCTCTGAGTCAGAGGACGAATGGACAAGGGTTACCCGAACCAAAAAGGCCAATAAGGCAAAAAGGGCCTTGATTAAGGACCCATTGAAACAGATTAAGGCAATCAGGAGTGTCATCACGCCTTATCATAAGAACGCCAAGTACTCTGTTTGGGAACACTTGGAGCTCTATGAGGAAATGATGGAGACTTTTCATTTGAAGGACAGCCAAAGCTGTATCCAATATGTAAAGTGGACATTCTCCCCAGAGTACTCCAGTTTCTTTGCAGGGCTGGAGGACCAAAATCATTCCAGGTGGTCTACCTATAGGGCGGCCATATTAAAACATTTTTCTGTTCACAGAAATCCCCAAGAGGCTCGCAAGGCAGCCTACAATTTGCAATGTGGGGAGGATCAGGCCCCACAAGAATTCGTGCAAGAACTGAAACGTGCCTTTGCGCAGACCACCAGAAGGGTGCACACAGACAGCAAAGAATTTGTCAATACATTTTTCCATGCCTTGCCCAAATATATAATGACCCAGCTCGTGAGAGATTTTCATGAGAAAAGATCTTTAGACTGGGTCATCGAACAGGCTACCCGGATCTATGAGGTGCAGAAGCCCATAGAAAATAAAAGCAATACCCAGAAAAATCCCAAAACCAACAGCACCCCTGCTGCTGCCAAGGTGGCAGAGGTAAAGGTCACCCCGTTTTGGATTTGGAGATGGGGCGGCCTAAAAACCTACCTGCACCTAATAATGCTAGGCCCAGAAGATCCTCGGGCCAATCACAGACAGGGAGCCAAGGAGGCAGCCCCACAAATGGGGTCCCTCGCTCTCCTGATTATGTAAGTCCCCGTTACAAGGGAAATCGACCCATCCTGGGTTATGTGTGGACTCCTCCAGCCCAAAGGGGGAGATCCAGCCAAGAACCTAACCCAGGGAACTTCCCTCCTAACTTCCCACTGGAGGGCAGAAATTCTCCAAATCCTGGGCAGAACTTTTTTCCCAGGTATCCACCCAATTTCCAGCCCCAAAATCCTCCACCCTTCTTTCCCCATTCCCTGAGCCCAGACAACCGAATCCGGGAGAGGGGAGGCCAAGGGTGGAGGGGTATCCAAATCTTCCCAACCAGGGGTACTACCAGAGAAGGGATAGCTACCCTTCCCGGGATCAGCCCAGGGGAGAAAACAGGGCCCCGAATCAGCCTGAGCGGGTTTCCCAGTTAGAGCGCCAGGTTCAAAACATGGCGCGGGAGCTGGGTCACATACTGAGGGCTCAGCAGAACCCTCAGATCGGCATGCCAGCGCAGAACGCACCCAACTCTGGACCTGGTGCTCCAAAACAATGACGGGGCAGCACCCCGATAACTCACCGGTTCCCAGGGAGGAGGCACAAGGGGAAGGGGGGTGTAAAGCCTTGGAGGAAGCTTCCTTCCTCACTTGTAAACAGCCCCTGGAAACCCAGGAACCGGAAACAAAATCTCTTGCCCCTGAAAGTCTGCCTCCTAAGGAGCAGAGGGGGCGTAGGAGAAACAAAAGACCCAAACAGACTCAGTTTGAGGAGGAGGTACAGATCTTCCAATATGAGGGAGAGGGATCCTCAGAAGATCCTGGGAAAAGGATCTTCTCCTTCAGAGATGGGGGAACTCCTCCCAAGGAAAAATGGGCCCCAAGGGATTCCAATCCAGACTGGGGAGATATGGAGACTGAGCTACCGCCGCCCATCATCTCATCCCAGAACCCACAATAACAAAATCCCCTGGTTCAAACCCATCCTGATGACTGCCTCCCAAAAGGGGGGGGCGGCCCAGAACCGGAGCCAGGGGAACCCACAATGGCTCTGATCTCCAGTTGCCAACTTTTTCTTTCAGATTCCCAAGGCTCTCCACAGAATTCTGCCCAAATCTCTTCGCTAGCGATGTCCAAAACCAGAAAGTTAGCCCACCAGTTGTCCAAAAATGTGCATTATCTGTGCCCCCTTGAGGAGAAGGAGGGAAGATACTATGCCCCGGTACAAGTACAGGGGCAGGGTACAATTTTGGCACTGGTGGACACTGGATCTCAAGCTACCCTTCTGTCCAGAAGGGCCTTTGACGAACTGAATGCAGGAAGGGGAGAGAATTACCAAATTCCTCTCACCTCTCTTCCTGGACAACTGCAGAACTTTGACGGGAAGGAAATTCCCGTTGAGGGGACTGCAGACTTGGACATTAAGATCGGGCGACACAAGGTGAAACACCCGGTCATAGTAGTGACTCCAGAGGGCACCCCTTGTTTACTGGGGAATGACCTCCTGAGGAGGTTGTCACCCTTAATAGATTGCGTAAACAAGGTCCTCTGGACCCAGACTAGCCGACCAATAAAATTAAAACAGAGTGTCAACCATGTTAGTTTAAACGGCACCTGCCACATGGTTGAACAAAAATCTGACCAAGTAGAATTTCACTTCCAGAATAGCCAAATTCCAGACGTGACAGTAATAGCAGTAGGACAACCGACTGGTGATGGAGGGTCCTCTCTATTTCTGAAAATCAACCTTCCTTCCAGTCTAAAGTGGTACTCCACGCTGGAAGAAAACACTCTGAGATTCTATACTAATCCACAATCAGAAACTCCCACTCCTATAGTCCAGAAAGATGTGAAATCAGCTCAGAGCCTGGCTGATATTCAGCAAATTGGAGAGCAGTTGTTCATCCCTGTTCAGTTAAATGATGGGAAGGACTCTGTTCTCGCTCGAGTGTGTGTGAACAACGGTAAGAGCTTCATCAGCGGAGCCATGTTCCGCCAACTCCCAAAAGATCCAGCCATTCCCACATTCAAACTGATAGACAAATGGGAAATGGACCTGGAAGCACCCAATTCCAAACATCTCCTGCCAAGCAGGTGTATGCTCAAAATCTCCATTGGCAACAAGAGCATAGTCCACAATTGTTGGGTCGTGCGAGACGTCACTGCCGCCTTTTACTTAGGCAGTGACATTCTCAATCGCTTTGCCATTAGTTTGGACCTAATAAACTTCAAAGCTTGGTCCCGATTAGCGGATAATCCCATGGGCTTTGATGATCCAGAAAAAGCATTTAGGTCAGCTCAATTGCTACCTTATGCAGTTGAAATTCAGATTAAAGAGGAAGTCACCATCCCAGAAAGGACCCGACAATTCTCCCTGGAAGTGAAAGTTAAAAGAGGACAACATTTGCAAAACCCTGATGCTTACATACATCTAAACGCTTCTCTCCAACAGCAAGGGTTGGGGGTAAACCCAACTCCATTAGTCAACATAGAACATGACACCATTCCAATAGAGGTGGATAACAGTGACTTAAAGAGTATTACTCTAGCTGCAGGCACCATTATTGGAATGGCGGTTGATGACCGACATTTTTCCATAGATTTAGGTAATGAACTGTTAGGGCCAATCCCCAAGGACTGCTTTGACAGTGACAGTGATGACAATACAACACCAGACAGGATTTTTACCCGGCATGGGGGGAACTTCCTGGTGTACACTTCTTGCCCTTATGGTAAGGAAGATGTGACTTGTGACTTCAGGAGGGATGAGGTGATTTTCCAGGTCCATGAGGGCTGCCTTTCCCACCTGAAGCCTCCGGTCCAAATCAGCACTCTGACCAGGGACTTCTCCACCCAGCTGGAGGAGGCCGCAGAGATAGCCAAACCAGAAGTCTTTCCAGGCTTCAGGCAGATGGTGGAAGAGAGAGTCAACCTAGCTGATGCCTGTGTGACTCTGGAACAAAAGCAAAAGTTGAAACAAGTTTTCTTGGATTTCCAAGATCTCTTTGCGGTAGACTCATATGACTGTGGTCGCACTGACATCCACACAACAACAATCCCCACGGACCCTGGCATGACTCCAGTGTTTGTGAAGCAATATCGCTTGCCTCTCGCATCAATGGAGTCCCTTACTGAAATAATTAAGAACCTTGAGTCCCGGGGAATAATCCGTCCAGTCCACAGCACCTTCAATAATCCGGTGCTGGGAATATTGAAGCCAAACGGCCAGTGGAGACTCTACGCCGACCTCAGGGAGCTCAACAAACGGGTCCATACTTCCCGATGGCCTCTGCCCTACATTGACCAAGGGCTGGCCCAGATCCCGGGGTCACAGGTATTCACTGCAATAGACCTGACCAATGGATACTGGACTGTGCCTGTCAGCAGGGAGGACCAATACAAACTGGCTTTTACCTTTGGGGGCCAGCAGTATACATGGACCCGGACTCCCTTCGGATACCTTAACTCCGGTAATGAGTTCAATATTTTCCTACATAAGGCCATGCCCGACCTGGGTGCGAGGGGTAACCTGGCTTATGTAGATGATGTCCTCATCAAAAGTTCATCTGTGGAGGAACACATAGCGGAGATCCGTTATGTTCTGACGCAGTTGAGGGCTGCCGGAGCAAAACTTTCCTTTCAGAAAGCACAGTGGTGTAGAACCCGTGTTAATTTCTTGGGGCATGAGGTAATTCCTCAGGGTCTCTGTCCCTAGGAAAAGAAAGTGGAAGCACTTCAGAACTGAAAGACCCCACAACTCTGCGGGAACTAAGGAGCCTCCTTGGACTGACTAATTACAGCAGAAAGTTCATTGAGGGCTACGCAGAGATCACCAGACCCCTGATTCACCTCTTAAAGGGGGGGGTCAAGTGGGAATGGGGTCCAGAACAAGCCGAGGCAGTAAAACAACTCAAAAGAAGCCTCTCACAAGCGCCCTGCCTAGCTTACCCTGTCAGAAACAAGGAGTTCTTCCTGGAGACGGGGTTCTCTAATACGTGCTTGACGGCAGTATTATACCAAAAGCATGACAAGGTCAATAAAGTAATCTCCTATGCGAGCAAAACTTTATCCTCTGTGGAGGAAAAATTCAACGATTGTGAGAAGGCACTCCTGGCAACGGTGTGGGCATTGAAGAATTACCGCCCGTTCATCCAGGGGGAACACATCATAGTGGAGACTCCACACCAGCCTCTGCAATATATCCAAAGTGATAGAATCCGGGCCGGAAATGTGAGTAATTCCCGAATTACTTCCTGAATTCTGTCAATGCAAGGCTTTCCTGTGGAGGTCAGATATGGCCAAAACAAGAAGAGTCCCCTCGCGCAAGGTCTGGCTGACTTGCATGATTGCGCCAGAGAAAACTGTCTCGAGGACGAAAGTCTAAAAATCAAGGACAACATGGAGGCATACCTTAATTCCCCACACAAAGTCTTTGAAGAAGACAAGTGTGAGGGAATGCCCACTGTCTATGTGGATGGATGCTCTTACCATGTTGACAACAACGGGGAGAAAGAACTGGAGGCCGGCGTAGGGAATGCATGGGTGAATGAGTCCCCAGAACCCTCCGCTGGATACAAAATTGGTCCCCGAAGTAGTCAGGTGGCAGAGTTGATGGCTGTGCATCAAGCCATCCTCACCGATATCCAGCATCAACTCCACGAACTGGTCATAATCACAGATTCGGATTATGTACGGAACGGGTTTGTGGAGCACCTGGTTAATTGGAAAACAAGAGGCATTTTATGTGCTAACAACAAACCCTTGAAACATGGGAAGTTGATGCAAAACATTGATTATCTGGTCACCTCAAATGAGATGACCATCTATTGGAAAAAGATCAAGGGTCATTCCAAAGTAGAGGGACCAGACAAAACTGGAAACGACTTAGCTGATCAGCTGGCCAAAACTGGGGCCATCCAAGGGGATCTAATTGAGATTGAGTCCCTGTTGGGGGAAATACAGGTCACTGCTATCACTAGGTCCCAGACAGATGCTCACAACGACCTTTCAATTGCACAATGGAGTAAGGAGACCCCTGATGCTGATTTGATTACCGCTCAGAAGGGGGATCCAATAATTGGTAAATTTTACCAGCACATTGAGGACCCTGAGAACTTTCCCCTGACGGATACCGATTACATTGGGAAAGAGGACCTAAGAGTGTTGATGAAATGTCCAAAAATGTTCCGAATCCAAGACGGTTTGCTGGTAAGGAAATCCAAAGCTGGCCACGATCAGTGGGTGGTTCCTACCTCATTCCGAAACCTGATGTTAAGTCACACCCATGATGCGGCCACCGCCGGTCATAGGGGGTTTCACACAACATTGGAAATCTTAAGAGAGGTTGCTTACTGGCCACACATGGGGCAGGAACACGACCAATATTTGAAGGGGTGTCTTGTGTGTGCACAATTTCAGCCATCATCCCTCACGCACCGTGCGCCTCTCCAAAAGAGGGGGATGACACTGCCATGGTCAGATTTACAAATCGACTTTGTAGGCCCCGTGATTCGGTCTGCTAGGGTGAATAAGTACATGTTGTCTGTGACATGCTTGTTTACCAAGTGGGTGGAATGTCTCCCAGCCCCAAATTGCAAGGCAGAAATCGCAGCTGCCTTGATGATTAACCACATCTTTTCCCGTTTTGGTCTACCTCAAAGGATTGAGTCCGACAGGGGTAGCCACTTCACCAGTGAAGTAATGACAAAGATGTGGGAGATACTGGGGGTCAAAAGGAAGTTGCATATTGCTTACCGGCCAGCTTATTCTGGGGCAGTAGAGAGATATACCCGAACCATTGTGAGCATATTAAAGAAGTTTGTGGCAGATTCTGGGCCAAGTTGGGATATCCGATTACCTCTGGTCCTAATGGCCATCAGATCTACCCCTTCATCTGCAACCAAAATGTCACCATTTGAGTTGATGACGGGGTGCAAGATGGTGCTTCCTCAGCATTTGCTCTACAGGACCCAAGAGCAGACCCTAATAAATGCCTTCACAACTCATGAGTATGTGGAGAATTTAAGGAAACACCTTCAACATGCTTTTGCTTATGCTCAGCGGAATCTAGAAAGATCAGCTGAGGGTATGAAGACCCACTATGACCTGAAAACTTCCAGGAAGGAATATCAGGTGGGGGACCGGGTCTATCTGTACAATTTCCAAAGGAACCAGGCCAAACAGCGAAAAATTTTGCCTATATGGAAGGGACCCTTTGAGATTATAGACAAAATCTCCCCTGTGGCCTACAAGATCCGAATCCTCAAAGGCGGTTTGGCAGAGGGGGAAGACAAGTGGGTCCACATAAACCAGTTGAAGTGTTGCCATCCCAGGCACACTCTGCAACAACTGGAGGAATCCTCTGGAATCCTAGAGGGTACTGTCTCAGATTAATTCAGTTCTAACTTAAAATATCCTACATATTGCCTATCAAATTCTGAGTTTCTCAATGTGGGTGTTTTCGTTTTTGAATGCAAAAAGAAATGTGCATGTCCATATGTTTTGACTATAAATTTATATGCCACCCCACTATATCAATGGTGGGGGAGAAATGTCCATGAATAGGTATTGGCGCTCTTCCTTTGTCGTCCTAGGAGAAGGAAAACCTGCAGGCTGGCCAACGAGGACGATCCGGAGACCGGGAGCAGAGACGCAAGGGGCCCAGTGTACCGCCCAATACTCCCATCAGGACCGGCGAGGAGAACCGATCGATCCGACCGGATGGAGGAAAAGATGCTGAACTGTGCCATCTATTGGAAGAAGATGAGGAAACATCCCAGGTCTTGCGAGTCCCATCAGTGAAACAGAATGGCCATCGCAAGAGGGGGGCTTGTGGGATGTTTTTACCCATGCATCCGAGCCCTACCTCAAAAACTGTGCAGTACTGGCATTGAAAACATCATGACGGCCAGAGCTTCCCAGAAAATGCATGAAGAATAGGCTGCCACTCATTTTTGCCGATGTTATGGGCACAGAAGGGCACTGCCTAAAACCACCATTGGACTACCCACACAGTACCTGAAACCATTGGGAATGGCAATGCTGATTGCCAAAAGCAACCTAGAATTGTGGGGAATTCATTTTCTTAAATCCCAAAAATGGGTGCATTACCAGTACTCACCACTATCAGAAAGCCGGCGTTTTAAAACACCAGATTTTTTTTGTGTGTAAAACTGAATAAATGAACCCAAAGCATGCCAAAGAAAGACTTACTGAGAGGTGGATACAATGTGAAGTTATATTCTGAAGTGACTTGAAGGTTTATAACAAGACTGGCTGAGCTGTGGATTTCAGCAGTTTAAGTAAATTTGGACTGAAAGACACTAAAAATCTAAATGTTTAAAAGAAATGAGTGACCTACTTTTGAGTGTCACATAGGTTGCAATTGTTTAAATGTCATAGTTTTAAACTTAGAATCAGCATTCTAGCTGCATATGTAAAATGGTTAGTTTTATTTGAATGCAGAAAACTGGGTAACTAAAAGTGACATTAGCTGGGGGCTGGCTTAAGGAACTGAATTCTGCCTACCAGCTACCCCCGACAGGAGTTGAGACTTGCACAACAGCTGTGTTCCCAGGCCTACCTGCCTTTTGCTGCTCCCACCAAAAGGGATATGACACTTCTCTGATTGAATTACCTGGGCTCTGCAGGAAATTGAACAAAGCCCTGTCCTGACTCAGGCAAATGGTTTATTGCAGGGGTAATAAAAATGGCTTCCTCTTGGCAGAAACTGGGAGGGGGAGAAACTGGAGACAGAGGCTGAGCTTGAAGAAAGTGGAAAGACTGGTTTCTGTACCATGTGACCTGAAAAGACACACCCCTGTAGCCAGAATATGGTTTTAGAAAAAGATGAATAACTCATAGTACGGACTTGTCATAATTATTTAAATGATACCATAATTCTTGTGATTTTTCTGCCCACATTTTAAGAGGTTTTTAGAACCGGTGGCATGATCTGGGGGCAAGCTAGCAGTTAAGAGGGTATTACTGAAAATGTATGCATGTTAAAAATCTGACACTTCATCAAGTAATGTCCATACTCCTTGCGCACATGTGTATACATTTGGGGTAATGTCCGATATTAGGAAACCAGTTAAAAAGTGCAAATGTTGCCATTTCTGAATGCAAGCTCCCAGGAAGAGCAGATTTGGACAGGGTATACCTCCTGTGATATGTGATGGGTGCATGTAATTTTAAACAAATGTGTACCTGTGCAAATATGTCTTTTGGGTCAAAATATAGATTGTGTGTAATTTGACAGGGGTGGGTTCTCTGTATCATAAACAGACCTCATCATGATGACACTTCATTTCATTCCCCCAATCAAGGGGAAGAGGATGAAGTGGCCAATGACAAGTGGAGAGGGGTAGAGCCTAGTGATGCTGCACACACACCCATTTTCAAAACACATAAAAGCAGACAGTCAGGACAGATAGGGACCTTCAAATCCATTTGCTGCGGGACGCTCTGCCGGGAAAATCCATACTTTACCTCCATCAACCTTCAGAGAGCCAACATAGAGACTTCAATCTATCCACCTTCAGAGACCAAGACTTTACTTCAGAATTTGTAGCAGAGAGGTCAACTACAAGCTAAATCCCTCTTTAGCAGGCCTCAAATCATTGCCACTATCACAGCCAGGCGAGCTGTTTGAATTCTTTGCAAGAACCCTTGCCATTTGCCAGAGAGCAGTGTTGTGTCCAGAGAGAGACCAGCTGAACCGGAGACCGCTGTATCCGGACCCACAGACCTGATCAGAACCAGAGACCCAGACCAGACCAGCAGAGTAGAGCTGACCCAGACGCTGTGCGCAGAGACCGTCCGTGACGAGTGAAGAAAACCTGACCAGATCCGTGGCGAGGCCCATTCTATTTCTAAATATAGTGTGAGTACCTAGCAGAACTGTGCAGAACCAATCTCTTAGTTAAAATAATCTAATCCAAGCTATTTTAATCTAAGTAGAACTGCCTCCTAACTGTCACCTGTCATTTGCAAAGCTGTCACCTGTCATTTCTAGTTGCTAGCTGTCACTTGTCATTTTGAACTTTAAAATTTCAAATCTGAAAAACTACCTTTACCATCTCGCTCATATCTCCGTGACCGTTTGTCTTAGAGACTTGCAGTAACTTTCCTCTGAAAGCTGGGAATCTTGGCTTTTCAACCAACCTAGAACCGCATTCCTATTCCATACACTTTCGCCGCAATCGGCGACTTTCGCCGCATTTTGCCGCGATTTGCAAATTTCTCCACTTGTGAAAACAGCAGCTTTCTTGCTTTCCTTGCTAAAAATTCGTTTGCCTCTTAAGAACCATCCCTGAATCATTGCTAGAGTGAGCCTGGACTAATATTAACTAGATACCACTCACCCTGAACCTCTAGAGGGAATTAAAAGCATTTTAGCATATTTTCCACTTCATTGCCAGCACATATAAAAGCATTTTAGCATATTTTTCACTTCATTGCCAGCACATATAAAAGCATTTTGGGCCTGTGTTTCAAACTTCTGTAGTCTAAGCTTGCTGGGGTGAACTGAATTACATTTGATTGCATTTCTGAGAACTGTGTGCTTTACTTCCATTTCCTTGCATTGCATAAAAGGGAGGGGATTGCCAGAGAAAAGTGATTACATTGTTTTGTTGAAATCATATTGAGTATTTTCTGTATTGCATTTTTCATTCAACATTACATCCATCTGAACTTATATAAAGTATTCTCTACCACCTTATTCTTCTGTTCCTATTCACAAGTGTGCTAGTGCCAGGCTATCCATTATTGATTACTGCTCAGATTAAGTGTGATATTCAATTATTAATTATTATAAAGTGTGATATATATATCGATTGTTTAAATTATCAAATAAACCTTTTAACTTGCAAAACAGAACTACTTCTTGGCTCAGTGGGGTCAGGGGGATTCCAAGAGAGGGGTGTTATATAGGGGTAGTCATCCAGAACGCATGAACTGGACATAAAGATATATCAATAAGGGTTTTCATTCAGTATTCTAGACTAGGCGTTGACTTAGCTGTACTGTTGAATTGAATCCTCTTACAATATCTATCAGCCGGACCAAATGTCGTTCGATGGGGACATGCAGTGTTCTGTCTGTTGGGTCCTGCCAGTATTTAGCATATTGTGCTTGTGCTTGTGCCACCAGGTAGTACAGCTCAAAATCGGTTGCAGCAATGCCCCCCATTTCATAGGGCTTCACCAATTTCTGCCACTTCATTCTGTTAGTACCGCCATTCCATACGAATGTTGTTGCCATGGATAGTAAGTTTTCAAAAAAGGATCTGCCTGGCAATATTGGGACATTACTGAACACTTACTGGCGCTTAGGGAGCACTACCATTTTGAGTACTGCAATGCGACCAATGAGTGATATAGGGAGTCTAGTCCATATTTGTAGTTTAGTATGGATCGTTTGTAATAGGGATTCATAATTGTCGATATGTAGGGAAGTCCTATCTCTAGAGACGAGAATTCCAAGATATCTGATATAGTTAGGGGACCATCTAAGACCATGCATATGTGGAGGGCAGGTGGTGGCCGGTGTTAATGGGAAAATCTCTGATTTTGTGGTGTTTATTTTGAATACAATCCAGACACCCAATCTTGGTAACAATGGACATCAAAGTGCTATATACGTGTATTCCACATAATGCTGCAATTGATTGCATTTATGATTTCCTAACGGCAACACATTTGCAGTCACGAGTCCCACCAGCATTCATCATCGAACTTTTGACTGTAGCCTTGTGTAAAAAGTTTTCACTTTCAGTGACCAATTTTACTTACAAACAAAAGGCACTGCCATGAGCGCCACATTTGCCCCTAGCTTGGCAATTTTATATATGGCAGCCTATGAGCAAAAATATATTTCAAATGAGTCTAACCCATGGCAGCACAACATCATAAGGTGGCGTCGATTCATTGACGACAACATTTTCATTTGGAATGGTGACCAGGATGAACTTGCACATTTCTTTTCATGGCTAAACAATCGAGATCCAGATATTCAATTTACCATGGAATATGACAGGCAAGCTATACACTTCCTTAATTTAAAAATCAGTAATCGGGAAGGGAAATTGAGTTGCAATCTGTACAGGAAACCAACGGATCGTAATACACTGCTGCATTTCTCTAGCAACCATCCACAACACTTGAAAGAAAATTTACCTTACGGTCAATTTATACGTTTGCGTAGAAATTGCACACAACTGGAGGATTTTTACAAAAATGCAGCTGATCTAAGTGCGCGTTTGAGGTACTGAGGTCACCCGAAGAAATTAGTAACAACATCGAAAAAACGAGCCAGGTTTACGTGCCGTGAGTCCATTTTGACACCACAGGTGAATCACCAAAAGGGAGACCAAGACATTAGATTGACGTGTGTACTCACACATGGCCCTCACACATATGACATCAAAAAAATAATCCGTAAATATTGGCCTCTAGCTAAACTTAACCTAATGGAAGAAAGGGAACCTCGTTTTGCTTTTAAAAGATCACGCAACATCCGAGACCTTTTGGTTCACTCCTGTTTCAATGAAAAAATGACCCGGGGTGGGCCCTGGAATTTGAGACCTCTAGTAGGGCACCACCCATGTGGCTCATGTGTAACCTGCAATTATACCAAGAAAATGCTAAACTTCACTTTTGGGAGAAAAACCTGGACTTTTCAACATTTTTCCAATTGTAAATCAACACAAGTAGTTTACTGCATCTTATGTCCCTGTGGCCTACGGTACGTTGGACAGACCATGCGTAGTATTAACACCCGGATCTCCAAGCACAGATCCAGAATACGATGTAGGAAAGAAACCTCACCTTTGGTTCAGCATTATCTTGACCAAAAGCACACCCCGGAGGACCTACTATGGTGGGTTCTCGAGAAACTGCCTATTGGGTCTGGAACTCAGCAACACCTTTTGAATTTAGAGAATAGATGGGTCCATAGGCTGGACAGATGGAACAATGGCTTAAATGAACAATTTGCACCACATTAGACACTACACCAACCTTGCTTTCTTGAACAAGTCAAAACCCTCCCACTGCAATTCCTTTTCATTATTCCAGCAGCTGAGGGCTGGGCTCACATTCTGATAATCAACATGGGTTGATGAATAGTCCCCAGATGAAAAACCGGAGTGACCCTGGCACCCGTGGCGGTTGCTATTTTGACAGTCCACCTATAGTTTCATCCATCCCTAGACATGGCTCATAACTATTTGGACTCAGACGTTACCAGCCAACATTCTTTGTGCTGGGCTTTGCTACAGATACATCTGATTCCCTTGTTTTTTGTTCTAATGACATTTGGGTAGCACTTCATTGCTAGACCTATCTGCATGTATATGGTTAACCTTTTGTGCTCGCAATTATCAGGAGTATTTTCTAAATACGACTACTATTTTGTGGTCCGTGCCTTCATATTTTACCTAACATTTCTGTATGAGGGTTTGAGGCCAATGCAACTGCACGCATTTGGCTCGAGTACCAGCAATCTTCAATAGCGTTTTCTCAAAACCACGTTAATTGTGAGATTCTTGAATTCACCTCTTGAACTTTTTCCTCACGTGATCTGATCCAGTGATTAGACAACAACATGACATAATAAAACATGTCCGCACACAAGCACAGCAATACAACCTTTTATGCACTGTAATGCTTCATACACCTCTCTCTATCTGCATCGGTTTAGAGTGATTATTAGACACACACCTTCCTATGACAGACCAATCAGATGTGGTCTATGGGACACTACCCACTGTCTGCAAAGCCCCACCTTTACCTACGATTGGTAGATACCTCTGTGTAGGCAAACCCAACACTTCTGGGTCAAGTGATACCCGACGCTTCACTGGTTGCCCTATCACTTAGCAACCGGCTTCGGAAAAGTTAAGCTTTGCCGCAGGATTGTTTTTCGCACACGCAAACGGATGACTCAGCATCCTGTGCAGCCACCTGTTTCCTGAAAACGTTTTGGCGACTATTACAAAGGCTAAGTATTTTGTATTTTGTATTTTGCATTATCTTCCTCTGTGGACTGCGAAGCCCCATGCACTTCACATTAGGCTGCACGGTTATGCAACTTTGTCTGACATGCGGATGGAGACTAACTTGCTCCTCGTCTCTAACCAGCTCCTTGTTGCTGAAAAATTGGACCTACGTCACGGCAGGACTTCTTTGGATTTACTCATCCACGCCTGACGTTGCAACTAATTCTTATCCAAGGGGGTCTCTCTTTCGTTTCAAACACCCCCGGTAGGTGGGCTCTCCCTTTGTTTAACCTGAATCCACACCAGCGGTGATGCATAGTCCTGAATGTAGAATGCTTATTCCGGTGAGCCTGCAAAATTTAACAAAACGAACTAAATTAAATATATTTTACAATCCATCTTTCCACGGATTCCCAGCTCTAACGTCGAACTACAGCATCTGCACACCCATGCTTCTTTGACTCAGTCTCACCTGGTGCCTTCTGGCAGCTTAGATGTAGGGCCACCGAGTTGGCACGGACCAGCACTACAGTTTTCAGTCTCACACTTTTGGAGACTGTTCGACCTAACCCCTCTAGGTGAGGAATAGATCATTTTATTTACTCCTACTTATGGGGCCGTGTTACACTTTTGTGATCTTGGCAGAACCTCTCGTGCTTTAAATTCTGCAGCAAGCTTGTTTTGTAATAGTATATGTATGTTCAAGCCTGCACCATTACCACTGCAGCCTAACATTTTCAGTTTTAAACTTAGTCTTCTTCTTTTTTGTGTTCTCTCTCCCAATAGAGTACCATGAATTTGCCCCGATTAAGGTGGTAACACATAACCACCGAAACGCAAAAAAGGATAAGGGGGCCTGGCTTCCAGATTTTACCTCTTTCAACATTTGGACACTTGCCCCCTTGTTTGGGACATATTAGACAACCTGGAAGCAGACAAAATGTAATGGCTTTTGCTCCCCTACATGCGAGGCAAACCCAGTGGGGGTTCCCAATAAGAAGTCCTGCGAAAAAGATTTCTAAAATAACTAAAAAACTCTAGGACTTTTTCAAAAAGCAATGTATACAAATATACAGCAGTAGATATCAAAGACTTGAGGGGTTTGACAACCCCGTTTCTTTTTTTTTAAATCTTCAGATGTCTCCACAATTTGAATATATGGAACTGTCACCATGAAATGGTTTTATTTATTTCTATTCTTCTTTTTCCAACTAGAGGATATCTTCCTCCGTTCTTCCCCTTTTTAAGCACTGGGTCGTGGCTTACTCACGCTTTCACTCTTCATTACTCTTTCTATTTTCTGTCCTTTCACATTGACCATGTGAAAATATATGATTGAAAAATTATGAAAGAATTTCTTGTACTTTTCTCCATACATGTTTACGATTTAATCTATACTTTTTAGTTGCAATTTGATACTGAATATATTGTATCCTTTGTTAGTATTTTTTTATATCGTTTAGAGCACTAAAATATTACAATTTACACACTGAAAATGTTGTGGTATGTGTGGTTATTTCTCATATGAACCATGCAGCAATATGGGCTTAACTAGGGGCTGGATTTGACACAAGAAAACCCCAGTTAATGTAAGGTACTCCACCAATTTAGCACATTAGGCTAGGTGTTGAGTGCATTTTCCTTTTTGCAGCAATGTTTCTTTAAGTGTTTATTTTGTTGCCTGAGTAAGCAGTGAATTCTTTTATCATTGCCAATATGGGAGCAACATTTTTCTCTGGTTCGCATATGTACATTAACATGTCGTCAGCATATAATGATATAGATTGGAGGATGCCGGCCATCCTTATGCCCCTCTGCTCTTGTTCTAGTCTGACCGCTGCCGCCACTGGTTCTATCGTGAGAGTGAAGAGGATGGGAGAGAAGGGGCATCCTTGCCTGGTTCACCTATTAAGTCTGAAACGGTTGGACAGGGTATGGTTCGTGAGGACCCTGGCTTTGGGGGAAGTGTAAGGTAGCCTGACACATTGTGTGAAGTATGGACCAAATCCAAATATATCTAGGACCTCTAACAGGTAAGCCCAAGAGCCCGAGTCAAACACTTTCTCGGCGTCCAGTGTTACAGCCACCGCCTGTACCCCTGGTATAAGCTGCGCCATGACTCCGAACAGTATGTGTAGGTTTAGGGCCGTGGATCTTGCTGGAATGAAGCTGCATTGGTCGGCGTGTATAAGGGCAGTCATCTTGGGTAATAATCTGGTTGTAAGCCTTTTTGCATAGATCATAGCGTCTGTGTTAATTAAGGAAAGGGGCCTGTAGGAGGACAGTTCATGAGGGGGGTGCCTGGGTTTTAATAATACTGTGATAATGGCATTCGTGTCCGGGAGGGACCCAGTACTCATAGCTTCCTCCCATACAAGGGTTAGTATTGGGGAGAGTATTGTGGAGTACTCTTTGTATAGTTCTGAACTCAATCCATCTGGGCCTGGGGCTTTTCCGGTTGCCAAGGATTTTATCGCTTCAGTGATTTCTTCACTGGTTATCTGTTGTTCCATTGCCCAGTTGTCTTCTAGCGAGATCCTAGGGAGTGTGATCTTGCTTAGGTACCCCCTCAGGCCTTCCTGAGTAGATGTGTCATGGTTTGCATATAGGTCGTTATAGAATTTGGTGAATTCGGAATTTATCTCATCTTCCCCATTTACAGCCTCCCCATTTCCCGTTACAATACTTGTGAAAGGGGTGTGGTTATATTAATTCATTAGTAAGCATGCTAATAAGTGTCCCGCCTTATTGCTTTCCCCATATCTGCATGCCCTGGCTGGTATAGCCATATACTGCTGTTCTTTTATTGCCAGTTCAATACATTTCTGAAGGTGTGCATTGATTTCAGCTAATGTTTGTTTGTTACGTGTTGTACTATAGTCATTTTCGAGTATTTTCAGGTGTGTTTCTGTTTTTGTTAATTCGGTTCTGACGGCCCTAAGAAGTCCAGTTGTTTTAGACATTATGTTACCTCTTATCCATACCTTGAACGTTTCCCATATGGTTGAACATTTATCTATTGACCCTTTCTTTTGCTGGAAGAATTCCTCCATCTCGATATGTAGTGACTCTACCACGTTTGGGTCTTTGAGGATATTTGGGGACATTCTCCACCGTCTGGTTGGTGGTCTTATGTTCTGGATCCTCACTTTGAGTATGACTGGGGAGGGGTCTGATAGTGTGCGGGGGAGTATATCACAGTGCTGCACTGAATTAAACAAATGGGAGGATATAAACCAGTAATCTATCCTTGATTGCATGTCGTGCACTGATGAGTAGAATGTATATTGTCTGTCTACCGGGTGTATCCCTCTCCAGGGCTAGTTGTAGGACAGTGGCTAATCTAGTGAAGCTCCTTTGTTTATCAGATGATCTGTCCATGGAGAGATCGAGTATGGTGTTGAAGCCACCTCCCCATAGCACACATGTGCCTATTGTCGGGCCAATTTCAGCCAACACATTGATGTAGAATTGGGGATCGTCTGTGTTGGCCCATAAGTATTGACTAGGATTAATTTCTCGCCTGTCACGGTACCCCACACAATCGCATACCTTCCCTGGGTATCAATTTTGCTTTCTCGGTTACAAACCCCAGCGATGGGTGTATCAATGTAAGGACTCCCCTATTGTGGGATGAATATTCAGTATAATGCCTGTTACTTCCCCATTGTCATAGAATTCTTTCATTGACCTTTTGTAATGCATGGGTTTCTTGCAGCATAGCAATGTGTGGGTGGTGTATATTGATGTATGCCCCTACTTTGCTAGCTTTTGCCCCATTCCAGGTGAGCAGTGTGAGTGTCAACCCTGCATGGATTTGCATGCTGTGCCATTTCATTAAAAGTGGGTGATATAAAAAGAAGGGAGTCATTCCTTTGGGGAGTTCAGCTTGTGATGAAGTGATTGCAATTTTTGAGCTATGTAAACCAGTTAACTTTGACTTCCAAGGCCCAACTGGGGCTCTATCAGGAAGTGATAATATTCTCAAACAACCAAGCAGTCCCATGGGCCCTGTGCCCTCCCCCACGCACACCATCGGCCCCAACATGATGATGAGCCCTTGTTACAAACTTGTGGTTCTCCCCGGGGGGGTTGAGTGCTGCAGCAGAGCCCCTATATCCGGCCCAATTTAAGTTATGGGAGCTGCCTTCCCCTGTCTGCCACAATTACATCATTAACAAAATAAAGGATATTGTGTAGCTGCCTTCACTCATTGGAATTTCCCAGATCTTCCACCGGTTGTTGCAGTTCGTATCGATCGTGTTCGTTTCTTCCAGGAGGAAGGGGGATTGAGGCTTCTACATAAGCCATTGCCGCTGCAGGGGTTTCGAAGAAATGTGCCCGTCCACCATGTTGTATGCGAAGCTCTGCGGGGAACAGTAGGGCGTATGGTACTTTCCTCAGCCTGAGTTGGCGTTTGATCATTTCATAGGATCGCCTTTGGGTTTGGTCCTTTGGACCTTTGGGTTTGGATTCCAGCCGAGAAGTCGGGATAGATGTGAATGTTATCGTTATCGTGTCTCAGGGATCCCATGTCTCTTGCCAATCTCAGTCCCGTGTCCCTGTCTCTATAGTTAAGTAATTTAGTGATGACCGTTCGAGGAGGGGTAGCCGGCTTGGGTGCCGGGGGCCAGGGTACAATGCGCCCTTTCAACCAAGAATTGTGGGGAGAAGGAGTCTTCGTCGAGCAGGGATTTCAGGAGGTTTTCAATGCAAGATTTCATTGGTCCCTTGCAAAAGGACTCCGTGAGCACAACAATCCATATGTTGTTGCGGCGCAATCTCGATGCCAAATCTTCACATTTTCCCCAGAGCTTTATCATCTCCCCTTTCAGGAGTGTTATGTTGTGGGTATTTTGGTGGATTGAATCAATCTTCGTTGGCGTTGATTCTGGTTTCCGTTTCTGTGATTCGGGCACTTTCTCTGTCGACACGGGCTTTGAGTGAGCCTATTGTTGAGACAATGTCATCTAATTTAACATTGACTGCTGGGAACACGTTTTGCACCGTGGTCAGGAGGTGGTCAAATTTCAAGTCATCTGCTGACACCTCTGTGGTGGCAACAGGTGGGTCCGGGCTGCCAGAGGACGCTTGTGAATTTCGTATATAAATCTATTGGGCCTGTCTTCCTCTTTTTTACAGCGTTCTTTCCGGGCATCTCAAGAATGTCTATCCTGTGTGGCCCTGTCTGGTTGATGTGTTTGGTCAACTAGTCCGAGCTGTATGTTCCCGTACCACGATTTAGGTTGGCGTAGGTGTGGGCTGCAGGGAACGGGAGAGACAGTGCCAAAGCGCTGGTCGGCTTATCTTCCTCCTCGTTGGGCTGATTCCCTGGTAGTTGGCCCTCTGTCCCCTGCTGAGCTCAGTGTTGGATCGTTGTACTCAATTGATTCCGGCAGCTGGGCCGGAGTTTGCTAAAGGGTGTTGGCACTGTCGAGTGGCGGATGTTAGCAAGCCTTATGGTTGGGGGCTTAATTTATGTGCTACGTAGACTGTGTCCTCTTACGTATTTACCTTTCCTTGATCTGCGTTACCACCAAGGAGACTGATGTTTGCTTGTGGGTCCGCCTTAGGGCTTATTGGTCCTGGTTCCTGTGGGATTTGGAGCTGGTGTTTGTCATGGTTGACTGTTAAATCCCTGAATAAGAACTGTCCCCTGTATTGTTTAAATATGCAGCAAGGCAACGGTGGAAGTACTTAGCAATGCTGAGAGTGGAATTTCTGTGGGGAAAGCCTGACATACGAATGAAACTCACCCTGACGGATCACAAGAGGCTCTGTGTCTAAGGTTATTTTGAAAGTGCTTGATCGGGGGGCCACATGATTGACACTGATACCTGTTAATTGCTGTGGAGTCATCGGGCTGACCAACTCTATTATTAATTACCTTGTTGACTCTTTTTGATGGACCCTTGAAGCCTAAACTAAATCAGAGGCCAGGCCTATGGAGTGATCTGCTTATGAGAAGGAAGCGGGGACGCAGTCCCTTGCAAATGAGGAAAGTACCCAGAGATGCCCCAAAATCTAAAAACAGGAACAGGGAAAAGGTGATGAGTCAGACCTGCCCGCTGCCTGCCAGCCAAGAATCTCTGGAATTGTTTCTGGAGCGAGCAATATCTATACCCAGAAGCATGGAGGGCACTGGGACCCCTCTATGCTAACAACACAGAACGTTAACATCCAGCCACCTGACCACAATACTTCACTTACAATGGCACTGGGCACAGTGGGTCAGGATGGTTATGCCCTGGAGCTGATGTCTAGTTCGATGCAATCCCTGGACAATAATGGGTCACTGTTGAACCTCCCCTACATGGGAATAATTACAGTAGTGCTCAGTTAGACAGGGCTGGAAATGGGACTAATCTTTCCATAAACCCTAACCTTGTCGCCCTGGCATTGGACCTGGAGACGGTGGAAGCTACCAATGATGCTATAGTGAGGCATTGACCTGGAAGGATGACAAACTCACTTTATACATTGAGGAGATTATCTCTAAAATGGACGCTCTGCTGGCAAATGCTGGCACTTTGCTCCGTAATAGCGGCAGACCAGGGAGACTTGAAGCAACAACTGGCAACCTGCATTGATAACAATGGGCACCACAAGACATATAGACAGTGGCTACACAGACTCATGTAGCATCCTGTGACATGCCTGAGCCTATTGTGGAGGCCCAGTTGGCCAGAGCCTTGGATGGCCCTGCCTATGGCACTGGTTGGGAAGGTGGGGGGCTGGTGACGCTTATCACAGACTCGTCTGAGGGGACCGATGTGTCCTGGAATTCCCAGAATTATGTTAACATCACAGCAGGGAATGAGGAGGATGCGATTCATGTGCTGTGCAGAGAAATCTCTATGATGGAGAATTCCCCGCTGCCTATATCCAGCCACCCCTCACCTCTGTTTATAATGAGGCCATTCAGCAAAGTCGAGATCAAGGGGAGAGTGGGGACGAAACCATTGAGTATTCACCACCAAGAATCTTGCTCAGATCCCTCAGAATTGCAAGAAAAAGATCCCTGTAAAGCAAGCTACTTGAAGCCACGTAAAGTAACCCGATTCTATCGGGATGGCACCAGCAGGAAGAAGGAGTTGATCGTTTGTCATGAGTCTCCTGACTTGTCGCGAGTGTTAAGCGTGATTGTAAATAAAAATAATAATAATAATTTTGCATTTATATAGCGCAACTAGCTCTGCACAGATGTCAAAGCGAGCGCTCTACTCGCTGTGCCACTTGACCGGCTCAAGCCCAGCATTTGCTTCTCAGCGCTGTTCGAGGAAAGTAATTTTCTGCATAATCGGGATGCTATTTGATGAGCTGACCATATAAAGGTCTACAGCCCAAGAAACCAGAGAACACGCTCCGAAAATAAAAAAAAGAAAGGCGGAAGTAGAAAAGTGCAAGCGGTTCTCCAGCCGCACTCTCTGGATTGTGAGCATGGATTGATACAATGGCGTATTTGTGATTTAAAGGGCCCTATCCTGACACCGGGATCAGGTCTCTGTTAATTTAACCACAGAAGGGCTGAGGATATACTCCGGCGTTGACAGTACCTCCATTACTGCTGATTGGCGATTTATGCTAAATGACATCTCCCATCAGATGACACATCGGGCAGGCTTCACTTTCTACCCACCCGCATCCTGAAGAAGGTAGTCCAAACACTGTTGCTTTACCCATAGCCATCACTTGACGACCGAAACATATGTCGATAACATTGAATAAGAAAAATGCTATTTGATTTATACTATGTGTGAACACCCACTTAAAATGCATACAGGTGTAAGGAATTTGTTTAATGTATGAGTATTTCTGGGTTCTTGAACAACCCATTTGTGTAGGAATGTATATTAATGAGTGTGTGAATGAATAGTGATATGAATGGTGGAATATGTATGTGGATGCTGAATAAGTTATCATTTAAGAGAGATGGGGCCTCATTATGAGTTTGGAGGCAGCCATGCCCTTAAAAAGGGCATGGCTGCTGCCTCCAAACTCGGGTCCGGGTCTGTGGTCCCTGAATGAGGAAATACCATGCCATTCCGACCTTGGAGGGCCCGGTATTTCCACATTCAGGGAACCCGGACCATCCCCATTCCCATTTGAGCCCCCATAGGGATCAATGGGAATGGGGAGCATGCTAACAACAAGCCCGTTAAAGACGGGCCTGTTGTTAGCATGCTGGGCCGCCCGCAGGACCCGCTAAGGACGTCTGGTAAAACCAGACATCCAGAGCAGGTCCTGCCAGCGGACCTCGTAATAGGGCTGTATGGGGTTAACGGCACCAGCACCTTTACCAGTGCCGTTAACCCCATACCGGCCACCTCATAATGAGGCCCACGGTGTATGAACAAGTATTAAGTTATATATACATATATTTTGTCATATTAACAATATTGATGTTGTCTGTATCAAGAGAGTCTTCAATCTCACTTGCCGAGGTCAGTTGTATTATTGCTCTATGTGACAAGCCTGGAACCTGCAGTTTAACAGGTACCCTTATATTTGTAACCAGTAGGACGATGACACTTAAGGGCCACATGGACTATTGGACTACTCACAAGGGGAACCCCTTGGTAAACCATGCCCAAGTGGTCCCGAAAGATGGTTTGGGGATGTAAAATATAAATAACCCACCCGCAGTTCCTAGGGACAGCCTGGTATTGGACAATTGCTACAGGCCCAGCTGGGATACCCAAACCCCTGACAGGAATGACCAAGCACCATACCCTAACGAATCAGATGGGGGCTGAACATTCAAATACAAGGAAAGGAGGGAAGAACCTGAACTCATCGAGGTATATGAGGTGCACAAGAAGAGAGTCACCAAATTATGTTGCCCTTACAGCGTAAACACAGGAGATTGGGTCATGCTCCCTATTAGGCCTGGAAACTCTGTTAAATTGGAAGAGATGCAGCCTATGGAGGGGAGCCCGTTTTTTAATAGATCTACTCTACTCCCTTTGTGGGAACATACAGAGTGGTTATCCACAATTTCCTCCTCTGACATGGCTCAACTGGACTTACCTAAATGAGTAGTACATATTTGCTTTGATTCCATGTCACATTTTGTGTTTGCTTGGGCTACAGTTAACAGTATGCAATGATTTATGGTCCCAGCCTAGTCACCCAGTCGGCTTCCGGGAACCTGCATACCCCTTGGGGAAAATCCTACAGCATGATTAAAGGGCAGTGAGTAAATCAGGATATTGCCCAGGTCCTAACAAACTCTGTTGCTCAAAG
Source organism: Ambystoma mexicanum (assembly GCF_040938575.1). NCBI lineage: Eukaryota > Metazoa > Chordata > Amphibia > Caudata > Ambystomatidae > Ambystoma > Ambystoma mexicanum. Next base: position 1,556,219,567 of record NC_090929.1, on the reverse strand, counting down.
CTGTAGAATGGGCAAGGATACCCCAGGCCACTGCTCGGAGAGGGAATACAGACAAAATCATACTGACCATTGAAGATCGTAAGTTGGAACACCAGAGGGTTCCACATCAGTACACACAGAGGTGGAGGGTGGTTGTTTGGAGTCTAAAGCGGACCCTCATGTAAGGGGGTTAACCCTTAAATAATAAACAATAGAGTTTATGACTCCAGGGTACCGTTTTCTTATAAAGACAGGAGAAGCTAACTCATGTCCTCAAAGTATAGCCAACACTCAAAAATGATTTAAGCATTACTATGAGTAGGAAAAATATACATATTTTAATTGCATTATACAAAAATATATACAGCATATGTCATATGACAAAATTAAGATTCAAAACGTGTTCAAAGGGGCTAGTATAATGCTAGACAGTAATTCACTGTGGTAGTGGGTGAGAGACAGCTTCAAAATACAACTAACTACATTAATCTGCTGAGGTCTGCCAACGATTAGCCCTAGGCGCCCACTTATCTTCACACAACCCCAGCATATACACATCATTATCCTATTCGCCTTTGATCTCATGGACCCCCTTACTCTGCCTAACTGGCCGATGAGCTATTGTCCACTTAATGTCTGTATATATACTTTATTGTCTTTATTGTATTTGTATGTATTTTGCGTGTAAATTGCAAGTGCCACCTACCTGTGATATATTGTATTTTGTATTTGTACACTGTATGCATCCTATGACCTGACCCTGTAACTCAAGCTTTGCATTTTCTTTTCTGCTGCGCCCGGCTACCTTCGGGTCTGGTGCACATTATAAGTGAATAAAACAAACAAACAAACAAAATCAAAGCCCGAAAAGTGGCTTAGATGTTAAAGTGGCTTGTGTCGTGCAGAATCACTTGGACATACCTAAATTCATCACTCTTCCACTTCATTCTCATTCATTCCATTCATATTCTCACGTATTCATATTCACTCAAACATATAAAAATTCAAACATGGTTAAAAAAGCCCAACATGTTTCTTTCCTAATCTATTCAGGGGTTTAATCCTTGGAAATTCATCAGGGGCAACATAGATTTGGAGCTGTTACACACAAACAGTATCTTGGTGCTGTTCTACTAGCCTAATATAGTAAAATAGTACAAGTAATTTGTTGAGAGAGCGATAGTTCAGATCTTCTGTTTCTGGAAGACGTGAAGAGAGGACCAGAGGAGGTATCTTCCCCTTGCCAGCGGTCCAGAAGGTCGGACGTTGATGGTCGTGCCTGACCAGTTACTCTTCTGGGTGAAAAGTTATTGACTCAGGAAGTATACGAGTTATCCTACCTTTGTGGTATTGCAGTATCAGATCTCAAGAATAGTAAGATTTCATGAGAGATTGTTCTCCTTGTGTATGTCAGGCATCATGGCGACGTCGGATAAGTTGTCATTCTTCCAGTCAAACCAATGGTTTTGCTGTGTGTGCTTGTCTTTCAAGTTCCAAAAGCAGGAAAGATATAGCAGGGTCACAGCTTAAAGAATTCGTTCCGTTTCCCTTACGGTCGATCACGGATGCCGTTCAGAGCTCACCCTCTCCTTGAAGGTGATAGCTTGTAACGTGGGCTATCGAATTCTTGGCATAGCCAATCTACAGATTGTAGATGCACTTCCCCGGGCAGTCCATTCCGTATACTCGATGTGCATGGAACATCCGTCTGGAGCGTCAGTCTCTCTGGCACGTTATCGCATTCACCAGAGGGTTCCGACACCTTTTGGCAGGCAAGGGGTCAGGTGTTGAAATGGTTGACTATGACATATTCGTGCTGCAGAGAACCTGGCTGGATTGTGCACTGGTGGTGGACGGTTTCAAGGTGCATCAAGTATTAGCTAACAAAGGGCCTAGGGGGCGCCCCTCTGGGGGTTTAGTGATTCGAGTCAGCCACAAAATAAAGTCCTGCTGTAGGTCGCCCATGTTGGTAGGGGACAATGTTTTGGCAGTAGAGATGGGGATGGTTTGTTTAGGCAAGGAGTGGAAGATGCTCCTTCTTAACATGTATTCGCCTCCAGGTTCTGGGATTGTGGGTATATGTGCATGTGTGCTAAAAATCTTGCCTCCTAATATATTTGCCAACACCATCTGAAATATGTTATCACCGATTCACACTACTTCATTCACCACTGAGTCCTTTCCTTCTTGTCATTCAGCACATCCTCATTTGAAAATAGCGAAACATTGCCCAAAGAGCACCATGGAAATACAAGTGTTACAAATGCAGGCCTCCAGGTGCAATTCACAACTCATTTAAAATAAACATAGGAGCTTGGGAAAGAGACAAGACAGATTCAGCGCTCTGTGCCTCAGTTCTGTGCATGAAATCCAATAGCAATGAACTTCAGCACAACAATCAGAACGCTTGTATTCACCTTTTCATTATGTATTGGAACATGTCAACGCCTGCGGGGAGTCAAGGGTGCGGGGTGTTGGCGTCCCGATGGGCCACCTGCGGACATCAGTGCTGCTGCTGCCTTCCGGATGTTAGCCCCTCCCACCTGCTGCTCCTGCTCCTGAAGAACTCCCAGCCAATTTTGCGAGAGTAAAGCCCACTGGAGTCAAGGGCGCAGGGTGTTGGAGTCCTGCTGGGGGTGTTTGCAGACCAGCGGCGGACAAATGCTCCCTTCCTGGCACCACCAGATCTTCAGTTCATTCTATTTGCAGGGACTGATGAGAGCAGTGCTTTACCGCCAAAGCTGTACCTTCCCAACGCCGGTTTGGTGGGGGTCTTTGAGGAAGGCAACAAACAAGGTAACTGGTCAGTTTGAGGACTGCACATCACTGTGCACACCGAACCTTGCACACACTCCAGCCACCTTGTCGCATGTTTCTACGTTCCCTGGATTGAGTGTGTCCCATGCCCACACGGTCTAACCTGACCACGACACGTACATTTGTCCATATTTGATCATGTCAGCCCTGCCATTCAAGGCACTAGAGGTTCCGCTGTATCCTCCCCCATTTTTGACTCTGCAACTGACCCCAAAAACAACACTGGACACTGTTTGGTCCAAAAAGGACATTATTTAAGCTTAGGAGGAAGAAGCAAACCCCAGACCTACCCACCTCAGGTCCTCCAGTTGAAGTAGGCCTGGAGGCCCTGAGACCAGCAGACACTGATAGCCCTAGTGCTGGTTCTTTTGGTGACGCCCATCTACTACTCAAAGAAATCCAACAGTTTTTGGCTCACCCCAGCAGCCACTCTAGCTTGAACGATGCGTGTGGGGGAGGCATCACCAAAGTGATTGTCCCTACTGAGACCACTGCATCACCCCCCATCACATTCTGGCAAACTGCTGTTAACACAGGCTCTAAAACCAAGGAGGTGGAGGGAGGGGGGCTGCTGTCCTTGATTTTGCCCTACGGGGCAACCCTAACCAACTACTTTGTCTACATGCCTACAAGGAAGGATTTATTTTGCCAGAGCCTGAGATGTCATGAGATTGCATTTATTTATAGTTATAGTTTAATTTATATGGTGTTTTAAAACATGCTACATTGCAAAACATGTGTCACTTCAAAGCAGGGGAAATAGGAGGTAGAGACCAGGGGACATTAAACTAAACCTTCATGATCCTCACTAGAATGTAGGAGCAACACAGGGAGCTGGAGAAGTGAAGGTCCGGGGGCTATCATACCTAGACCCAGACATAACGTGTGACACAACTTGTGAAAATGTCCATTGTGTTTTATGAAATGTGTCATTCTTCTTGAAAGGAAAGGAGTTTACGAATGTTTTGTGGTACATGAATGAGTGGAGTGCAGGGGGAAGGCAAGCATTTTGGACCTAACACCTGCCTTTGTGGGTGGGCTTGGGCATTATCGGCCAAAGTGAAGCCTATGATCATCAATGCCCGAGAATGCCCATGAACATGAGTGTTAACCATGTTGGCACCTTGGACTGGCTTTCGGAGTTGCTGATAGCATGCAGTCCCGAGCACAAAAGAAAGAAACCTTCACTGTGATGAAAGGGAACATGCAGTCAGGCAACCCTCATTTGCTGCTCTTTTGGTAATGGAGAGGTGTGAGCTGGTACATATGCAACGCAAAAAACAATAGCAGGGTGATATCAAAATAATTGAATGGCCAACCAAGGTTCATTAAAAATAGGAATTCGATTAAAATAATACTGCCTACAACTAATTAAAAACACTAAAGACCAATCCTTGTAAAAGAAACACAGAGAAAGAAGACTTTGAGGGCAAAATGGGCACTCCGCATGTAGATACGGGTGCAGACGATTTTTTGAGCAGCACATTTCATAGTACTTGAACATATCTAGCAAAGGAAAAGAGTATGGTCTTGTAAGTCACTATGGTGCTTTAGGTGGACCAGGGGGGGGGGGTTGCAAATGCCTATATTGACTGTCTTGGTAGCTCGATGGTGATGAGACAGTCTTCTTTCTTCTTTTACGCAGTGGAGCCGGTGTCAAGACAGTCGAGTTGCACTGTTCCATTGGTGAGTTGATGCCAAAGCCGCTTTGAGACAAGGCTCTCTGTGGATCAAGTCAGTGTTGAGATGGGTCAAGTCGATGCCTTCCAACAGTTTGAGTGGGCAGTCAAGTTGGGTCGAGACAATGATTTTGTCTGTGTGTCAAGCGAAGTGAGTTGATCACTTCACATTGGTTGAGTCAGTTTTTGAGTCAGGTCAAGACAAACCTTCCGTTGGGTCGAGTTGGTGCTCGGTAAGTGGGGTGTCAGGTGCTTCGAAAGATGTGTGCCGCTGGTCAAGTTGCAGCAATGCATTTTACTAGGTAGAATTGGCATCAAGACAGCTTGAAGAATCAGGTAAGTGGTTTGAAGTTCTACCAGTAAAATAAGCATGAATGCAAGTCCCATAGAGTCTCAAAGTGAGTCAAGTGCGGTCACGCTGGCTTGAAAGTGTCTTGAGGCAGTAAGCAGGATTCGGAGAACTTCTTGGTTTATGAGTTTCTAGAAGGCACAGTTCAGGGTCTCCAGCCACAATCTACATACTTTGTTCCACACTTCCACTTGAGGAAGATTGCTTGGCAACTGCATGGGCACTTCATCTCCAGTGAGCACGATCCTGGTTCTTGTGCACAGAAGCAAAGAGACATTGGTTCTCACACACGAAAGTGCCCTGGAAATGGGTAGGGAGAAGAGCTTTCCTCTTTTTGGAGCCTATGGCAGAGGACTTCGGAATGAAGCCTATCTCCGACAGAGATCAAGGTTTATCCATCTTGTCTTGAAGTTCAAAGATGAATATACTATGGGGAGGGTTTCGCACCTTATAAAGGAAAAATGATGCAGCATATCGATCGAAAACAGCAAAATCCAAGATGGTAGACAACTCTCTGGACAAAACCTCCCCTTTGGGCTACTATAACTCATATCCCCTTACTTTCCTTTCTGTCTATTTCAAAAGGATTTCAATAATCAGAACCCTAGTGTGAGAGGGAATTTTTCATGTCAGACTGTCTTTGGAGCACTGATTTCCACGTGACCATCTGGGGAACTTTCCTGTCTCGTGGAGGAAGGAGTTGACATTCATCAAAGGAATCAAAAGATAAGCTTTCTGGGCAGGGTCCCACATGGTTGTTGTGGGTACACCCAGGCTAGGTGGCTAATACACATCCAGCCGTGTCATGATTTGGTCAATGCACCAAGCTGACAATAATATGATAGCCAAATGCTTGTGACTTTATACTTGTGTAATCTTATTTGCCACCATGCCATAACCAGACATGACTTATGTTTAGAGATTAATGTGCCACCAGGCTGCTGGGGAACACCATTATAAGAATTGTGAACCAGAGGGGCAGGTGGTTTTCAAAAGTGACCTCTGTCTGTTGCAACTTTGCATTCCAGAAGCTGTTCGGGAATGTGCATGTGACCTTTGTACAAGCCTTTTTGCCACCTCATTGCAGCTGCTGCGGTATGTCAGTATACAGCTGCTACTTTGCACACTATCCTTTTGGTGTGGTGCATGCACGAAAGTGAGTCTGATTTGCAGAGCTCGCTTTCAGAGACTTTTCTGCATCATTTCAATGCTAAAGAGGCTTTTACACCCTTGCGGATTGCATTCTGCCACAGCCACAATGTGCCTTACCATGCCAAGTTTGCCTTTTAGGCATTTTCTTCATTGCTTCCACAGTTCTTCCTTGATGTGTCACTCCATGACTGTATTATACCCTGTATTACATAGTCAACCATTTTCCTGTGTTTTTTTACTTCAACCTGTAATATTATGCTGCTGTTTGGTACCATATTCTACACCCTACTAAACTTTGCAGCCTCTCACCATAACTGATATCATATCTCACCACCCCACTTAACAATCCACAATATGCACCAAACAATGGTCTGACCCAAAACTAAGCACAGACCAAACATTGCATAAACGGACATAGTTCACCACACCACTACACACAGGACCATTTAAGCACTTTTGGGGCACAGACAACTGTGGGACCCTCCTCCACTGAACCCAAGGAATTAAATGATCTGAATATCTGGTCGCACTAACCTCATCGCGATCTCCACCCATAGCTTGATATGCTGTCTCACAGCAATCAACATAAGCATGGATACTGCTGCTCAGTCCCATTACCCTCTTCATTCTTGCTGTAATCAGAATGATATACAAGTCGCATTTCAAGGGGAAATTAGCATTCCACCATAAGGGTACTTGTATTCTAGCATAGGTACAGGTCACCTTTCGTCAACAGCAGCCACGATTAAGGTATACTGGGCGTAGTAAAAATGCAGCACACAGATCATATGAAAAAGGTACACATTATCCAGAATGGACAGACAACTTGGATTTTCTGCCTCACAGAATGCAAAAGTCCTCAAGCATGGGTGCAGGAGGCAGAATTGGAAGAAAGGAGAAAGCTACACATAACCATAGCATGCACAGTGGATGAAGATTAGAAGCTACCAGGAAGATGCCCATATCCAGACAGACAGAGATTGTAAGAGGGACATGGTTTTCAAGTAGTGTTGCCATTAGATAGCAAAGACACACGTGGTTGTGGTGTGCAATATATACACGGTCACTGTTATTAAAGAGGACACAACACTATAGCCAGTGGAACCATGAGTGAGGTTTGTTTGAAGATCATACCCTGAGAACAAAATTACTCTGGAGGGTGATCATTTGTAAAGGTTAAGGGAATGGTAATTTTGGCAGGTTTGGCAATATGAGAATACATGAGATGAGGATCACACATTGATTAAGAGATGATGCTGGGATCTGTGCCCATTCTGCAATTCCTGCACGCTAGCACTTTCGTATTAAGTTCTTATCGTGAACTAAAATAAATCCAACTTTAGAGAACCGACTTGGAAAGTACACAAATCACATAACCCAACATGACCATTTTTAAAATCAAGATATTATAGAAGGATAGTAAGCAAATGGGAATAATTCTAGATTCATTGTCGCCATCATTCAAGGAAGTATATAAGTACCAGCATATTAATTGATGATCTTAAAATATTTAATCTGGGGTTCTCTTTTGTATTTTAAAGCTTTAAATATGCCCAACAGACAGGCATGTGAAATCGTTATTTATAAATGTGCAGATAAACCTTTGAAATGTACAAAAAAAAGCAAACCTTTTTTTGTGTCAAATGAGCAGACCTAAAATATGCTTGCTAGAGGCCTGTGATAGCTGGTCCTCCTTCTTCTGCCTAGAACCACTTCCACTCAAATAGCATGTATAAAAAGAAAGATCAGGCAATGGTCTAAACAATGCCACCAGCATGTGAGAGGCAAACCTTTTCACAGAAGACAGCACAATACTGTAAGTGATGTAAGAGGAGTTGTCCAGGATCACTGTACAGTCTGCTGGTGAAACCAGGATATGTGAATGAACTCCTTGAATTCAATCTTGAACTTGGTTAACTAATCACCTCTCCTGGCAAGCACTTTATGGTAATCATTGGGGGTGGTTGCCTAGGTTTTACAACCACCTGTCTGATGAAACCCATTTTCGAGACCTTCACTATGCTGATGCTATGTTTGTTTTTATAGCAACCTCTATCTGGTGTCGGTACATTGCTGATAATAGCATCTGATGTGCTACAAAAAAGTACATATACATGCAGGATTATCAACTTCAGACATAGGAAAGGCTGAGTTGGCCTTGCTGTAAATGTTTTTTTTGTAACTGATGAACCCATATGCATGCATCATTGCTGGCTGACCCCGACCCTCACCCGAAATAATTTGTTTCACAACAGTTTGACAAGTGTTGGCAATAAAAGGCCGTAGGATTTTATTGTTACAGATATGGTTATGCAGATAACAATAATCACATATAATAATATCATACTTTTGGGCACCGGGCCCTGAGGATACCCTCTCTGGCCCGTGCCGCCTTCTCATTTCCCACGACTTGTTGTGGACACCGTACAGTGCCCTGTACTTCTTTTCCTTTGTTCTTGTCCCCTACGTGTAGGGTGGGAGGGTTTTGTGGTAAAGAAGCAAAGTGTGGAAGACGCTGAGTGAACAGTGAACCTCCTGTTAGTTTGGGTCCCCGTTCAGGGTCCACAAACATATTGTGTTTTCTTAGAGCATTCTGCTCTTATTTATAAGACCCAGGGTTTCTTTGATGTGTATAGTAGTGGGGGCTGTGTGCCAGCCCCCTGCCGGATAGCCGACATGTATGGCCCCCTGAGGATGGGGCAGGTCTTTGAACCTGGGCCCTGTGTGCCTGTTGGTTTTCCTTAGGTGCTTAGCACCTTGTTGCTTGGAGGAAGGGTGAGGCGCTTGTTCACACCTCACCCTCCTTCGGCTTTGTGTGACAGAGACTGCATGTCTCTGTGGCTTGTGGGGGAGAGGAGCAGGCATGGGGGCGGGAGCTGCCCCTCTCCTGGCCTGCCGAATGGTAACATCAGTTACCCTGCTTCGCCTTGGGCGGACCTGCGGCATTGCCCATAACTGATGAACCCACATGCATGCATCATGGTTGGCCGACCCCGACCCTCACCTGAAATAATTTGTCTCACAACATTTTGTCAAGTGTTGGCAATAAAAGGCCGTGGGATTTTATTGTACAGATATGGTTATGGAGATAACAATAATCACATATCATAATAATATCATACTTTTGGGCACCGGGTCCTGAGGTTACCCCCTCTCGCCTGTGCCGCCACACACGGGCAGGTTGCCGGCTGACCGTGTTCCCCCACAAGTATCTCCTAATAGCAGCCCCTGGAGGCGAGAGTTGCTGAAATTTCCTGAAAGAAATGCTCCATGCCTTGGTTTGATAAGTGAGTGCCGTCTTTGAAAAAGATCTGGGTCACCCAGGGTAATAGCCGGGTGTTTTATGAAGCCCAGCCCTCTTGCTGTACAGGATTTCTCTAGTCCCCTGTTGAGTTTTCTTCTGGCAATGTCTACGGATTTGTAGCAGTGGGCCCCCAGCCATTTCTTTCTGGGTAGGATGGCCGAGAAATATATTTCTGTTTCCCTCCAGTTGTGGGAAATGCCCGGAAGGGAGGAGCAGATATCTTCTAATAAATTTCTCCTTCCTGTGTTAACCAGCTCATTGCCCCCTAGATGTATTATCAGGAATTCAGGCGGCTCTCTGTATGCGACCAAATCTGCTAATGTTTCGTGGATGTCGGCCCACCGAAGGTCCCTGTACCCCGACCATGAGGCAATGATGTTTCTAAAAGGCGGACCTTCTTTGATTTCTTCTGCCCATCGGCCTGTCCTGAAGACGAATGAGTGGCCGACAATACATGTTGATTTGAGTGAGGTCTTCCCTTCACCTGTTGGTTCTGCAGGGGGGGGGGGAGAAAAAACGGGGATGGATATATTAGCTGTGGTCTGATGTATCTTTTGTAGCAATCTGACTTCCATCCCCCTATGTTTTTTAGCTGTAATGGTGCCAGGCCTCCTTGCCATGCTGAGGTGGCGGCACCTGTTCTAAAGGAGTGGGTGCCAAAAACCTTGGGGTCCCACCCTGCGTTGCTGATTGCTTTCATCAGCACCCCTTTAAATTGGTAGCGTCTTAGTGCCGAGGCGTCCTTGTGGATTAAAATCCTCCCCCTACCTTAGGCCGTTGTGCGTAATAAAGGTTGGTAATACATACTGGGCAGTTTGTTACCTCATCAATACAACAAATATTAATGGTTCTTTTGGCCCAGTTTTTGACTGTTGGATTTCTATGTTGACGCTGTCTTGTCTGACCCTGACCTCCATAACGCCTAAACCGTTTGTGGCCTTGGTGCTGGAGGCGATGAGCTCACCCACCCGGAAAGCCCCAAAGTAGGCCAGAAAAAATGCTGTTTTGAATATTTTTGATCCCATATGGGTGCTAGCATATGGATTCTAACTAGTCTGCTATTTTTACCAGTTTGCTGAAATCAAGGGGGGCAGCGGGTGTCTACCTGGGGACCTTCCACTCTGGCCCATTCTTTCATAGCCTAGGAAATTAGGGTGTTCTGAGTGGAAATCTAATAATGAATGTATGTACAATATTAAATTATTTCTAACTTGCCAATTTAATTTTCTCTCCTTTCTCCCCTGACCCCTTATCCTTGATAACCCCTTTTTCTCTCTCTCTCCTCGCTGACATTGGATTTATACTTATATTGCATACGTTTCTTTTGGATTATGTTTGTTTCAAACTGTGATGGACCAATTTCGTCCTTGTAAAAAACTGTTTATTACAAAATGGCAATAATTTGTTTACCCATTATTTCTATGCAAATGGGCATGGTTTATTTATGCTCTTTATCAGAACACTGATCATTGTAACAACAAATACGCCCTGAGGACGGCCCGGAGAGGGCTGAAACACGTGTTGGCGTGCAGTGTCCATTTTGTTTATTAAATATATTTTCTGATAGACATGGACTGTTTACTCTTGTGACTAAATATTTGTCCTATCACTGTTTACTTATTATGCAATGGTCTAACTACTTAAGCAATAGATACATTGGCAAGTGCTACTACATGACTGATTTTGAGGGAGCGCTGATTGGCAGGCTACATTGACTTTGTTGTTCTCTTGTGTTCTGAGTGGGATCTGAGTCACCCCGTATTTTTGAGAAATATGAGATTGCTACTAGGTGTCTTTTTGCCCAGTCTCTCTTAAAGCCCCACTCATGCGCCCATTTTAAGAATGTTTCTATGTCTTTAATCGTTATTAACTCAACATGGTTAAAACCCGTGGCTCTAAATACTGTTTGCAAGCACCTACTGTACTGAACTGCTGTAGTGCTTGCCAGGGCTTTCTCTGCCCTCTCTATTAAAAACCCTGAGCCAGGGTTCATATTTTCTATGGGCAGAAAGTTTTTGGCACCCATTTTAATGGTGCCTGTATCATGTTGGACATCCCGGCCTGGACTCTCTGGTGCTGGCGTTGATGTCGGTATTTTGTTGGCACCTGTTTTTGAGGTGCCTGGTTCTTGTTGGTCATCACGGACCAGGCTCTCTGGCGCAGGCGTTGATGCTGTTATTTTGTTGGCACCCGTTTTTGCGGTGCCTGGTTCTTGTTGGGCATCCCGGCCTGTGCTCTCTGGCGCCGGCGTTGATGGTGTTATTTTTGTATTCCCATTATTGCCCAGCATTCCGCTGGTATTGGCGTCATCTGTTCCTGGGCGTGCAGTGCTAGCTCCCGGAATCTTGGCCACTGAAAGCGAGATAAAGCATCTGCGATATTATTGTCTGCTCCAGCGATGTGCTTTGCTTTGACCACAATGTTTTCTTGCAATGTGACCGCTGTAATGGCACTAAAGGGCATTTAGTGGATCTTCTGTTTATGGAGCCTACTGCGGCCATGTTGTCACACAAGACCAAGAATTCCGTGTTATCTAGCTGCCTGCCCCAGATGTGTAAAGTAAGCCAGATGGGAAATATTTCTAGGAGGGTGATATTTTTTGTCCACCCTGCAGATTGCCATGTTATAGGCCAGTGTCCTGCCACCCATTCTGAGTCTAGTATGGCTACAAACCCCCTGCTCCCGGCTGCATCGGTGAAAAGGACCCTTTTTGTCAATGTGTTTAATGGCGTACGCCAAAGTGATGTCCCGTTAAAATCTTTAAGGAAATTCCCCCAAATTTCCAGATCTTGTTTCACCTCTGTGCCTATTCGGATGTGCAGGTGGGGTTTGGTGTAAGATTTGATTTTTAGTTCCATACTTATGGAGAATACCCTCTCCCGAGGGACAATTCTGGCTGCGAAGTTGAGACTTCCAGCTAATGACTGAATTTCTTTTGCTGTGCCTTTGTCTTTTGTTGTCAGACCTTGCATTTTCTCCAGGAGTTCTGCTATTTTTTTTCGGAATTTTGCATAGGACCCATGAGGAGTCTATTTTGATACCCAGAAAATTATGTTGGTGGCTGGTTTGGTCGTCTTCTCTGTTGCCAGGGGGATGCCCCACTGTGCGGCCATTTCTTCTAACATCGCCCGGGCTCTGCTGCATTCTTCAGAATTTGCTGGCCCCATTACCATGAAATCATTGAGGTAGTGTACCATCCTCGTCCCTGGTCTCTGTCTTGGGAAAGCCCATTGAAAAAAGGAGCTGAATTGTTCAAATAGGGTCCAAGATACTGCGCATCCCATTGGGAGGCATCTGTCTACATAGAAATTGTTTTTAAAAGTAAAACCTAGCCATTGCTGGGAGTCTGGGTGCACCAGAAATAATCTGAAGGCGGATTCAGTGTCCAGTTTGGCCATCAGGGCGTTCGTGCCACATTCCTGTATGAATCTTACCGCCTCTTGAAAGTGTGTCTATGATACCGCAGATTCCGTGTGTGGAATGCCATCGTTTAGCGATTGGCCTTTGGGATAGGATAGGTGATGAATTAGCCTCATTTTCCTGGGTTCTTTTCTGGGTACCAGTCCTAGGTGCAATATTATGTACTCTTTGAGAGGCATGTCGTCCCAAGGTCCCGCAATCCTGCCTAGTAGTAATTCCTTCTTAATTTTGCTTTCCACCATTTGCGGGTTGTCCCTGGCTGACTTCAGGTTATTTGGAACATTCTGAGACCTGATGCCCGTGAACGGGATGACAAAACCCCTGTGAAACCCTGCCGGATTGCTTCGCTGGTTTCTCTGTCTGGGTAATTCATGAGAGCCTCTCTAAAATTGTCTGGATTGATGGGGGTGCAGCGCAGTTCCAAGCATAGGGTTGGCGGGGTGCATTTGACGCTATTCTTTTGTATTTTTGGCTGGCTGTCTGGTGCAGTTGCTTGCTGCGTGGTCACCATTGCAGTTTGTGCACGTGTGTTTGTACCAGCATTCTTTTCCCCATGTGCACAGGTTTTTTTCCAAAGTTCTTACATGGGATGTTGGCTTTTTGAGAATGGTTTTTGTTCTGCCTGTGGGTATTAGACTTAGCCGCACATGGCTGATTCTTCTGAAAGGGCTGCTCCCCTTTTTTGTGAGTTTCATTGTCGGAGGATCTGGGGCCCTGTGAGTTGTTGCTATTTTTGCGGGTTGTCTGCGTGGTCTCTTCTTCTGAAGGAGGCTCTGCGTTTAACATGTATAAGTCATTCTGGACCTCGTCCCATTCTATGGCTGGCCTCTCTGACATGCTTCTCCTGAATCTAATATCATATGCTAGCCAGGTCTTCCCTTTTTTTTTTTTTTTTTTTAAACTTTTATTTTTGCTGGCAGTGGCAGTTGACATACACACACATCAGATCGAGAGTATGGTCTTTAAACATGACAAAGTACATTACACTGGGATGTTCACACACGGTAGCATACATTTGCAGATAAAGATCAGCTTAGTGCCATATTGGGGAGCACAATGTACAGAAATGGGGTCTAGGGCGTGCTATCAGCCAAAGAGGTAGCATCGAGAGCGTTGAGATAGCTGTTGAAGGCAGTCCAAATGTTTTTGGGCCGGGACCGGCCTGGGAGGGTAATAATGTAGTCCTCCTCGCAGTCTCGGGACCAGGTCACCAAGTTAAGCCATTTCTGGAAAGTGGGGGGTGCCGAGCGGTTCCAGTTTTGAAGAATACATTTTTTAGCAATTGCACAGCATACATTTAATAGCCTGGCCTCTCCTCTGGCGCCCTCAGCATCCCACTGACCAAACAACACCCCCATCGGGTCAGGCTCAAGCACCGCATCGCAGAGTGCGGACATGGTCTTAAGAATCTCATCCCAGAATGGGGCCAGGTTGGGGCAATCCCAGAACATGTGGAGATGACCGGCATCCTCCGCCCCACAACGGGGGCAGAGTCGCTTGTCGGAGTGGGCGAATTTGGAGAGTCTGCGTGGCGTATAGTATAGCCTATTCAGCAGCTTGTACTGCATGGTGCGATGTCGAAAATTAAGGGAGACCCTACTGGTGTGGGAGCACATTTTACCCCACAGCTGCTCTGAAATAACAACCCCCAGTTCAGAGGCCCAGTCCTCCCTCGCCCTGGGGGGTGGTGTTGCTGAAGCAGTGAGCAGGAGTTTGTACAATGATGAGACCACTCCCCGCGCCCCCCCGGAGTTGGCAATGTAGGAGATGGCAGGGTGGTCTGGGGGTTCGCTGGGGAAAGTGGGCCAAGCCGCCCGGAACGCTGCGCGGAGACGGTAATACTGAAGTAGCTCGAGTGGCGAGCCCGAGTGGGCTGGTTTCCACGTCTGTGGCGTTATGAATACCCCATCCGGGTAAAAGTCTGTAAGGGCCAGATAGCCCAGGTCCCGCCAGTGCCGTGCCAGGGCTGAGTCATTAGTGGGCTCCAAACTGGGGACCCGCCATGCGGGGAGCCATTTGTAGTAAGGGTGAGTCTCGGGGGCAGCAGCGAATATCTGCCTCCAGGCAAACAAGGTGGTCTGGACGGGGTCTACGGGAGAGTCAGGTTCATATTTCGGGTGTAGGAGTAAGGACATAATGTTAGCACCGGAGGCGGCAATGATTTCAAGCCTGACATGCGGGCGGGGAGGAGGACCAGGATACCAGTATGTGGCAAATTGTGCCTGCGCCGCAGTCCAATAGCTCATCAAGTCAGGGGCCGTGAACCCGCCCCTATCATAGGGAAGGGACATAGCACCCCACTTTTTCCGCACCGCGCCGGAATGCCACAAGAATTGGGCACACAGCTTGTGCAGATCAGTGAAGAAACTATTTCCAGGCCAGATGGGAACATTTGTAAACGTGTACAGGAACTTAGGGAGCAGTATCATCTTGACCAGCGACAGCCGCCCGGCTAATGATAAGGGAAGAGAGCGCCAGCGCTCTAGTTTGGTTTCGGCCAGTGCAGCCAATGTCACATAGTTGTCAGCCAGAAGGGTCTCCCTGGCCAGGGACACATGAACCCCCAGATATTTGATCCCATTGGGAGACCACCTGAGCGGGTATTCAGTGGCCGGGTGGAGTGTGGAGTGTGTGAGGGGGAAAAGTTCGGACTTTGTGTAATTTATAGTGAAGCCTGAAAAAGTCCCGATGCGGGTGATGTCCCGGAGGAGAGGGTCGAGGTAGAGATCTGGGTCCCTGACGAACAGAAGGACATCGTCCGCGTATAGGGAGACCACCTCGGAGGTGCCCCGGAGAGGTATTCCCCCGCGCACGTGTCGTTCCCTGATAAAGTCCGCCATAGGCTCGATGGCAAGGGCGAACAGAATTGGGGAGAATGGGCATCCCTGGCGGGTACCCCGGAAGAGTGGAAACAGTGTAGAAGTTTGAGAGTTGACGCGGACCCTGGCAACCGGGGAGGTGTATAATAATCTGATGTAGGAGATCATTCCAGGACCGACGCCCATGGTTTCCAGAACCAGCCACATGTATCTCCAGGAAACCATGTCAAAAGCCTTCTGGGCATCCAATGTCACCGCGACCGCACTCACGCTCTGGTCTATGCGGGCCATTACGTTAAACAGCCGTCTAATATTGTGTGATGTGGATCTGCCAGGGACAAAACCGGACTGGTCCTCATGAACCATATAAGGCATGACCGGGAGAAAGCGATTGGCAATCACCTTGGCGAAGATCTTCGTATCTAGGTTCATGAGTGAGAGGGGGCGATACGAACCACATTCATCGGGCGGCTTGCCAGGCTTAAGGAGAACCGTGATAACGGCTTCACGTAGGGATGGGGGAAGAGAGCCCAGGCGCAGGGATTCATTCCAGACCTCAAGCAATTCGGGGCCCAATATGGCCACGTGCTCCTGAAAGAATTCGGCCGTAAGCCCGTCGGGGCCCGGTGCTTTACCCTTCGGAAGGCTGGAAATGGCCTCCACTATTTCGTCCAGGGTGAAAGGGGAATCTAGCTGTTCCCTTGTAGCATGGGAGACGACAGTGGTGGGGATCTGGGCAAGGAGCTCGCGCATTAGCGATTCGCTATGTTCGGGTGGCTGCGAGTACAGTTCGGAGTAAAAGTCTGTGAAGGTCTCTAAAATATGTTGGTCCAACCACTGGGTCGACCCATTGCTACCTTTGACGCAGGTGATTTGGGCTGGCCCCCACTCCCCCCTGGCCAGGGCGGCCAGAGTTTTACCAGGTCTGTCCCCCTCACCGTATTTCCGCGCCGCCTGAGGTCGGCTAAAGTACTGCACCTCCCTGCCGGCCTGCTCGTTGAACAGCTTCAGTTCCTCACTTATCTGGGAAAGGATGACAGGGTCAACAGAGGTGGGGTGGGCCCGCTCAAGATCTCGCAATTTGGCTTCAGATCGCGACAGGGAGGCCCTAATGGACTTGAGAACCCCGGACTCCCTAGAGATGGCTGCCCCCCGAATGAAAACCTTGAAGGCGTCCCAGCGGACCCCCCGGGTGGTGTCCTGTGGCGAGTTGAATTCAAAGTAGGACCGAATATCCGACAGAATGTCTGCCTTGAAGACGATGTCTTGCAGGGCGGCCGATTTAAAGCGCCAAGTATTCATGGTGGGGACTTGGAAGCCCATGTTAATGATTAGTACGACCGGTGAATGATCAGACAGAGTTCGTGCAAGTATACGAATATCTGAAACCCCACCAATGAGTTGGGCCGACAGTAGGATCAGATCAATTCTAGAAGAGCTGTCATGTACCGATGAATAATACGTGTATTCCCGCGTTAACGGATGGAGAGCTCTCCAACTGTCCAGGATATCCAGTGACTTGCAGTGTGTCAAGAGCCTGCGCGCTGCGCTCGCTAAGGGTCTGGGGGCAGAGCCAGTCCTGTCCACGGCAGGGTCTAAGATAAAATTCATGTCCCCACCCCAGATGATCTGTACACCCACGTATCTCAGGAGTATGGACACCACCTGATCAATAAACTCAGGGGAGTCTACATTGGGGCCATAAGTGTTAACGAGTAGGTAATCTCTGTCAGCGATGGCGCAATGGAGGATGACGTACCTCCCCCCCGGGTCAATATAGCTTCTGTGGAGAGAGAATTTAAGAGACTTATGAATTAGTGTCAGCACTCCACGGGCCCTTGTTGAGTAGGTCGTGAAGTACCTGAGGGGACCCCATGTGGGCGCAATGCTTCTGGCCAACGGGCCAGTGGAGTGTGTTTCCTGCAGGAGTAACACCTTGCAGTGGTGCCTATTAGCGTAAGCCATGATCCTGCGACCCTTGGTGTAATTGCTGAGGCCCCGGACATTCCATGTCATTATCGTCACAGCCATACTAGTATCCCAATCAATAACATCCCATTGCGGAGACACCAGAGATAGTGATCCAACGTCAGAGGACGCCAGATCCCACCCCCCCCAGCACCGGCCCCCAGTGCAATGGTCACCGGATCTCCCAGTGACAGAGTGCCCATGACCGAAGCGGACAGATATATCTCATTAAGCTTAGTGAACATCCCACCACAGATGCTGAAATGCAGAAACAGAATGATGTACAATTAGAGCATTGCGATCCGGTGCGCAACCTGCTGTCAGTCCGCCACTGCCATTTTCGAAAGCATGTCCCCAATCCCCATCCCACCCGCGTCCCACCCTCACTGCCCACCCCCAACTTGCAGTGTGAAACCCCCACCCCTCCCCGCAGGTATCTCCCGCTAACCCGACACTCCCCAGAGCATGGAGGTCGGGGGGCGACATCCAACAGGGATGACACCTTACCCATGCCCAACAGGGGCACCAAAGCAGCGGGAACCAAAAAAACAAGAACATTGCAAATGCAGCGAGGTGTGCTGTGGCCGTGTGGGCGGCTTTAAGGACAAATATGCATGACAGCAACGCCGTCTGTGACAGGTTCTGCAGTATCCGGATCAGAAGACAGGCCATCATAGCCAGCCGAGCACTTCGCCCGGCTAGGCACACAGGGGGCCTGAGACCATGGGACTGTTGTGAATTGTTACAATGACCACGTTCCGATTGACGAGTACCACGGACAAGATAGAGCAGGCCAGTTAGTGTGTGGCATCGACTCAGACATCCTCAGCCTGAGCTCCCGCCGGGCTGGGAAGCGGTAGGTGCGCCTCGATGAATTTCACCGCCTCCTCTGGTACAGTGAAAAAGTACAATTTCCCATTGTGTGTGATTTTGAGACGGGCTGGAAACAGGATAGCATAGGGGACATTCCGTTCTCTGAGTAGTTTCTTGACTCCAATAAAGTGACGCCTCTCTTGCTGGACCGCTACAGAGAAGTCCGGGAAGATTCTCACTGTGTGAGACTCGAATCGCAGGTCTCCCTTCTCTCGGGCCAGGCGGAGGATAAGATCTCTGTCTCTGTAATTGAGAATCCTGGCTATGATGGGTCTGGGAATGTCCCCTGGCTTGGGTCTGGGTGACAGAGCCCGATGAGCGCGCTCGACGGTGAAGTATGGGGACATGGCGGGGTCACCCAGGAGGGACCTCAACAATGATTCGACCGCGTCTTCCATGCGACCCTTTAAAGCGTTTTCTGGCACTCCGATAATACGCAGATTGTTCCTGCGGGAGCGCGACTCGAGATCCTCACACTTTGCTTTCACATTCCGCATATCTTGGGACAGTGATGCCACAGTATCTTGTAGCGCATGTATAGCATCTTCATTAGTTGATATACGGTTTTCGGCGTCCGTGATCCTGGTCCCCGCCTGATCCACCCGTGTCTTTAAAGAGGCAACATTGGCATTGATATCATCAAGCTTCTCGTGAAAGGAAGCAAAGTTTTTGGCCATAGCTTCCATGATCGTGGTCAGGTCAGGGGCCGCAGGAGAGGGGCAAACGTTGTTCTCCAGCTCCTCAGTAATAGGTAAGGCCCGGTCAGCCTCCTCCCTCTGGACAGCCCTTGCAAATCTATCCATGGCACCCCCCTTGGAGGATCCCTTGGTCTTGCTAGGCATCGTGGGTTGGTGCACGAGGGTGGAGTAAGCGGTGGTCCCAATGTCAGAGAGAGGAGTGCGGGGGAAATACCAGGGGGGAGAACCCCAGCTGTGGGGGCCTCTCGGGTGAAGGAGAACAGGGCCCAGCGGGGCTGACTGGGGTGTGCTGGTGTTGGGCAGTACCCAGGGCCCACAGTGTGGAGAGGACCGGCCGCAGAGGCAGGCGACCCGGGAAGCGAATCTGGGGGGGGGGCGCCACCAGGCCAGTCTCAAGCGGGTTGTGCCAGCGGGCCCCCCAGTGGGCCGCAGTCCGCCCGGGGGGGCCGGGCGAGGATGTAGGGATCACTGGCAGCCGCTCCTTACCTTCCGGGGGCGCACCCCCCCGATCTCCCAACAAGGGACCACAGCCAAGGCACTCACACGGCCGGCGGAGGGCCGGGACGCATCCGCGTCGTCACCAGCCACGGCCGCTCACGGGGGTGTCAGGCCCAGGCCCAGGACGCCCGGGGGCCGCCGCGTCTCCGATCGGGCCGCAGTCCGCCCGGTCGAGCGCCCAGGAGAGGTGCAGGGCCCTGAGAAGGGGGAAGGCCTCGGACCAACGTCGCGCCCACTACGTGGGAGAGAGCCAGTCTCGT
This sequence comes from Ambystoma mexicanum, assembly GCF_040938575.1. Classification (NCBI taxonomy): domain Eukaryota; kingdom Metazoa; phylum Chordata; class Amphibia; order Caudata; family Ambystomatidae; genus Ambystoma; species Ambystoma mexicanum. Next base: position 1,556,199,751 of record NC_090929.1, on the reverse strand, counting down.
GCGGGGACCTGGTGGCCCTGGTGTGCTGATGAGTCCCCCAGCGGGCCGCAGTCCGCCCGGGGCGGGCAGGCGGGGATGTAGGGCCAACCGGCAGCCGCCCCTCACCCTCCGGGGGCGCACCCCAGCAAGGGACCACAGCCGAAGTCCTCTCACGGCCTGCGGAGGGCCGGGACGCGTCCGCGTCGCTGCCAGGCACGGGCCCCCAGTCAGGCCGCTCCCGGGGGGTGTCAGACCCAGGACATCTGGAGGCCGCCGCGATTCGGATCGGGCCGCAGTCCGCCCGATCGAGCGCACAGGAGAGGCGCCAGGCCCCGAGAAGGGGGGGGGCCTCGGGCCGGCGCCGCGCACACCGCGGAGGAGAGAGCCGGAGTCAGGCCGCCCCGTCCAGGACCCCGAATTAGGTCGCCCGGGGTCGTAGAGGAGCCGGAATTTCGCTCGGCAGAGGCGCTGAGGTGTGGGGCAAAGGTGATGCCGAGATGAGCATGTAACGCACAGTGTGGCCGCAGATATACACGGATGTCGCCCAGTCCCACACGGAGCTCAGGAGCTAGGCAGCCATCTTGGGCTGCTCCACAGCGCCACCCCCAGGTCTTCCCTTTTTGAGCGATTTTTACTTCTCTGATTTTATCCACGTATGCCCATAATTTTCTGCCATCATTGGAGAATTTCTCTACATAAATAGTTGCCAAAATGGCGAAAGCCTGTAGCCAGTTGTCCCAATTCTGTTCTACCTGGGCATTTCTGGCTATGGCTTTTTCCTCTAACTTTTTTGGATCCCTAAAAGCATCCTCCCCTTTGCGTTGGGCTTCTATAAGTGAAAAGATTTTGATGAACTCTTTCGCCCATATGGCTTCTTTGATTGTAATGTCAATGCTCCATGCTAAACACCTTTTGTATCTGGTCAATATTTCTGTTTGCGAAGATGTAAGTTTTAGGTCTAATTAGGTACTAATAATCATTACCGTGTCTGGTGGGTTGTTGTTGCTCGCTCCTGACTGTCCTGGGGTATTTGTATTGTGGACTGACCATGCTTTTAAAGCACCCGTTGTGTCAGGAGCTGCCGTTGTTTGGGTAGGTAAAACTGTGACGGCTGCTGTTGGTGTCGTTTTCACCTGTATTATTGGTGTTGCTGGGACTGGTGCTGCTGTAGTTGTTGGTGGGGGGAGTAACCATGATGTCCGGTACTAGTGGTATGGTCTGGTTTGCATGCCTGGGCTCGGATGTGGGAAGTGCTTGTTTGGCCCTACTTTCTAGCAATAATTGCTGCATCTCACTCATGTTCTCGTATAATTTAGACAGTTTTTGTTACCTTTTCCCATGCCTTCTGTAGACTTCCTTCTCTTTGATGGTGTCATCTTGTCCTCTTGACTGGTTGGTATGGGGACCCCTTCTTTTGGTAAGCCGTACATATTTTCTCTGACCCAGGCCCAGCTGTAGTGCTCCGCTGCCTCCATGGCTGCTAGCAAGTGGGGTGATTTTGGTTTCTGGGAAGATGCTGGAGGTTCCTGTGTTTTTTGCTTGGGACCCATGATTTTCAGGTCTATAAAGCTGAAAATGAAACGGCCACCTGCATCTGGGTGCTTTGTGTGTTTTTCCACCACGCTCGCTCTCACCGGCCTTGGATCTTGCTTATACACGCGTACTCCCCGGGGTTTCTTCTGTTTCAGCAAGGTTTTTCGCCGCCCGCCTGCAGTTAAAGTTTCTGAACAGTGCAATGTTCAAAGAGAGGAGAAAAGACACTGCGTATTCACAAAGTATGCATAAAGTGTGGAAGACGCTGAGTGAACAGCAAACCTCCTGTTAGTTTGGGTCCCCGTTCAGGGTCCACAAACAGATTGTGTTTTCTTAGAGCATTCTGATCTTATTTATAAGACCCAGGGAAGCCCTGGGTCTTTGATGTGTATAGTAGTGGGGGCTGTGCGCCAGCCCCTGGCCGGATAGGCAACATGTCTGGCCCCCTGAGGAGGGGGCAGGTCTTTGAACCTGGGACCTGCATGCCTGTTGGTTTTCCTTAGGTGCTTAGCACCTTGTTGCTTGGAGGAAGGGTGAGGCGCTTGTTCACACCTCACCCTCCCTCGGCTTTGTGTGACAGAGACTGCGTGTCTCTGTGGCTTGTGGGGGAGAGGAGCAGGCATGGGGAGCGGGAGCTGCCCCTCTCCTGGCCTGGCGAATGGTAACATCAGTTAGTCTGCCTCGCCTCGCTTGCGGCATTGCCCATAATCTTGCATATGAACACAGATCTCTGAAATGAAGACAGGGCAAGAAATGTTGTTTTATATTGTCTAGGCAAGGGGGTGTTGGTAATTGCTTTTGCTAAACCCTTTAGGGGAAATTCGATTGCAGCTTTCCTTGAGGTCTATGGAACAAAAGCAGCTTCAGCTGAACTCTGTGCTGCAGAAAGTTGGGGTCATAGTGATTTTTTAGCAAGAAATAGTGTGCAGATCTCTTATGATACTATCACAGAGTACCTCCATCATCCCTATGAGATTGGAAATGGGTCTAACAGATATGCTACATCTAGATTCCCAAAGGTCCGAGCAAAATCTCGATTCACACATGTTCAACCCATCTTAAAAGAGAATAGTTTAGGATACAAGTGTGATGACCCAAGTTCAATTGATATAGCTACAAAAGGGTGTCATTCAATAATGTTCTTTTCAACAGAATACATCAAGTGATATTGATTTCAAGCTTTGGACATAGCTCACTGGCAGTCTACTTGCTTTTGAAAAGTCTGGAAATGATACAGACAAGGCAAAGTCTTCTTTTGAGGAAAATGTGTAGTTACATTTGGGACTGAACACGTCCCCCGTCAATTATTTTCTTGTAAAGGAATAATGTACTGTTTTAACTGCAACATGTCCGCTTTGTCAATGCATAGCGGAAGTTATTATTGGGCATCATTATGAGTGTGCCGGTCAGGTAACAATGGTGCTGGTAAGCTACCGGCACTGTTCTTACCGGACCAACACACTCTGAATTCTGCATGCGGGTGACGTCTTGCCCACCAGGTCTGACCTGCCCGCAGACTTTGACGGAAGCACCGGCACTGTTTTACACAGTGTTGGTGATTCCGTCCTCCCCATTCCCATTGAGTCCTATGGGACTCTAATGGAAATGGGGAGTTACTTTTTCCGACGCCTGGTTTCTGTGACCATCGGGGCTGTAATGCCCCGGTAATTCCCCAAAGCCAGGCGCCGGGAAAAACACGACTCTGCCGTTTTTACTGGCACGACTACCGCTGAGGTCGTAATGAGTCCCATTGACTTTCTTCTCCTTTGTTCTGGATATTCGAAATACAGGACACTGACTCAGAACTTTCATCTGTTTCTTGGAATATGTTCACATGTGAGGGGGCAATGCGATTATTGAAATTCAGAGACCACGATTTTATGTTAAATAATATTCCAGTCCATTAATTAAAAAGTGCCTAGAAACAGAAGATCGCAACATTATAACCTTGTTTTCTTGATTGATATGTTTGAATGCAAATTGATTAACTAATGCCACACTTTTTTTGTGTCTGGGTTATTCATTGGGTATTCATAAGGATTTTGCCTGTATTTTATTTTTTATTTCTGTTTTACTTATTACTTACACATCTGAAATTAAGCCTAAATTGAATTGCTCACAAGAACTTGAGAGTCTTTCGCAGCAATGGCTCTCAAAGTTTAATTGAACTAGGTTTGCACTTGCCCTCTTTTTCCTTGGAACCAAAGGGCGATGAATGCCCACTATCAGATCTTGAAGAATGCAGACATATGGGTCGAATTCTTCATCCTAGTTCCTGGCATGCCCATGTCTGGTACAGAAAGCAGCAAAAGCGTGGATGACGGGGACATAGTGGGTGCCATCAAGAAGCACTGGGTCTTGTGGGGTAGTGCATTGGTGCCAGCAGGCTGAGTTTAGGAAACTATCAGGAAAGGTCAGAAACAGTCATGCAAGCTGGACAGTGATTCAAGGGGCAGGAAGGGCAGAATTAGGAGTTCCCATTGTAGAAATGGTAGACATGGGTGTGGATGAGAAGGCTGTCTGAGCTCTTTGAAGGTGCTAGAGAAAGTCAGGAGTAGCTCCTGTTCAGATTAATGCTCAAAGATATAATGCATCTAAAAAAAGTGGTAGTAATCAGCATTGTGTTTCACCCAGCATCCTAATCCAGGCACCTGGCTACCATGCTTTTCTTCTATGGTGTATTTTACACAGTGTTTCTTAGAAGGCAACCACATTGCTCCTGGTTTCAGATTTCATTACACATCACCTGCATTCGGAAGCTTAGTGAGCGGGGCAAGCATTCTAATACTGTGCTCTTTCTTAGCCACGTAAAAAATCCTCCCCTGAACTAGAAGCCCTGCACCATTGCATGCTACTAAAATTATTTACAACATCCAGCACTTTCTTCACCCCTGCTCCAACAATGACTCCATTGGCAGGTTGTTTAAGTCCCTGCACTTTCTCCCATTCAATAGTGTCGACCCATGGCTGGGTCATTAAGACATTTTCCCATAGCATGTACAGACCTAGTAGGGGCAGCTGGGGGATTGGTGCTTCGACAGATGCTGCGGTACGTAAAGAAGAGATGTTTATTTGATCTCCTTCAGCCCCGTTGGCTCCCCTTCAGCTGGCACTTGTTCCATACAATACACAGTGCAGTGAAGAATGCTACACATCTCCTTTCCTTAAAATGATCAGTGAATAACTGAAACAGTACTGTCAGACTGTAGTACAACATGATACACATGACAAGGAATAAAAACAATTCTGGAGTAATAAATGCATGCACAATTAAATCCATGCACAGATAAAGCATGCAGAATGCTAAAACATACTTCAAAACACAACAGTCCACCACCATACACATGTTGCACTGGTGGATAAACCCGCAGATGGTGGGTATTTCATGCTGAATCAGTAAACATAGTCATCAAGATAGACAGGTCTCCACCTTTCCCTTGTGGGCCTATCAGTGACACAATTTCCATGCCTATTCTCATTACATTGGTCATGTATGCTACTCCTACCAAACTCCTCTACCGTTCTGGACAGAAATGTCAGCTTCTTTAATTTATCCACTTTACCCATATTCTAAAGTCTTCCATCTGCCGTTCTTACAGCTCTATGCATCACTTTGAACGCCATTATGGGTTTAGACCAAGAACCAACTTGTTTCTGTAACACAACAGGCAATATAATTTGCACATACCCTATACAAAATCACACTCCTTTGATGCCTTTAGAATGCTGTAGACAACCTTGCTTCTCAAATGTCTCTTTCTAATATTTTCTCTAACATCCTCCAATTTAATTTGACTTGGCTTACATCTACCCATCCATACAGGACACACCCTAGTGTTGGGTTTCCTGCCCCTGAGCACTTAAAATAGAGATAGTCCAGCCGTGGAATGTGGAGTGAATCTTACACCACCACAGTCTCATCAATAGATTTCTTCCAGTCCCTGTTGCCACTTATGGCTTCCTGGAAACTCTGCTTTATCAGATGATTAAATCTTTCAATCAACGCGTTAGTCTTTGGATGGTACAAAGAACTTGTGCGATGGGAAATCCCATTTTTCTCAAGAAAATCTTCCACCTCACACAATACACGCTACACGCCAATATCAGTGATAAGAATTGTGGGAGAACCCTCCTTCTGAAAAACAAACTCCCAGATTTTGTAATGTCACTGGTACATATATTGTTTGTCCACTGTACTTCCACCCACCTTGACAAAAAAACTCAACCAATACCATATAATAAGCTTGCTTTGCCCGAGTCCTCACAGGACCATCATCCTTTTTTATTGAAGCAATTGAAGAAAATGAAAAGAAAATAATTTTATTTCATTTGGACATCAATATTACTGCCCGACTTTGCTGCGCTTCCTGGCACCTCTGGCATGCTCAACAAACCTGCCTCATCCACATGTGCGTGGAGGCTACCAGTTGCTGTACTTTGCTTGCTGTCCTCGCAGCAATTTAAAGATGGCCCCCTCCCTGGAAGAGTTGTAGAGGCCCCTACCAGTGCCTCCCAACTTCTCTCCGGCATGTTCATTGGGTACCCTTTCTGTAAATGGCCCAATCGGGGACCGTCACCAAAGGCCCCCTCCCAGGCCAGCACTCACTGTGCCTTTCATCTGCTTTCCAGTCTCCGGAGCTTGAAGATGTGCACTCCCACCTCTGGTTACTGCCTGGATGCCTAGAGGTAGTGCCTGCCGCCCTTACACTCCTTCATTGAGGTATGAGGCCACATGGATGATTATATATCCCCATCATCCTTTTTACTCTGGTGTGCTCAATGAAGCTCACCTCATCCACGTATGCATGGAGGCCCCAACTTGTTGTGCAGAAATTTAAAGATGGCCGCTCCCTGGAAGGGTGGTAGAGGCCCCTACCAGTACCTCCCAACTTGCCTCCTGAAAGTTCATTGGGAACCCTTTCTGTAAATTGCCCAATTGGGGACCGGCAGTATTACAGCTGTGTCCAGCTGCACTGTGTTCACCCCAGCCTGCACAAATCGATTTTAGCTGCTTCAAATTGTTGCATGTGTTATTTACCTTAGCCTGCCAAAATCAAATTTAGCTGTGCATAGTGGCTGTGCGGTGCCTTGCATTACCTGTGTGCGCTACACTCTGCCCCCCTTCTGTGCCCCCACTCCACCCTCCTCCGCATGTGCATCAGTGCTTTGGATTGGTAAGTGTCCTCACCCCCCCTCCACTGCAGCCAACAATGTCGCTATCTATCTCTCCTATCTTCTTTAACTGCTTCACTATGTCCTATCCTTCTCCTATCACTAAAACTGGCCAGAAGAAATGTAAGAAGGACATTCTAGGCTCCAACCCTGGCCTTCCTATTGCAGAGTCGTATGTCACGGCTTCCGCCAGAGAGACTCTCACAGACATCCTCTTCTTCTTTAACGCACCTGACCTATGGACTCACTAAATGGTCGCTTTCTCTCTCCTATCACATCTTCTCCCATTAATGGTGGCACTTGCTGGGAGGTCCTCCTTGACCTCCTCACCATTTTCAGAGTCATCATTAATGTGTACTTCAATGGAACCTTCATGGTTCAGGGTCCTCAACCCAACCTTCTTCTCTTTGAAAGGCTCATCCCTCGCCTCTTTAACCTTACCTCTCCCTCCAGCCTTGCTCCCTTGCCTTCTGTGCCTTCCTCCTCCCCTGTACAGTCACCCTCACCCTGCCCTACTGCCCCAGCCCCCATGTCGACCATGGCTCCTTCACCATCCTCCACTATCCCTCTGGCCCTCTTGCTGCCCTCGGGCGGGGTGACTGTCCCCTGTCCCCCCTACGGGGAAGACCATCAAAGATGGCAAGCTTCACCACATTGCCACTCTCAAAATTTGCTATGCCATCAAGCACTCGTCTGACATCTGCAACCTCCTCCAACTCATGGATCTTGATGTGCTTACCATCACAGAGACTTGGTTCAGGGAGAGCTTTGGCATGAGCTTTGACCCACTCCTCCCTGAAAGCTACAACATCCTCTCTGCGTATAGGCCTAAGAAGAAATGTGGGGGAGAGGTGCTCATCTTCTCAGACTGGATACCTGTGTCCATCATCCCTACTCAGGCCTACTCCTCCTTTGAGTGCCTAGTTTGCAGACTCTCACTTAAATCTTCTCTCATTATGGCCACCTTCTATCGGCCACAAGGTCAATCCACTCTCTTCCTCTTGGAATGGGCTGACCTGGCCTCCTCTCTACTCTCTTCCTCCTCTCAACTCCTCCTGATGAGTGATCTCAACATCCATCTGGAATCTCCATCTGGACCTTTCTGCAACCTATCTGACTCTCTCGCCCTAATTATGCTACCCTCTGGCTTCACACATACCACGCGCCACACCTTAGATGTTCTCATCTCTACTGACATCCCGCTCTCTATCCCTCTCACTACCCCCCTCTCCTGGACCGACCACTCTCTTCTCTCAACACACCTGACACTCTCCCCTCCTCTTGCAGCGATACATCTGGCACAGCCACTCATCTTGAAATTCACCAGACCTATGAAAAAAGTGACAGTGGCTACCTTTGCCTCCACCTACTCTGCTCCTCCCACTCCTGCTACTGACTCCCACCCTGACACAGCCCTCGCTAACTTCAACCTCTCTGTCTCTAACACAATTGACACTCTTGCCCCTGCCATCCGACTGACGCCTTCCAAAAAGTGCAACTGTTGGTACGACTCCAATCTGACTGCCCTTAAACGCAAATGTAGGACAGCTGACCAGAAATGGAACTCATCCGGCAGACCATCTGACAAACTGACCTGCAGACTCCTTCAAAGGCAATGGGCCTCATTATGACCCTGGCGGAAGACCATGGTGCTATTAGTTACCAACTCTGCCATGGAGAAAGGGGGAATTACTACCCCATTACAAGGTTGGCGGGGCGGTTATTCCCCCTTCCTCCATGGCCCTTCCACATTCCCATTTTTGCCCCATAGGGCTCAATGGGAATGGGGAAGGCGCTAAGTACGGTGCCGCAAATTGCGGCACCGTAATTAGCACCAAGGTCCCTTTGCGGGTCCCTACTTTAACGGCTGGTCTACACCAGCCGTTAAGGTCGGGTCCCGTAAAGGGACCTCGTAATTAGGCGCTAATAGGTTAACGGTGCCGCAGCCTTTTACGGCACCATTAACCCATTAGCGCCTGGGTCGTAATGAGGCCCAATATCTACTCTGCATCTGATCCAAGAAAAGAGTCGTTATTCAAGCCAGCATCTCTGCAGCATCAAACAACACAGTCAAACTTTTCAAAGTCTTCAAGGAACTGGCCAATCCTGGAGCAGCCTCTCCTCTGTCACACCCACCCAGGACTTTTGCTCGACTCTGGAGGTACAATTTATCACAATAACCCAAGATATCCTTTCCTCCCTCTCTTCTACCCCAGAGCATACATTAAATCAGAAGCCTCTCTTGGCCCGCCGCTTACCCTCTCCTCTCTCTCTCCCATCACAACTGATGAGGTCACTAGGCAAGTCCGGTCTATGAAGGCCTCATCCAAACAGGTGGATCCCTGCCCTTCTAAAATCATTAAGGACAATATTGACTTTCTCGTCCCAGCCTTGGATGATCTCTGCAATCTCTCTTTCGCCACTGGAGTTTTCCCAACTGCCCTTAAACCCTCCTTTGCGCACCCCTGCTAAAAAAATCCTATTCCAACACCTCAATTTGGGCAAACTACTGCCCTATCTCCATCACTCCTTTCTTCAGCAAACTCCTGGAGAAGTTGGCTATCACTCAACTGACCCTCCACACTGAATACACTGGCTGCTTCCATGAACATCCGTCTGGCCTTAGAGCATCCAGAGGCATAGAAACTGCTCTTCTGAACACCCATGAAGACCTGCTCTCAAAACTTGACACTAACACTTTCTCTGTCCTCATTCTCCCTGACCTCTCCTCTGCCTTTGACATGGTTAACCACAAGATCCTGATTGCACGTCTCCATGACACCCTGGGAATCACAGGTCAGGCTATGGCATGATTAATCTCCTTCCCTGAACCATATATGATCAAATCTCCATCTATGCACCACAGAGCAGCTTTCCTGAGAGTAAGATTAAACATATAGCCAACACAAGAAGGCCACACAAAGCGTAAAGTTATTTTACCGCAAGAAAACGTTTGTCAATTATGCAAAAATGAAAGACAAGTAGAGTCATTGGGCCTCATTACACAGAAGGCGGTAATCCAGGGTGCTATTAGCACCCTGGACCATGCCGGTAAATTACCGGCACCGCCTTGGTGGAAAGGGGAATTACCGCCCTATTCCAAGGTTGGCGGGGCGGTAATTCCCCCTTCCACCATTGCCATTCCCCATTCCCATTTTTGCCCCATAGGGCATAATGGGAATGGGGAAGGAGCTAATTACGGTATTTTGCGGTGGCGTAATTAGCACCAAGGTCCCTTAGCGGGTTGGTTTTTAACGCCTGCAAAAAGCAGGCGGGAAAGCACCAACCCGCTAAGGGACCTCGTAGTAAGGCGGTAATGGTTAACGGTCACCGGTACCATTAACGGTGGCCGTTAACCATTAACGCCTTCCGTGTAATGAGGCCCATTGAGACATATATTGGTGAATTGTAAAGCCTTATCTAAAGAAAGATTACTCCATTTAAAACCACTACTAAAAGAATATGTTGACTTAACTGCAGATACCCTGTGGATGATGATCATCTCCGGGCTGTCCTTACCTTTAATAATTGGCACTATTCGATTTGTTAGAGGCATAGCAGTGTTAAATATCCATAAGGAAGCTAATGGATGAAATGAAGTGAACTGGCAACCTCACTGTGATGTCTTGCACGTTTTAATTGTATTTCTTTTTTCTTAAACAATTGCTTCATTTTAAGATAAGTGTAAATAACAACTATTACACATTGTACAATTGAAATAAGAATTTGTATGCTGTACATTTTTGTATTGAGTTGGTTGTTTTAAAATTTCTTGTCATGTTTCATTATATTTATATGATATAAAAAGGAACATTTTAAAGTTGACTAGTTCAGCTCAAACAATAAAAAAACATTTTTTTTAAAAAGATGAATCTCCTTTCTCTCTGACCACCCATCCCAGGTGGAACTGAATCTTTTCTCTCAACTACTGCTCTTTCGCCCTGCTGCATTCCCCGGGGATCTAACCTCTCCTCCTGGTTTTTCAACGTCTATATGGCTGCATTGGCACATGTCATTGCCACTTTCACCTCTACCTTCCAGTGTTACGTGGAAGACACGTAACTATCTTTCAGACTACCCTCAGCCGCCTCCTCCTCCTCCTCACTCATATCGGACTGTCTTTCTGCTATTAAGACATGGTGCGCGGCAAGCAACCTCTGCCTCAATGCCATTAAGACTGAGATCATTCTCATTTGGACCCCTGCTCCCACTTTTCCACTTTCACTCTGGTCGGCCTCGCTTGGCCCTGCGCCCGCACCCACCTGCAAGGCAAAAAACCTTGGGGTCATCTTCGACTCCACTCTCTCCTTCTCCTCTCACATCTCTGACATCTCTTTAAAAAATCTAACCATCAGTTACATCAGCTCAGTGGCACTCTACCTTTTCTCACTTTCCCCCAGAGGCTCACTGTCTCCAGAGCCTTGGTTCTCTCTAGCCTGGACTATTGCAACAGCCTCTTTCTCAACCTCCCTTCTTCGGCCCTGCGCCCACTACAACTCATGCAGAACAGAACTGCAAGACTTATCCTTGGCCTCAAGCCCAGCGACTGCATTTCTCCGGCACTGAAATCCCTTCACTGTCTCCCTGTGTCTGTAATTATTGGGACACGTCTAAAAGGTTGGTCCCTTCACTTTCCACCCCTGGATCTCCCTTCTTTGGGCCTGGACCCCTTCAAGACATTAGCCTCCCTCCTTTGGGTTCAATATGGCTTTTCTGACTTTCACAAATCGTAATGTCTTTTCACACAATTCACTGTGGACCAATGTTCCCTCTAACCAGTGGACATGTGTGCTTGCCCTGCTTCCTTCTGGGTTACGCTCAGAACAATTTTAGCAGCAAACACAGACAATTCCCACCTATTCAAATAATATTTAATAAGACACTAGCCACTGCAGGTACCTAATATTTGCTTTCTCTCAAAATGAATCTAAATTATACTAACTATTCTTGATATTCTGGTGTAACACCTTGACTTTGCCCTACAATGCAAGCTTGACCTAAAAAAACTAAAAACTCTAAAAATAGAATACATCTCCACAAGGTTACAAATGAATATGAAAAAATGGCTCCATGAACAGAAGATATAACTAAGATATGCCTGCACACATTAACTAAATGATCTTCCCACCCCAGCAAGAATTCTATTCTTGACTCTACCACACATATACCGTATGAATTGAACACCGCCCCAGGCCACATTCAGATATTACCAGACAACCTTGACTCTGCCTACCTTAGCGAATGAAGTTCAAACACAAGAATTTCTATTTACTCATGGTGCCTTAGCAAAAGAATTACCCACATTATGTAACGCAAGTGTCAGCTCAAATATCGGGTACTGACTAAGTAAGCAGGCTACTAGGATATTTAACCTCATCCCATGCTTTCTATTATTTGTACATATGTCACACCTTGAAGAGCCCCCCTGCAAGTTGACTCATTATAAAACTCAAATATTAATTTGCGCTCTTAGGATTTTGAGTAGGCAAATATCATGCTCGGCATCTCCTACTTTAGCATTGCTAACATTACCCTATGAATGAAGAGCAACATTGCAATATCATTTACTTGGCCGGTAAGGGATAATTGGTATGGACTCTGCCTGGCATTATTCATATATAAAATTATGGCATCAATATTAAGATAACTAGAATGTTTTTCACACAAACTGCAACCTTTCAGAATTTCAGAGTTCCATGGGGGATAGACCGTAACAAATTATATGCTAACTCGCTCCTATACAAAAATGGTTTCACTAAGCACTTGTCGAAACCTACTCAACAATTGAAAGGTGTGGTATGTTGCAAACAATCTTGTATGCACTTCATAATAATTGTGCACATGCATATTTATGAAATTTTCTTAAACTGTGCATAATATCATCATGAGGCTTTACATTGGATGTGCTTGCAAGGTATTGTGGGTATGCAAATATCCCAGTTAGAGTTTTACTTCTACAATCCTTCACTTTTTACAGAGCCCTGTCAACTAATATTGGAGGCTAGCACAGGCGCCCGGGAGGGGAATGCGTTGACAGGAACAGGGAACATTCCTTCGGGTGAAGAACAAATCAGCAACTTTCAAAAACAAATCAGATGTTTTGACAGTACAGTACAGTGAAGGAAATGTTTGTTTGCTAAAGGATAGGAAACTATAGTAATAGCCTAGGAAATGGCACTTCTATTTCTTTCTATGCTCAGTTGCTGAGGCCTTTTCAAAATATTCATGGGTTTGCTTTTATTGCTTCTAGCATCCGATTGCATCTTGTTCAACTGATAACAGTCAATTTCCAAAGAGGGCTCCCTAGTTAAAGAAGAAGGTGCTCAATGGGCCTCATTACGAGTGGGCGGTAAGGGATTACTGGCACCGGTAAGGGTACCGGTGCCGGTAATCCCTTACCGCACTACTACAAGTTCCCTTTGCAGGTCCTTCCTTAACGCCTGGTTTTTTCAGGCGTTAAGGATGGGACCCGCAAAGGGACTCTAGTATTGGGTTTCCTCTGGCACTCCGGGTAGCTGCATTTTAGCAATCACAGTTGTTACGTTAATTTGTCCATGTTTAAGTGATGCTGAGGGAATTTCTTTTCCCTTACAGAGTTCCGCAATTGTGAAGCAGTGAGGTATGATTTGTCATTTAATCTCACACTTTCTTGTTCTTCCTTAATTTCATATTTGTGATTGAACAGCGTATTTAAACACTTCATATAAAATAAAAATCTTTTCTTCTCTCTTCCTTTTTAGAGAGTGCATCTGGCACTGTCCACAATATACTTAATTGGTTAGGCTAGCTCTTGAAACTTTCAGGTACCTTTTATCCATGATTCCAATTTTGGTTTTTTTGCAGCTTTTGCCTCTTTGACTGCGCTGCTATAGCTGTTCCTTGGATGCATTATAACTAACTCCTTGCAACTTGTTTGTTTCTTTACCCGTGTTTCTTACATGCATCCCGTAACCTATGGATTCTCCATTCAATTCAATCCCCTCCTAATATGGTACTGTACCAATCTTATTTATCTATTATTTTTTATTATTTTCGTTTGTTGCTATTTGATTTTATTTTAATATATATGCTGTAACTGCTGTTCTTTTTGGCCTACCTGCACTTGTGTTGGCCCATTTGGTTGAATGTCCCTACTAATGTCCTTATCAATTTTGTATTGATTTTTTTCACAATGGACGACTTTCATTCAAACTGTTTATGTTGTGCTGTACTATGTTTGTTCATCATTATGTTGTGCATTATGTTTAGCCTCAGATGAAGAGTCGGTGATGACTCGAAAAACGTGTCAGGCTACTTTGTTATTAAACTCATTGGACTCATGAGAAATCTTTGAATTACTTGGAACACCTGTCACTATTGCACTGTTCAGTGCAGTGAGACTAAGAACTGTCTGTGTTCATTTAGGATTATACATAGGTTATAACTTCAGAGAAGCACAAATCTGAATTTAGCTTTGCTGGGAGAAAAGCCAGGCTTTTACTTTAGCTCTAAAGGCCCAGAGAGAAGGTTCGGCCTTGAGCGCTGTGGGAAGAGAGTTCCAGAGCTTTGCTGTTAAAACCGGGAAGATGGACCAACCTGCAGTTTTTAGTTTGTACTTAGGAATGTTGAGGCAATGTGAGTAGTAAGATCTGGTAGCTCTGTTGGATTGGTACCTAGAGAATTTGTCGGCCAGGTATTTGGAAGGTGGGTTGGAGAGGCATAATGTTCTCTCAGAAAGCTTGGGAACATCAATCATGATAAGCCATCTGGTGTGAGTCTCGTGGGATGATGTGACACCTTTTGGAAACTGCATGAGATGGTCGGGCCCATTCTGGGCGCAAGCCTTTTTTGGCTTATATGTGGTGTTATATCTTTACTGTATCTGTGAGCGGTGGTTGCGCAGAATCAACCTCCACCCATTAAAGGTGCTGTCATCAAAAGCCAGAGTCTTCAAACACATGCAGCACAGAGGAACTCTTTTTGTGTCATTAGAAATTCTAGAGAGGTTCAGAGATGATGCTTAATTTTTTGTGGCGCTGTTTTTTTAGAGATGTGATTTTTGTTCTTTTATGTTTTGCTCTCCAGTTGGACATTTGAACAAGTCTAACATTATGCAAGGAAACAGTAAGATGTTCCATTTCCAATTTTCCATCACAAAGCTTGGGAACATCAACTATGATAAATCATTTGGTACAAGTTTCCTGGGATGATTTGGATGGTGTGTATTGGAAATTGCATGACATGATCTGGAAAATACTGGGGTGCAACATTTTTTGGCTTATATGTGTTCTTATATCTTCACTGAAGCTATGAGCGGCTGTTGTGCAGAATCAACCTCCATCCATTAACCTCTTAAATTCAAAGGATGAGGTTTCTCATACTCAGCCCTACGTTTGCAGTGCTGAGGACGAGATACCTTGTCCTTTTTAGCACTTACCTTTGGATCATCCCCTCTTTTGCAGCTCCCACCTCCCTGACCCCGAGGCAATGACCATGAGGACTTCCCCTTCCGTGCCTGGGGGTCAGGGGGTGGCTGTGATGATGTCAGTGCATGCTACGTGCACCAACATCATCAGGAAAGTATATTTACATGCTGAAGCCTTAGGCTTCAGCATGTAAATATAACAGACACAGATTTTCATGCTGATCGGGCATTTTCTGCCAAATTTGCAAGGATCGTTCAATCCTCGACCAGCAATTCCACTGGACCATCAGGTAAATGATTTTGGGGGTTGGGGCCCCCCACCAGGCCAAATAGTCCCCACCCCAAAAAAATAAAATCATTGCCACAATGATTTACCTTCTTTTGGTGCAGATGGGTGCTGTTTTGCACACTTGGTGTCATTGAGGGGCTGGCCCTGTGCCTATGGGCCAGCCCCTCCATAAATACCCCCAGGTAGGGGGGCATATTCTTGCTGCTTCTCTGGGCTGGGGGCAAAGCTGAGGGTCTGATCGAATTTAGCCACCCCAGGGAAGCAGCACGGACCACTAGGACACAAGGAATATCATCTTGGGGGGCAAGCCCCCACCCCCAGAAAATGCCAACCAGATGGCATAATGTTGTTTTCCCTTCTTTGGTGGCAAATTGGTGCAGTTTTGCATCAATTTGCCCCCTGTGAGCCAGCCACCTTAGGATTCCCCCCAAGGATGGGCAGACCCGTACTGCTTCCCTGGGGTGAAGAATTGGGGTTCTTGTCCCATTTTGCTACCCCTGGGAAGCGGCAAGGACTACTAGGCCACTAGCAATATGATCTTGGTTGTGGGCTCCCCGGGACCCCCTAGGTCTATCCGCCCCCCACCAACACCCCCCAAAAAAGCCAACAAGAAGGGAAAATGTAATTTTGCCTCCTTTGGGGTCAATTTAGTGCTGTTGTGCACCCATGTTCGCCCAAAGGAAGAGAAAACAATTTAGGTCAATTTTGCCAGAGGCACACTGCAGGGCATCAGGGGGCTGGCCCTATGCCGGTAGGGCCAGCCCTCTCAGGAATCGCCCCATGGAGGGACAGATCCTTTCTGCTACCATGGGCAACATTTAGGGTTTGGTCCCATTTTGCCAACCCTGGGAAGCAGTAAGGAGCACTAAGCCACCAGGAAAACAATTTTGGGGTTGGGGGACTGTTTCGCCCATTGGCCATCACAGTACACATGGCTGTCCTACATCTCTGGTAGGGACACGTTAGAGATTTGCCCTGTGGGCAGAGATGGGGGCCCTGTGGGGGCTCCTTGGGACCGTTGATGGGCTGGGGGTAGTCGACCCACGGGCAGACATCCAAAGCCGGGGGCAGCACCACCGGTAGTCCTAGAGATCTGGCTGGATTACATTACAGCTTTCCCCTCCATGGAGGAATGGGGACCATGTTGGGGCTCCCTAGAAATACCGCTGGGCCTGAGGACAAACGACCGACATGGGAGACAGGCGCCCAAGGCTGGGGGCTGTACCCTCAGCTGTCCTGGAGCTCTGGCCATGCCGCATGACAGCTCTTTCCCCTGCGAGGGATGGGGACCCTGCTGAGTCTCCCTGGGACCACAACTGGGCATGGGGAAGTGTAACCCACATGCGAGACAGGCGCCGAAGGCCAGCGGCAGCACCCCCGGCTGTCCTGGCACTCTGGCTGCCCTATGTTACAGCTTTTCCCTCAGGGGATGGATGTGGAGATTGCTGGGGCTCCCTGGGGAAGTCTCTGGACTTGTGGAAAAATCAACCCAACTGGAGACAGGTGCCCAAAGCCGGGGGCAGCACCACTGGCCATCCTTGAGCTCTGGCTGGGCTGCATTACTGCTTTTCTCCCCTGTCAGGGGTGGGTACCCTGCATGGGCTACATGGGACCGCTGCTGGACTTGTTGACGGTCGACAAACATTGGAGGTAGGCACCCAAAGCTGGAGACATCACCCCCAACTATCCTGGAGCTCTGGCTGTGCTGTTTTACAGCTTTTCCCCTTTGGCGACCCTGCCGGGGCTCCCGGAGACTGCCGCTGAACTTGGGGACGGTCGACCCATGTGAGAGAATTGCGCCCAAGGACGGTGACATCACCCCAACTGTTCTGGAGTTGTGACTGTGCTGGATCACAGCTTTTCCCTCAGAGAAAGAGATGGGGACCCTGCTGGGCCGCCCTGGGACCACTGCTGAACTTGGGGATGTTCGACCAACAAGAGAGACAGCTGCCCAAGCCCAGGGAGCACGGCAGGGTCCCCATCCCTCCCTGGAGGGAAAACCTGGGACACAGCCCAGTGAGAGCTCCAGGTGTCCACCGGGTATCTTATTTTCAGAAATGTATGGGGATACCTGTTTTCCTTGGTGGCTGTCCAGAGAGCAAAACCCAGTTTTCCCCAAGGCATTTGATGTACCAGTGGTTTAGCATTTTCCCCGTCTGCACAGGTAAGTGCACCGGCACATGCAAGGTACCATTTTTGTCAGGACGCCTGTGGGAACATAGGAAGGTAAGACATGTGTTGTTCCTGGCATGTTTTGGTGGTTTTCTGGTGGCCAACTTTGGAAAATTGTGTTTTTTCACCACTTTTTGGAGTTTGCCGGGCCATATGGGTAATACATTTTATGCCGATTGGTGAAAGTCAGACCTCTCTGGATTCCCTCTGGTGTCTTCTTTTCAGAAATATATGGGGTTCCCCATTTTCTTTGGTGGCTGTGACACCCAAGGCCTAAATCTGTGGATTGTCCACAACTTGAAATACCATCAAAATGTACTGTTCCTATGCCCTGTGGTGTACAAGTGGTTTAGCCTTTTCCTGTATCGCCCAGGTAAGTGTACCGACACGTGTGAGGTACTGTTTTTGTTGGAAGACCTGTGGGAACAAGGGAGGGTAGGACATAAGTTGTTGCCGGCGTGTTTTGATGGTTTCCTGTGGCAAATGTTTGAAAATTGTAGTTTTTTTCCCTACATTTTGGAATTTAATGGGCCTTGTGGGTAATACATTATACAGTGATTGCTGAAAGTCAGACCTCTTTGGAATCCACCGGGTGTCTTCTTTTCAGAAATGTATGGAGTTCCCGTTTTCCTTGGTGGCTGCGATACCGCAGTCCCAAAACTCCAAATACCATCAAAATGTCCTCTTCCTAGGCACAGTGGTGTATCAGCAGTTTACCCTTTTACCTTTGAGCCCAGGTAAGTGCACCGATACGTGTGAGGTACCGTTTTCATTGAGACACCTGTGGGAATGTGGGAAGCTAGGACATTTGTTGTTACTGGCGTATTTCAATTGATTCCTGGTGGACAATGTCTGAAAATTGTGATTTACTTTCCCTAAATGTTGGCCTTGTGGGTAATAAACTCTAGTGCGATTGGCGAAAGTCAGACCTCTTTGGATTCCCCCGGGTCTCTTCTTTTCAGAAATGTTTGGGGTTCCCTGTTTTCCTTGGTGGCTGTGACACCCCAGGCCCAAATCTGTGGGTTGTCCACAAGATCAAATATCATATGAATTTCCTCTTCCAACGCCCTTTGGTGTACCAATGGTTTAGCCTTTACTTTTTGCACCCAGGTAAGTGCACCGACACATGTGCAGTACCATTTTGGTTGGAACACCTCTGGGGATATGGGAAGATAGGACATGTGTTGTTGCTGGCGTGTGTCAGTCGTTTCCTGGTTGCAAATGTCTGGAAATTGTTCTTTTTTGGCCACTTTTTGGAGTTTGTCGGGCCTTGTGGGTTATAAATTGTAGGGCGATTGCCAAAAGTCAGACGTCTTTGGATTCACTCGGTTGTCTTCTTTTCAGAAATATATGGGATTCCCCATTTTCCTTGGTGGCTGCGAAAACCCAGGCCAGATCTTTGGGTTGACTACAAAAACATCCCAGAAATGTCCTCTTTCCAGAGCCTTAGGTATACCAGTCGTTTAACCTTTTCCCTTTGTATACAGGTAAGTGCACCCACACAAGTGAGGTACCGTTTTCATTGCGACACCTGTGGGAATATGGAAAGGTAGGCAATGTGTTGTTGCCAGCGTGATTCAGTGGTTTCCTGGTGGTAAATGTCTAAAAAATTAGTTTTTCCCCTACATTTCGGAATTTGCCGGGCCTTGTGGGTAATACATTCTAGAGCGATTGCCGAAATTCAGACCTCTTTGGAATCTCGGGTTGCCTTCTTTTCAGAATTATATGGGGTTCCCCGCTTTCCATGGCAGATGCAACACCCCAGGCCCAAATCGGTGGATTGTCCACAACTCCAAATACCATCAAAATGTCCTCTTCCACGACTCTGTGGTGTACCAGTAGTTTAGCCTTTTGTCTTTACGCCCAGGTAAGTGCACCAACACGTGTGAGGTACCATTTTCATTGAGACACCTGTGTTAATGTAAGGAGTTAGGACATATTGTTGTTGCAGGCATGTTTTGATGGTTTCCTGGTGGCACATGTCTGAAAATTGTGTGTTTCTCCCTACATTTTTGAATTTGCTGGGCCCTGTGGGTAATACATTCTAGGACGATTCACATAAGTCAGACCCCTTTGTATCCCCATGGGTGTCTTCTTTTCAGAAATGCATGGTGTTCCCCATTTTCCTTGTTGGCTGCGACACCCCAGGCCAAAATCTGTGGGTTTTCCAGAAAGCAAAACCCAGTCTTCCCCAAGACGCTTGATGTACCATTGGTTTAGCCTTTTCCCTTTGTGCCCCGGTAAGTGCACCCAAACATGTGAGGTACCATTTTTGTCAGGACGCCAGTGGGAATGTGGGAAGGAAGGACATCTGTTGTTGCCAGTATTTTTCGGTGGTTTCCTGCTAATAAATGACTGAACATTTAGTTTGTTTCTCCACTTTTTGGCATTTGCCGGGCTTTGTGGGTAATAGATTCTAGGGAGATTGGCGAAACAAGAACTCTTTGGATTCCCCCGGGTGTCTTCTTTCAGAAATGTATGGGGGTTCCCCATTGTCCTTGGTGGCTACTACACTGGAGGCCCAAATTTGTGTCTTGTCCAGAGGTCTAAAACCAATATTCCCCCAGGTGTCTGATATACCAGTGGTTTAGCCTATTCCCTTTGTGCCCCGGTCAGTGCACCGACACATGTGAGGTACCATTTGCATTGTTTCATCGGGACACCTGGGGGAACATGGACAGGTAGGACATTTGTTGGTTTATCTTGATTTTCAGAACGTTTCACACAATTCCTACTGCACTTTGTTACACAGCCCTTTCATTTCCCAAATGTTACCTATATTTAGTCACTGCTTTAGGCAAACTGCGCTTTTGTAACCTGCACAAGTCACCTATTATTCAAACGATCTGCTTGTACTCTTTGAAAAAAGTATGATTGCCATTCTTCACTACATTTGTTTTTCTTATTTTCAAATGCTAAGTATGTCTGTTAGTCCATCAGCATAAAACTCCTGTGTACCATGGCTCTGTTTTTGGGTAATGGTATTGCTGGTTTTGTGAAACATTACCCCAAACATTTTTGATTTCCTAACTAGATTGGGGAATGAAGCCGTAAATTGTTGTTCTCAATATTGACAGAAGTCATTACCGTAACAGTCCAGATATATCCAGCACATACTTTTTTTCACTCACTTTTCGCATTTTTTCCCAAATTATAGAACCTTTAGGTACATAGTTGTCGCCTGACCTGTGCAAATCACCCATTCCTGAAATTAGAATCTTGTCTACTTTTCAGAAATGTATGTCTTTCTGGATTCCCATCGAGCTTTTCTACTCATTCCTTCCAAGCAGGTCCTATAAAAAAAGGGAAACATCGCCTACCTCGCACAAAACTGATGGTAACCTTATAAAATAAATGTTTTTTTGTCTCAACTCAACCTGTTCTTCACAGCTTTGACAATTGCAAATTCAGAACTGCAAACCATTTGTTTCTAGCTCTTACAAGAAAAAAACAGGCTTCTTAGTACATCATTTTATTGGCATGTTCAGAAACAATACAAACTGTGCTCACTTTTTTGTTAATTCCTCTCACCACCCTACAGCAAATTAGGATGTGGGAAGAAAGGGGGCCAAATTTGCCTGAGATATCTCATGTAACAAAAAAGTTACAAGGGATTGAATGCCAACATACCGAAATCTCCAAAAAAGGGCTCAACACTGGGAGGGAAAAACCCCAGCAGTTAAGGGGTTGCTGTTAGCAATGGCTGGAGTTTCGAAACATCTGCACCGTTGGAACACTGTATTTAAGGAGTTATTAGAAATGCTAGAGAGGTCAGAGAGGTGGCTTGATTTTTTTGTGGCATTGTCTTTTTTGAGTTGTCATTTCTTATTTTATAATTTTGGTCAACATTTGGACATTTGAATATGTCTAACATTGGGCAAGAAAACACTAAGACGCGACCCTTCTAATGTTCCGTCAGAAAGCCTGGGAACATCAGTCATGATAAATCATTTGATGCGAATCTCCTGGGATGATGAGTATTGGAAATTGCATGAGATGGTCTGGACCATACTTTTTTGGAATATATGTGGTCTTATATCTTCACTGTAGCTGCGAGCGGTGGTTGTGCATAATTAACCTCCAACCGTTAAAGGTTCTGCTAGCAACAGGCAGAGTCTTCAAACACTGGCAACACTGGAACACTCCATTTAAAGAGTTATTAGAAATGCTAGAGAGGTTCAGAGCGGAGGCGTTTCATGAAGTGTCTACAGATGTGCTCCTCCTATCTCCAGTCGCACCACTTGGATGAGCGAGAGGCCTTCCCAGGATCTTTTCTTTCTGATGCAATGCATCTGCCAGAAGTCTTCATCCACTTCTACCCGGGGTATTATTATTAGTGTCTTTATTCAGTTGCAAGATACTCCAGCATGTTGCGACTGAAAAAATGAAAAAAGACCATAGATTGGGATATGAAGTCTGTTCACCTTTACGATAGTGGCTATTTAAAACAGTAAAAAAAATAAACAAAGAAGATGGACACCATGGAACAGGAGAAGGGACCACATATAGTCTCTTCTCCCTTTCCATGATGGACATTAATAAGATAGAAGGAAAAAAAACCCAAAGAAAATAGCTGCTATGAAAAGGGAGTAGGGAGTACATGTAGTCCCTTCTCTCTTTTCGTGGCAGCCACTCAGAGAACAAACACCAAGGGATGTAGTGGTGACCGGTGCCTTGACCGGATGCCAAGGACCCAGTGAGGGCCAATCAGATTGTTTATAATAATCAAATTATCCCTCGTTGGGTACTAATTGTACTTTAAACTGTCTACTTGGATAACAATAGACAAACTAAGACATTCAAGATATAGTGGAAATGCAAAACTGTTACATGATCTGATTACCTGTTACAAACAGGCGCAAAACCCCATACATGCATCAAGGTAGCTTTCAAATTGATTGGACCTTTCCGCGATGTGGCTACAGCTATGTGCAGGCACAAATTCTCATTGATTTATGCGATTGGACAATAATTTAGGCATGAACACGTCATTGCGCTTGGGCGTACCCGCGCGTATGGAAAACACATTCTGGTTCACAATATCGCGTAACCACAGTTATACCCCTCTCCCAAGCCCCTTCTTCCGGTTTCTGTCATTGGCTTTTGTCTCTTGGTGGGTGAACTTCTTTGTAAGCCTTCAGAAACTTTCAAAAGCAGTACCTTGATGCATCCTTTCTTTGTTTACCTTTCTGCTTCCTATACCTTTGTCCTTTGCCTTGTGTTTTGCACTTTGGCAGTTTTTTCTTATTTTAGCTTGTGTAGATATATATGGGCAGTAGTCTTGTAAAGATTAATTTTAAGATATATTGAGTACAGTCTTTGTACACAGTTACAGTAACAGTTTAATAACTTTCTATTAATCAACATTACATATATATTTAAACACTTTAAAAAGTTAAGCACATATGCAAGGTTTATGAACAGGTTTATTTGAGGGGGTATGTGGTTGCACAATTTCTTTTTATTTAATTTTATAGCCATGATACATAATATTCATGAGCCCAATTGTCTGTATTATTGATGTTAATTATGTAATGGAATTAAAAAAAAAACCTTGAAATTCAAGGAAAACACTTTAGTTGCAGGGACATTAGGGTGAGCAATACATTGTAACAAAACCTTTGAAATTCAAAGAAAAAAACCTTTAGTTGCAGGTACATTAAGGTGAGAACTTAACGCAATGAAACCCCTGAAATTCAGCTAAACCCACCTTAACTTTTCGCCCCCTGTTGCACAGCCTATGGCCACAATGATGACATCACAGGTCGCATCACTGATGACGTGACTAATTACATGTTGTATGAGAACACTGATGACATTACAAATTATATCACTGATTCCTTCACTGGTGACAAGACTAATTACATTTTGTATAACTGATCACATCAATAATGGAATTAGCCATAGCATCATGTATAAATAAGCTCATGAACATTGTGATTACCGTAATAACAATCTAGGGTGTGGACTTGGTCACATTATTTATTTATTGTTTGCTTGTTATGTGGCAAATAAAATACTGTTTCAAAATCCAGGGATTCAAATACATTACATCACACAATAATTAATAAAGGCAGTGGACAGAAAAGGAGAAAAGGACAAACCTACTTTGCCCTGTGAGTATTCAGAAACTGCAAGTGCAGCAGAAAAAGGGCAAAGGGGCCAAGTGCTGGGAAGCCCGGGCTAATGAGTGAGCCACAGATGAAGTGATTGGTTGTTGAGTGCTACATGGCCATGGGCCACGTTAGGAGTAAGTGCAATCCTCCAGGGCGGAGGGTATGCCAGAGCAAGTCCTGAGGCAAGACAGGAGCTGGGCCAATTCGGAGTGAGAGGTCAGGGGCCCTAAGCATGCATAAGGACCCCAAACCTAATCACAGCAACTGTGGGTTTAGCAGAGAAGAAAAGAAGGGAAGGAGGTAGGGAAGAGGAAGGTCTTGAGGATCTTCCGGAATTTATGAAAGTCCTGCTCAAGAAACAGAAGCATTGAGAGGCTGTTCCATAGGAGGGAGCCAGCTGAGGAAAGCGATCAACCACCTACCTTCTGATTAGCTTTACACACAAAGTGTTGGTGCCAGAGGAACAAAGTAGTCTAGAGGGAGAATATTTAGTAAGATAGAGTTGAGGATAGTGTGGTCCATGGGCCCAGACAGCCTTGTAGCTGATGCGGAGGGATTTGAATTTAATCCATGCAGCAACTAGGAGGCAATGAAGATTTGTTAGTGCAGGACAGATGCAGTCCCTGGGCTTAAGGCCAATGATAAGTCTCACTGCCCTAATCTGCATTAGCTAAAGGGGTCACAGAGTGGAAGAAGGTAAATTCAGGAGGAGGCGAGAGCAATAGTGAAGCCTAGAGAGAACCAGGGCTTGGGTAACATTTAGCCTCAGGGGGACAGTTAGAAAAGGAGGAATTCCGTTGAGAAGGAAGAGCTGAGCTGTGACTTCTTGGCAATGTCCTGAGTGTGAAGTTGGAAGGAGAGAGGGGAGTTGAAGAAGGAAGGGCAGACTCAAGGGAAGAAGGAAGGAGCTGGGATCCCAATGGGAAGGATCTCAGTTGAGGCAGAGATTGTTGGAGGTGCACCAAGACTGGATGGCAGGTAGGTAGTCAGGGATGATGGAGGGTGCAAGAGGGTCAGCAGGATGTTTGAAAAAGAGCTGTGTGTTACACTGTATAACACTGGAAGATGCTCAGAATCCAGATTCTCAGCTCGTGGAGACCATCAACAAGTTCAGTGTGTGACTTGAGTTGAAGTAATGCCAACTTCTCCATCAGCTTCCCCAGGAAGGGGAAATGGAAATAAGGCTGTAGTTGGCTGAGCAGGTGTTGGGGAAAAGCTGGACCCCCACCAGGGCTGTGGGGCCCAGCAGCCATACCCTCACCAGCTATGGGAGACCCAACACCTCCCATATGGCCCAAAGAAATGCAACAGAGACCCCAGCAGGTAGCCAAATGTTCCAAACTGCGTTTATTTCTGGGCAGCAAAAAAGAAAAAAACACGCAGAGCGTTGTGCACATCGAGAGTTCAGGTGCCGTCTTCCCCGGGGCTGGCTTGCAAGCCAGCTTTGTAATCACACTGCAGGCTGACCTCACAGAATTGGATCAGCTCACAGAAACCTATCCCCTCCTGCTATTGGCTGCTGAGTAATAGGTTACCTATGTAGCCCTTTTACAGAGCCTGATAATTGGATGTTAGACTTTTGCATCAGTGGGTTGGTTTAGCTGTGCCAGCCCACCATTACCTAATTCTAGCCTGTTGCATTATGAATTTGTTCCCATAACATTTTAGCTGAAACAAGTTTTTTTCCGCCCCTGGGCTCTGAGTGTTCATTGGCTAGGGCTGAGCCATTCTTGTTACAATTATGTTTCAAATGTTGTGCGAGTCTTTGCGAAAATGTCTTTTGTTCCCAGAAAGAAAAGAAAAAAAAACACACTGGGCTTTGGTGCTTTGCCATGGCTTAGTAGCATTAGTGGAGAATTAAAAAATGTTTGTCTGCAGAAAGCAATGTTATCTGACTGCGCAACCTTGGTGGGTTTGCGAGGAGTATTGGTGAAGGCATCTGCAGCTAGTGTTCAGTGAGAGAAATGAACTTGGCAGTAATTTTCCTGAAACATGGCTTTACACTGTGCAATTAGACCATGTCTGTTTCTCTTCTCCCGTTGTTTTCCATCTTGGGGAATGTGTCATTCTTCACATCTTCCTTGGACATCACCAACAAGGGCATGCTGATGCGCACCAACGAACAGTCTCCTCTACAATTTCGGGGGTAGTTTCTCTTGAGCTTTAGATGCATGTGCTCAATAGTAGTCCATAAGCAGTGATGTTCCTGCTCTCATCTCCCTACTTCTCTCAACCTTCTTACATCCAGCATGATTGTCCACTTCTTGTCACTGTTGTGCAGTTAACATAAGGCTGGTACCTTCACAGTATACGTCCTTCTTCATTCTCCACCCAAGTGACCATCTTTGCTCTTTTGTCTCACTCCGTTAGGCACTTATCATATTTCTGTCTCTTTTTTTTTCTTCTTCTCTTTTGTTTTTATCGTTCTTCTTTTATTATTTATTTATTTATTTATTTATTTAGGTATTTATTTTTTTCTCTTGCAGCTTGCTCACTGGTGCATTTGCTCATTGTTTCTTCTCTCTCTGGTCACTTTCCACATACAGTTGTTCTCCAATTAGCTGCTTTATGTAATCATCTTCCATGGGGGATTACCCCCTTTTTTTTTATCAATCTCAATGTTGCTGTCTTCCCTTGCAATCTTCTTCACACCTTGGGATACATGGGCGTCGTGCTCTGCTGTAGTAATTTCTGTTGTAATCAATTCTCTCACGGCATATGTTAAAGAGCAGTCAGGACAGCTCTCTCCAGTGGTGTCCCTACCAATTTTGTACATGTGTGCATGTTGTTTGTTACTTCTGCTATGTGTGTTATGTGTATGTTTTACTCCCTTTGTGTCTGCCCTTACCTCTCCTTACTTTAGCAGCAGCTTTTCCTCACCCACTGACACCGTAAGTCTTCCTGATTAGGTTAGGGAATGTTAGCAGGGGATACAGCGGTAATGCTCACTATTACATATCATTTTCAAATGACCACCCCCCATTATTTTGTTCATCATTAATAGTCCCATCGTGAAGGTAAAAGTCCTTATTTGCTTGCCCATAACCACTTACTCTGCTGGGTCCTTGCAGCTGATGAGATGATAAAGTTGCCTGCCTGAAAATCGCAAGAAAGGCGTTAATACGTTAGTACTTGTTAGTAACCTCAAGCTCTGCGAACTAAACAATCACTAAGGGCAAAAATGAAACCTCCCCCTGGACATTTCGTGTTTTCAAAATTTCTGAATATGGGTTGGGAAAATCTTGGGCTGTTTATTCAATGGAAGCAAGGAAATATACTTCAGGGAAACGTGCTCTAAGGGGTTTGAGGTTCCTGATAGGGTGGGCAATTGAGTGGGGAATGCTTCACGATGGTTTAATGAGTAGGCCTCAGGGTTACTAATGGAAGATAACATTAAGGAAATTTCCTACACATTTCTAACAGCATACATACGCAACAACCTGCATGTGCGGGGAAAAGAGAAGGAACAAAACAGTGTTACAGCTGTAGGTGCACAAAATGTAATATGAAACTCAATTAAACTTTGGACATGCATGTGTTGGTCCCTATTCTAGATGCTAGTGTGCGTTGGACCAGAGGATGGCCATATTTCCCTAACTCCGGAGTGTTCGTGCTATTTTGCAGTTCATGAAAATCTCTTGCGTTGGCCCTGTTGATCGTTGCTCCCTCGTTGCCAGGGTGGCCACCGCTTTGTAGGGCTTGACGCCTCACACATCTAACAAAGTCTGTCTGGAGGGGAAAATGCCCCACTGTAGTCCGTAGCTATTGGGGGTTAGTTGTCTGTTGTCTTCAGGCCTGTCCTGGGTCCTTTATATCTGGCGAGAAATGAAATGGAAGCGCTTGAGACCTGAGCATTTACATATTCTTCAATTTCTTGACCTAAACTCTCTGCACTACTCTTGCACTATTCAGTGTTCTAGTGGGAGGAGCCAATGGTACATTTATGCACCATCCTGTCACCACCTGGTGGCGTTCAATGACGGTCTGACCGTAAATTGTTGCACTATTCGAAATGTACCCGGAAAATGGGTAGGCACTTAATTTATGTGAAGATACTCATTACACACTTGGATCATATATACATAATTTAGGTGCTAGTGTACAAATGGGCCTTTGGATCTTTATATTTACTGTGCTTTTGTTGTAAGCTATTTATAGTACGTGCCTTTGTCCCGTGGGGCATCAGGCACTGACAAGCTAAACAGGGAAACATCAGGGTGGTAAATTTGTCATATAGGGTGGCTGTGTTTCTAAATTAAGAGGATCATGTTACTTAGTTAAAATAATCGCAGGGTTTTAAAATCTTTTTTCTATGGCTCCTCTCTCAACTTCTCAGGGCGTGTCTCGCAGTGAACTGCAGGCACTTTAAGCTGGTACTAATGAAATTCGCTACTAATTATTCGCAACCTGTCCCTCCCCCCTCTTTGTATTTATTTATTTATTTATTTATTTATTTGCTTCCTCTTTTCTTTCAAACCCAACCGTTACAATTTACTCCCCTGCTCTCTATCCCACCCCATGTCCACTTGTTAGACCCTACCTACTCTGTTAATTACTCATTTAAGTCTAGTATTTTATCAGTCCACTACTTTCTTTACTGTTACATTTAAACAATATATTTCTCCCCCCATTATCTGCTCTCGAATTTTAATACCAAATTATTCTCCAATTCGTGCAGCAATGACCTCTTTCCCTATGTGTGTTGGCTAATGCATTTGTGACAGTGCTGTGTTCAAAAGCGCTAGTGGCATTACTACTTGCACTGTGTTATTTTGTCACCAAATGAATTCTGTTGTGAACATGGATCATCCACCCTTTACCCCTATTTCTCTCCTCCCGTGGTGAAAGTCAATGAAATGTACGCCCCCCCTCAAGTGCACCTTCTTCCACCTTGTGTGTCTCATTTAATTGTTCTGTGTTATTCATGTATTCATGAGCCCAGTCTCCTCGCTGAAAGGTGTGTGCTCAAAATTTAGCTAAATTTACTCTCTTGTGATGCGCTATCATTATGCACCCCCCTCTGTACCGTGCACCCCCATTATGCTTAAACAATCTTCCTTACTTTCAACATGTGTATGCCTGGTGTTTAACAAGTTATAGATTTCTCTGTTAATAAGGTGGTCATATCCACATCGCTCATGATGTCACAAATGTCTCTTCCCTATTGCATGGCGTAGTCGCCCCACTGTAACCCAGAAAATAAAATGTTTTGATACCTATCACCACCCCTATGCAATTGTTCTCTGCATTATTGAGTGTGCGTGAGTGTGTGTGTCGGCATGCGTCTCGCCCGCTCTGTCGGGAGGTGGAGCATGAGTGTGTGTGGCAGAGTGAGTCAAATCAAGTTTGTCTTGGGCTGTCCTATTAGGGGTATAATGTCAATCTATGTCCTTTGAAAGGTTTGTTCCCCATCAGGAAGACCCCTCCCAGTCATGTAACCGGTACCGTTACTATTGTGTCAGTGTTCTGTATGGGTGCTTACTGCTGTTCAGTGCCCCTGGGTTGTGATTCTTGTCAGTCCTGGAGTAGTGGTGCTGTCATTTGTTGTGTCTGTACATGTAGTGGTGACAGTGCCTGCATTGGTGCTTGTGGTGTCTGCTGAAATGATCCCGTCCTGCCCCGTGTATCCTCCCCACATGGGCGGTGCATATTGTGGTGGTTGTTGACACTGCTATTGTGATGCTTGTGCGTGTGTGTTGAGGCTGTTTTTAACTGCCCCTCCCATTGCATACTTTAATAATTTATTTTGTGCCTACTTGTCCTCATCTGCCTTTCTCTGCCTCTGCCATTTTCTTGCCACAATCTACAATGCACATAGTCAATGTCTAGCGTGCTATACTTCCTTCCTCCCTTCCATAACCCCATGCATGTTGCACCACCCCTTACTGATCCTCTATCATGTTTGGCTGTGTTGTCTCGTTCAGTCCTTCTCTCCTCCTCCAATCCCTTTCTTCCCTTTCCAGTTCCCCCTCTCTGTTGCTATTGTTACTCCTTGCACCTCCCCCGTTATCTTCCCTTTAAATTTATTTCCTCTGTACCTGTGCCTTCAAATCTGCTTCCATGCACTGCAGCCCTCCCTTGCTCGCTCCTGTGCTGCTAGTGGGTTGTTCTGCACCTTCCTGTTTGTTCTCTTTAGTGTATTGTGATTGTGTGTGTGGTGTTTAAATGTCCTTCTGCTGTTTTCAGTTCTCTCATGCAATTCATTCCTTGCTTACCATCTGTGTCATCAAATATTACACTCCCGGAGGTGCAGAAGGGTGAGTCCCCTCTTCCCTCTGCTCGTGCTGGTTCAGCGTCTGCTGACGCCTCGCCACTTCCCTTCCCTTCGTGCACACCGTTCAACTGTAGCCAGGTGCTTTTTCCCCAGCTTCTTTCCTGTGTAAGTGCTATGCATGTGTGTCATTAGCGATTGCTGCACACTTCTGTAGAAGCTGTCTATGGGCAGCCATGGTCTCATTTATTTACCTTCAGTACTTTTGAATCTTTGCACACTATGTTTTACTAACTTATTTTGGCATGGAAGCTGTGTGCTATATAACAGGTGAAGGGGAGTCATTTCTCTATTGTATGATACATTTTACCTCACCTCAGTTTGAAAATTTCGATAGTCCGCTATTCAGGGAGCAAATGTTAGAAGATAATTGAACATATTTTCAATTTCTGCGAGCCTTCTTGGCTCAGCACCTTAGCCAGTGCACTCCACGTGCAGCCCATCTTCACCAAACCATCGCCTTCTCCGGCACACCCCCATAATCTTGCGCATGTGTCTTCCACACACCGCCTCTGGGTCACCTCTACTTCTTTTCCAAAACCACACCACCATCTCCTCATCATCAAAATCAGTATCCTATGTATCAATCTAAAGGTGAAGTCACCAAACTAAAAACACAATACAAATGAACAGGCAAATGTGCATACACAGAACAATAACCCATTGCTTCCAACCCCACAAATATCCCAAAATAAAACCCCACAATCCCCACAGCTGTCTTCCTGTTTCAACTGGAACAAGGTAAACCACAATAAAAGTCTTATAATTGTACTGCGCATGCTGTGTCACCTTGTGTGTGACGCCTCGTGTGTGACTCACCAGGGGAGCTTAACCAGTCAATTATCTTCCGCACTCGGGAACAATCTAGCTACCTCCTGCGGGGAAACATCATCCACTCACTGAACTAAAACGCTCAATTAGCATGGAACCTCATCTACTCATTGATCTACAACGTCAATTCATAGGAAATCCACACCCCCGTACATGAAATCGCCATCCAGACCAACCAGCGCGGCACTCCTGTCCTATATGTGGGGAGTCACTACCCCACCCAATAGGCTCAAAAACACAAGAAGGGACCACTGCCACCGCTCCAGTCCCAACTACAATTCACGTGCCGATCACCACCAATGCGCTGAATTTTGCGACAATGTACAATCACCCACCACCCAATTTACAATGCCTCCCCCCAGTTTCTACCCAAACAAAAGAACTTAACATTTCTGCAACATACTGATCAACAATACATTATAATACTTGAAACATTTCCCCCCCCAAAGCCCATGTTGCTGGTTGACTTACATTTCCTATGCTGCACTGGCACTTGCTCTGCTACTGGACAACCCCTCAAGGCGCTTCACCGGACCCCTTCTTCTGCAGGGCTCTCACCTGCCCTCAAGCGAGGTATTTCCAAGTGGCCCCCGATGCCTTTAGCCGGTTACGCGTTTTCCGGTGGTCTTCAGGTGCAGGCGAGGGTCCCACAGCTTCCTTGAGCCGGCGGCAGGGAGTGCAGTTCAAAGCAGGGCTTGCGCAGGCCAGGGTCGGACTGGGCCCATCGGCCCGTGGCCGATACAAAATGACTTGGGAGGCGCGAGGGGCCGGTTTCTGAAGCACTCCTGGGCCGGTCTGCAGAGAGCCGCTTTGTTTGTGTTGCATTGCTCATTTGCTCTGCAGAGAGATACACCATAGCGCCAGCCGCCAGGTGAACTTACTTAGGCATACAAGTGTTACTTTTTTTTTTACAAAAACACTGGTAGCAGCGGGGGTGGGCGCGGCCGCCTCAGCCCAGCCTGCTCCCAGTGCATTGTAATATGAGTCCCGGGCGGGCTGTCCGCATTTGAAAGTTGCAATTTGCAACTTGCAAATTGCTTCAATTCCTCACTTGGCCTGGGGCACCTTTCGTTTCATGTAGCCCAAAGCCGGCACCTGCGCCTCCCACTGCTGTGTGGCAGACCGACGTCAAGCTTACGCAGTGAAGGCACCTGCTACCTGCCTATGAGCTCCGCGTCTCATTCACACCAGGCGTGCAAGGGTTAAGTATTCTGAGCAATGGGAGGAAGGAGCCTTGCGCCACTGTTCGCGAGATGCCAGGCAGGTTCTGGTTCAGTGCAGAGCAGTTTCTTATGGGAGCAGGGAGCCTGGAGCTGAAGGTAGTCTTTGTGTGGCTTGAATTGAAATTCGTTCTTACTGATAATTGTTTCAAGAACAATGTGCTGACACTGTTCAAATCCCGTGGAAGGTGGGACATGGGTGTCATGCCTTTGTTAGGATTACCTGCTCGTTTTAGGGTCATGCCCTGACCTGTCTGCCAAAAAGCGATATTTCAGCACAGTGTTTAGTGTGCCGTGCGAGTCTGTGTGTTATGGAGTTGTTACCCGTTTAGAAAATACATAGCAGATGGACAAGAGTCACTCGCCAGTTCTCCCTGGGCGCAGAGCGTAGCATTTCTTACTCGCCAACCGTGAATTACAGAGCAGCAATGGCTAAAAAGCAAGTGAACATTTTGAGACACAAACGCACGCTCCCTCACATCAGCCCTATTGTGACATGCTATGTTTCTTCAGTGAAACACATGCCCGCCTGGTGCCACATAATAGGACCATGGCAAGGTTTCAAATATTACGTTCAGTAGCATCAGCGAGTGGGGTGCATTGTAAAATGTGTTTTGGGAAAGACAACAATGAAATGTTGTTTTAATCTGGATATGTGTATTAATCCTGCTGGAGGCAGTTTACCTATAAGGGGAGCATTTCCTAAAAGCCTACAACAGAGCCAGGGAATGCATTCCTTAATAATCTGGAATGCCCTCCTGCTGGACAGCTGAAAAGGGAAGAGAGTTTATTTTTTCCGACCTCAGCAAGACATCTTTTCACTGCTTCACTTATTGGCGCGGACCCCTTCTCGGGATGTAGTCCATTCCTGTTTTTTCTATGATGATTAAGCGTCCCATGGTAAGGTAGTGCGCGATTCATTTCATGGAAGGGTGCCGTCTTCTCCAGGGATCCCTTGTGGGACGGTGTAACAACACTGGGGAATATATGGTAGTATTTTTCATCAGTGGGAAATGAACATGTGAAGAACTGGGAGGTGTAACATAGCCTTGTGTTAGAATTGTGTAATTTTACATTAAACCGTGTTTTTGTTGGGGATTTTATGTACAATATTCTCTTTCAAATTTCCAAACCCCACTACCAAGGACAAACATGCATGCTGTGCCTAGGCATCCACACATAGCAATGGATACACGTTGTGTACTGTATTCAACATTTTTTATGGAATGTATGACTGTGCACATACATGTGATATATGACAAACCATAGACAGCTAGGAGTAATAAACAGCTTGTGTGTGTTTGGTTATTTGCCTACCTATTCGCTGCCCATGGCCATGCTAATTCCTATGGTCATTTCCACCCATTACCAGCCCCTCCCCGCACAAAACACATCCTACTGGGATCTCTTCAAACTAGCTCTGTCAGATAGCAACATCTAACTTTGACCTGCCAGTGT
Organism: Ambystoma mexicanum; assembly: GCF_040938575.1. Lineage (NCBI taxonomy): Eukaryota > Metazoa > Chordata > Amphibia > Caudata > Ambystomatidae > Ambystoma > Ambystoma mexicanum. Next base: position 1,556,166,306 of record NC_090929.1, on the reverse strand, counting down.
TATTTCTAAGCAGTCTGCTGAGAGATAATGGCATAATTGCAACTGTAAATGAGCTCATGGTATAAAAACAATGTTTTAACCAGGTGTGCCTTCAGCCACTTGGTTTCTATCTGTCCTTGTACTGAAGTCCCGATAAAAACAAGAATGCAAGCCAACAGCTGTGGCTTGCGTGTAGGTGTTCAATAGGTATTTGCCATGTACTGCTAATTACACAATTTCCCAGCTGCTACCATTTTATATGCCCGTAGTACTGTTATGGCATTGCCTGGCAAATATCTATCACGTGCCAACATGAAACCCCAAACTGCAGGCTTTCCCAATGCAGGTTGAACTCTTGCGTTGCACTGAATGTGTTTGGTAGGGGAATTGCTTGTGGTGTGGGGCTTTGATTGTTTGTAGCAGTCGGAAACATGCTTGAGGGTTATTCTTAAAATACATGTGATGTCTTGTTCTGGAAAAATACCCAATTGATGCAGCACTGGTGGATACATTCACAGATTCCCACTTGAGTGATAATCAAGGGTTTGTTTGAATGTTGTTGGATTATTTTGTACATGATCTCATTTTTATTTATTATAATTTGCTGTGGGTGAATTGTTAAAACACACCCTACCATAAGATCTTGGTTAAGATTCAAATCACTGCAGTTAGTGTTAAGGTGGATGCTTTCACAGCAAATGCATTTAGTTGGTTTATAACAACACATACACACATTAAATGCTTGGATGTATCTAAGCAAGGCATCCCTGGAGGCAGCAATATTCAGGAATAGAGGAACACGTTATCATTCCTCACTCCGGTTTCCCTACTCCCCCCCCTTCCTATCCAACCATCGTCACCCTGGCCCTCCTTCCCTGCTGGGGTTGTGGAGCCCTGTATAAGCATCGACTTGCAGCAGGTCCCAAAACCGCAGTGGAGGTGGTTGGTTCGTGCCACTCCTGCACCTCGGAGCTGTGGACCTTGTCACAGAACTGTATGCAAAGTTATGTTATTTTAGTTGTGTTGTAATGTAACAGACACATGAACCCTCCATAAGTAGCATTTTCTGTAAAGTCGTGAATTGACGCGAATCTCAGAGGATGGTTTGAGGGCCACTTTTTTTGAGGTGAGGGGTGGGCCACTTTTTGAGGCGAGGAGTGGGCCACTTTCTTTTGGGTGTCCGGGCCTATTTCTTGTCCCAGTCCGACCCTGGCGCAGGCAGTGCTCATTCACCCATGTTACAATGAGCAATGAGCCTCACAGAGGGCACCAACTTGTTGGGGAGAAGCTGGACCCCCACCAGGGCTGTGGGGCCCAGCAGCCATACCCTCACCAACTATGGGAGACCCCAACACCTCCCATATGGCCCACAGAAATGCAACAGAGACCCCAGCAGGCAGCCACATGTTCCAAACTGCATTTAATTCTGGGCAGCAAAAAAGAAAAAAACACGCAGAGCGTCGTGCACATCGAGAGTTCAGGCGCCGTCTTCAATGGGGCTGGCTTGCAAGCCAGCTTTGTAATCACACTGCAGGCTGACCTCACAGAATTGGATCAGCTCCCAGAAACCTATCTCCTCCTGCTATTGGCTGCTGAGTAATAGGTTACCTACGTAGCCCTTATAGAGAGCCTGATAATTGGATGTTAGACTTTTGCGTCAGTGGGTTGGTTTAGCTGTGCCAGCCTACCATTACCTAATTCAAGCTTGTTGCATTATGAATTTGTTCCCATAACTTTTTAGCTGAAACAAGTTTTTTTTCTGCCCCTGGGCTCTCAGTGTTCATTGGCTAGGGCTGAGCCATTCTTGTTACAATTATGTTTCAAATGTTGTGCGAGTCTTTGCGAAAATGTCTTTTGTTCCCAGAAAGAAAAGAAAGAAAAAAACACACTGGGCTTTGGTGCTTTGCTGTGGCTTAGTAGCATTAGTGGAGAATTAAAAAATGTTTGTCTGCAGAAAGCAATGTTATCTGACTGCGTGACCTTGGCTGCTCGTGGGTTTGCAAGGAGTATTGGTGAAGGCATCTGCAGCTAGTGTTCAGTCAGAGAAATGAACTTGGCTGTAATTTTCCTGAAACATGGCTTTACACTGTGCAATTAGACCATGTTAATTCATATTAGCATTTGCAAGCCTTTAAACAGGGACTTTTGTGTTTGTAGATTGTGATATTGCTGCATTGATTGTAATGTAGCATGGAAGTTGCACTGTTGGTGAAGTGGGTGTCTTTCAGCATATTTGTCACCCATGGGTGCACTGGGGCCTGGTTCAAATGATAAGTGCGCTCCTTGTTCTTCCTGCTGTTCTTCTGTATATGCGCCTGGGGTGAGGGGGCATGGGTTTGATCTCGATTTTCCCTCTTCACAGGTATGGTCTGCTGAAGGTTTTTTTTTCAGAAGTGGGCGCACAAGGGAGTGCTTAATGGAGGAGTGGAAAGATCGAGTGTCAAAAGAGTGATTGCAGGAATCAGTGAGTGCAGGGGCGAGGGAGCCAATGGTATCCTTGATGATTCTGGATGAGCAAGGGGAAGTTTGTTTAGAAGAGACCTTCATGGAGCTGACAACTCTGTTAACTTCTTCAGGTGTGACAGGGGAGAAGGAGGAGAATGTGGAAGGAGGAGGAAGAGGGGCCAAGATAGGCAAGGGGGTGAGGGATATGTTGGGAGAGTGGCTAGCAAGGGTGATCATGATGTCCTGAGTTTTGGTGGCCAAGTGTGTGGACAGTACGTTGCAGAGGACCTGAGAAGGCTAAGGAGAGGTGGAGACTGTGAAGGATTGGCTAGTTCCCTGCACAGCTAGAAAATTCAGCTGTGTTGTTGGATGCACTGGAAACCCATGCCTGTATGTGGCCTCCTCTCTTGGTGCGAATGGAGAGCCTGTATTGGAGCAGGTGGCAGGCCAGTTTGTGAGAGAGTGAGCCTGAAGTTTGCCACTTCCTTTCCACTGCCCTCCATTTTCGTCTCAGGTCTACAAGTTGGAGTCGTACCAGGTGTTATGAGTATAGGTAGGTTTCAGGCAGCTCCTCATGACTGCGGCAAAAATGCCAAGAGTATTGGTGATGGAAAGGTGGAGGTTGCTGAGAGCAAAGTCAGAGGTAGTATTAGAGGTAGGGGGTGAGGGGAATGAAGGTGGAAGCAAAGCCAGCATCTGGCAATCGTTTCATCAGGCGTATGTTAGTGATCAAGGTTGGTAGGGCTTTTTGGGAGCCATTCAGAGGGCCAAAGGGACCCAGGTGGGAGGAGAGGAGAGAATGGTCTGACCAGGAGAGGGGGGGTGACTACTGGAGGGGAGGGAGTTCCGAGTGTATGAGGGCGTCCAGAGTGTGTCCAGCTGAGTGGTTTGGCCCAGAAGGAAGAATTGAAAGGGAAAGAGAGGTGCAAAGGTCAGTGAAGAGAGTGGATGTAGAGCCAGGGAGTCCAGTTTGATGTTGAAATCCCCCAGGAGGAGGAGGTTGGAGGTGGATGAAAGTAAGGAAAAGCAGAAGTCAGCCATTCAGAAAGGAACAAGATGGTGGCAAATGGAGGCTGGTAATTGGTAGCAATGGTCAGGGTGGAGATGGGTGAGATTACCAACTTGCAAACCAGGCTTTCAAAGGAAGGGTAGTGCTGGGTGCGTAGGATTGAAGCAGAAACCCACTCAAGGAAGTATAAGGCAACCCCATCCCCCTGCCAGTGCGGTGAGATCGAGGCTTGGAGATGATTTTGAAGCCATTGGGGAGGAGGGAGTCAAAAGCAGTGACTGAGCTGGCATTAAACCATGTCCTGGTAAGAGCAAGAATGTCAAGGTCAATGTCTTCAAGAAGGAGGCAGATGTCAGTGGAGTGTTTGTTGTCTGAGCGGTTGTTAAGTGTCACCAGAAGGAGGAGGTGTCTGCCTTTGAAAGTTTTCTAAGGTGATGTCCAAGGGCATGGTACACCAGTCAGAGGAGGGATAGTGGTAGGAGGAGATTCAGAAGAAGGAAGTTAATGAGATAAGGCAGTATTCAGTCAAAGAGGAGGAGGTTGGGTTGTGGACCCTGAAACAGGATAGTGCAGGTGTGATAGAAATTAATGAAGCAACATGAGGATGAGAAGCCAGGCAAGAGAACATCCCACTTTGTACCACCATTAATGGTAGAGGATGTGGAAGGAGAGAGAGTGGAGGTGAGATGGGGGGTCCATAGTTCTGGAGAGGGGACAGAGAAGAGGATATCAGTGAAACCCTCTCTAGAGGAAGTGCTGACATAGGTGTCTGCGATGGGAGGTCCAGGGTGTGCACTCAAGATGTCATTTTTGCACTTTTTTCTATCCAACTTCATGAGAGAGGGGGGATAGGTGATCGTTTAGCAGTTAGAGAAAATAAGAGAGATGGAGAGAGCCATAGGGGCGGCAGAGGATAGTTGAGGAATGCAGGAAGAGTGGCTGCACCGCACAGTTCTAGCTAAACTCACCAGGTGGCCTAGTTAAAGTAGTCACACAAGTATAGATGCAATCCAGAAAGGACTCAAGATTATCAAGAGATAAGAGGTGCACAGATGTAGAAGGTACACACAGCCTAAAATTTTAATGTTTTGAAAAAGGCACAGAAGCAATGCAAGAGAGGTGCGCAGATTGTAATGCTACACACAGAATAAAATCGCATTTTTGTAAAAAAAGACATACATGCAATTCAAGGTTGGTGCACAGATGGTAAAGCAACACGACTAAAATCGAAATGATTTTAAAAAGGCAAAGGTGCAATGCAAGAGAGGAGCACAGATGGTACAGTTTCACACAACCTAAAATTGAATTGTTTTTTTATAAAAAGGCAGAGATGCAATGCAAGAGAGGTGCACAGATGGTAAAGCTACGCACAGGCTAAATTCGAAATTAAATTAAAAAAGGCACAGATGTAATGCAAGAGAGGTGCACAGATGTTGAAACTACACCTAGCCTAAAATCAAATTGTTTCAAAAAGGCAGAAATGCAATGCAAGATAGATGCAGAGTTACAAGCCCATGCTAAATTTGCCGCACAACAGATTCTTTCTATGTTCTGAGGACACACCTCCTTGTTTGTGGCAGACCCTAAACTTTAAATTGGGCTCCTGTGTGTTGTCTTCCAAATAATTGCTGAGATCACTGCAAGAATTGCATTTCCCTGTGGGGCAGGAGTCTCCTTTCTATCACATATTCTCTCCCCTACAGGCACCGTCCTCTTGTGGAGCTTCTTGGAATCGTGGAAGGAACCTTAAAAACGCATCCACCGCTCCCACTAAAGGGACAGCTAATCGCTTCACCACGATCACTGTGGTCCAAACGGAAGTAGGCGGACTGCCTGCTCCACATCAGCCACCCAGCCGATTTATTCTTCCTAATATATGCAGGCTGCTCTGTGAGGCTCCCGGCACTGCCACTGCTATCTTTGCTTTCTCTCTGGGAGAGTGAGGTCTCATTTGTTCCCGCCAGCAGAGGAGCCGCGATTCAGCCAACCTCACGGCACTCTGCTCTTGCACTCACTGTGTGTCTCCGCTGCCCTGCTGCAGCCTCCTCCCACTTGTCTGTGCTTTTGTTGAAGTCCTTGAGACCAGGAACCCCGGGTCCCGGGTTAGCGACACAGGTGCTCTCCCCAGTCGCTGCCGCAGCTCCACTGACCAGTGCTAGCACTGCAGTGAATCCTTTACTGCTTCACCGCTTGCCCTCCTCTCAGGCTCATTCCGGCTGACATTTTCTGTCCTGTAGCCCACACACACAGAGGTCCTACCAGCTTCGTTTTCAGGATGAGCTAGACCTCCTCAGACCCTATAGCCAGCACACCCTGCTCACCAGGCACTCCTGGGATCATGTGCTCATTTTACTGCTGAAGTTGAAGAATTTGATGTGGTAAATACCTAGGGGAAGGTACCAGAGGTTGAAAGCTTTGAAGCTAAGAGGCCATTCGATAATGAAAAAGGAAAACATTGGCCACCCTAAAAGGGAAAATGAAGTCCTTTCCCCCTTTCCATGGTGGCCATTGAAAACAGTAAAAAAAATATGGCCACAATGGAAAGGGAGAAGGGACTATGGGCCTCATTACACGGTAGGTGCTAAACCATGGTGCTATTAGCACCATGGTTCATGCCGGTAATTTACCGATTCCACCATGGCGGAATGGGGAATTACCACCCCCATTCCAAGGTTGGCGGGGTGGTAATTCCCCATGCCGCCATGGGCCTTCCCCATTCCCATTTTTGCCCGATAGGGCATAATGGGAATGGGGAAGGCGCTAATAACGGTACCGCAAATTGCGGTACCGTAATTAGCACCAAGGTCCCTTTGTGGGTCCCTACTTTAACAGCTGGTCTACACTAGCCGTTAAGGTTGGGTCCCGCAAAGGGACCTCGTAGTAAGGCGGTAAGGGTTAACGGTCACCGGTAGCATTACCGGTGACGTTTAACCCTTACTGCCTTCCATGTAATGAGGCCCTATATGTGGTCCCTTCTCTGTTTCCATGGCATCCATGGCATCCATGGCATCCATTGCAAAAATCAGAAAAAAAACATAGGTGAAATGGCTGCCATGGAACAGGGAGAAGGCACTAAATGCATGTAGTCCCTTCTCACTGTTCCATGGAGGTTTGTGGCAGATTCGGAGTGAACGCACCATGGACAGAAGTCTACCCAGCATGTCCGCTCCTGATGAGGACAAGAACCCGCTGGTTACTAATTTGATAATCTGGCAAGAGTGAAAAAGCCATGGCTTTTTTGAATATTGTTAATAAAATTATGCGGGTAGTTCTGCAAACTCCACGACAAAATCATAGTGTACATCTGTGCCCTGTTGCATCAGTATCATGATCGGAAGCACCTGCACGCAGGTGGTATAGAGAAGATTTAGAGGGTACAGGTGCCCTTACTTTAAATATTAGCCACACCTGTGTTTAGGGTATGGTAGCTAGTTGTTCTTATAATTATTGAAACCAGATCTGAATATGTATCATACATGTGTCAACACTGTGAGCCAGTCCAGCTATGGACAGGCTGTGTGTATTGCCCCTCGACTGGCTGCCGCTGCTGCACCCTAGCAAGTGGGGGCTGCCTACTTTTGATCCATTGTGAGGTCAGGTAATGCCTCCCTCCAGTGAGACATACCATAAGCAGGGATATCCTTGGAAACAGGAATCAAAGGGCATACCCTGCACCAAAGGACTAGCCCCCTCCAGGGTTTTGCATATCAACGTGCCTTTAATGCTATTGGTATGAGAAGGTGGTAGGATTAGTGTAGGGAGAAGGAGCTCAGCACAAGTGGGGAAGTGTTCCAACATCTTGTTTTTCTCTATACCTCACTTCCTGTCTCCTTCAATTAATTTAACACAAAACACTTTGGGAATGATGCATAAAGGCATAGACCACTTGTCACAAAAACAGAGTTTGAACTCCTTAACACAAGATTTGCTTTTGTTCAATCAGCTGGGGTATTTTGCCTATAAAAGAAAGGGTCCCACTCCATCTTTGGTTCACTTTGGACCAGGGAGAATTTGTTTGGACACAAGGCACAATGTCGGCGATTCTTGCTGAGGACCAGAACTGCCACTCTTCACCAAACCTCCATATGCTGGGAGAGCTGACCTTGAAAGGACTCACACTTTCCTAGAGCCTTGCAGTGGATCTCCCAACATCTCGAGGACCAGATCAGTCAAAGGGCCTCAATTCACGGTAGGCGGTGAGCCATGGCGCTTTTAGCGCCATGGCTCATGCCGGTAAAATACCGGCACCGCCTTGGCGGAAAGGGGATTTACCGCCCCATTCCAAGGTTGGAGGGGCGGTAAATCCCCCTTCCGCCATTGCCCTTCCCCATTCCCATTTCTGCCCCATAGGGCTCTATGGGAATGGGGAAGGCGCTAATTACGGCACCACAATTTTGCGGTGCCGTAATTAGCTCCGAGGTCCCTTAGCGGGTTGGTTTTTAACGCCTGCAAAAAGCAGGCATTAAAGCACCAACCCGCTAAGGGACCTCGTAGTAAGGCGGTAGGGATTTACCGGTACCGGTATTAATGAGGCCCACAGCTTCCTGTTCTACTGCATTAAACCTTTTGAAACCATTTGAAAAGCATTTGAACCTTGTTCACTGCACGCAAACCCGAGGGACTTGCCGGTGTTGTTTGAACACATAATTGATATACGGTCTACTCCTACATTTCACCTGTCAAACCAGCTGATCACTATGTCATGCTAAACAGAGCAATTCACCTGTTTAGTTCACAATGCATGCTTGCTGCTGCAGACCTAACTTGAACCACTGCTTCTTTTAACCCTGCATCAGGTCACCAAGATCACTGCCTAAACTTATAGACCATGACTCAAACTACTGGAGCATCGAATACCAGTGGTTACCAATATCGCAAACTGACTAAACTCTTGATCCAACCCTGGTGAGCCAGCTGAATCTCACAATCCAAAAGCCTCCTTTGAACCAAAAAAAGCTCCTGCATCAAACCAACTAGACGCCAGCCTGCCACTTGCTCCACCACACTCTCTGCTCTTGAACCTGGTTAGACCTGGACTGCAGCACAGCTCAAAGCTCAATTTGATGCTGTGATGCCACCAAGGAACAGCGAGAAGGTACTTTTAACTCAATCCTGCTCTCCTGGATCCTAGAACATGGTAAGATCACATTGATCCCTATTCTTACATCAGCCATATCCTTTTAAATTCATTGACGTTGCTGATTACCTTCCCAGCGTGTTTCATTTTTCTAAACTTTGCATATTCTGTGCTCCCCCTATGGCAGTGGTTTTTTAATAGTTATTTGTACATTGGTGTGTTTAATTAAAGTATGTACATTTTCATAGATCATTGAATGGTCATTCCTTTTATTTTGGACAATTGTACTTTGCTGTTTGTGTTGATAATGCATCACATTCACAGCTCTTCAGAGTGCAGCCTTCCCTCGTTATCACAAAAGGTGAAGGAGGTATATCTCTTAGCTGTAACTGTTTTCCCTTCATGACAGAGCCGTTGGTTTGTAGAAGTGTGGGGTGGACCGGGTGTTTTAGCTGAAGTAATTTCATCACACTTCTACAATAATAGAGGGCAAGGTGTTCAAGTGGCCCAGCAACATTGTCATCCCCTGCTTATGCTTTTGATTCAACGTGCCACGGCTTTGTGAGGTCCAACTCCCTTACTTTTTAAAGAGCCAGAGGCTCTGTTCCTGCCTTGGATTCTCCGGGAGCGCATTCCAAAACTCTCCCTTTCGATCACTAGTTGCTTTACCACTGGCTGCTGTGTTTCTTTATAACATCTGTATGTTATTTTTTGATAAAGTTGGGACCTAATAGTATTCAATATAAGTACAAAAGTATTGCTAAACTAATTGGCTGTACCTGTATTTATGGTTTGTTTGCTGGTGGGACCAAATATAGTAAGTTCTTCTGCAATTGTCTTCTGTTCTTCAACTAAATGTGATTTATAACAGGTTATTTCACACGGTTGGTTGTTTCTGTCTGTTTCACTATGCATATGCCTCACTTGTTTTTGTCAACCCCCCATTTGTCGATTCCCCCTCCATCCACAGTGTTACAGTCTTTCCAACTGCATTGTGGCCATTGTATAGACTACAATCAGCACGCTTGTTGCACATTTTGCAGAGTTGGCACATCTCTGCTAGAACATTGAATCCTGCAGTGTTACATTCTGACTTTTTCATTTTTCATAAACGAATCAAACTTACTAGAAAAGGTTCTGAAATATAATTTTAAAAAGTGTTGCTTTTCAATTTCCTGTCCCTATTTCTTTCAATCAGGTTGTTGCAATGATAAGCTATAATCATTCCACCCAATTGAACATGATTCACTGTGATTTCTGCTTCTAAGACATACGATGTGCTTTACCGAGCAAGAAAGAATATTTTCTGACTTTCCTGAATGAAGACAATCCTCCTTCCAAGTGTGTCAGTCTGGAAATAAGGGTGCTGGTAGCAACTTATCGGCACCCTTTCCGGCACATTTCTGCCTGCTAGGACTGTTGCGCCCGGCAGGTCTGACCTGCTGGGGAAATCTTCCCTGGTAGGCACAGTTACCACGGAAGCACCGGCATCGTTAGCAACGGTGCAGGTGCTTCCGTGTCCCCATTCCTGGGAAGTCCTATGGAACTTCACTGGAATGGGGGTTTACAAAATCCGGAGCTTACCGCTCCACAAGGAATGTAATGTCCAGTTGGCACCAGGATTTCAGGTGCCAGACTTGGTGTACGAGTTTGCGGCAAACCTCTGGTAGCACTGGCATGTTACCGCCGGACTCGTAATGGAGCACTATAGACACATAAAAGACTGCACATATTCAAATTCCAAACAGCTCTCTACCAAACACCTGAGCATGGCTATGCAAGGTGCTTCAGTGATGCCCTTGCCCTATAGAAAAAGCCAGACAACATAGCAATATGGGGTCTAGGAAGTCAAAATCCTCCCGACAGTTGTCGGTGAAATATTCTTTAACATACTGATAACATTTTCTTTTCTTTGAACATCTCACTGAGTCCCTCACTCCACTTTTTATGGCCGGTTTGAAACTTTTACATATTAATTTAACAATTTCTTTTTCTCAAGCTTGATTTTCTTCCACATTTTATTGGTTGGAATTTTGTGACTTCCTCTACAAAACATTTACATCATCAGATAGAACCCAATACCCTACACAAACAGTCACCAAATCAACTGGTGAAGAAGCTTTTTTTTTAAGTTCTTATTAAGGAGCACTGTGGACTTCTGGTTATAGTTATTAAAACTATTCATATTCATCTCTATGCTCATGCTTATGTTACGCACTGATCTGTGCTCATGATTCTTCTTTCTCTCCTTTTCTATTTCAGCGTAGACATTCAAATAACAGAGACTATGGGCCTCATTACACGGATGACGGTAAGGATTTACCGGTACCGGTAAAATACCGGTACCGGTAAATCCTTACCGCCTTACTACGAGGTCCCTTTGCGGGTTGGGGGATTTAACGCCCGCTTTTTTCAGGCGTTAAAAACCAACCCGCAAAGGGACCCAGGGAGCTAATTACTGTACCGCAATTTGCGGTACCGTAATTAGCGCCTTCCCCATTCCCATTATGCCCTATGGGGCAAAAATGGGAATGGGGAAGGGCAATGGTGGAAGGGGGAATTACCGCCCCGCCAACCTTGGAATGGGGCGGTAATTCCCCTTTCCGCCAAGGCGGTGCCGGTATTTTACTGGCATGAACCATGGCGCTAATAGCGCCATGGTTCTCCGCCAACCGTGTAATGAGGCCCTATGTATGCAATTATCATTGTCGAGAAACCCGCTTTTAACCTTTGCAATGACATGACTTAAGAGACCTCGGTTTAGAACTGGTGTTATGGTATCCGATGATCCTAAAAAGCATTAGGTGTCTCTCATGTCAACTGCTGACATTGAGTTTCGAGGCCTAGGCGCTTGAAGGTGTCACTCGATCGGGACACTGAGACATTGAAGGATCATGGGTATTGCAAGTTCAAAGGGAAAATTGCAAGCATGTATAGTAGGGGAACAGCTGATGACAGAGACCGCCATTGGACTGGAAGTTCTAGAGGGTTTTGCATTAGGTGATGGGAATGATGAGTACACCTGTGTTGGTAATCTTTTGTGAACTTGAAAGATTCAGACCACAAAGACCCCGCTTGTTTTCTAGATCAAATATTCGGTTTGAATTCATCATTGCTTGGTTTTTCTAGAAAAGTCAGGGTTTCAGGGGAATAGGTTAGGTTGCTGCTTGAAGGTATACTGTCTCTCTTCATTGTGTGGTAATGCAGGAAGCTGTCTCTGCTACACTCTAAAATATAGTGATTACATGGATCCCTATGTAGCTCGTGTTCCTTTTCAGAGATACTATTGCTACAGCTAACATGGCCTTAAATAATTTCAGAAAGGGCCCAAAAACCATGTGAGCAACCTATCAGGAAGTCTAGTCAATAACACTAATAACACACAATGAATACGTGTGTTTTGGTTGAATTTTCTTAGCAGATTCCCAACTCACCAAATACGGACCACCAATTCAGCTTGACTGCATTTTCTATTTTGCACTGACCTTGTAGATTGCCCTAATTTTGCTGGCCAGATTTCTCTGAATTTCTGTGCCAACACTCTAATTTTATGCAAGCCACCACTCTCCCTGTACACCCTGTTGGCCCCAGATGCAAATTATCGCCCGCTACTGTTGCCCATCTCTCCACCCTCCGCAAACACCAACTTTTATTGTCTCCCCTGCCCCGTCTCACTCCCTGCCATCCTCTCCCAGAACTCATTTCTCCTTGCACCTCCAATTCACCATGCCCACCTTGCTTTTCCATTTCCTGTGCCACATCCTCACCTCTCATCCACTTTGTCCTGAAAACCTTGATAGTTTTATATCCCTATTTTATTGGCATGCCGCCCCTTTTTAAGTGATAGTAAACTGAACACCCCCTTGCCTTTGTGTCCTTAACCAATTTCACTCATTCTCGGTCTGCTACACTAGAACTATGAGGTAGGCCTGTGGCAATGAGAAAAATCAAAGTGGTGATGCACTGAATGTTTGGAATTAATGTTAACCTCCAGACCATCATTCTTCAGCCTGCCAAGCCATTACAGTAAGGGAAAAGACAAAATACAAATCAGGCTTGGTCCCACTCCAAAAGTGGTGGCCCATCCAAACTGCTTGATCACATCTCTTCGAGATGATAGCACAAGCAACCCCAGACATATTTCGGCCTCATTGGGCATCATCAGTGAGGTGTATGTAGGGTCTCTAGGCCCAGCCGGTTCGGGACCCAGGCCTGTGCCTAAACCGTCCAACTCAGGATGAATTTTGCAAAACAAAAGAGGTAATGGCTGGAAGGTTTAGAATTTTGATGTAGACACGTATACATTTATGGAGCTGTACTTAAATGCCCCGCATTCCTAAATTCAGATTCAAACAAAGTTGATAACTCAAAGCCATATAGTGCGCCAACCGCAAAATGGCAGATTATCCCCAAACACAAAATCCATTTGAAAGGACATCATACTTATAGTTCAAAAGCAGATACAAGTTAAAAATCACCACTTATGGTTAGTAATGCAACCTTATTTGTTCCGCGCATCATGAACTGTTCATTTCCTCAGATCTGGCATCACAAATTATATCACAAACTATAACATCACGTGTGAATGCAGGCCAGTGGCGCTCTTTTATGGCATTCAAAAACTGCTGAACATATTCAATACAACAAAATAAATACTGGCAAAGCCGAGAGATTTGGCAGTTGGAAATTGCTTTCTGCGCTTGCCAGATATTGACATAAAATCATAGATCCTCACATCACCTGACAGCCATCCCCATTAAGTGTCAGGGTTCTGATCATATGCCAGGTATTGCCATCACATGCCATGTATTCTCGATAAATATCAAGCATCGTCAAATGCCAGGCACTCCTTTAGAATTCCAGGCCCTTTGCCAAGCCGGTGGGACATCCATCAGGGGAACCATGAAAAGACCTACTCTGAGCTATCTTCCAAATGTAGCTATGATGGCAGAGAAGACACAGAAGAAAGAGTGAGAGCTTTAAAGTATGTGACTGCCCCTGTATTGTTACTTTTATATTTTTTCGTTTAATTTGATATGGCTGAAAAAAACAGCCTTTCAAATATTGTCACAAATAAAGACATTAGAACTTATACATGGTACATACCACTTGTACATAGTACATAAAAAGGGTGTGAACAAAATGTGCAAAATATCTTAAAATCATGAGTTAAACAAATAATTGTACCTTGTCAGTCCGCAAGCTTTTCATTTTGTCATATACATTCATTATTAATTTACAGTGGTCAAGTTTACCAAACAATTGTTCATGCTTTCAAATATCAAATATAGTCACTTATTAGTGTGAGCACTTAAACAATCCTTTTTGTACATACATCTAATTCAGTTAGTTACTAGTTAAGTTTTGTACTCAGGTAGGTTGATAGATTTCATAAATGTAACCATTGCTATGTTTATCACAGGGCTCTGACACTCAAACAGAAAGTTCCACAGCATTTCTGAGTTCACAAACCGATATTCCTGAAGTGATAAAAGAATCTTACTCTTGACTCAAGCAGCATTGGACATTCAGTAATGATATGTCTTAATGTCTTGGGTGTAGAAGGATCTGCATCTATTGTTTTTGGTAAGTTTTGTCTGTATAGAACCTCATTGGTATATCAAAGATTCAATCTCATCCTCATATACAGAATCCTATAATTCACATCAGGAAAATGAGACAAATGCACTTCAATAGTGTAGAGTTTCTTATTGTTCTAAGTGGTTGCATAGATAATTGATGTAAAGAAGCACATCTATCCATCTTTCTTATCCAATCACTGAGCCACTGTTTTTTCTTAACTGTATCAGGGTCAGATATCAGCATGCTGGGTTCAATCCCCTCGAATTGCAGGATTCCCTGAATTTTGGATCTCCAACATTGCATATTTGTATTCTTTGTCCTTAGTACAACTTGTCTGACATCAGATATTTCTGTACAAGGATAAAAGTTTCCATAGGTAAATTGCTAAAAAGGAAATCATTCCCAGTTCATATTGCATAGTAAATATAGAAGTTGTCTGCGGCAAACATAAGATGGGTCCCCAGTAGGCACCCTCAAGGCTTTGCCAATTTAGCTTGGATAACCAGCTTCTTGTCTCAGCTCCATAGGTGAAAATAGAAGCAGCCTTCTGTTTAAAGAAGGTTATAGCCAAACAGATCGAAAATTTTCCATATCTGGCCTGGATAATCTTAGCTTGAGAGGTTGCGGTTTTAAGTTTCCACCTCATCCCAGTATGGTAAGTCTTGTCAGAGATCTGATTACTGATGAGCAGGCCCAGATATTTGTACTCTTGTACTACTTCCAACTTAATATCTTGGAACTGCCAGACATGGTTTTTGCCCTTTTTCCTTTTGCTCATGCCCAAGATCATGATTTTGCATTTGCTCCGATTAATCGTGAGAGGATTGCTCATTACGTATTTGCTCAATCTGAGTAACAGGGCACGCAGTCCCCTGGGTGTCTTCGCCAGCAGTGCAAGGTCGTCCGTGTAGAACAACCATGGGACCGCACAACCCTCCAGTTTGGGAGAATCAGAGATAACACAGGCAAAATCATGACGAAAGTCAGCTATAAAAAAAATTAAAAGTGTAGATGCTAACAAACAACCTTGTTTAAGGCCTTTCCAGGTTTTCATAGGTTCCGAGAGTAGGCCATCTAATGATAATCTGATTTGGATCAATGTTTCTGAGTGAAGCTGATTAATCCAAAAGATTAGATATTCCGGGCAAGCTACTTTAATTAATTTATGCATGAGACAGTGCCTACAGACTGAGTCAAATGCTGACTGAAAATCAATAAAAGCCATGTAAACAGGTTGATTTTGTTGTTGTTCCTGTACTTTTATGGCATGTAAGTGAAGTGGGAGAATGGAAAACCAGGCTCCCGTCCTTCGCCTCTCGCGCTTGGCCTAGAGGGTCACGACCCAAACACCCGCCACGAGAAGAGTTTGTCCATTTACCAGACGACCAGATACCCTGGTACAGGAACATACGGATGTGTCCATCTGCTTGCCCAGCAGCCCGCACTGGCCATGCCGACACCTGCGGCACGGATCAACTAGACTAAAATCTACACGTCGTTAGAGATGCCATGACGACCTAGACAACGGGAAGCACATCTGTACAAATATATACACTGGACATTCCCACACCAACCTACATGAAGAATATACTCAGTGCTATGACGTAGGCGACAGGCATATTCACGGACGTGCATCTTTATTATTTTTATATAGGCTTTCAGAATGCAGAAACGCAAGACGCGTCATGAACTTTTTACTAGCTTGCTCACGCTTCTCTTTGAAACCAGTTACCACCATGAGAAATATAATAAAGACAATACTGGTTATGGAATTATATGCTCCTATAACCTAAAGCACCTGTGCACCAAACGGACAACTTATGCACCAGGCCCAAGTAGGCCTCAAACAAGAGCTCCCGTGGACATCAACAAGACAAGAGTCAGTTGCTGATCCTGCAGAATGAGCTTGGCGAAGCAACCAGCCAAGGTCGCAATGTTGCAAACCCACGTTCCAAGAGCAAATCATCAAAGGCACGATGTTGCAACCTCGCCCTCCGCGCACCAACGTTAAAGTCACACCGACAAATTAAACCAGACGCACAGTAGAAAAACAATATTAATTGTGCAGAATTATGCCTCTTTCACGGTCCCTCCCCACGTGACCAAGCCGAACCTGACGAGATGCCAAACCCGGGAGAACAGAGGCGTCTGGATCCCTCGCTACGAGACACTGGCAGATACACTTGAAAGGCTCAATGGACATCTGCAACAGTGGGAACGGTACCCCGTCTAGCTATGAATAAGTCCTCACATTGTCTGCATGTACCCATAGTGAAACATTGTTGCAACTTACAGGTACACCGAGAGCTGGGAACGACGGTGGTCCCAGGCTGGGAAGCTCACGGGCGCACCAATCAGAACATGGAGCTCTTATCACTGACGCCAGCAAATTTAGCCAATCCTCAGGAGTCTTCATGTAACAATTCTCATGTATCTAATTGTAGGGACAACCCAGATATACCACCTGACTACACCTTGTCCACTAATATCTTTCTCTATATGTGTGCTATACTAACCCTACCACTCGAACACCCAATTAAGAGTGGCGATAGGTTTTTTGTTAACTTTCTGAAGTGACGCAAGTAGCGCGTCATAATACAGTAAAAAGGGCCTGCGAGCCCCACGATTGAGTGTGTGTCAGGACGAACGCGTGCGCTCCTTGACCCATCCCTGCCGTTTTGTCTAATAAACAGCAGAGTCACCTTGCTCCTTGTGTGCGTCTCATACTCTATCTCATCTCATCTGGGATACACACGGGAGGAGTTGGGGCCTCCCTGCCTGGAGGTCTGCGGACGGTCCGGCCGACCCCGGCAGAATTTCCCCCCCGACAAGTTGGAGGCACTGCTGAGATCTGTTTAAGATCGACTTTTATTTTTACTTTTTCCAGGCACTCCCGTTGCGAGGAGGCCCGGCGGCGCGGCCCCCTCTGCCGTTGCCCCCTTCTGAGGACTACAGGACCATCGCGGAGCTGCGAGAAGACCGGACAGCGCAATCCGGATATTGGCCCTCGGGAGCCGGTTGAGAAGTATCCCGCCCGCGGTTGGCGAGTGTCCAGACGTGGTCCAGACGAGGGGAGGTGGCGAGCCGCTTGGAGGGGTGCACGCAGTCGAGCGGCCCTGCATCGAGAGAACTTGGTGAGCATGACACACACAACGAGCAATGCGAAATTGTGGGGGAGGGGGGAGGAATTAAATAAGGGAGGAGGGAGGTGTTGCACAGGTGCGCGGCGAAGGTTTGACAATATAGTGTTGGCAATGGAATGAAAGGGAGTGAAAAGAGTGCGAGAGCAGTCGGTTACGTCACGCGAAGGAGGGGGGCGGAGCACGAAACATCACGTGTGGCCGCTCGTAGACACTGATTGGCCTAAATCGCGACTAACGTGTAGGGGTGGGCGTGTGTGGTTTCCTACGATTTGGCATTTATTGATCAATGAGTAGATGAGGTTCCCTATTGTTCGAGCAAGAAACTCGATAGGTAGATGAGGTTTCCTATTGTTCGAGCAAGAAACTCGATAGGTAGATGAGGTTCCCTATTGGTCGAGCAAGAAACTCGATAGGTAGATGACGTTTCCCTGTAGGGGGTAGCTAGTTGCATAGTTGCCTAATACAGAAGATAATTGGCTGGTTAAGCCCTCCTGTTGAGGGGCGTATCACACGCGAGGCGACGCAGCGTGTGCAGTCCGATTATATTATTGATGAGATTACCTTGTTCCAGGAGAGACAGGAAGACAGCTGTAGGGTTAGCGGGGGTAAATTGCAAGTGTATTTTGAAATTAATAATGAGAATGTACTAGTAGCGTAAAGACATCGGTGACGTCACCAGTAGGGATTTTATAGGATATCACGAGCACAAGGAACATTGAGTTTTGAAAGTGGTGGGGAAGAGAAAAATGATGAGGGAGTGGATACGAAGATAAACAATAAACGAGTGGATCGGAAGAGGAGAAGGGGAGAGGGGCGTGGCTGAGCACGGAGAACGCCGGCCACGGCAAGTGTAAAAGGGGGAGGAGAACGAGGAATAAGGACGACTGTATAAGATCGTCGTAAGGGGTACGCAGTCACAGGGGGCTGCGTGCGCCTCGGCCGCAGGGGGCCGTAGGGGAAGGAATATACAATACAAAATTATACATATATATTTGTGTTTTATTATTTTTTGTTTTTATTAATTATTATTATTGCATACTTTGTAAAGGATTGTCGTAAGTCCCCACACTTACGGGGCCAGGTAAACAATATAAGGTTGTAAATTGCAAACTGATAGCGAAGGGAGGAGTAACAAGTGGGGCACAACTATGTCATATGGGACAGGGTCGGGAGGGTGGGGGAACACCCTCACTACCCCACTACAACACATATGCACCACACTGCCACCCCATAGGGAGAAATTAATTAAGTACAGCATAGAGTGGACCCAGGGGACGGATAACAAAATGTTAACACCATGGCCGCCTAATGGTAGTTTCGATCCATATGCCCAACATTCATTGCTAAACCATCTGCACAATACATACAAGGGGAAGAAGTTGGCGAGCAATGTGGAGGTGTTTAAAGGTGTGGAGATTAATGGCAGTCACCAAACTGGGCATGAATCTTGTTTGATTGGGGTCTCTTATATTAGAGGAATCAAGTCATTGATCGAATTCTCGCAAAAATGACTTTTGAGAAAAGTTTGCCTAGGGCATTTAAAAGGGTAATAGCCCTGTAATTGGCAGTATGAGCACGGTCCCCTATTTATAATTAGGAATGACGATGGTGTTTTTCCAGTAGG
Source organism: Ambystoma mexicanum (assembly GCF_040938575.1). Classification (NCBI taxonomy): domain Eukaryota; kingdom Metazoa; phylum Chordata; class Amphibia; order Caudata; family Ambystomatidae; genus Ambystoma; species Ambystoma mexicanum. The sequence continues at coordinate 1,556,147,446 of NC_090929.1, read as the reverse complement.
GGGTACTCGTTGGAAATGGATGGCTTGTCTAAAGATGGACATTAAAATGAGGGGCCATGCTGTAGGATATTGTTTTACCATTAAATTAGACAGACCATCAGGGCCAGGAGCTCTGGAATTACTCAATTTGGAAATGTAGAAGAGAAGGTCATCTAAATCAAACTGAAGCTGTCCTGCAGAACTTACATGAGAGTGGGTTGATACAGATTTATTCAAAGTGGGGAATATAATGAGTTATAGAATTGTGCTCAAACTTCCTCAGGAATGACACTCATTTGAACAGTTGGATGGGAAAAAGTGAGTGTCTGATTCAAAAGGCCCCATATAGCAGCTGAATATTTAGACGTCAGCAAATTCATCATATCTTCAGCATCATGCTGTAAAAGTAATGCTTTTCTAGCCTTAAGTCAGTTTTGTAAGAGCAGTTGAGCTCTTTTAATCAAGATATCCTCATAGGAAGGGGTTAAATGGCAAGATGTCTTTTCTCAGCACGGAAAGTTGCTTTTCTCTCAGCCACTTCAGGATCATAACTATGTAGCGTAAGTTGTGTTATTTTCTGTTTAGAGTATACTTTAGTATTGAACATTTGCATGACCCCCAAATATGATTAATCTTCAAAATTGCAGGCAATGCACTGTTTTGATAATTGACTATGTTTAGTAGCAAAGGCATGAGGGAAGCAGGAGTCCAATTATAAATCTATTGTTAGCGTTATTTAGTATCATGTAGTGGGCAACAGAGGGAAGTAAATTCAGCTGGGGGATAAGCCGGCGCCAAGTGATCTCTAAAATATTGTGGTCACTAACCTTTTGAGGTTTGACCTGAAATGAGGATATGTTTTCGAACATGGTCTTGTTATAAAGGCATAATCAATTAAAGCTTTTTGGCTGCCTATGTGTCAAGTATTGGCTGGAGGAATGTCACCACAAACGCAGCCATTTAGCATAAACAATATGAGTTTCCTCATGATGGAATCCCAACGTAGGGCTAAATCGGAGAGGGGCTCCAATGTTCGCTTAATGCATTTAATATTGAAGTCTCCAACCAGAATAGTGCGATCACAGTGGTGATCAGCAGCTGTAAGATCTAGAACCAATTCTAGATCTGAAATAAAGGTCTCAACTGTGATTTGTAAATGATTTCAATAAGCGTTTATTAACGCAATGGTCTCAGTATCAAATTTCAGTTTGACCAATTGAGGGAAAGTACGTGAGTAATGGCAGGAACTAAAGATATAACGTTGGTCCCATACAGGGGCGATAGAGAGCCAAACCTCTTGGACAGCTACAACGTCATATTTCAGCAGAGGATTAGATTTGGAAGATGTTAAATGTTTAAATCCTCTTGTATTCCAAGAGGCAAGGCTATAAGAAGTGCAGATGGATGATTAGGATGCATTTTTAAAGGTTCTTATGAATCTTGCTAGGTCGCAGTTGGATCTATTCCGAAAGTTATTTAATGATGGCCCTGTTTGGAATTGGTTGCTAGACTCTCTGGTGAATTTCGACTGGGCTCTCTCTAAAATAGAGATTTTCTGGGGGTCAGGAATTGATTGATTAATCAGGAGAAAGCCCAGGTCATACAGTTATGAGCAAGTTTGCCATAAAACGATTCTTACCAGGCCCGAACCCATCCATAATTTAATGACGGGGTGATCATGGTCATTCATGAAGAAATTCCACCTGATCTATGTCATTTGCGGACAATTCCTCTAGAGCGGGAATCTTGCCAAGTATGTTCATAATGGAGTACCTATTTAGGTCATAAGTGGGAAACGAATGTGCTCGACTTTGTAAAATAAGTAGAAACAGATTAATTTTGTCAGCTAAGGTTCTCACTTTCGATTTTGCATGGTTAACAGGGAGAGAGTGTAGGGATTGGGGAACTTGTTTTCTTTGAATCAGGTGTTCTGTAGAGTCAGTCCTGATTCTTTGGTCATCAATTCTGGGCCGCTTGTTTTGGCTGGGAAAAATAGACTTGTAAGGAATGAGCAATTTGCTCTCATCTCTCGTCTATCCTCAAGCGTCATAAATTGAACTGAATCGAGACTCAGATGCTCGCAAGGAGTCACTTTTTTTATATCGAGTAAGAGCTTGGTAGTTCTTGTATTGCTCACTAACAGAGTGCTAGCATCTGCTTTACATTTCCTTTCAGTTATGTTTGCAGGATGGGAGGCTTCTTGGATTGCGGTCAAACTTACCAGAGCATCAAAGGGCTCATATGGTAAAGGGGATTTATGTTGGTCATTCACTTTTCCAGATGAACATTTCTTCACAGCCGCTTTCTTGTATTTTTTTATAATGCCTTGGCTCACTTGGCTCTCACTTGGCTCGACATTGGCGTAGGTAGTGACACATTTTGAATACAAAATCGAGAGCCACTTGGTTTGTCACTGGCAACGATTTTTATGTTCTTTGTTTTTTTGCTAACAGCTTTGATACTGCTTTAAAAGAAAAATATATTATAGGTAGTGGTAGCAATCACAGCACTCTTTGGAAGAACCACATAGTGCTGTGCCATGGTCATCAAATCCTCTTTCATAGGGATAGAGACCGTGACATTTTTGGTTTTAGCTTTCCTTCTTTTAGTACATGGTTTATCAGGAACACACCCGGGTTCAGAGAAGTTATTGTCAAAAACAGCTGTGGCTTTTGATGTTTTCTACTTGCTACCTGTAGAGCATGTAGAATCAGAAACATTTCCTTGTATAGATTTGGGGACAAGAGGTTGTTGCAGAAGAACACAATCTTTTAATTTAAATTTTATGTCATTCACCCGCTTACGAACAATCGGAACGTTACACATAAGGGCAAGTCAGGTAGAATCCTGCTGGGGGCTTCGAGTAGGATGGTCACATAAGATGTTGGTGGTTTGTCGATGTCTAAGATTAAGTAGAAGCTCGTTTTGTGCATTATGTTTAACATCCAGGGTCTCAAAGTTTAGTCAAGGAAAAAAGCGCCACATTCATAAACCGTAAAGATGTGCCAATATTCACAGAAGGGTTTGCCTCAGCTGGGGCCGATATCATACTGGGCGATTCAGGCTTCTGACTCGGTGTAGGGTGAGTAAAAGAAATGGACAACACTGAGGAATTGTTATCTGCAGTTGAAAACATTACAGGAGATTGTGATAGATCACTTCTAGGATACTCTGTAATTTGTGGATCTAAAGTGACACTACTGGGGTCATTACGACCCAGGCGGTAAGTACACCAACTTTACCACCATGGTGTAAACTATGTTTACACCATGGTGGATGACGGATTTACCGCCCCATTCCAAGGTGAGTGGGGCGGTAAATCCCCATTTCCCATTTACCCTCCCCTATTCCCATTTTTGCCCCATAGGGCATAATGGGAGTGGGGAAGGCGCTAATTACGGCACCGTAAATTACGGTGCCGTAATTAGCACTAAGGCGGTTTAGCACCATGGCCCTCATTACGACCCTGGCGGTAAGGGGTTTGCGCCAGCGTTAGCTGCGCCGACCCCTTACCGCCAACTACGAGTTCCCATAGCGCCATGGTCACTTTTCCGCCCGCTTTTTGCGGGCGTAAAAATCCATGGCGCTATGGGACCTTGGTGTTAATTACGCCACCGTAATGTACGGTGGCGTAATTAACGCCTTCCCCACTCCCATTGAGCCCTATGGGGCCGAAATGGGAATGGGGAAGGGTAAATGGGTCAATGGGGACTTACCGCCCCGCCGACCTCGGAATGGGGCGGTAAGTCCGCCATCCGCCATGGCGTAAACGGACTTTACGCCATGGCGGAAAAGTACGCCGATGGCGGAAAAAATCCGCCAGGGTCGTAATGAGGGCCCATGGATTTTAACGCCTGCTAAAAATTGGAATCAGGCGTTAAGGGTTAACGACGGCGTTAACCCTTAACGCCTGAGTTGTAATGAGGCCCTATGTAAGCTCTCTTGTCCATCACATACCACAAACTCCTGTGATTTATGTGTCAGCCTTTCATCCCTGATTTCAATCGTCGTAGTATCAGTAATAGTGCTGTTCAGTCATGCTTGACTATCACTGCACGAGAGAGCGGCAGTTCGTATCTGTATGCTAGGACATGTTAATTGAACCGCCATTACATTTGATGTTTTTTCAGAATATAAAGTTGGAATTAGCAGGGTACCTGCGAGCACTAGGGAGTCAGTAAGCGTTGAGTTTCAGGGCGAGATCGCTCCATGTTACATCTGACACGGGGAACGAACAGGCAGCGCTCTCCATGGTTGTTGGTTTTGTGTCCATTGCACAACATTTCCGAATGTCAGACGTTAGGGGACGAACACGAGCATTCAAAGCCAGGCTGTTAGTGCATGAAAGGTGAATGGTGCGAGATGTGAATTTCCAGTGTAGAGGTGGCATTTGTTGCGAGAACAGCCATTTCCGGCCCTGAGGGCATGTTAGTTTTCAGTGAGTACGGTCTCTGCATGTGTACCCAATAATATAAAGGCTCTCTCACTTATACACAAATTAGTAAAACAAAACAAGTCAAGTAGGCTCCAAAAAATAAAGCACACCCACAAAAACACAGTAAAAAAATGTACAGCTATATAAACAAATGAATTTTGCCAAACTCACAAGAATGTAAACTCTAGCTCCCATCCCCCATTTCCTGCTGCCAGCTGACAGTTGACACAACTTCCCAAAGGCACTTAGTCCAAATGCGCGTGCGCCACTTGCATGCGGCCATTGTTAATGTTGGGTTCTGGGAAGGGGGGCGGAGCCAAAGTAAAATATATCTAAAATAAAGGTAAAAAGAGATATTATAACGTTAGCTATAAATAAGTAGGATAGAACGGTGTATCCTTAGTAGTCCATTAAAAGTCTGTACGTCTGTACCAGCAAGAAATGCAAGTCTTGAATAAATGGATCAGGGAACACGCTCAGATCCTCCACAGCCGACAGCACTTCCCAAAGGCACTTACTCCAAAAGCGTGCGCGCCAAATGCGCGCAGACAGTGTTCATGTTGGGTTCTGGGCAGGGGAGGGGCAAAGTAAAATCTATCTAAAATAAAGGTAAAAAGAGATATTATAACGTTAGCTATGCGCTAGTAGGATAGAACGTTGTAGGTAGAGTTTGTGAGCTCTTAATAGTCCATTAAAAGTCCGTACCAGCAAGAAATGCAAGTCTTGAATAAATGGATCAGGGAACACCCTCAGACCCTCCAGAGCCGACCGCACTTCCCAAAGGCACTTAGCCCAATATTACGAAGTTGCGGCTGTGTTTCTGCTCTCACAATGATCATGGATCGTGCTATTTGTATGGTGAGAAACGTTTTCTTAAGAAATAGGCCAGGTACTCAGTGTCAGAGTAAACAGTTAAAGGTGAGCAGGGTTGCTTTCATCTTTGTCTACAAAGTAGGGTACCAATAAATATGTGTGAGTACGGTGAGGCCTATCAAGCTGTGCAAATACTATGCACTTCAGGATCGTGACTCCCAAATTACCTCCTGTCTGTGAAATGCCTATTGTAGTACATTGAGACCATGGGACAAGTGTGGCACATGCTGGGGGTTACTGAAATACCTTTCTAGGACACTGAAACAGACTGGGGGAGGACAGTGGGAGTCCAGGGGGTGGGAGATAGGGGGGCGGCGGCAGACTATGTGGAGAGCCAGTGTGGGTGGAGAGCTGAATTTAAAGGTTTTGCTACTACCGGAAGCCTGTGTGAGGCAGTGCACAATGTTAATAGAGGCACACCTGCAGAAAACCTCTGAGGTGGAGGAACTGTTACCAGAGCAGAAGCCCTGCAAGCAAGGTTGTCACATGAGTGACTTCCATGTAGGAGAGGTCCATGAAAAAGTCCACAGAAGATGAAAACAATTACACCACTGTCATTGAGAGGGCCCAGACTCACCCAGTTGCCATTAGAACAGCGAATGGGAAGCAAGGAAGTAGGTGTTGCAAGGAGTGGGTCAAACTGGTTTGGGGCTAGAAGCAGAAAATAGCAAGCTAAGGGTGGCAGGGGGCTAGAGGGCTCCCCTACCAGGTTCATGTGCTCCCAAGTGCATGGGAGTGCTCTATGCAAGAGCCATAGCAAACCTGAGTGAAGAAATGGTGACCTGCAATGGCAAGATTGGAAATACATTGGCCAGGAACCTTTGCAGTTATCTTAGACTTGAACCACAGCAATATTGAAGTCTGTGCTTAAAGAAATGCTAGAGGGTGAACATCACCCCCAGGAACCCAGAGTCATCTCCCATCCTCGACAGCTTAACAACATCTGCAATTCTAGGTGTCTGTTGAAGAGAAGTGATGGGACGAACACTCCACATAGAGGAGGGGCGTGGCACGCCCCTCTCAACTCTTCTGCTCCAGAGCTGCACCAGGAAACATTATTCTCCCCTGCAGTTTCGCACAGGGTCTGACATGTCTTCCCTGCTTGGGTGAGAGGAAGTTATGCACTTCACATCAAGGAACATTGAAGGGGATATCTACTGTCATAGGCGAGGCTCAGCACATCCGTTCCCTGCAAGATCTGTTCGCCATTCCAGACTATATGGTAAGGGGTCATGTTTCAGGGAGGGGACCCTTGAAATCATGTTGAGTGGGAGCTGCAGCATCCCCGCTATATGCATACAAGGTATACGAGGAGGCAACAGTGTGGAAAGAACACCAACTGAGAGGCCCGTACCCAGTAAGTAACAAAGAGTATCATTCTATTCAGGTGTAACAAAATACACATCTGAAGATAGAGAGTTCCTCTAATAAGTGAATAACTAAAAAGTAACTCAGCGTGAATGAGGTTCGTTAACAGTATAGCTATTATGCACATAAAATTATTATCGCACATTTTTACATCGACTTCAGACTACATTTTGTGTGGTTCTGTTAAAATGTTTTTGCCATGTTGCATACCAAAAAAACCACATGGGAATTTGAATAAGAAATACTCATTGTGCTACACTTAAAACGCTTCTCACTCCTTGTCCAATCTGCAGCAGTCTGAAATTCAAACTTAGATGGATACTGTTGGAGAATAACTGAAGTAGATTGGTCAAATGGGCGATAATCCCAAAAATGCATTAGTTTTGAGAGCTTGTTTGACCATAACTACACAGTCACAAGTTCTCTCGATATACATGTGTGTGTGGGTGTGTGTGTATAATATAGCTTATGTCATCTATACGTCAGAAAAGCATTAATTGAATAGATTGCCAAACATATTTCCTATTTCATAACACAAAGATTGGGTCCCATTTTCAAATGACCTAGACTGCGAAGTATAATACTTCTCTCTGTTATTGCCAAACAGCCCTTACTGCGTCACAAAAGGTTAAGCAGCACTTTTCAGGTCAGCTCATGTTCTAAATATCTGTGGCCTGAGCAGATCTCAGACTGGTCTGTGGAGCCTGCTCTTGTTTCCACAGTAGGAGAGCAAGATGGGAAGAGCAACTCTGATGCTACAGATGTATGAGCTGCGAGAGAAACAATCATAGAAAAGTTACTCAAAAAAAGGCAGAAATAAATTGCTTCTTGTTTTTTATGTTTATATATTTATTAAAAGTGCTTCTGGTTAACAATAAAGACTTTTGCACTAACACATACAAATATAAAATCAGTAACATGATAAAAAAGTATCACATCAGCTAAAACCACAACACAAGTAATAATAAGTTAAGGGTTTGACAATCAGGACATTTTACATAATTACATTTGAACAATTGAGAACATCTCCAAAATGAATGGATGGACAAAGTTGTAGTTCATTAGTATAATAGTAGTAGTAGGATATCTCCTCGGAGGCCCAACCGCCCCACCCTCCCTTTGTACTTCGAGGCAACAAGTGTTCCCAGTATGAAAAATATCAAGTTAGGTCCACTTAATCCCAGCCTCTTTGTGGTTGACACCAATTATCTATTTTGGACACTGAGTAACCTATGAAAGTATCCGGACCAAGATGGCGACTGTTGATGCAGAATGTAATTGTCTGACCGCAGACAGGCACAATGTGTTCTTGCCAATGATTGACATCCTTGTAGCAATACATGGCTGTGTGGTCACTATGTTGCTGTTGTGTTGCTATCCCAGTTGTGACACTTGATCAGTGTCTGCAGATTTAGGCCATTGTACATGTGTGTGTGAAATTTGAGTAGTAGTCTGATCTCGATACCCAAGTTGTGTATGCTGAACTGAATTTCTCACATTCTAACTAGCAAAGCATACACATGCTCCACTCGAGCACACATGCTGATAATGACTTATCATATCATATCATTGTTGGGAAAATGTTCGGGGTCTAGGAAGAGGGCGGGAGTAAAATCAAAAGTCATTAGGATAGTCTTTTACAACTACTAGGCAGTGGGCAATGTGTCTTTGGGAATAATTGGTGCAACATGTACAGTAGACACTGCAATGGCCAACTGACTCTGAGCCTGCTGGCTATGTTTTTAATCATTGGGGCAATGTGAACATGGTGCATGGCCAAAAGCCATGTCCAGTGAACACTGAGGCTGCCGGCTAAGGCCTTTAGTGTTTTTTTGGCGATAGGCCATGGCTAGTTGGCCATTGGAAATGGCCAAACGGCTTTGGAACCTGAGTTCATTAGGGGCTATGGGTCTCAGCCATGGCTATTTACATTCCCTCAATTTAAATCAATGGTGCAACATGTACAGTGGTCACAGTAGAAGGCTGTGGCCACTTGCGGTGTGCAAGGGACATGGTTTGTGGGTCCTGAAGAAACTATGGTATAACAAAACACTTTAAATTCAGTGAACAATTGTTAGTTAAGAAAAAGTATGGTGATCTGTTTTAACACAACAAACCTTTTAAAATTCAGTGGGTTTGAGAAGTGATGAACTTCTTAACTTGGCTTACATTCCCATGAACAATCCCATGAGCACCTATTTGATAGCAGAGAGAAGGGATTCAGAATGAGATACACATTGGCATTATGAGGGATGTCAATATGGGGGATGCCAAGTTATGATGGTCATCACTTCCCACACCTTAATAAGATCTCTTTGACTTTCTCTTAAATCAAGTTTTACATTTTTCACTGAATATATTATTTGAAAAAAACGGTTTTACGAAAGAGTTAAGGTTAAACCAACAAAACCCCTAAAGTCTACACACATTAGGAATGATGATATTAAGGTAACAACATAATATACTTTATCTATTAATTAAAACATATATTATATTAAAATCAAATAGCATGCTAACCTTAATTCACCCTGTTTTTGGTTTGCAATATTTTGCTTTTGCTATCAGATGTTTATAGTTATAGAAATGTGATGTGTTGTGTGAATATTTTTTTGTGTTTGACAAACATGTTAAGCAGTTTTTATTTGTTTTTAATATGTATCAATTATGTGCTACCTTTGTTAGTATTTAAAATTTGTATTATTTACTAAATTTAATTTAGCACATATTACGTTTGCATTTTTTGTATGCTTATATAATGTCTGTTGTAGCATTGATGTTACTAACTTTGTACATTATGAATGCTGTGGAAATACTGATGTTATTTGTTGATGTAAAGCTGATCTTATTGTATCCAATAACTTAGACGTCCTAGCAATCACGGAAACCTGGCTACACTTGGCAGCAGGCCCAACGTTATCTCTAGTCATACCTGAAAACTATACGATCCTTAGAGCAGAGAAGCCACCAGAGGCGGTGGAGTAGCCTTCATTGCCAAGAATCAGTTAGGCCTTAGAGAACTCACTAACCAGCAGTTCTCGTCAGGAGAACTTCTATCTGTCAAACTACCCCTAACGACCGCACTCACCATAACGGTACATCTCATGTATAGACCTCCAGGCCCAATGTCTTCATTTGAGGAAGACATTACAGAACTCCTTACTTGGAACACCAAACCTGGCTCCCAAATAATGTTGCTGTGATACCTCAATTTAGGCCTCAATGACACCAACGACAATAACGCAACTGCTTTAGCCAACACAATCACGGAGTTAGGTTTCTCTCACTGCATCACCAACCGACGCACAGCAAAGGCAGAACCTTGGACTGACTAGCTGACTTAAACTGTGACACTAAGATTCTCTCCAATACTCTGTGTGCCTGGTCAGACCACCATGTTACCTCCTTCACCATCCAAGATAGCCGGAGCCTAAACCCCAGTTCTACAAAGCACCCCCAACAATTACTAGAAATAATCGTAATATCACGGCTGAGAAACTACTGCCCCTTTTAGAGCCTATCACTAATCAACCTAAGCTTACGAATATGGACCCGTCTTCTCTTGTGAAGTTATATAATAACACCCTACTTCAGGCCTTAGACAAAGTAGCACCTCTAAAAATGCATAAAGGCGAGCCACAAGCTCACCTAAAAAAGTGGTTCACTTCTGAGCTGAAATCCCTGTGTAATACCAAAAGAATCACAGAAGCAAATTGGAAAAAATACCTGCAGATCTGAACAAGGAAAAGTTCATAGTGGCCTCTAACAATTACAAAGCAGCCATCCTACAAACTAAAAGTGATACGTACAATGACAGAATTATGAACGCTACCTCTGGATCTAAAGAGTTATTCACCATCCTCAGAGATTTGGAATCACAACGATAGAATCGTGTTCTAAAGGCATGACCTGGTGCCCAAATATACAAAAAGAGATACTTGATAAAATTTCTCTCCTACAAACTAAAATAGCATCTAAAAATCTTAGCTTGCCAACTGGCACAACATTCGCAGAGTCACACAACCCACCTACCAAATCTTGCTGTCCATTTGAGTTTGCCCCTGTCACTGTAAGGGAAGTAGAAGGAATTATATCTATCCTAAAAGCATCAAGATGCCAAGGGGAAATCTGCCCGGCAACAGTCATCAAAGAAGTGGTATATGAACGTGCTCCTTTCATCACCACATTTATAAATGCCTCCTTTAAAACGTGCACCATCCACACCAACTTAAAAGATGCCTGGGTTATGCCGCATCTTAAAAACCAATCCAGTTTTGGAACTGGTGTATGAATTCTCAAATGGAGTCCCTGCACATTGCTATGTATCGAGTATGGACCTTCTTGCCCTCTTTCTCTGAAGTGGTGATTTGAAAGTGTCACTCCCAGAACCATTATTACTGTATAAATTAGATAAATATTATTGTAGAATATGGTGCAGTAAACCAGTGATAATGTAACTGAAGATAGATATGTTTTGGTGATTAGTTAACATTAGGAACTGTTAATTTATAGAGATTAATAATTGATAATAGTTTTATCCTGTATTTGTGATTTTTGTTTGTTTTAGTTTATGTTTTATGAACAATGTGGTTGTAATAGTTCTGTGAAATAAAAGACAACTAATAATAAATCAAACCAAACCTTGACCCTAACATCCCTACTAACTACAGGGCTATAGCCATAGTACCCTTCTTACTGAAAATTCTGGACAGGGCGGTTTACCTCCAAATACAAAGCCATCTAGATTCTAATAATCTTTTAGTCCTTAGAAAATAAAGGTTTCAAACCAGGACATGGCACAGAATCAGCGCCAATCATCTTAAAAATCCAAATGGATGAAGTAAAAGATAAAGGCAACCTGGCCCTCCTCCCCTTGTTTGATCTATCAGCTGCCTTTGATTTAGTCAACCATACAGTCCCCACCAAACACCTGACCTCAGCAGCCTCTTTCTCTACAAATGCTGCTGCATGGATACAGTCCTTCCTTGCTAATAGGACAATAAGAGTATTCGCACTGATGGCCTCGGTTGAACCGACCCCAGTCCCCTGCGGAGTACCACAGGGTTCCTGTGTATCCCCTACATTATATTATATATTCACTAAGCTACTATTAGACCACCTAGATGATTTTGGTGTATCCTACACTAACTATGCGGATGATTCTCAAATCCTCATCACCATTACAGATCCTATGACAGAGACACTAAACTCCTTAATGAAATATACATAAAGATTCAGGCATGGATGGCCATCCATGGCCTCTGTCTGAATGACGATAAGACTGAGTTACTCCTTATTGGATCACATACCCAACTAAATAAGATAGACAACCAATACAAATCCTTCAAAATTGACGGCAATAACATTGAAGTCTCAAACAAAGTCAAAACACTAGGCATATATCTTGACTATACCCTTTCACTTACCAGACAAGTTAATGCGACAGCCTCAGCATCAGCAACAGCCTATAAATCCAAAATGATTAATGCCTGGAGACCCTTCCTGTCCTCTGATAGTTGCATTACCTTGGATAGAGCACTTATATTATCAAAATTTGATTACTGCAACGCTGTATACTTAGGTACGAATAAACATAATATGAAAAAAGTGCTGCAAAAAAACACGCTTAGAGCGGCACTAAACATCCCGGGAAACAACCACATCTCCTCAGCGAGACACAATACCCATTGGCTTTCAGTGTAGGCTATAAATTGCCTTCAAAACAGTAGCGATTACTCACAAATGCCTCTCTAACTCTGCTCCAAAATATTTGGTAGACAAATTCCCTAGAAATCAATCGAACAGGCCTACCCCCGCTATATATACACACGCTGCTTAAATATTCCCAGATTCAAGTTACAAAAAGCAGGGGGCAACAGTTTCCCAGTACTAGCAGCCAAACTTTGGAGCACCCTGTCTATAGCACTAAGAGCGGAACTGTCCTTCTGGATTTTTAGAAAAAAAGTAAAAACCTGGCTCTTTGCTCAGGGTTGTTAAAGGTGCCTTTTGACTTGCAATAGCAGATGTTTGTCCGTAGAGTTGCCTTCTACCTGTAACATGATGCTAATGTCCTGAATTCTGTATGTATGTAACATTATTGTATTCCTTAAGTAATGCGCCCAGATACATTTGGGTTAGGTGCGCTATATCAATAAATAAATAAATAAATACTGTCTATTATTTTTTTAATCGTGCTTACTTGAGTAATGTATCTTTTATTTTTCTAATATTCATTATTTACTAAATTATATATTTACAATGATTACATGCAGTTTGTGAATTTATGTTTTAATGTAACAAATAGTATTTAAATGTTTGTGTACATTTTGTAATTGCAAATTAATGGTTCATTCATTTTTATTATTAAAAGATGGTCTGTGTATTTCATTTTTTGATTTCACTTTTTGGAGGAATCCTGCTTTTGTATATTATAATTTCAGTTTGTTATTATATAGTAATATTGTATTACAAAAACATTTTATACTTTATGATTCATTATAGGTGTACATTTAATTTACATTTTAACATTTTTACATAGCTTGCTGGTATGCATATAATTATTACTTGATACTATTATGTGCTTATACGTTTGTGAGTGAGTTAGCGTTACCATGATTTGTGATTTTAACATAATATATATTTTTAATCAATTGGTAGTTTATTATGTTATTACCTTTTTTAAAAACAAGTCCATTAATTTATTCACAACAGTGTAACTTACAGACTCTCATATCTATTCACATGACAATGTGTAACCAGTTACATCTGCTTGCTCCCCTACCCCACAACTCCCCTCTGCCCCATCCCAGCCTATTCCACCTATATCATCTCTACAACAATGCAACTGACTGTGCTCAGTATTTACATTAGTCTCTATTCCACCAATTGTGTCAATGTCTGCCCACCTTCATTGGTATCACTGCACGGGGAGTCAGTCAGCTCCAGCAACATATGTTTCCGAGAGACCAGATCTACATTTTGTACTTCCAGGCCAAGGTGGGCTGCCTCTTGCCATACTGAGGTTTTTTTCTTCCCTCGTCCATTTCTGGAGGTCCTCTGACCATAAGCGTACTTCTGGACCTGTGTGTACTTTCCAACCCATCGATATTCTATGTTTCGCCAGTATATTTGTCAGGTCTTTCAACTTACTCACATGTGTCACCTGTTTCGGTTTGGCAAAGCTACCAAGCAAATAGGCAGTGGGAGTATTATGTTATCACCATAATGTTATCATTTATATTGTTTATAAAACTTTACATGTGTGTGTTGGTTTAACCTTAGCTCCTTTGTAAGATCATTTTGTTTCACATAATGTCAACTTTTTTTTACTGTTAGATGATTGTTTTTGGTTTGTAATTGTCATACTCCCCATATCCTTGTACATTTTGTATAAATGCTGAGTGTGTCTAATATGCATACTCTACATATAGGTGTACATTTTGTAAAGAAGCTGCACATCTGTTCTGAGCATGCATAATGTACATACTCTACATGTCTGTGTGATGTTTGTATACAAGCTGTGCATTCATTCTGAGTGTGTGTAATGTACAAACTCTACATGTCCGTATACATTTTAAATAGATGTTGTACATTCATTCTCATTGTGTGTAATTTGCTTACTCTTCATGTCCATTTTGTGTACAAGCTTTACATTAATTATGAGAGTGAGTAATATACATACTCTACATTCCTTGCACATTTTAGATAGATTTGATAGAAGTTGTACATTGATTGTCAGTATTTGCAATGCACCTTTTGTATAGAAGCTGTATATTTGTTCAAACTTTACATGAACTTATACATTTTGTAAAAAAGCTGTACATTCTTCTGAGTATGTGTGATGTACATACTCTTCATGTCTGTGTACCTTTTTATATACAAGCTGTACATTCATTCTAAAGGTACTGCGAGGGGTGAGAAATGTAAGACAGACACAGAGGTAAAATGTTCACTAAGTTTTCCATTTATTCAAAATAAAAAGGGGGTTGATAAACTCCTATGTTTCCCTAACCTAATAGAGAGGTCCTTGTCTAGAAAATGCCCTTTCCACCTCAGTTAGTTGATTATTCAAAACAAATCAATGTCTTCCACAATATTCATTGTGAAAGGATGATCGACTTAATTTTGAAACCATAAGTTCAAAACCAATGCAATTGAGCTGTTATTTTTGACCAAGTTCTTCAAAGGAACACCTTCCAGTCATGAAAGCACTCAAATCTCTCTCTCAATACTTCTGCTTGAAATAAAACACTTTTGGCCGGATAGCAAAAAGCAACTTGTCTCAATGATGTTGAGATATACACTTTCCTAAAAGTATATCTCTTAAAAGGGGATTATGCCTTGGTTGCTTTATTAATATCTTCTCACCGCTTGTTGGCTGAAGGCGATGCTGGTTATGAGCTTTTCCCAGTGATTGCCTTAATATGGTTTCCTCGTAGCCTCTTGGCTGTGAGTAGTATTAGTTAGAGGCTTTCCCCACTGGTAGTTTTCCCAAAGACTTTTGATAGCTTCTTGGCTGTGGATAGTACTGGTTATAAACTTTCCCCTATTTTAGTTCCTTATAAGGGAACTTTCTTATTTGCCACTTAGCTTAGTTTTCATTAACTATTCAGTATCAGAAAACAAGTTCTGCTTTGGTTTGTCAATTGTTCAGTATTTAAAGTTATTGCATTCTGACAGCTTTCGTGTAAGAAAAGCCCCAGGGTCAGCATTCAGACTCTGTTAATCTCTGGTTCTCTGCTGTGATCCCATCCTGCTGTCAGGCTTCGAGGAGGCCTTTCTGCATGCAGTCTGCTTTCCTTCCCACTTCTGCAAGCCTCAGGTAAGTTGTGAGTCTGTCTTCTGGAGCGATCACAGCTTCATTGATCTTCTACTGCTTTACCGGTCTGCCACACACTGCTCTAAAAAGCACATCTCCTCCTCAGCTGGGCTTCATCTTAGTATGCCGCTTTCTGCTGCACATACTCTACAATTCTGCTTAATTTCACCCTTCATGGT
Source organism: Ambystoma mexicanum (assembly GCF_040938575.1). Lineage (NCBI taxonomy): Eukaryota > Metazoa > Chordata > Amphibia > Caudata > Ambystomatidae > Ambystoma > Ambystoma mexicanum. Next base: position 1,556,131,797 of record NC_090929.1, on the reverse strand, counting down.
GACTTCTGCTGGTGGGGTTCTTTCCGTGGCTGCTCCTGCACCTCGGATGGCTTCAGCGTCCACAGCTATGCCTCCTACCATTCAAAGCTTCTTGACTTGCTTCATCTGCTTCACCTTCTTTCCCTTCATTGCACAGCTATGCTTCATCTTGGGTTTTAAATATCCCACTCAGGTGCTTTGAGTGACAGCAACTAGACCACACCTTTGAATATTCACCACTCTTTTGCCTCTGAGCTCCTTTGCCTCATCCCTGTACTCTTAGTATTGTGGGAACTAAAGTCCATAGAAGATTGTGTGTTATTAGTTTGTTTGTTCTCTTTTACAGTACACCATTAGCATTTCAGGAATTATAGGAGGATTGTGAGATAAGGAGATCCCTGCTGTCTCCCGGCATGAGTTACATCCCAAGTGTTCCTCCCACATGAAACCACCCCCAGGGTCAGGATTAGGCAGTGGCTGCCTTTCCCTGGGCACATGAGGAGAGGCCCATTCTGGGTTTCCAGTCATTATCTCAATGGAATCAACAAAGTGCGTAATGTGCATGCTCCTCGTTCCCTGAATATTTTGGATAAAATATGTCCGTTTATTATGAGGGTGTGTAATGTATATACTCTACATGTTTGTTTTCATTTTGTATGTAAGCTGTACGTTTGTTCTGAGCATGTGTAATTTATAAATGTGCATGTCTGTGTACATTTTGTATCGAGGCAGTATATTTATCCTGAGAGTGTGTAATGTACATACTTTACATGTCCGTGTAGATTTTGAATAGAAGCTGTACAATAATTCTAAACTTGTATACTTTAAAGGGCCATGTACATTTTGTACAGAAGCAGTATATTTATTATACACATACTTCATGTCTATACTCTATATTCCATATACATTTTGGATAGAATTTGTACATTCATTATGAGGGTGTGTAATGTACAAACTCTACACGTCCGTGTACATTTTGTAAAATTGTTGCACATTCATTCTGAGCTTTCTTAATGTACATTGTTTATATAAGCTGTTCATTCATTTTGTGTAGTGTACATACTATACACATTTGTGTACATTTTATAAAGAAGCTGTAGAATCATTCTGAGTTTGCGTAATGTACATATTACACATGTCTGTTTACATTGTGTATAAAAGCTATATTTCATTTTGAGAGTATGTGATACACATGCTCTAAGTAACTTAGAGCATGTGATTCCCATGCTCACCTGATTCCCACGGAGGCGCAGGTCTGGCTTCGAGTGCTGATGCTTCTTCAATGGTGAAGCGCAGGACTCTGATGATGGACAGGAAGGGCCCCTCTACTCTGGCTTTTCTGGCTCGCAGGAATATTCCCCTGTGCGTGAAAAGGGAGTATTACCTACTGACGGAATAATGCTCAAGCCTCCCACTCCCTTCCAACCCTCCTCGATATCCTTCCACGATTCCCCATGAAGTCTCACCTTAGGGTTTGGAAGGATGAGTTCTCCATCCTGCTTCTGATGCAGGGGCGCGTTGAAACCCAGTTACTTCACTGGATTGAGGTTTGATGGGAGTTCAATATAAGCTTGACTATTCAGGTGAGGCGCTGTAAGAGTTCTGTTGCAAGTTCAAAAGTTCAAGCTTAATAATAATGTTCATTGTCTTATTGCAGCAAGCGCTAATGCTTATGTCTTTTTCCCCTTAGGGGCCGGGGTTCGGAATGCCGGAGATATGGCGCCGACCCGAAGTGTAAATTCTGGATGAGCGTTCAGGTAATGTCTTTGCATTCGCTCATTCAATGTCTTTAGGGCCTCATTACACGGTAGGCGCTAAAAAATGTGATTTACCGTCATGGCGCTATTAGCGTGTCCGCCATCGCATGAGACCGCTAATAGCGTCCCATTACGAGTTAGCGGACACGCGCATAGGGCCATGCCGGTAAATGACCCTACCGCCATGGCGGAAAAGCACCTTACCGGCTCCGACCAAAGTGCTGATAGCATCTCCGCCCTCATGCTGCATGCTATTAGCGGTCACCGCTGTTAGCGGTCACTGCTATTAGCGGTCACCGTAAAACACCGGAACCGGAAATAGCGTCATCGCACCGGAACGGGAAAGAGCCCGGCGGCCATCCTTAAAAACACAATCCATTGCCATCCCCTGCACTCAGGACCTGCAGCAACACCACGACTGGCAAAACCACATCCCAGAAGAACAAACAATGCCCAAGGCCCTAAAGAAAGCCGATGCGCGCCAGCGCAAAGAACGCTTCTCAAACGAGGAATTGAAAATGCTGGCAGACACCCTGGCTGCAAATGCAGACGTAGTGTTCGCTAGCGACATGCGGCGCCCGGCACTCCTGAGAAAAAAGGAAATCTGGGCTGAGGTGGCGCAGAAAGTCAGTGCGGTGGGCTCCACCCCCCGCACCGTAAAGGACGTGCGCAAGCGGTGGGATGATCTGCGCCTCCGTGTACGCAGCATTTTATCGGCCAACAGGAATCTGGCCATGGGCACAGGAGGCAGAGGTGGATCCCCGATGAAGATGCAGGAGTGGGAGGAGACATGTGCCAGCACCATTGGCATAGAATCCATCGAGGGAGTGGGCCGAATGGAGTGTGGTGTGGCAACCACGTCAGACGGAGGTGAGTGACCACGCAAGACACAGCAATGCCAAGCATGAGTCCCTCCCCCAAATGTGAATTGGGAATCAGCTAATGGATGGGGTCATCACACACACATGTACACAACCCTGCATATATGCCCTGCACATCCCCACACAACCACATGCATGCAGCACCTCACACACATGTCACCCTGACACATGTCCGGATGACCCACCCATCTGGCCAACAACCTGCAGGCCCAAAGTAGATGTCCAAATCCAAAGAACTGCAGCAACAACAACATATGCATGATGCACGTTGACCCATCACTGATGTTATCCCTGTCTTGCTCCCCCACAGGGTCACAATCTGACAGTGAGGAGCTGGACTCTGCAAAGCAGGCCCCACCACCCAAAAAGCAGGCCAAGGGAAAGGATGCAGGCACCAGGCCCATTACATCGAGGGGCACTGGGATATCTGGAGTGGGCCAGCGTTCAAAAGCCACCCACGCAACGACCACACCAAGGGTCGAAATGCCATCCGACACTGTGGCAGCACCCCCACCACCCACCCCCACCACTCAGGAGCCAGTGCCAGAAGGCACGCCGTCCGCAGCCAATAGCTCCGTTGGGGAAGCAGCAGCCACGGCACCTATGAGTGATGTGGACGACCCATGTCCGACACCGGAAGGGCAGCGTACACCCAGCCCCCAGCTGTCCCCACTCCACAGCCCATGCAACACATCCAATGGCAGCATCCATGAGGTGCATGCCGGAGATGCAATGGATGGGTCATTCAGTCCCGTGGCGAGCTCACCTGATGTCGGCCACATGCAGCAAGCTGCGCCGAGGAGTAACAGGGGCAGGGCCGCAGACGACACCATGAGCCTGATACGCCAGCGCCAGGAGGAGCTCAATGCCCTGGTTGCCCGGCAAGTGAGCGAGGCTGCCTCGACCAGGGAGGAGATCAGGGTGTTGTCAAGGGACATGAAAGCTGCCATGGACAGCAACACGACGCGCCTATGTGACGAGATGGCCGCTGTGAGGCAGGTCCTAACGCGCATTGCTGAGGCGATGGAGAGCATGCGTCACTCACAGGGAGCAGATCAACCAGCCACGCCCTCGTCTACTAGCTCCGACAAGACAACCATCCTGCGCAGGTCCAGCCGGTCCTTGCGGCGGTCAGACTCACAACCCCCCAATGGTGGTAGTGGAGGAGGGAAGTAGGGCCAGCCTGTCCCTGTTGACACTTGGGAACTAATGCAGCACTGATGTGCACACCATGTTCGGTGGAGTTGTGGGGGGAGGGGGGTGAGGGTGTTCGGTGGAGTTGTGGGGGGAGGGGGGTGAGGGTGTTTGGGGGAGTTGTGGGGGGAGGGGGGTGAGGGTTGTTGGGGTGGAGGGTACATGCACGTTTGAATGTCATAATGCTCAATACACACGTAATGGCATGGATAATCACATGACTGGACATTGATAATTGTGTATGTGTGCTTTATTGTTGAAGGGTGCACTGTGATTATGTCCTCCATACACCCCGTGCCCTGAGCTGAACACCAATTGCACCCTCCTAATCCATGTGCATCAGAAACAATGGTCTATCAGGTGCTGCCGCACAGCACGTCCCTCATGGGCATCGCCACCTGCATGACCTGCAGCCCCCTCTCCTCCATCCTCATCCCCGTCATCATCCTCAGACGGTGGTCGCAGTTCTATGTCAGGGGGCATTGGCACATTACGTCTGATACACATATTGTGAAGCATGACACATGCCATGGTGATCTTGGCCACCTTCTCATGCCCGTACAGGAGTGCCCCGCCCGACCTGCTGAGGCACCGGAAGCGTTCCTTCAATAGGCCGAATGTCTGCTCGATCACCACGCGGGTACGGGTGTGTGCATGATTGTAGTCCTCTTCGTGCCTGTTCTGTGGGTTCCGCACAGGGGTAAGGAGCCACCTCTTCAGGGGATAACCTGCATCACCTGCATGGGTGCAACAATGGGTATGTGTAAGTGTCTACATAATGTGGAGCGTGCACATATCACACAAACAAACATTGCATATTCAACGACATCCACTGATCCAAGCACGCATGGCAATCAGGGTAACTGCAATGTGGGAAGGTGAGGTGGTCCTTGCAAGTGGACATGCACCATGCATGCATACAGCAGGGATTGCCATGTCCCGCCAGAGTTTAAGTGATTTGTGTTTCCTGGCCCTGGCAACGTTAGTGCCACACTGCTAGTACACTGCCATTCCTTAGTTGATGTCCCCATGCTGTTTGATGGCAATTCTGTGGTGGGGTACGGGTGTGCCTCACCACAATGGCTACAGGGGATCCATTTGTATGCACTCATGTGCGCGGACCATTTCTGATGTTGTTCAGCGTACATTTCAGTTGTGATTTTGATATGCATGTTGCCGATTTGTGTAATGGGGGAATGGTGTGTTGTGCGGTGTGCATGTTGTTTGGAATGGCCTGTTTGGCGTAATGGATTGATATGGTTGCCGTGGCACTCACTTCCGGCATGTGGTCTTGTCTCTGGTCCATTGTGGGCTGCCTCACTGTACAGTGATGCAAATATGTATGTCCATTCTTCTCATGACACAAGTACACGCCCAGTTGGAGTATGCATCTCCCCCCCCCCATTCACGGCCAGTTGGAGTATGCATCTCCCCCCCCCATTCACGGCCAGTTGGAGTATGCATCTCCCCCCCCCATTCACGCACAGTTGGAGTATGCATCACCCCCCCCCACTCACAATCCACATCACACTGACATGTGGTCGGCCTGCTACTCACCAAGTAGCCACGAACGTTGTCCAGCATGTCGCTCCATGTATCGTGGTATTGTCGAGTTCCGCAGGACCATTGCATCATGGGTTGAACCGGGATATCGGGCACAGCAATGTGTGATGATCTTATTGGAGTCACATACCATTTGGACGTTGATGGAGTGGTATTGCTTTCTGTTACGGTACACTACCTCATTGGCATGTGGGACCAGCAGTTCTACATGGGTACAGTCGATGGCCCCGATGCAACTTGGGATGCCTGCCAGTGAATGGAAGCCAACTTTGGTGTTGGAGATCTCCTGGGCAGTCCGTGGCATGTATATGTGTTGACTTGTGTGCTGCAGGAGGGCATCGAGCACCTGGTTCAGTGTGCGTGAGAATACTGGTTGTGATATGCCATGCATCTGACCTACCGTATGCTGGTAGGTGCCTGTGGCCAAGAAGTGGAGCACTGTTACTACCTTCAGTAGAGGGGGGATGGCAGTACGGATGTCAATGAGACTCACAATGTCGTTGTATATCATGTCTACTATGGTGGTGATGGTATTCCAGTCCAGACGGTACAGGGTGTGTATCTGCTCAGGGGTTAGGTTGACTGGACTGGCTCTGATCCTGGGTATTGGTGGCTGCCTCTGTGGTATCACTAGGTGCACTGGTGGTGCTTGCTGCGCCTGTCTTGCCCTCCTCCTCCTCCTCCTGTGTCTCCTCTGTGCTGCCTGTTGTTGTAGCTGCTGCACAGCAATCATGTCCTCTAGCCCATGTAATGCTGCTAGTATTGCATCCATCTTGGTGTGGGAATGGGTGTGGGGAGGGGTGTGGTGTGCTCATTTGTGCTGCCAGTCTCCATTGCCTCCACCTGTGCTGATTTTGTCCACCTGTGGCAGGTGGGAACTCTGCTGTGCTCTTTTAACGTGTGGTTCGCGATGCCGGTATTAGCGCCTTGCCGGTAAGGGTTCTTTGGGTCTACTATATGCCGGTATTGCCATGTACGCATGGCTCGTGATGCCGTGATATTAGCGCTATGCCGCTATTTCCGGTCTATGGGGCCGCGCGCTCACGGACTTGCCGCTAATAGTGCCACCGTACTTTGCGGTGCCGCTAATGGCGGTATGTCCGGTTCGTGATTGGGGAGGGGATTTACCGATACCGGTAATCCCTTACCGGTAACGGTATGTCCCTACCGCCTACCGTGTAATGAGGCCCTTTGTCTTTTTTCCCCATTGGGGCCGGGGTCCGGAATGCCTGGAAGCGGCAGGACCCGAAATGAAATGGGAATGACCCAACAGGTAAGTCTTAGAAGGAAACTGAGCTTTTCCTTTTTCCCTTCCTTCTCTCACCTTGTTTTCTTGTCTTTTCTCTCTAGGCTCTGGGAAGAGGGTGCGGATCCAGATGATCGCTGCTGAAGATGGAGGCGCCCAGGAAAGCTGAGTGAAATGCAGCGCTGCAGCGATCGAAACGAAATGCTTTTAAAATGATGTCTTCCCTTTCAGGATCGTCGGTGTGATGTCCCCGTGATGCAGCTTTAGCAGGTAAGGTCTTCTTTCTCTCCAATTCCTTCTTATCTCCTTTTGCAGGCGACCCAGGATGCTGACAGGCGTGGCTGAAGTCCAGATGCAGGAGCTGACACGGTGAGCGTCCAGCTGCGAGGAGCAGAACAACGCGAAGCGTGAGTTGCTGATCGGGCGTGGTTTACATAGCTTTGGAAGAAGTTCCAGGCATGTGCCCTTCCACCGATCAGGTATGTATCCTTCCCCGACCACACCCAGGTGGAAAGTAGTCCCACAGGTAAAGTAGTTCCATTCAGGCCTCAAGAGGGCCTGGATGTAGCAGCATGGTCTGCATCAGGAAAGTGCACATTAAAACACTTGAATACATGTCTAGCTTTATGAGCCTGGCGCCTAAGGCGCCAGGACAGGGGTCCAACATGAGTCTGGCGCCTAAGGCGCCAGGACTGTGTCCAAAGGGCCCCAGCTTGGGCCCGCTGGCACTTCCCTGGGAGGAATGATGCCTGCCTCTGGGGTTGCTGGGTCGGACCTGGCTCCTTGGAGGTAGGCATCATGACAGTTCCGTGTACATTTTGGATGCAATGTGTACATTCATTCTGACCTTGTGAAAGCTACAGACTCTACATGTCAGTGTACATTTTGTATTAAGCTGTACTTTCATTCAGAGGTTGCATACTGTATATACTGTACATTCCCTGCACATCTTTCGGAGCATGTGTCCTAAAAGATTGAGCAAGTGCTTGTGTAGTAAGGGTGTGTGTCGAAGCACTGAGTGTTATAGGAGTGTGTGGTGAGAGGGTATTCTGCAGGAGCATATGGGGCTGGAGACTGTGTTATAGAAGCAACTGTAGTAGGAGCATGTGTGATAGGAGCATGTGTTATAGAAGTATGTCTGCTAAGAATGTGTGTTGTAGGAGTGCATGTTCTAAGACCATGCATCATAGGAGCACGTGACTTGGAGTGTGTTGTAAAAGGGTGTTTGTAGGAGAATGTGTCATAGGAATGCATGATGTAGGTGTGTGCGATAAGAAAATGCTGTAGAATTTTGTACATTAAGTAGTTGTTATAAAAGCTTGTGTCGTAAGAGTGTCTGTCATAGGAGTGTGTGGTAGGCAGGTGTTTTGTAGTTGCGGTCATTGGAGCATATGTCTATATATATTGAAAAATCTTTAGCTAAGGGACAGTTAAGGTGATAAGATTTAATGCAAACAAACCTTTTGTTGACCCCAAGGATCTAATGATTTATTTATATAGCACTTACTCCTAAGCGCTTTACATAGAACACATTTACTTACAATATCACCCATCCATTTATTGACCTCAGAAGGATGAAAGGCCTTTGGCCATGGTATATGTTGCGCCTTAAAACACATTGGCCCTCATCAGGAGGTTGGAGGTAACCATGCCGCTTTTAGTGGCATGGTTGCCTCCTTATCGCAATCCGGGCCCGGGTTCCTCAAATGAGGACTTACTGGGCCATCGCAATCTTGGCGGACCCGGTAATTCCCCATCCGAGGAACCCGGACCCGGTCCATCCCCATTCCCATTCCAGCCCCCATAGGGCTCAATGGGAATGGGGATGGAGCTAACAATGGGCTCGTTAATGACGGGCCCGTTGTTGGCTCCCTGGTGTCCTTGCGGGACCCGGAATGGACGCCTGGTTTTTCCAGGCACCCATTGCGGGTCCCGCGAAGAGACCTGGTGGTAGGGCAGAATGGGTTTACCGGCACCTTTACCGGTGCCGGTAAACCCATTACGCCAACCTTGTGATGAGGGCCATTGTGTATAGGCGCATTAAAAATAACCCATAAATAAAATATAAAATGTTACACCAATAGGTTTTTTTAGAGCCCATTAGCCATCACCTTCGGCTGTGGCCACTGTACATGTTCCACCTCTAGGTTTCCTTGGGGCCCACTAGCCATGGCTTCAGCCCTGGCCAGTGAGCACAGCCTTTGGTCATGCCAACTGTATATTTTAATACACTAGTGGCCTGATTCATGGAAGTGTTTTATAATGGCGCAATCCCATAGGAAAACATTCAATGAATCAGGCATTTGGCCATGGCCGCTCTACATGTTCCATGTATAGGTTTCCTTGGGTCCCACGAGTGATGGCCTTCTGCCTGGCCAGTGAGTACGGCCTTTGGCCGTGGTGGCTGCATATGTTGCACCAATAGGTTTCTTTGGGGCCCACTGACCGAGGACTCTGGAACAAAGCCCCATTTCCCCCTGCCAAGTAAATGTGATCACAACAGATGTCCCCTCATTCATTTATTTGTTCTTCAGTTTTCAATCCTCCGATAAAGACCACGGTAATCTCGCAGTAATCTTGTGTTAAATACCACTGTAATGCTTAAAAATTAAAAAGTCCTCACAGGTGCTCCCCATGTGCCTCTTTCCTTTTCCCTAAGTCCTCCAACACAACCCAATTGATTTTACCTCTCTGGCCCCCTTCCATTATTCCCTTTCCCCCTTTGCTTCATGTGATTTATTTTCGTTCCTGAGCGTGTCTTAGATTGTTACTGCAGGCATCTTGCAAGATTCCTCTGGTATTCCTATGATAATGGGAAAACGTTTGAATGGTATCTGGCTCCGCAGACCACTCCCAACTTCACATGATGTCCTCTTTCTCCGACCCCACTTCTAGCCTGATGTAATTTCAGCCTTTTTCCTACTGCAAATAGCATTTTTTGCACTTTTTTGTTTATATTACCCAAATATCACTGCTGTAATTGTTCGCATTGAGCAAAAATAAACAGTGTTTTTTTATTTCTCTGCTGCAAAACACCATGGGAGATATAGCTATATTTTTGGTAGAAGGTGGCACTCCCTCACCCGCCAAATATTTAAACAACTACTGGACAGAATAACACCAAACCTGTCCCGGAAATTAAGTCGATGCTATTTCTGATTTGGTCCAATTCCCTCCAGTGTTTTTTGCACATCGGCTTGATAAAAAACGTTTGAATTTTTTAACTAATCTTTCCCATAATTTCCAATTTACAAACGTTTTGTTTAGAAAATATGAGCCAAATCTGAATGCAAGTCAAAGGCTATTAGCAATGGAATTTTCGGATTTCCCCAGGCGCATGCTATGCACCTTAACTATAATGCGGCAACTGTATATGTATATTTATGGGGGCTGTAGCCCGTTTTTCTCATGCCCCATAGCCACTTGACACAGAGCACATCCCCTCCCACTTCCTGATTCACAGCAACCTACCCACCTCCCTTCCTGCCCACCACCAACGATTAGCTGACTTTCAGTGAGCCTCTGTGCTCCAAGGGCTGCAACCCTGTTTTCTTGTGCCCCATAGTCACTTGGCAGAGAACACAGGTAAGGCAGCGCCTTGTGTGCTGTGCCCACCATTTTACTAATTTGTGGCCCATATTTGCATTTTTTAAATGCTCTTGCGCTCTGTGCGCATAGAATCCCATGCAGGCTCCATCCCCTCCCACTTCCTGATTCACAGGAACCTACCCACCTCCCTTCCTGCCAACCATCCATGATTAGCTGACTTTCAGTGAGCCTCTGTGCTCCAAGGGTTGTAACCCTGTTTTCTTGTGCCCCATAGTCACTTGGCAGAGAGCACAGGTAAGGCAGCACCTTGTGTGCTGTGCCCACCATTTTATTAATTTGTGGCCCTTATTTCCATTTTTTAAATGCTCCTGAGCTCCATGAGCATAGAATCCCTGGTCGGCTCCATCCCCTCCCACCTCCTGATTCACAGCAATCTGCACACCTCCATTTCCACCCACCACCTGTGATTGATTGATCCAAACCACTTAGAACAATCCCACAGGGCTGCCCCTGGCTGAGGGCTCCAAGGCAAAAGGCAGCTCCTGCAGAAGCAGCTCCAGACTGTGTTTGCCCGTGTTCACCTGTGGGGCCAACTATCAACAAGTTAAGAGTGGTCAGGTTGGGGAATACAGCAAACACTGTATTCCATAAAGCCCTACCACCCCTCTCAGCTTCATAACATAGTCTACCAAGGTTTGCTAGATAGTCATAGTCCTATCACTGCTGCACTCCAACCATTAAGTACCATTTCATTAACACTTAGGTCCCTATTTTACTCCCTCTATCCAGGTATCCCAAAAATCTAGGTGTTAATGCATTTATTGTTGTGCCCTGATTTTAGACATGTCTCCCTCTACCGAGCGATCTCAAATCTAGCTGCTAGAACATTTACTGTTGTGCCCCCATTTCAGGTGTGTCTCCCTCTACTGAGCTATCCCAAACCTAGATTTTACAGCAACAAATGGATGTTTGTTGAACCAATGGCTTTCAAGAGTGCAAGTCTGGATCAATGCGGCTGAAATTAGCAATTTTGACCTCTTTCGCCGCCCTCAACATGCCAAGAGAAAGTTTGAAACATGGTCATGGATCATCAACTTAGAGAAACGGGAAAAACTGGTAGCAGCCGCCTGGTTAGGAACTGATCAGAAAAAACTAAATACAAAGTCTAATTATCTGCTATGATGTTACTCTCGCTACTATCGCGAGCAATTCCTACGCTTTCGTTTAAACACGCTGCAGTCAAAAGAGATTCTATGGCAAAGGAAAAATCCTGCAACGAGTGATAAGTATTGTCGCTTTTGTTTGGATGCAGTTGAATCTACAAAATATCTGATTCTAAATTGCCAAACAATCTGTGCGATCCGTTCGAAACACTTGGGTCAATATGCACCTTCAGATGAAGATATGACAGCATGGTGGCACACGATTTCATCTGGCAATAATCCGAAACATGTGTGCGCAATAGTTAATTATCTGAATGAACTTCTGAAATTCCCTATTCAGCCCAATACTGTCCTAAAATGCGCCAAAGGAAATAGGAATTTTCCCGCCACCTGAATCTTATCAATGATGATTTCTGCTGTGAAGGACTGCAGTTCATGATCTTGGTCCGGACCTTGTAATTGTAATTTTCTTCTTGTAATTTTTCTCTTCGCTGTCTGTCCGTTTACTTGTCTTGAAACAAAAGTCTTTTCTTAAATGTCAAGACTGTAGTTTTTCAATAAAAATAAAAAAAAAGGGGATTTTACAGCATTTACTGTTGTGCCCTTGTTTTCGGTGTTTCTTCCTCTATCCAGGTATCACAACTATCTAGGTGTTACTACATTTATGGTTGTGCCACATTTTAGGAGTTTCTCATTCTATCCAGGTATCTCAAATCTATGAATCTATGTGTTACTGAATTTACTGTTGTTCCCCCATTTTAGGCATTACTCCCTCTATCCAGTTATCCCAAATTTAGGTGTTATGGCATTTACTTTTGTGCCCCCATTTTATGCATGTCTCCCTCTACTGAGCTATCTCAAAACTAGGTGTTACTGCATTTACTGTTGTGCCCCAATTTTAGGCATTTTCTCCCTCTATCCAGGTATCCCAAATCTAGATGTTTCTGAATTTACTGGTGTGCCCCCATTTTGGCCATTTCTCCCTCTACCGAGCGATCTCAAATCTAGGTGTTAGGACATTTACTGGTGTGCCCCCATTTTGGCCATTTCTCCCTCTACCAAGCTACCTAAAATCTAGGTGTTACTGCATTTACTTTTATGCCCTCATTTTAGGCATTTCTCCCCCAACCGAGCGATCTCAAATCTAGGTGTTAGGACATTTACTGTTGTGCCCCCATTTCAGGCGTTTCTCCCTCTACTGAGCTATCTTAAATCTAGGTCTTACTACATTTACTGTTGTGCCCACATTTTAGGAGTTTCTCCCTCTATCCAGGTATCCCAAATCTAGGTGTTACTGAATTTACTGTTGTGCCCCCATTTTAGGCATTTCTCCCTCTATCCAGGTGTCCCAAATCTAGGTGTTATGGCATGTACTGTTGTGCCTTCATTTTAGGCATTTCTCCCTCTATCCAGGTGTCCCAAATCTAGGTCTTACTACATTTACTGTTGTGCCCACATTTTAGGAGTTTCTCCCTCTATCCAGGTGTCCCAAATCTAGGTGTTACTGCATTTACTTTTGTGCCCCCATTTTAGGCATTTCTCCCTCTACCGAGCTGTCACAAAACTAGGTGTTAGGACATTTACTGTTGTGCCCCCATTTTATGCATGTCTCCCTCTACTGAGCTATCTCAAAACTAGGTGTTACTGTATTTACTGTTGTGCCCCCATGTTAGGCATTTTTTCCTTCTATCCAGGTATCACAAATCTAGATGTTTCTGCATTTACTATTGTGCCCTCATTTTAGGTGTTTCTTCCTCTATCCAGGTATCCCAAAAATCTAGGTGGTACTGCATTTACTGTTGTGCACCCATTTAAGGAGTTTCTCCCTCTATCCAGGCATCGCAAATCTAGGTTTTACTGAATTTACTATTGTGCCCCCATGTTGTGCCTTTCTCCCTCTATCCAGTATCCCAAATCTAGGTATTACTGCAATTACTGTTGTGCCCCTATTTTGGGCATCTCTCTGTATCCAAGTACCCCATATTTAGGTGATACATTCGCCCCCGCCCCTGCACCCACAGATGATTGTACATTGCTCTCCCGTCTTTCCAGGCCCTTCTCCCACTGCTCAAGCTTCCTATCTAGGGACACCACAACTGGTGAGTTCAGCCAATCGTGTTGGACCTAGGAAAATGACATTGAAGTTGAACTTCATCCAAGTTTAAGGTATGCATACCTTGCACCACATCTGTGGACACAAGTCGCAGGCACAACCACCCATCCATGCACTTTAGAATGCAGCAATGGCTATGCAAGTCTGGTCTAGCAGCTCGCATTGCCGTCCACACTGAAACCCCTGACATACCTTAACACCTCTGCCATTAGTATACAGCGAAAACCTACGAAACTATTGCGGTGTAGCTGAGCACACACACATCTCCAGCACTAGCACTCTATCGTAAACTACCAACAGCACCCGCCCACATGGCTGACCTCTGGGCTGCTTCCTGGCGCTTAGTCAGCCCACACAACCCGAAAGCGCATTGAGGCCATACAAATAGGGAAGAGTGCCATATAAATGACGAACACAATACAATACAACAATGTGAAGCACCTAATGAAAATATCTCTCACCCCTGTAACAGGGGAGTACGAGGTGAATAATGTCCCACCAGCCCAAGCCAAATGAAGTGAGTGCCTCGTGAGGGCTGATGGCCATCCTTGACCAGCCCAGTACACACCCCATCAACAGGGGTTGTAGCTATATGCACCACTTGGCTTTGCCTGGGGTGGCAATAGTTTAATTCTCCTTTTTTTACCCTTGGGATTGTGTGGTAGCACGCATCTTGAGCATCCAGCAATCTCCCACCAAAAAAAAGACAAACATGATGGCCATAGTAACAGTAAATAGAAAACACCCTATTCTCTTTTCTATGTCTATTGCCTTGGCACGTTGCAGACAGGAAGGAGCCCTGCAACTGGAACCTGGTCTGCAGAGAAATGATGGTACGGGGTGGGGGGTGACATCTGGCTTGTGGGAGTGGGGCTGAAGTATTGGGGAGGGACTGGGTACTGCAATGCTGAAGAGCTAAAAAAGAGATGCTGGCACCCTGGCATGCGGGTGGCTGGTGGGATGCAGGCGCACACTGGCATTCTCTGCCCGCATTTCCAGCCACCTGATTGGCAGAACGCCCTACCTTGTGTGCGAATTTTAATATAACATTACCAAGCATTTCTAAGTAATTGAGTGAGAGGGAGAAAGACACACAATGAATACGATATAATGACTATCCAAAAAAGACAGGAAGAGAGTGCCATTGATTTTGCAGAAGGGCACTTAGAACTTCAGAATACTTTTACACCCACAAGCTTTACACAAAGCGATGCTACAAATGTCACTTCTGTTATTTAGTGCTGTGTTCCCAAACAAGCGGCTACTTCCAGACATCGATGTTAACATTATGACTTCCCTGTCTGCCCGCTGGTGTCAAGGGATATTAACATGATATTAACAAAAATAACCCTAAACTCCTTCAAACTGCTATATTTTAATTTCGCAAGCATTGGGGTGAATGAACACGTCGTGTCTTTAAGTGCAATGCAAACGAACCATGGTTGCCCTTTCAAATCGGAGTGAATGTGTGTCCCTGAACATCCCAGTACAGTATCCAAGTGAACCAATGAATATCAACGGTTGCTGTGACGCTGTAAGAGCAGGGAGAAAGGAGGAGATGAACGGAGATGGGCGTGAAGTCTGAAGGGTACAGTGTGCCACCGCCACACGTAGGATAGAGGGTTGCTGTCGAGGGTATGCGTTGGTGGCTTGGCTATGCTTGATTGCAATAGAACGTTGGTGCCATTCATGTTTTTTTGCAATATTTGTAAACACTGTGGGAGGCCCTCATTTATCAGTTGCTTTATCTGCAAGCGTGGAACATTTAATAAAGTTTTAAACTTAAAATAGATCTAGGCACGAAGAATGCAAGCTAAAATGCATTGATTATCCATAATCACAAGGTAGAGAAGATGGGGGCTGGATTGTGTGGCAAAACAACTTATAAAGGTAACCACAGCCGTGTACATTCTGTAATGTGCATCCGTGTACAACATTGAATAGTAGTTGTTACAATAGCAACAGCTGTGTGTGTGTAGTTGCCAATAATAACATCATTATGTTTATTTGGTTTCTATATGCATAGAAAATAGTATAGATTCCTGAACTGTTCTTTGCAAGTATGTAAAAAGGTAGCATTTCCAGCGGTCAATAGACCCTTTAATGGGCATGTCTAAATCATTAACATCGCCTGTCTTGGAATTGGCATTCAACATTCATTGATTGTGAAACAGACGCAAAGACATACCTGTGCAATGGTTCTGGGATTGCCATGTCAAGGAAACAGATATATTGATATGCAATATGGCTGAGACATTCATATTATGAAGCCTTTGATTAATGGTCATATCTCATGATCGAATGCTCTGGCACAGGTGCAATACTGATTGCAAAATAAAATATGTATGGATATTATGTGCTCGGTATTGACTGAACTCAAATAAAGCTGTGGCAGAGAATAAAGCCTGCAAAACATGTGCATTCATTGAATACAAATTATTTGAGATTTTGGACCTCTTTGCAAGTTTGGCGATGCAGGAAAAAAGAGGCGGTTATTCCATTACGACCACTTTTCCTGCACTGCCAAGCTGCAAGTTTGGCAGTGGGGTTACCTGATTTACCTCTAGGCAGGAACTGGAAGTAACTCAGGCCCCCACTGGCAAAAATCAGCCGGTATTACCGGCACAAATGTTACTGGTGCCGGTAATACCGGCAAACATGCCATGGAGTCCTTTCAAGTCCATGGAATGGGGATTTACCTACCGTTGCCAGCACCTGTAATATGTTAATGTTAAAGGACATTTGTACTGCACACTATCACCACCGAAGTGGTTCCCTGGCACTCTTTGCCAGTAATTCCAGCATATCAGGCACCGGTAACGGTAGGTCTGTTTGGAAATTACTGACGGGATAACGGCAAACTTCTAATGAGGGCCTTTGTGTCCATGCTTTGCTAAGGCCTATGTTGGATTGTGAGAAACTGGCCAGATCACATTTAGTCACCTGCCGTCGCCAAACCGCAGAGCCGAAAGGTGAGTTCCTTCATGCAAAGTGAGGCAGCCAGAGAACCCTGTAGGCGAAAAATGACTGAGAGACCGATTTTGATGGTGGCTCTGCATTCCACGTTAAAGAACAGTTCACAATTTGAAAGAAGCCATTCATTTTGAATGAGCGAGAAAGAGGGGGCTAGTGCGGGACAGAGGTGCAAGGATGTCTGGGGAATAATCAACTTTTGGAATGGGTTTATGGTATTTTTTTATAGTTGTGTGGACAATGTTTGGGACCTGCCTGGGGCCGTCATGGGTGGTCCTCTGTTGGTTAGCTAGAGAAGCTGGCGGGCCAATCGGGACCCCCTCCCCCGCATTGGGGTGATCTTCTTTGGGGTTCCAGATGATGCAACTGGTCCCTGTATGCCGGGATCTAGCAAAGCATAGGGCCTGGTGTGGACCAAAGAACAGCAACTATCATGGGTTGAGATGTTTTCATTGGTTGTGTCGCTTGCTCTACACTCGTGCGCACCAACCATGCCTTTCATTTATGTAATGTTACAATATTATGATTTATACCACGCACCGCTGACATCTTTATGATCTCCAGCATTCATTGTGGGGATGCTACCTCACCACAATATGGTGTGTGTGTGGCGGTTGCTCTCAGGCGGGGGCGAACAGCGAAACTCCCGCCGACCAGACACAGCACAACCTACCTCTTGCATCCCATGTAAAATAAAGTGCAGGTGGGAGGGAGGCTGTGGATGGAGCAGGTTGCATACCAGTGGCTTGGGGTGAAGACATAGCGAGGAGGCTCTGACTGTGTAACTGAACACTTTTTGGTCCGTTTATAAACTACTCCCGCAGCACGAGCATGGAGAACAGCAAGACCCCGCCCTTCCAGGCCCGCTCTACAATGCCAAATCCCGCCCCTTCTCCCGTTACCACACTGCTGTCTGGCCTCCCCTGCAGTGACGCAGCATTTATGCCAGTTTCTGGCTGCCTTGAATGACCATCACTGTTTCCGGTTCCAGCCCCGAGATTAGGTAATCTATATGTCCACCTGCGCTTGAAAGGGTTTCTCTGAATGCCAGAACCTGTTGCTAAGGCAGTTGATGCAAAATCATCGAAAAAAGAAACGTAATTCTTCACAGAACATCTGTACTGCAGTTTTATCTAAGGATGAAAAATGTGTGGTGCAGTAAAGCCATGCGCGTGGGTTTCTCGTGACTTTTCTACCAAAGAGATAACATCAAAATGTGGCCTATGATACCTTCCCATTGACCCCATTCAAAACTACCTTAAATGTGGACGCTGCTTGAAGATGCTTCTCTTCTTCAGTTAGGTACTGTGCAGACCTCCTGGCGCCAAGATGTCCTTGCGTGAACGTGTGCTTTACAAATTTAGCTAACATAACAGAACATAACGTATTGAAACACCGCTGGCCGGACTGGCCGTGTGATGAAGCAGGGCAAGGGTTGATGAGTCAGAGTTGGTCTTTTTCATGCCATAGGTCTTCGTTAACATGATGGGTGGAAGTAGCTAGTGTGGCATGATGCGGGAGACATTGTCACGGATTACTCCAGAAGCACATGCTTGTCTTCAACTACACATGTGAAAGGTGCCTTCCCCATTAACAACCATTGCCTTTTGCAGTCAGACAAAATGCACCTCTAAAATACAGCACTATATTGGCCATAAAATATCAACCTTCAGGGCCCAATTATATCCATGAGAGAAAGACAATATATAATGTTTGCAGTAGATCTATTCTTTACATTTCATCGAAAGAAATGGCTTCAGTTTCCATATTTGCTTTTGACAGTTTCTGGTCGTTGTAGGGCATTTTTTGAAAAGGGCGAGTGAGAGTGCAGACCTTACTCCAGGGCCTGCAACCTGTTGTTTTCCAGATGTTATCCCAGAGATATGGCAATTATAGAGCATGCATTCTTGTAGGGTAGCCCAGATTTCCTCTGAAGATAGCTGATAGACTAAGCAGCCTTCTAGAGAATTAATGTGGCTTGGTGCAATTACCTAATTGTTAGCATGTAGGCCACAAGTCCTAAAAAATAAGGAACATGAAGGGACTCAATAACATATGTATTGGCAAGTGACGTCATAGGAAAGGAGCAGATATTAATATGAAATATGCACCTTTCAGTTAATTGGTATTTTGCAATCGACGAAAGTGCACAGGACAAGTAAACATTTGCCTCTCATTAGATTAATCATAAATAGCGAATATTAACCTACGAGAGCACCCTTTGCTATAATGTTGCTGGCCAATTATAAAAGGTGTGCACCTTTTATTAGAGCTCAAACGCTATATTTAAATGTTTGCTGCTAGTAAAATATGAATGTGAATTGGAGAGCAGACCTCATGTGGTCCTCTGGCCAAGTGTCTCCCTCGAATTCCGGCTTGGGACTGAATATTTGAAAGGAATACATCTTTTGTTTTAATTCCTTAAAGAGATGGTGGAATAGCGTCCACCATCTGCAAAAAGTGGGCGGACGCCATTCTCTCACCTGTTCTCAAGGCTTGGGGCTCTTGAGCCCTGATCATAGTTAAGGGTATTTCTTCTCGTCTGCGTTGCATTTGTATGGTGCTAACCTGCATGGTTACTCGCTTGCACCCTGAAGTTTCTTCTGCTGCTTTGCACCCCTTTCTGTGCCTTCCCTCTTTTCCCGGTCCAGCTCTCCCTCGTTGCTCAATGGCTAGCTTCCCACTCCTTGATGCACTCCTGTGATGGTAATGTCTGCCCCTCCTTTGATTCCTCTTGGTTATGAAATCACTGGCATTCCCTGATCACCTTTATTGCCGCTTTGTTAACTGGCTGAGTTTTCCTTTGCTCTCAAGTCACTGGCTGATGTTTCCTAAACCCCTGAAAATGCTGTCTGGAGTTCTTTCCTGGTCCCAGCAATTCAATCTTTACTGCTTTCAGAATCTCCTGGCTACACCCTTCACCAGCGAGCCCAGGGCACATTTCTCCACTTCAGCACTCTTTCTGATCTGCTAGTGGAGGGATCATATTCCAGTTGTCCTGCTGATCAGTTACACCTTAAGTGGCACTATTAGGAAATACAACAGTGGGGAGAAAGGGGTATCATTGCATTGCATTCCTGACCGTACTTCTCGTTTATCTTGGAGCTCCAATGGGTTCCCAAAAAAGGGAGCCCTCACGTCAGACTGCCATGTTCTGCAGCAACTATTATAAATAATCTCCTGTCTTGCACACATGCCTGATTGTACTGTGTGCTGGTCTATCTCCTTGTTGTATGCTCCATGTTCATGCTACCTTTAGTGCTGTACATATAGTGATGTTTGAGCAAGATTATGACTCCCATTCCTAAGGGCTAGAGATGTTGGTACTGAATTGAGCAACTGCGACTTGGTCGCCTAGACATTTTCATCAACATGTCGCTGAGGTCCATTGTTCTGAGGAGTCAGAGCTGACAGAGGTTCAGTGTGGTTCCCTGGAAGATCTTTAGGACCAGGTCAGGCTCAGCCACCACCCACAATGGTTGAGTTAACTGACTAAGCCATGCATATTGAGAAGAGTCTTCAAACAAGGCGATCTGAGAAACATTTTGTCATCCTTACCTGCAAAAATCATCAATATTTTTGAGGTTCAAAATGAACTATCCTAGGCTCGCGACAGCCAGGTGGATAGCTCAGGGGCAACGCGTTCGTCTTGGAAGCAAGACAATGCATAGCAACACAGGTTCGAATCCTGCATGTACTGTGGAACCCAGGAGGAGTTAATTAGGCACTACCCAATATCTCTCTGGGGAAACAGGTGAGCTTGAAAGTAAGGGAGATTCCACTGATCGGCTTCATTGAGATCACCACGTCTATTATATATGCACAAACAACTCGCAAAGTGGGTCACATGTTTAGTTATGGGTGATGTTTGTGGAACTAAATGGACAGGTGTGGGCGCCAGGCTTGGTTAATCTTGGTTAATCTGCAGAGTTTCGAAATTACATGGATTTGACCTTGTTTTCGTTTCTATGCAAAGTTCTTTACGGAAAGGTTTTTGTATGTAGCATTCTTTTATGTTGTATTCTTTTGAAAGGGGGTGGACGTAGCACCCAATGACACTTTTCTTGCACAATGTTCAAATCCCAAATCTTTACATGAAGTCTTGCACACATGCCTTATCCATGTTACAGAAGCAGAGGCACAGTAAATTAAATGTGTCTTTTACAGTGAGCATATAAGGGTCCTGGCAAGAAGCGACCTACCACGATCTCTGGAAAGTCAGCAGGGAGTCTATAAAGCCAAAATATCTTTGGAAGAATCAAAATACAGGTGAGCAATTGTTAGGTAAGATTTTCATATTAGGGATAAATCTACCTGTGTCAACCCCAGAACTTTTTGCTAGACTTAGTGATTATTTTTCCCTTATTCCTAGGTGAGTGAGAATCTTGTTCCTCTCTCAATTAGTCTGTTACTCTTTTTATGGGTGACCTTGTTTTGTCTCTCCATAGTGTGCTTATGAATTTATATTTCCATATAGCTTTTACGCTTAGGCTGGGTTGCCCCTTTGGACTTCACTTTTTAATTCTCTTATTATTGCTTGGGTGAACTACTGTTCGCAAGAAGTACAGTGGCATTCCCATCCCCTTTACATTTTTTAGTATGCCAGCACACCCAACCTTATGTGGAGTGCTGGTGAGATACCATGTATCCCCTTTCATACTTACCTGGTTTCTGTAACAATTGTAAGTTTACTTCAATGGCTGGTGGTAGTGGTTTTACCTAACAACATTTTAGTCATATTACTCGCAGGCTGTCAAATCAGCTGCGGTAATGCACAGGAGGGTCACCATTCTGCTAGAATGTTGGGTTACTTTATTTTGGCAATTTTTTAATTATCCTTGTTCTTTTTTAGATCTTCTTCTGCCATCCTAGGTAGGAAAGATCTTGTTTGTAGTTTTTTCATCAGCGGTAGTCCTTTGTATTCCCCTCCAAGACTCTAGAGTTTCGGTGAATGCAGTTATCTTCTTCAACAAGTAATTATTAGTTTTAGAGCTAGTTAAAAGTGTTCAGGGACTTCATAGAAGACTCCCATTGGTGTTCCATCATTAGGCCTGGGCGAATGGTATGGGCAAACCCTCAAACACACAAATCACCCATTCAGCTTTACAGGATCGACCGAAGACTTGATGTAAGCATTACCCACACCTACAGAGTACCTTAGCAGAAAAGATGAGTTACTGGGTGGATGGCTTCTTGATGCAGCAGCACAGGACCTGGTCCCTGGAATCTCTAATTACAACCTTCTTAGTCTTTTGCATATATAAACACAAAGACAAAATACAATGGTACTGAAAATGTTAGGCATTATAAAACGTTGGATAGCATTCTGAAAAATGGTTCAGAGAAATCACAATAGCCTGTAATTTAATTATTTTATTATATTGTGGCTATTTATAGAACAAACACCCGGCCCAGAAGCGCAGCAGAACTCTTTCCATAGAACAATTTTGGTGGAAAAAATCTAGAGGCCGGCAGGCAAAAGATGACTACAGTGAAGAAACATGTTGGGATATTATCAAATTTTGGGGACTACAATCAGACAGGTAATGAAATCAATGGTCCAAGGTGATGGAGTATGTTCGGTAAAGACTAGGGAATGAATAGATTGCTTTTGGTTTCTTCCTGAATTTGTGTAAGGAGCAAGTGAGTCTCAGATGGGATGGCAGAGAGTTCCAGAATAATAACAATGATCAAATTCTGTATTATGTTGCTTCATAATTAATGAATGTCACCATTTTTATCCACTTGTACTTAATGTATCGACCTCGGGTTGATCAAGGGCTAAATTGTCATGGCCTGTGTCTAAACCTGTGCCACTTGGAATCCTCTTGCTCCCAATACAAGGATTGCTCTTGAACTATCCTTTCAGAATATGGGAACATAGTCCAAAAAGACCTGCAGTTGTTAGTATTTTTTTAAGATCTCTTGGGTTTCTAGATGCATTGTATTGGGCCTTTGGGTTGGGCAGGTTTTGTCCTGTGACCTGGAACTTCTGTCTCCAGTAATCAATATTGCTGTTGTGAAGGGCTTTGAAAATTATTAATAGAGATATTGCGATTGTAGACAAGCCAAGCGAGGAAGCCTTTGGTATTTGCTGCCATACTTTTGATACAGGAGTGAAGATTAAACAGTGGAGTGAAAGTTGCTACGGCTGAGAAGGGTTTGCTTATCCAACTGGGAATAAGCTGGCATTAAACCATTTGATTTTCCTATTTAATATGATCTTTGAACAAGAAATCAGTTTCTAGCCCAGGGATTCTACATTAGAGAAGAAGGTGAGGGATAAAACAATCATGACGAATTGGTGAGATCGAATCTTCTACAACAGGCCGGGATTTCCCGCAATTGATCATGATTTATTCTTTTTGTTGAGCACAATTTGAGCTATACTCCTATTGTTAGAGGAGCAGCTGCATGCTTCTGTAGGAAATCCCACCCTCCTATCTCCTATATGTTGGAAGCCTGAGATTGTGCTGTGTTTGACACCATTGAGACAACCATATTGAATGTATCCCCAAAGAGACGACAATCTGAGGGAGGAACTCCCTAAAGGAATATAAAAAAGAGCCTATGACATCATAAGAGAGTATGAACAACTTCTCAGGATACTGGCTGAAGAGGATGTATGTATGGATCCTACAGAAACTAATGACGAAGTAAAGAATCAAGTGAACTCTTAAATATGAAAAAGAAGACAAGGTGCTGTCAAGAATCAACCGTTCAATAATTGTACAGACACTGAAACGCAAGGTAGACTGATTAATTAAGTCATAATAGAAGATGGCTATATGCAGTAAATAGAATGCAGGTGAAACCGCCACTGTATAGAAGCTGGACATCGATATCATGAATTTAGTAAGCCAGGACCCATGAAGAAGGGGAAATTGTGTTGCGCAAGAATAAGCTGAAATCGTGGAGCTGCATGACAAGGTTTTCTGGTCTGGAGTCAAGGCTAAAGCAGACAAGGTTGGCTATCTATTCTGGAAAGGAGTGAACATGCAAAGGATGAATCATCCCTTGTTACGGTGCAAAGAAAGAACACCAATAGTGCCACATTTGTTCATTTAGATCATTTGAAACCTGTAACATGGACCAAATCATAGTCTCTGGTCACGTGAGTAAAGGATCATAATAGAATTGAACTTGGAGTCCCAGAACAAAGATTGTGAGTTCCCACACTCCCATACTTTCTCAGAGACAAGGATACTTTACAAGGCCAAGTTCAAAGACAATGTTCATGCCAGAAGGCTTGGGTGATGAGAGGGGCTGGGCTAAATGGGTGGGAAGGTAAAGTCAGGCCTATCTCCTTGCACCTGGGTCTGAGCTTACGTGCTGCTAAATGAACCAAATGTTCCAGACATGGCATAAGCACGCCAATCAATTGTAGTGGTCCATATAACGAAGGACCTTATAGTCTGAAGACCAATAAGAAACTGTGCACTTGATGGTTCTGAAGATATGTTTTAGAGGTAGGCATATATTGTCCACTTGAAAGTAGGCAGCCAATCACAATCCTAGTTTCTAAAGAAAGTATACTTAGATGTTCCCCTTAAGCCTATCCCGATCCTTAATAGGTTTTCTATTTTTTACCACATAGTATGACGTCACCTCTGATGAATTCTTGTTATATAAATGTGTTTTTGTGAAAAGATCGCTGAAAGAAATTGAGCGCATGTCCGTTGATGTTTGTTGTAACTTCCTGTTTTAGATAATTGTTAATGAAACAGTATCTTTGCCATCTTCCTGACTTGGTTCTGTTATTTGGACTCAGAGTTATTCTGTGAACCCATCCTTTGCATGCGCGTTCCTAAAGGGCCATAAGCTCGTGTGGTGTGGATGGTTGAAAAAGATCCAAACTAGTTTGTTTCCAGTATTTTGGACGATCAGCCATCCCCTACCATTAACTGGAAGAGTGCTCAGTTTTGTGTGGAGAGCCGCTGATAGAAATAAACTTGCAAGAAGAACCGGGACGGTGTGCAGGTCCCCCTTTGATGAAATTCCTTCCCGGTTTCCACGGGCGCTCTGCAGACGGAAGGCGAAGTGGTCGGATTGGATGAGGAGTCGATGCTGAAGGCCTTGAGTCGATTAACGAAAGGGGAATGGCAAATAAAGGGGACAGATTGTGAAAATGTGTGAGTAATGGGAAACATTGTGAAGAGAAGAGGTAACGCTTTGAAGCCCTGACTCAAGGGAGTTAGAAGGAGACATCTCAAATCCCACCGGGGGTAGAGTGAAATATAAAATGTGTAATCAGGATTATGTAAGGTGATGTTTCAAACCCTGAATACATATAAAGTGAAGGGGAGAGAAAAGGTGGTCACAGTGTTTATAATGTATACATGTTTTGACTAGTCTGGATGTTGTTTGTTGAATAAACTATCAAAGAATGATAGAGATTGTGAAAAATTGAAAAAAAAGAGGAGCAACAGTGATTGAGTATAAAAAAGCGATTGGCATCAATTGAGAGAAAAGATATGCCAATTGAGAGAATAGCCAGACTATTGAAATAAGAGGATTGAGCAGCGATTGGTGGTGCTTGCTCATATTTGTTGTTTTAAAACATTGAAAAGTGGTGATTTAAGCCAAGGTATAAGGTTTATTTAACAGTCTGGTAAGTATCAACAGTCAAGCGAGACTTGTCATTATGGGGGATACTCCTCTCATACACCTATGAAAGACATTTGCCCAAGTAGAGTGCCCACACTCTGATATATTCTCAGAGACAAGGATACTTGCAAGGCCAAGTTCAAAGACAATCTTCGTGGCAGAAGGCTTGGGTGAGGAGATATGCTAGGCTAATTGGGTGGGGTAGCTCCCATCTCCTTTCACCTTGGTCTGAGCGTAGGCGTACTTGCTGCTAAATTAACCGAATGTTCCACACATGGTATAAGCATGCCAACCAATTTTAGTGCTCCATATAACGAAGGACCTTATAGTTTGAAGACCAATAAGAAAGTGTGTACTTGATGGTTCTGAAGATTACATGTTTTAGAGGTAGGAATATATTGTATACTTTTTTTTTTAAATTAAAATTTTGTATTGACATTAGTTTTGCAAATGAAAAACAAACTTTTTTTGTCAAACCCTCCATGAATTACGTTAGGCGTTCCAATCGGAAGAAACGATGAAAAACAACATGAAAAACAAACATAAACTGGAATGAACTAAGCACGAATAAGCTAAACCCAACAACTCATTGTCTCAGTTTATATCAGTGTTTGATAAAATCAAGTCCATAAAATTGATAGTTGCACAGGTTAATTGAGTGTTTATTCCTGAAATTAGGAAGCTCCACCAGTCTGTCATCTTTCTGTTTTTTGGCGCAAATCATGCCAAATGTATGGAACATTGGGCAACGATTTCCGGGCACTCAATTATCAGATGTTTTATCGTTTCCACGTCTTTTGAACAGAACCAGCAGATATTACTCTTTATCATTGGGTCTTTTCTTTGCGCCAAGACTTCACAAGTTTTATAAAGGTTTAACCGCAGTCTCAAAAACTGATTTCTATGGCGTCGGGATGGAATTTTTGCATGATATATCGGTAATTCTCCTAGTTTGTTCATTGACGTTCCCATATCTAATGACGACGTTAGGGCGCTCCCTTTGTTCGTGTTTGTTATCCAGTTCCATTGATGAAACGTCTTTTTCGCTACCTGCGGAATTAACAATAGCAAGGTCATGTTGATGTTGGCATCAAGTAGAATTGCCTTCAATTTTTGTTCCCATTGATTTAGTAGGAAGGCTGATGGATCATTGCTTTTTCATTTAAGATCTGGTAGGCTTTTTCTACTGGTGACAAATGCATTTTTTTCGAAAAGCTGATATTTATTTTCCAAACCACTAGATTGTGTGGCGATTCTAGGCCCAGTTCGTGTCTAATAGCTACCATTGGTAGACTCCGTGGTAATTTAAGAACCTTTCGCCAGAAAATCCCCTCAATTTGGGACCAAAAGTCTGCGTTTATGTTCCATCCTGCCTCACTTCCAAAGCAGACTGCTGGAGAGACTTTTTGCAAATAGAAGGTTATTATTGGTTGCAAAGTGAATTTGCCATATTTTGCATGTAATTTCGCTCCTTGTTGAGCAAAGATCTTCATACGAGATAAAACATTGTGAGTCCAGCTCCACTCTCTTATTGAGGTGTTAAATAGGACTCCAAGGTAACGGATAGCTTCAGTTTTCATTAGAGCTTCGTTGTTCACTTTCCACTTAAACTCCGTCTTTGCTTGCGTCTTTTGACCAAAGGCAATGACTTTTGATTTCTTGACGTTTATTGCCGGATGGTTTTGAACTAGGTAGTCTTGTAATGCTTGTAAACCTGATAAAAGTCATTGGAGACCAATTTTGGTGGAATCAAGTAGGACAATATCGTCCGCATAAATTACCCAGCTTAGCTGTTTACCATTCACTTTCGGTGGAAAAGCCCTTGATTGTAACAACTTTTGTTGTTTCTATCTCATCTGTTAGGTCTCCTTCGGCATTCAAGCGCACACGAATGGTGGTGTTCGAATAGAGTGCCATCAGTGGTGTCAATAGTTGGAGAGGACAGCCCCAGACCTTAAGTTTTTTCCATAGCAGTTGTCGATTGACAGTGTCAAAAGCCTGCTTTAGGTCAGCAAACGCAAGAAACAGCCTTTTCTTGCGTTTCAAGGCATCTAGCTTTGCCAGGTTTAGGAGCAGCAGATTTAGTTCCACTCCCACTCCTTTTGTGAAGCCAGTTTGCCTTTCGTCGACCAGTTTTGCCCCTTTGGCCCATCTTGCAAGCTTTTTTTGCAAAAAAGTGGCAAATATTTTGCCCGTTGTATTGAGCAACGCAATAGGACGGTAGTTCCCCGGCTCTTCACGGTTTCCATTTTTAAACACTGGTACTATCACTGCTGTTGCCCACGAAGCCGGAAGTGTAAGTGTCACCGCTATTTGATCAAATAGGGCTTTGATGAAGTGCACCAGTTTTCTCTATTTGCCTTTAGAATTGCATTTGACATGCCATCTGGGCCCGCAGCCCTTGAGTTCTTTAAATTTCGAATGGCGTTTTCGATATCTTCTGCAGTTTCGATAATGTCCCATTTGCAGCTTTTCAGCAGTGTTTTATCGGTGTCGTCAGCATCCTGGCTTGTGAAAACAGACGTGTAATGTTTCACCCATTTTACCGCCGTCACACCATTTGATAAAGCAAACACTTGCTTTAAATGACCAGTGTTGATTATTTGCCAAATGTTTCTACTATCTTTTTGCATTATTAAATGTAACATTAGCTCCGCTTGTTCTTGGTCTCGGATGCAATTAAATGATTTTAACCAGTTTCGGTAGCGTAGCTGTCTCTTCGCAATAAAACTGCTTGTGTTTACATCAGCTGATTTTTTGAATCTCCGAATGTCCATTTTTAGAGTCTTCTTTGCTTCAGATAGTTCCGCGTTAAAAGGATGTTTATTCTTGGTCTCTTTCATGTTATACCTATTGGAACATGAAGAAAATTGCGACAATAGGGGCATGTAATTACTCTCGCCACCCCCCTTCTTTTCACGAATAAAGTCCGCTGTCAGCATGTCGATCTGATGGCTGTTTATCTTTAGTCGATTTTGAGCGCTATTTATAGTTAAAGGTGTTTTATACTTTGCCTGGATGATTTTGTTATCCCACACCGAGGATACCAACAGGGCGTCGTGATCACTCTTTAATGATGTTGTTGTAGTCAACTTCGAGATGTGACAGTGTAGACTTTCAAACACATATATATAGTCTAAGGTTTTTCTTATGGCTCCTCTGTGCCATATATTAGCGGCAGGGATGTCACCTTTAGTACAGCCATTCAACATTGCACAGTGACGTAGACTTAATTCATATTCCCATTTGAGACCACGATCTGCTGATTCAGTTGGAATTTTTCAGCAGATTCAATGTGTTATGCATTTTTTCTTGGTTGAACCATGAGTAATTCAGGTCGCCACATATCAGAACAAAAGGATCGTCAAACTGCTCCAAGCTGGCATCAATTTGTGTGGTGATTGATGTTAGATACTCCGATTCGGTGATCATTGCAGGATTCCAGTATGTGTTTATTATCAGAAAATGTTTTTTCTTTTTAGATTCCACTTCGTGTGTGGATTCTAAAGTTAGGGCTTGCACGAACAAATTGGGGTTTGAGATGTTTATCACGTCTCATTAAAAGGTGTTTTTTATCAGTGTAAGTAGAGCAGAAAACGGTCGGCCAAATAGATTTTTTCCTGCAGCGTTTAAAAAGGCGGAATGCCCATCACAGGTAGGTAGTTCACAAAGCCAGGTGTCTTGCAGGCAAATAATTGGGCTACTTATCTCCGCCGATGATCCTGTTTGAAACAGGTGTGTGAATCTTATGTGTTCCATGAGGTGAACTGGGTCAAACATCTTGACCCCCACGTTGTCCTAGACTTTCCTGCTTGGGTTGTTTGTATTGGATGAAAGTGATGGCTGCTCTCTGAGCTGGTTCCACAGATCTTCTCTTTTGTTCTTGATGGTGACGATATTTTGGTGAACCTTTGACATTGCCACTTGAGATGACAACTGGTCATCGTACTTCGTTAGATCGAACCCAAAGAACAACAAGTCTTCTCTGGCATCAAGCAACGGTTTTGCTACGTGTTTTGATTTCATATGTAGGATGACCCAGTCAGTTCTGCGTTCTGATTTATACTCAACAATCACGGTGTCATCAGAAGTTATGTTTCGTAAAGCTGGAACATAATGTAACAGCTTCATTATATTGGCTCGATTCAAATTTACATCATTTTTTTCCTAAAGCATGTTTTCCACTTCTAATTTATACTAGCTCGAATTTGGACGCCCGGCTGGCCTGTCTTTTGATTTAGTCTTCAACTGGGCATGTTTCTGCAAGTGAGCTGAAGTTTGTTTCGGATTAAGCTTTGATACAGGAGTTCCTCCTGATTTTGTTGGATTTTTTTTATTGATGTTCGTCGCTGCTTGTTAGAAACCACTGCCTCCACTTTTTCTTTTTGTTTTTCCTTGGACATTGTGGGTTTGTGCAGTCTGGAACGATATTCTGTTGCCTTCCGAACAGCGACATCAGCATGGATCTCCAGCCGGGTCAGAGGACGTTCGTCGCCTAGGCTGTCGGAAGTCGCTGAGATGTCATCATCGTCAATTGAATATGTAGAATGGTCACACAACTCAAATGAGGGGCTTAAGGAGGTATCTTCAGCCGCAATTGACTCTTTTCGTCAGCACTTGCCAGATGGATGCGGTAAGCGTTCAGACTCCTTAATCGAAACGTATTTCTCTTTCAACTTTTCCAGTCTGACTTTCGTAGCACTCTTTATGGCATCGACAAGGCGTGGAGGAGTTGTCAGATTTCTTATAAATTTCTTTGCGCTATTTGAGCGTTGCCTTTATAGGAGGGGGGTATTCATGCATGTTTTCGCTCTTGTTTTATCATTTTTGTTTCCTTAAAACAGACGACTTAGTATTTGCAACTTGTATTGATTTGGCAGGACCTGAAAAGATGCCAAACAAAACATTTTGAATCGCTACCACTCCTGGTTCATTTTGAGGTCTCTGCGATGTCGTTCCCTTTACTTGTTCAACATCTAGTTGTTGGCAATTGCCTACGATCTCTACTTCTGAAGGTTTTAATTGAGATCCAGTTGTTATGGTTTGTGGTGCTGACACTGTCGGACTATCAGCCACAGCTGATTGTGTGTCTGCTGGTTGCAATTTTTTAGGTTTTTTTGGTTGTTTATTTTGTTCGTTTTTGATTGCGGCTCTTTGTTCAAATGGACGGCCGCTGGCATGGTGCCAGAATTAGTCCGTTGGCTCAAAGGACAACAGCACGGGATGGTAGCTTTTTTTTAAATTTCTTTTATTGATTTTATACAAACAAAACAATGAAAACCAAACAAGAGCATAATCATAATGGTTCAATTACACATCAAGTTATCGTAGTCACTGCTCCCATTATCCCTCCCTCCCCCTGTTAGCCTATTTGTCCATCTCTTTCAGTGTTTGGCACATGCGGCCGAGTTTCGTCTTCTTCGGAGTCTGTTGGGTTTGATATTACTCCAAATAATTCTGTTATTAGCGTTTTCCAGGCCAATAGGGTGCCCACCTCCCCCTCATCAGCCTGGCTGCTCGCATCTTGCCATGCCACCGTTTCAGCCTCCGCCCATTTCTGTAAGTCCTTCCACCATACATCCACCTTAGGTTTGTGGCATTTCTTCCACCCCATGGCGATCCTACGTTTCGCAAGCACATACGCCAGATTTCTTAGTTTCTCAATATGTTTGAGTTTCCGTGGCCTAGGGAACCCGCCCAGTAAGCAGGCCCAAGCTGTGTCTATGACAAGACTAGCCCCTTTATCGGCCGGTTTCTGCGCCACATCACTCCAGTAGCACCTAATAATCGGGCACGACCTAAACATGTGTGTCATGTCAGCGTTTTCCAGGTTACATTTAGGACACACTTGTATGCCAGCGTTTCGGAACTTAGATATCCTCAAGGGGGTCGTGTATGCCCTATGCGTTACATGCAGCTGAATTTGTTTTAATCTGGCATTTCTAGATACTTTTTTGTGGTAACCCAGGGCATGCTCCCACATCCCGTCCTCCATCGGGGCCCCCACTTCCATCTCCCAGTCCAGTCTCAGATGCGTTAAATCTTTACCCACCTTAGCCATCACCATCTCATACAGTCTCGAGATCTCATGACCCCCTTCAGACATATCATACATTGCTTCCAAAACTGCATCTGGTTCTTCTATCAAAACCGTTTCTGGCCAGGTGCTCTTAATCATTCGCACCAATCTAATGTATGTGACATATTGCCCCGTATGTAGCCCTGCCTCTTCGTTGAGTTCTGTAAACTCCTTAATGGATCCCTCCTGCCAAATATCGCCTAGCGTTGCCAGCCCCACCGATTCCCAGTAGGTCCTAACAATCGCCCCTAGCTGATCATCCCCTCCTGTCAAAGCAACCAACGGTATCTGCGGGAGGCACGGGTATGGGACCTCCATTAGGCGACAAGCCCTACGCCAAATTTTCCGCCCAAGCTTCAACATCGCAGGACGCCCCCTCATTTCATTTTCGGACAGCCAGATCATTTCTTTCAAATAAAACGGGGCACAGTCCTGCCCAAGCACCCTATGCTCAGGGGTCACTTCATCGGAAAGCCACTTAGCCACATATTGTAACTGTCCCGCCAAATAATAAACCTCAAAATGGGGCAGTCTAATACCTCCTTTTTCATAAAAGTTTTGCAGTTTCCAGAACGCCACCCTATTTCGGGTACCGTGCCACAAGAAATCCCTACACATGCTGTTCAATTTACTAAACAACTTCTTGGGTATTATGTATGGGATATTACTAAAGTAATGCAAAAGCCTGGGCAGAACTACCATCTTGAGCATAGCCCCCCACCCAATCATCGCCAAGGGCGATCTTGCCCAGAACTGCATGCTGTTTCTGATTTTCTCGACGGCTACTTGCGTATTGTGTCTGTGTTCATCTTGCACCATGTGATATATATCTATGCCCAAATAGCGAAAAGAGCTCGTTGCCCACGGTACCTGTAGCACTGGTAGTCCTTCTGCAGGGATCCCCTTATAGCTACCTGATGGGAATATGACAGACTTTTGGGGGTTCACCGAGATGCCCGACAACTCTGCATATCTTTCCATCACTTCAAGTATGTATAAGAGATTTTCTTCTGGGTATTGCAAGTACAGCAACAGATAGTCCACGTACAAGGATTTCAAGTGTCGTTCCCCTCCCACCTCAATGCCAATCGTCTCATACTGTGCCCTAAGGCATATTGCAAAAGGTTCCAGGGCCAAGATGTAAAGCATCGGGGACCAAGGGCACCCTTGTCTGGTTCCTCTGCCAAGTTGCCATCTTTCGGATATCACCGCCCCGGTTCGGACCCTCGCAAGCGGCTCACTATACAACATCTTGGCCCACCTGATATAGCACGGCCCCATTCCATACCCTTCCAAAGCAGCCAATAGCCATGACCACTTGACCGAATCAAAAGCCTTGACTGCATGTAGAGACACTATTGCCATCTCACCCTCGTTCTTATTACCCCATTCGACCACCCGATGAAGTCGCCTATGGTAGTGTGTAATGTTCCTGCTCGGGACATAACCCGCCTGATCAGAATGTATGAGTCTGCCTATCACTTTCCGCAATCGATTTGCAAGGACAGCTGTGAGAATCTTGCTGTCTTGATTGAGCATCGACAGGGGCCTGTAGGAACCACATCTGTGCTCCAGTTTATTGGGCTTGGGCAGCGGTATTATAATCGCCTCTCTAAGTGATTCAGGCAACCGTCCTATCTCAAACGCTTCATTCAACATGTCCAGCATTGGGGGGAGGATTTCCTCCTTGTATACTTTATAAAATTCGCTGGGGAACCCATCTGCCCCTGGGGCCTTACAAGTGGGCAGCTGCTTTACTACCTCTTCTAATTCCTCCAACGTGATTGGCTCATCTAACTCCTCCCTCTCTTCGTCGCTTATCTTGGGCAGCCCTATGTCTTCTAACGTTTCGGTTATCGTGCGCTGGTCGCCTATCTCATCATTTCCATACAGCACTCTGTAATATTCCACAAATTCTTTGTTAACCCCCTCTTGCGTGGCCACCTCTTCTCCGTCCTCCCTAATAATAGTCCTAATCGGAGGCTTAGGGGTCTCGCTTTTGTATAGCCAGGCCAAAAGGCGGCCTGTCTTGTCTCCCCCCGCGTGCTGCCTCTCAACATATTTCTTATAATTAAGATTGCAGAGTCTTTCCCTTCCCAGTGCCCTGCACATTGTTACTGTAGTTGGAGTACCAGCTCCGTGTCTACATCTTCGCTCTTTAACGTTGTTTCTAGCTCAGTTTCCGCCCTCTGTAGGTCAGCCAAGACCCCACCCTGTAACCCTCTTGACTTAGCAACGGCCGCCCCCCGCATCACCACTTTAAAAGCTTCCCATAGTGTGCCCACAGAGTCAACACTAACAGTATTTTCCACAAAAAAGTTAGTAATCTCCTCTCTTATAGCTTCTCTAAAGATTGGATCTTTGAGCGCCTCCGCTCGGAGGCGCCATGTAGGGATTTTCGCCCTCGGGGGCAATATTGCCATCCGAGGATCAGGGGCGAATGATCCGAGAGGACCCTGGCCTTTTATTCGGTTTGAGTAATCTCGGATATCACATCTGCTGTGACAAAGACGTAATCAAGCCTAGTGTGCAGTTGGTGCGGGGCTGAATAGTGTGAGTATTGCCTCTCAGTGGGATGTTTCATCCTCCATGCATCTGTAAAACCAAAATCAGTTAGCAGCGTCCGCAACGCTCTCGCCGCTTGGCTAGGCTTACCCACCCTGTCATCTGACCTGTCCACCACCGGATCCAACACACAATTGAAGTCCCCGCCCCAGATCACAGCGTTCCCCATACACACACTAAGATTGGTACACAGGGCTCTGAAATATGCTGCTGTGTTTTGGTTGGGGACATACGTGTTTACTATGCATACCTCCCTGCTCTCCACCAGCCCCCGCAGTATAGCCATCCTTCCATGCATTTCAACCACCTCTTGTGTCAATTTGAACGGGACATGCGGTGCCACCCAGATTAGCACCCCCTGGGCATATGCAGAGTATGGCGAGCCCACTACGGTCCCTTTCCACTTTCTCTTAACTAGGTCCAACTTCTCCCGCGTCAAGTACGTTTCTTGTAGTAATGCGATGTCTATTTTCTGCCTTTTCAGATACATCATGATCTTGTTTCTTTTCAGGTAGCTGTTAAGGCCCCTGAAGTTCCACGTTATTATCCTGAGGTCCGCCATAGGTCGTTAATAAGCACCCACCCGATCCTCCATCGATTACGTCCCTTCATGCACCGCAAGTACCACAAACCGATTCTCACAAATAGGCTCGAAACAAAACTTAAACTCCCCATAACCACACACACACTCACCTCCCCATCCCCCAACTTTCTGCCCACCCACCCCTCCCCCAACAATACTCTCCCCAACCGTTGCCCAGCTCCATTCCTGGATCTCAGGCACCCCCACATCTAGCCCTGCCGAGCGCAAGCTTCTACTCAGTAGGATAAAGCCGCCCTAATTGCCTGCTGAAACTAATAGTCTATTGGGGTAGGTCGTCCGCGTTCTGTAGCTCCTTTCAAAAAACATTACACATTCAATTGCCAAACCGTTACCGATCACAGTTACACTCACTATATTCCAGTCCGAATCGAGCACCATGCTCAGATTGTGTACAAAGTTCAGTTAGTCACAGCTTCTCCATACAATCAGGGTCCTTCTCCTTACTGAATCTTCATTTGGTATGATCCCGCCGATCCCGATCCGCTTCTTGTTCCGGGCAGCCCTGCAGGTTCAGCAATGCGACAACATCCTCAGGGGTATCGAAAAATAGCGCTTTGTTCTTATGTAGCACTTTCAATCGTGCCGGGTACAGAAGCATATATCTGATTCCTGCTGCCCTCAGCCTCCTTTTGATGGCTACGTAGCTGTACCTCTGCCTCTGTACCAGCATTGTGTACTCCGGATATGCTGTGATGTTGGTGGATGCTCTCTCTATTGTGCCGCCCTTACGAAAGTATTCGAGGATCTTTTCTCTAGCTCTGTAATTCAGGATCCTTGCGATGATCGGTCTCGGCAGGGCCCCCGGCCGGGGTTACCTCATCAGGGGCGGTGCGCCCTCTCCACCGTAAATCCCTGCGAAAGATTACCAGCTCCGATCCCTTGCAGGATCATGTTTTCAACATAGTTTGTGGGATATTGGCCTTCTTCTCCCTCTGGAAGGCCAACCACGTG
The DNA here is from genome assembly GCF_040938575.1 of Ambystoma mexicanum. NCBI lineage: Eukaryota > Metazoa > Chordata > Amphibia > Caudata > Ambystomatidae > Ambystoma > Ambystoma mexicanum. The sequence continues at coordinate 1,556,096,573 of NC_090929.1, read as the reverse complement.
AATGTTGTTTCTCCTCGCCCTTCCTTCCGCCTCTTCCACACGATTTTCCAAGTTAGCGACCTGTTGTTTTAAGACATGAATCTTCTTCGCATTGCTCGTGCTAACATCGGTATTAATCTTCACCCCACTTTCCAAACCGCTGGTACTTTCTGCAAGTGCCCTAACATCTTGACGTAGCAGGGTGAGTTCTGTACCCATAGCATCGATCTTATTCTCCAGGGCTGTGCGTAGATCCGCCATTGCCAAGTCCCATTTAGCGCTTAGCCCCGTTATAGCTTCTAGGATCTGGTGTTTATCCCCTTCGGGGGCATCCTCCACAGGGGTCTCGATTGCGCTCTGTACTGATGTCAAGGGGGTCCGTTGCGTTCTCGTGAAAGTCTCCATCGTGGGTTGCTTGGTCTTGACTCTCAACCCTTTCACCGACATGGCGCTTCCCGCTGCTCCTGTACGCCTCCGCTTTAGTGCTGCTGTCGCACCATCTTCGGTCCGACAATGGTCCGGCTTCCAGGTCACCTAACGCACATTCGAGATGGCACTTCGAATTGTCTTGCGGATGGGCTATGGCCTCACACTCCCCATGCAACTTCCGTAGGCCTCGTCACCCAAGCATCCAATGTCATCTCCTGCTGCGGTCAGATCGCCGAGGCTCCATTCCCGTATGTCAGGCCGGGCACTCTCATGGATTCGACCACTCTGTCATATCACCCAGTTGTGTTACTTCTCCAGGCAATTTACCGCGGCCGTGTCCCGCAGGTCCGGGGAATCAGTTTTGTTTCTCCTCAGAGGCCTTTCCTTTGTTAGCCGCCATCTTGGTGTCGAAGCAACCACACAATCGCACCGACAAAACCATGTATATCTCACGATTCTCTGGGAATAGGAGCTTCTCCAGCGAACTTCACTTAGCGTGCGGCTTCCGACACCTGATCCTCAAAGTTCTAGGCGCTCGTTGCAGTTTCAGCAGGTAAATTTGGCAAAAGTAGAGTCGGATCATCAGGAGCTCCTCACGCAGCACGTCCTATTCCATGGCCAGTTAGCCACACCCCCCCCAGGATGGTAGTTATCAGTTCTTTTCCCCAAGCCGTTGAGTGCCGCATCCATTTTACTGCATCTAGTAACCTCTCCATTAAGGAGTCATTTTGACAATGGTGATGCGCGGCTAGATCACTCAACTGCTCTTGCCATCTTATTGTTTGTTCCGCTTCTTGATTCAATTGTGTCTGTAAAGACACATTTACTGCCTCAAATTTTTCCATCTTTTCATTTATGCTTATTATGAGCGTGGTCTGGTCTTTAAAAGTCTCATGCAGAGTTTCATACATCTTTAGGAATGGAAGAAGAGCTGTTGATGACGCCGCTAGAACGTTATTGTAAATTTGCATGGCTGCTGCAGAGGAGAGACTGGGTTTAGATTTAGGCCCCAAATTTTCTTCCAGGCATGAACGTGTGTTGTTTGGAATCTCTGAATGTCAATCACTGCAGGTGGATAAGTTTTCCATTGATGCAAAGTTGTTTTCTTTTAATAATTGTGATGTTTTCACATGTGAGTCTGCGGTTTTAGGAGTGGTAGCTTGTTCCTTTCTGTTTTGAGACCGTTGCAACTTCATGCTGATAAATTGTGGCAAGGGGTCTGCAGCACCACTCGTGTTTCTTCCTACATGAGGCAGTGCTCTCAGACTTGTTCTCTTTCCTGGCGAGCAATAGAGGATGTCATCTGCCCACGTTGCCCGTAGCGGTGTGCCATTCTCTGTGATGTTAATGTGGTGTTTTTCTAGAATTCGCTGCTGGATTGTGTGGTCCGTGTCACCACTTGAGGGACTTAATGACCGCTGTGCATCAGCAGTCGTCTGGGATGTTAGATTCACCTCATCTGATTTGTTTGAGGGCTGTGAGGGCAGCGAGGTTTCTGCACCGCTGGACAACGTTAAGGGTAGGGGATCAACTATCCCAGTCAGTCGACGCTCGTCATCGTCGGATTCCGGTTTGTTTTCGATCCCCTCTTTGAAGTTTACAGATTTGTGGTGGAGCTCATTTTCGTCGTCACATTGTGAGGCTTCCATTAGCTCTGCATCCGTGAATTCAAAAGGAGAAAAGAACTCATCAACAGTTTTGGCAGTTAGAAGCGACATCTCTGTAAATGTTTTAATTAATCGTGGAGAGGAATTCGATGGAGATAAAGGAATCAAGGTTAGGTCTTTTAAGGTTAATAGACGCTTGTGAAAAGAGGGCTCAGGAGTATTAGTAGTCTGTGTTCGGGCTGGATTTGTCAAGACATCCACCGTGTCAACTCTTTGTCCAGCCAACACCGACTCAGCGCAAGGCACTTCTGCGACACCTGGAAATCGCGCTTCAATAGTATATTGATCAGACAGTGTTTCGTGATTGCTGGGCAGCGAGCGGTTCTTATACACTGTATCGCTCATAGCCGTATAGTCGGCTGTTAGCCTTACTGTGGCTACTGCTGTTTGAGTTACCTCAGTAACTGCCGTTGTTATGTCAGCTGTGTTATTGTTTATAGAATCAGCCGTGGCTGTTAACATGGAAATTTGAGGTTTGCGGGCGACATTTGACAATGGCGTATTGTTCAGACCGCTTACCTTTGATTTCTTTTGTTTTACTGGCGAGAAGTCAGACTTGAGGGCGGTCCAGGGATTTTGCATACGGCCCTGCTGAATCGCTTTGCGCCTTAAAACCGGGCCTCCATGGCTCGATTGAGTAGTCATTGCCAGCATAGGTAGAGGGTCGGCAAACAGCCTCATGGCCAGTCGCGGACTGATGCAGACTGACTCTGCGCACAACTCCGCGCGTAACTGTGCTCTAAGTAGGCTCAGCCCACAGCCTCTGGCCCACAGCCTTAAAGCTACAGCGCAATGGAAGCGCAAGGAAGTAAAAGTCACCAGCAAATTCTTCTGGGGAAAAATAGGTTGTCGCTGCATCTCCTCTGGCAACAAAAACACAAGTGGACTGACGCAGACTGACTCTGCGCACGACTCTGCGCACGCTCCGTGCGTAGCGGTGCTCCAAGTAGGCTCAGCCCACAGCCTCTGGCCCACAGCCTTAAAGCAACAGCGCAATGGAAGCGCAAGGAAGTAAAAGTCACCAGCAAATTCTTCTGGGGAAAAAACAGGTCATCACTGCAGCTCCTCTTGAAAGTAGGTAGCCAATCACAATACTAGTTCCTATAGGAAGTATACTTAGATTTTCCCCTTAAGCCTATCCCGATCCCTAGTAGGTTTTCTATTATTTTCCACATAGTATGACGTCACCTCTGATGAATTCTTGGTATATACATGTTTTTTTGTGAAAAGATCGCTGAGAGAAATGGAGCATACGTCCGTTGATGTTGGTTGTAGTTCCCTGTTTTAGATAATTGCTGATAAAACAGTCGGCCGCATTACAAGTATGGCAGTAAGGCAACAACAGCGCCAGATCGCTGTCGGCACCTTCGCTACCGGACTGTCATACTAGGAGTTCTGCTTGCAGGTGCCCTTGCAGCCACCAGGTCTGACCTGGTGCCGTACCAGCACCCACGAGCCGCACATGATGGTAGAACCAGTACCGTTATTAACGATACCGGTGCTACCACCCTCCCCATTCCCATTGAGCCTTATGGAGCTTAATGGGTATGCGACTTTGGAGGTAGCCTTGCTGGTAAAACCGGCAATGCTACCTCCAACCTCATAATGAGGCCCAGTATCTTTGCCATCTTCCTGAGTTGGTTTGTTTATTTGGACTCAGAGTTATTCTGTGAACCCATCCATTGTATGAACATTCCTAAAGAGCCATAAGCTAACTAACATTGAGATCTGGATGCTGTATGGGGAGGTCCTGCATCACTGGCCAAGGAACACACTTCGAAATAGAACTGTGTGGCATCTCAGGCTTTATGTAGATACTTGTCCCTCTGAACAAATCATACGCTATTAAGCGTCATATAGAACCTTGAGAATGATGCAGTTGCAGGGAAGGAACAGGGATATGGATGAGTCCAATTGTGGAAACACCACAAAGGTTTGAACAAAAATGGTTGTATGGGCCAATTGGCCTGATTTGGCCAGTACTGAAAAATTGAAGACCTAAAATCGAACTTGTAGAGCGGGTGTTTCAGGGGTGTCCCCCACTTCCTATGTTTGGTATTATGGGCTTGGGGAGTTGCAGGGGTGTCCCCCGCTTCCTTGAGATTGGAAGGGGGGAATCAAAAAAAGAAGGAAAAAAAAGCTGAACAAAAATGAAAAAGGGACCCTGCGGCATCAGCTCCGACCCACGTTTGAGAGATGGAACTGACATTGCAGGGGTACAAGCGAGGCAGCGGCAGCTGGGGAAAAGGTAAGTAGAGGGGCCAAAGCCAGTGGCGCTATGATGTAAAACGTTTTTTGGGATTATTTGAATGCAATACAGTAAAAAGGTATTGTGAGGAAATCCACTACAGTAATTTCTGCAGCGATTCTTTGGACTTTGGAAAAACAACCCAAATCTGTCCAATTGTACCTATTGTTGCCAGTTTGATGGGAAGGAAGCAAAGCAGCTGAGTACTGTGTTCATGATATCCATGCAGGTGGAGAGCATGTCCCACCAGTACCTCTCAAGAATGATTAAATTGTCCAAAACAGGAAGCACCCTGTCCCTAGATGCACGACCCTTCGTCTCGTTGAGTGTCCTCTGCTTAAATGATACATATTTTCCCTGTTGCTGGCACAATGAGAGAGGAACAGAGTTTCTCACCTCTCTCCATGGTGTAGCACTCGATGGAATTCACACCATCCAAGCGCAGGAGTTTGTTTGAGCGAAGTGCATGGTGACGTTGGGGAATTGCTATTGCTAATCTAAATACGCAGTTGTTCATTACAATGTGTACCACACATCTAAGGGAACAGCAAGAGAGTGAGCTTCGAAGGTCCATGCTTCATATGAATGAGGGCGTAAATACATTACTTTAGAAGTGTTTCATTTTTTCATTGAAATAATGTAACCGCTTTAAGAAATCAGAACAAAAGAGCACACATAGAATTTTCTAAACACCAATTACACAAGGTGCTAGCAGAGGTGTCTCCACTACTGTATAAAGTGACAACCCCATTACCAGAGGCATTGCTGGGGGGGGCTAAGGGGACTATAGCCACTGATCTTTTGGTTGTAGCCCCGGGTAGAATCTCAGGAGCTACAGCCAAAAGGCTGGCTAGCCCCCAGTCCCGACGGTTCCGACATCAGCATAGCCCTGGGTCTTTTCCAGACCTAGCAACACCCCTGCCCATTACACTGTGCTACAGTATGCAAGGCTCATTGCTGCTCTTAGGGATCTGTGGAGTGGGGTGATGGTGCCCCTCTGATATGGAGATGCCAACCTCCTGCTAAGTGTGCAGAGTAGATTTGGTCACATTTCAGTAGTTCACACCTTTTCAAAAAGGGTGATTTTGGTCTGCCAGGCTGGGACATTGCAAAAGGCCCTGATTAAAGTACCAAGGCTTGTTTGTTTGTTTGTTTTATTATTTATAACGCGCTCCAGACCCGAGGGTATCAGGGTGCAGAAGACACAAGCATATTTTCAGCTTGGTTACAGTGCTGTACAAATCTATACAAAAAGGAAGTAGTTGAGGTATATACAGTATGCATGAGATAAGATAAAGATTTACGGGTTAGTCAAATTCAAAAACATAAGGTTATTATACACAATATACAGGCATAGGAAGAGAACATGACAGAACCAGGGAGGGGAATACAGGGGGAGTTAATGGCAGGAGGCGACCTTGTATACAGTGAGAAGGGTTGTCAGTGGGTGGTGCCTCTGTAAGTTAGTGGTCATTCTTTTTGGATCCAGTTAATGATGTTGCCTCTGAAGAGTGGGGAGTTCCACAGTTGGGCAGCTTTGACTCGGAAACTACACCCTCCGGTTTTGGAATGTTTAAACCTTGGTCTGGTCAGGAGGTTTGTGTTGGCTAATCTTGTAGGGCGATTGGTATTTTAAATCTTTCTATGAGATATCTTGGGGCGGCATTGTTTAGGCACTTATGAGTAATTGAGGCAGTTTTTAACTGGATTTTGTCATTGGTGGTAAGCTCTCGGGGATGTGATCTTTTTTTAGCAATACCCAGTGCTGCTCTTAGGGCATTGTTTTGTAGGAGCTGGATTTTTATTGTGATGTGCTTGCTGGCTCCAGGTACAGGGCATTAGAATAGTCCAGTCTCGAGAGAATTAGGTCTCTGGCCAGGGTGGTGCAACTGTGTGTGGAGAGGAAGGGTTTGGCTCCTCTGATTAGCTTGCAAGTACAGGCAGTGGCGCAGGCCATGGAGTTGACCTGTTTGGTGAGGGAGAGGGTGATGTCTAAGTAAAAGCCTAGAGTTTTAACTTCTTTCGCAACTTTGATGGTGTTGCCATTGATGTCAAAACTAGTGTATTTGTGGCCGAGTTTATTGAGATTAGGGGTGGTGCCAAGGATGATGAGCTCAGTTTTGTCATCATTCAGGCATAGACCATAGGTGGCCATACATGCCCGGATGATGAGGTACACTCTATTCACCAAGGCCAATCCTTGTCATAATCTCCTGTCAACGGTAGGAGGATCTGAGTATCATCTGCATAGTTAGTGTAGGTGATACCGAGACCATCAAGATCATTGAAAAGGGGCTTAGTGAATATGTTGCACATTGGAGGTGACACACATGAGCCCTGTGATACTCTTCATGTGATGGGAATGAGGTCCGCGTATGCTGTAGGAGAAAAGACATGCATAGTCCTGTTTTTCAGGAAGGATTGTATCCAGCCTATTGCTTCCAGCGAGAAATGAGCAGCAGTGTCCAAGTGGTTGCAGAGGACTGTTAAGACGCATCATATGTAGTACCCTTTAGGAACACTACACACAATTAAGACTACAAGTGTCAGTACAATTTCACCTTTGGTACAAGCCTGTACTACACAGTAATGTGGTAGCAGTGGCTGAGCAGCCAGACTTATCTCAAGAGTTGAGTGAACAGTAGAACAAGTTACACAAAGGGCCAACAAATACAGTGATTCAAACAAACACTTACTCAAGGTTTCTTGGTAAAAGAATATATATTTATTTACACAGTCATTTGGAAAACATTCCACTAGTAAGTGCAGCTCAATATCACAATCTAATATACTACAATACACAACCAATCAGTTTCTGAACAAGTTCAGCTCCCCTGAAGTGGGAGCAAAATGGCACTTCATTTACTTTAAAAAGGGGTAAAAAGACAAGGTTATAAGAATCAATAGCACAAATACTTTCATAGGCAGGGCAAAGGGTTTCAGTTCACTACAACCAGCAATTCAATTCAATAGGCCTGGGCCAAAGTCAATGGTTCTTGTATAGGATAGCACTGCTAGTAAACAGTTAAGTCTTTGCCACGGATCTTAGAAGAATTTGGTGAGGCGAAAAGTTAGACAAATGTTTAGGGAAGGACAAGCCTTCGAAGTCGGGAAAGTTTCACAAACTTTCACTGTGGCCGAAAAGATTTCCGGACTGCGTTTGCAAAGTACCTTTAAAGAGAAGAAGAGCTGTAGCTGAGGCAGTTGTTCCTGGCAGTTTGAGCAGATCTCGCTGTTCCTGAGCTTCAGTCATGGGGACAAGAAGGAGGACGTCGGGAGGTTCCCGCACTGCCCAGGGATGAGGCCACAAGCTTGGCTAAACATCGGTTTAAGGTGTGAGTGCCTTAAAGTCCACAAACTGGTTTCCTTCCCCTTGGCTATCTGGTTTTCAACCTCATTCTGAAGAAAATTCGACCAGGATGGGGACGGTGTCCAGGTGGCTTGCGAGTTGGTTGTTCCCACCAAACTCAAGGGAAGAACTTAACCTTGAAGGGCTTCTCTGTCGATGGGGTTTCAGGCAATATGGACCTGCAGCAGGGCTTCACCGGTCATCCAGGAGTTGCAGCAGTCCTCGTCCTTCAGCTCGTCTTCAGTTCTTTCGTTCCAGTGGTCGACTCTGCTTTCCAAGTCCCAGAGACCTGTTTTGAAACAGTTTTCCCCCATTCATTCCAGCCTGGCTGTCACTCACACAGCAGGGTGGCTGTCCTTGCTGGAAAGCAAGCTGGCCAATCACGCCAGAGTGCATTCAGGTCTCCTAGGAGACTAAGCACAGAGAGTTTCGGGCACCTCCCTCACATCTTGTCCACCCCAGACTCTAGGGCACCAGAGGAGGGCTTCAGCACTGAAGCCTGCCAAAGGCCAATGAACAAAATGCCCAAACATGGTTTGGTGCGCAGAGTTAAACACAAGAAGGACCTTTCCAAAAAGAAATGGTGAAAAAAGGTGACCAGAGTCTGTTTTTACAGGTAGGTCTTGGGCGCCATATTGAAAAACATGGCTCACCCGATTTTTAGGTACCGTTGTTCGCAGTCGGGAAAAATCATGGTAGTTTGATCTAAACCACTGCCACCAGTCATTTCAAGTAGGAAAGGGTAACATTTGACTGTTACATGAGTGTTTTGACTCAGGGATGCTAGGCAACCACCCCAGCACTCTATAGGAAGATAGTGTGTGTTGGGTCTGTAAATTTAAAGAGACTAGTAAAGTCAATTTAACTTTACATGCTCTGGGAGACAGTAGTCAGTCCCAAATAAGGTATTTAAACCTTGGGGAGTCTGAAAGACACCCCTGTGTCATTGCACTGAAGGTGCTGTGTGACACATAAGAAAAAGATGATGCCTATAAAGTTGTTTTAAAACTCCATAACCACAGAACACAAAAGTAAAACACATTGAATATGAAAAGTTCAAAGCCCCAAAATATAGCAAAAGAGCTGGAGGGCTCTAAGGTAGAGGGAATTTAGCACTTGTGTGAGAAATCTCACTAACAAGGACTTTGTGGTCAACCAAATCGAACGCGGCAGATAGGTCAAACAGGAGCCACATGGCAGTTTTCCCATTGTACCTAAGTGTGTCAATTTGGGCCTTGGGGACTATCAGCGCTGTTATGGTCCTGTGTTGGGGCCTGAAACCTGACTGGCAGACTCCTAGGAGATGGTTATATTCTAGATACTTCTGAATTTGGAGGTATGCTACCCTATCTAATATTTTGAGCAGAAAGGGAACTGTGGTGATGGGTTTATAGTTTGTGGGTATGGTGGGGTCTAGAGCTAGTTATTTGAGTAGTGGATGTACCCAAGATTCCTTGAGGTTGTTGGGGATAGTACCAGTGGAGAAAGATGCGTTAATAAGCCTCAAGATGAAGGGTGATAAATCTCTTGCAGCGTCTTTGTTGATTTGTGCGGGACATGGGTCTCCTTGGCAGTTGGACGGTTTAAGATTGAGGATGATTTTCTCAACCTCTCGGATAGATACTTTGGTGAAATTGAAGCAATGTGTGGGATTGTGCGTGGATGTAGGCTTGCTGGGTTGTTCTTTTTCTTGGAAATCTTGTCCTGTAGCATTGCTACTTTATTGGATAGAGCTTGTTGAATACTGGTGCACCTGTTTTTATCCTTCAAACAGGTATCAGGTACAGGAATAGGGGATTCGAGTTCTTTGAGGATTGTGAATAGTCCTTTTATACTCAAATTAGCCTGCATAATTCTCTTTTTATAGGTAACCTATATGACTAGGAGTATTTTCTTCTTGTATTGGGATGGTATGTTGCTAAGGTTGGTCCTGTTCTTGTCCGTTGGTAATTGTCTCCATATAGCTTCACTTTTTCTTTTTCTAGTTTCAGTGATTTGAGGTGGGGAGAGAACCATGTGTTCAAGTGCATTTTGGGTTTGATCTTACTTGATTTGAGAGGGGCAATTGTATCAAGGGCTTCTGTCATAATTTTATTGTACTGTTCGACTAGATTGGAGGGGTTGGTGGAGTCGGTAGGGACTTTAGTGTTGGTAATATTAGGGGTACGAGTTCCTCGACCGTGATATTTTTTATTCCTGGGGGGAATAGAAGGCGCCAGTGGTGTGTTATTTGGGGGATAGTGTTATGGCTTCTAATGAGAATGATAGTAGGTGGTGATCTGTCCATGACTGAGGGGAGATGGATGTGGCTTTGCAGTTATGGTCAGCCACCCAGTCAAGGGTTCTTCCTTTGTTATGGGTGGGAAGACTTATTTTTTGACTGAAACCTAGTTCAGAGAGGGAGTCAGCAATTAGTTCTGCTTGCTGGTCTTTGGGGTTGTTAAACCCCAGGTTGAAGTCGCCTAGCAGGAGGACTTGTGAAGTATTTTTTAGGTTGTCTGAGAGGATAGTGGATAGGTCCTCCTCAAACGACCCAATGGGGCTAGGGGGTCTGTATAACAGGTGAATAGTAAGGGTATTGGATCCGGAGATTTGTATTTTGGCGATGAAGGATTCGCATGATTTAGCTTCAGGTGAGGGAGTAAGTCTCATAGCTCGGTTCATTTTTGCTATAATGGCTATGCCTCCCCTGAGGGCCGCGGATCTGGGATCTGTCAGCTCTGAGTATTGTATAGTTCTCTAGGACTGCATGCATGAGGGCGGGGCCAGCTTCAGTGTTAAGCCATGATTCGGTGAGGGCTAGAAAATCAAACTCTTCTGAGAGTATAAGATCGGCTATCTCCGTGGTGTGAGCTACTACAGAGCGGGCATTTATTAAGGCTCCCTTGAGATGTGGGGTGTTCTTCCCTATAGGAGGTCTTAATGGGAGCTATTTGGAATTGTTTGTTTTATTTTTGAGATGTGCGTGGAGTGGTTTGTTCTGCTGGCAATTCTTGTTCTTAAGTGGTGGGAGCGTGAGATAAGGGTTGTTTGAGGTAGTATTAGTGGGTTTAGTTTTTGGGCATGATTTCCTAAAATTGATGTTGATTTTTTGACCTGGCGAGGGGTTCAAATAACTTGGGTAGTCTGTAGCAGAGTCTAATGTTTCTAGATGTGGGGATGCATGGTCTAGTAGTGTTAGCGGTGTCCTGGATGTGAGTGTTAGGGGTGAGTGTCTAAGTAGGACTTGGGTTGTTGGGTGCTAGCGGCGTCAACAGATATTTCATGGGTGTTGATAGGAACTCTGTCATGGATGAATAGGGTGCAGATGGGAGGTGAGGGTTAGTGGTGGTAGTCATAGAGATCAGGTCTAGGATGGTCCTTAGTAGGACTTTGTATATGCCAGTCATATGCATATTGAGATGACACCGTTTGGGATGCTACCATTCAGTGATGTGGACACAGGTAAGGCAGGATGGGCTCGTTTGATTTGCTAATGTCCAGATTGGGAAGAATAGGCTAATTCAAAATGCTAGGAAACA